>NC_090932.1:1366112094-1366737094 GCF_040938575.1 Ambystoma mexicanum | reverse complement strand
TCACCAAGGTTCCTGCTCATCTGTGCCAGCTCCCCTCCACTCCCTAGAGGGCCTCCTCATCTCCTCTCCCTTCCCCCCCACAACACATGCTGTTTCTGTGACGAAGTTTGCTTTGAGATGTCGGCTATTCACAGATATAGCAGAGGCTACTGAAAGCTGTGTGTTACAAACTCATTCCCTAGACCCCTTCAACTCCCAAATTTCACTTGGTTCTCTCTAGCCACCCCCCAGCTCTAGCATGATGGCATTTGCATGTTTTTTTACATGCAAATATTTTTTTCCCTGTTTTCCTGCATTTCATTTTCCCATATCCTCGGCTATAAACTCGAATATCTCTCACATTGAGAGACTAACAAGCTGGCGACTTTTTCATTTCTGAAAACCATGATCATGCATTGCACCCTGGGGGATATAACTATCCATGCTTGAGAAGGTGGACTCCCTTCTCTGTCAAACATTTAAATAACTACTGCACGGAATGACCCCAAACCACACATGGATCACCAGTCAACGCTTCATGGCCAAGTTTTTTCAGACCTGGTCCAAATCAGTCCAGCGGTTTGGGCTGTGCACTTTGGCAAAATTGACGATGTCTATGGGAAGATTAATGGAAAGTAGGCCGCAACTTTGGAAAAAAAAATGTTTTGTCTTCTTTATAACTTTCTTATTTTTTAACGTATTTTACAAAACATTGCAGTCTGGGTCTCATTGTGAAATTTCCGTTAAATTCCTTTACTCAAATCAAAAGTTATTAACAATAGAATTTTGAGGGGTTGCTATGGGGGTCCCACTCACCTTAACTATAGGGCTGCTATCGCCTCCCTATAATATATATACATATACATATATATATATATATTTATTTATTAATGAGGTAGTAGATCTATACGTGTGTGCATGCACATACACACACAACAAATACAAATGATCTCTCTATGTATTGCAGTCTGGGGTCTCTAATCATTTGTGAAATTTCCGTAAAATCCTTCACTCAAATCAAAAGTTATTAACAATAGAATTTTGAGGGGTTCCTATGAGAGTCACACTCACCTTAACCATAGGGCTGCTATCGCCTCCCTATAATATATATATATATATATTTAATATATATATATATATTTTTATTTATTAATGAGGTAGTGGGTCTATACGTGCGTGCATGCACACACACAAACAACACACATAAATGATCTCTCTCTCTCTCTCTCTCTCTCTCTCTCTCTCTCCTTTTCTAAAGTGCATTTGCATCATATATTCCAGCTTGCCTTTCATCAAACAAAAGATATTTAAAAATCCACCTGTGTTGACTGATTTCCATACAGCTTTCCTTCAAATACGGAAGATACTCACACTATATATGTGGCTTGGCGCACCCAATAATTTAGTTATATTTGTTGTTTAATCAAACTCTTCCTTGATTTTCAAAAGCTCTCATGTGACTAATTAAAACAACTCATGTGACTAATTAAAGTGGTTTTTCATTAATCAATCAACAGTGTGTCTTGCAAGTACCATTAAATCATTTCGACATTGAAAATGTCTAAATTGTGATAAATGATTAGGAACTGAAATCAAAATTAGCTGTATCTAGCATATCATACCCCAATCTAGCTGCATTTCTCCTCCCTGTTCTCTGTCCCCAGTCAGTGCACTACTGCCCTTGTTTCTCCTTTGTGCGCTGTCCTCTGAGAATTGTTCTCACTCTCTTTTCCACCCCTGCAGACTCTGCTGTGTAATTGATGCAGGCGCAGTGTTGTTAGTTATGCTGAATGAGTGATGTTTGTCTCTGTCTTATGTGCTCTATCATGTGCGGCTCCTGGAATGTGCAGCACTCTCCATACCCTCCACAGTCATTATCATTGCCAGTGGCTTCAGTCAATGTGTGGTCCCTCCTTCTATTATTCTGGGTGTGTGCAGCTTCCACAGAAGTTCTTCTCCTAACGTCCACCCGCCCCGCTCATCTTTATTTGCTATTATCTGCCCTTCCTTATATCCAGTGCATGTGCCTTAGCAATCTTTGTTGTTTGTTGTCGTCTGGTCTTGCGTTAGAATATGATGACATCTGATGTGGGTGATGCCAGTGTAAGAAGTGAGAATGCTAAGTCATGGAATGTTATGGTGTGAGCTGGGAGTACCTGGAGTTCCAGTTAGAGACAGAGTGGAAGTGCCTGGGTGGTGGGCGCAGGTGGAGTTTCAGGGTTGCTCCCTACTTCTCAACCTATGGACTGTGCCAGCATATATGCAATAAGGAAGGCTTAACGCTTCATTGCCTTCCATAACATTGCTGATGATTGCTTCATGTGTGTCCTGCTTGCATGAGACACTGATAGCTTTGTCGGGGGTTGGGGGTGGGGTAGCTTGAATGATTGCATAGGACAGGGGAACGGAGCAACCCACTGGCCCATGTGTGTCTGCCCACCACCCAGAGCAAGTTGCCTTTCGCCTTATCGAGGCCATAAGGGAAGTAGCAAAACAGTGTTCAAGTGAATCTGAATGAGGAACTTGTGCCCAGCGGAAAGAGTTGGACTAAGGTACGAGGGGTTAACAGCAGCTGAACTAGTTTGGCAGCATAACGGCTGTGCTTTACTCGAGGAAGTTCGATTGAGGGTGTTGTTCCAAAGTGAACTGGTGGCTATGGTGCCTTGAAGAGTGCAACAGTTGTGTTCTTTCTTGGAGGAGAGCTCTGCTTGCTCTGTGTGTCATGAGAGACATGATGACGCTGCATGACGGCAGATGAATACCTGAGCATGTTGAGCATACTCCGTTGCTCTGCATGACAGCGCCTAAGATGACTTATGAACAAAAGACCGACAAGAAGAGCCCAGAGGAGCACCAAAGGAAACGGGTGTGAATGAATGGGAAAGAAGTAAGCGATGAAGAGGAACAGCCATGGATTAAACAAGCATTGGAAATGCCAATAGTTTTGTGTTTACTTTTGTTCTTCGCATTTAGCATTTATCGGCACCAGTGTGTAAGGATGAGAGTGCAAAGTTTTAAAGGAGGATGTGAAAAGGGGTGCAGCTGTGCAATGGAATGAGAAGGGGAATAGAGCAAGGGAGAAAACCATTGATAGAGGGTGCCAATGATGAGCAAGAAGAAACAGGAGCAAGAAAGGGTGAGAGAGTGAGAGTACAAATGAGTGTGAGCTGAAAGATAAGTGGAAAAAGTAAAGGCTGAGAGCAAAGGTGAGAGCTGAAGAAGATGGAAGAAGGGGATATGTTCAAGAGCGCCAGAGAGAGTTTAGTTTAGTTTATTTGCTCATATAGCACGCCAAACCCGGAGGTATCTGGACGCTTTTACATGAGGGTACAGCAAGTTTTATAGGAAGCTGATAATTCAGGATTATCAGGACAAGTGAAGACAAAAAGGTGGTAGGAGGAGAAGTGCATTAGACTTGTGTTACAGATCACGTCACAGAAATACGAGAGACATACAACATAATTGTGTGGTATTTTTGTCCAGTTTGGGTGATACACTGGCTGAGGGTGGATGCCAGGGCAAATGTAGAGAGAACATGGAAGGTGACAAGGCTGTGGTCATTCTGCTTTAGCGGTTTAGGCTGTCAACAGAAGGGCATGGTGTGGCATTAGCTGTATTGGGAAAAGGGCCATAATTTACCTTGTTCCGGAAGGCTAGGTACAAGGATACTGTCCTTAGGTCGGGAGGCAGAGTATTCCAAGTCTTGGCTGCCAGCACTGGGACGCTGGTCCAGCTTTGCATAGCTTACATTTAGAGATATTGAGACAATGGACATAGTTGGCTCTAGTGGATTCCTTTCTGGAGAATTTGTCTACCAGGTACTTAGGTGCTGCGTTATTCAAGCCCTTGTAAGTGATCATCAAGGTTCTAAAAGTGATCTATCTTCTATAGGGAGCCAATTAGAGTTACGTCAGGTTTGTGAGATGTGGTAGGTCCGGGGAATGTTTTGGGCAGCTCTGAGGGCATTGTTTGGCAATACTTGTAACTTGTGTAGGTTTCTCTGACTAGTGCCTAAGTATAGAGTATTGCAGTATTCTAATTTGGAGAGTATCAGAGCTCTTGCCAGGGTGATGCAGCTATAAGCGGCCAGGAAACGTCTGCACGCATGTATTAGTTTGGAGGTGTAGGCAGTTGATGATGCAGTTGCGCTTACTAGTCTGTGGAGCGAGAAGGAGGGGTCCAGGTAGAATCCTACAGTTTTTGCATCTTTATCAACTTTGATGTTATTTCCATCAATGTTGAAAGAGGAATATTGAGGACAAAAGTTATTAAATCTCTGTTTAGAGCCGATGAGCAGAAACTCAGTCTTGTCATCATTTAAACAGAGACTGTGGTTGGCCACACAGGCTTGAATTTCGCTGTAGATTTCATTTAGGTGTATTGAGTCTGAGTGGAAGGAGTGTGTGATGTATATCCACATATCATCCGCGTAATTGGTGTAGGATACGCCAAGGATGTCTAAATGGTCAAACAGAAGCTTTGTGAAGATGTTATAGAGGGTAGGGGGGACACGCAAGCTTTGTGGGACTCTGCAAGTGATTGGAGAGGGTTCTGCAGATGCAATTGGAGAAAACATCCGCATAGATATGTAGATCTGTCGGCGAGAAAGGAGTTGACTCAGGCCGCTGCTTTAGTGGAAGAGGCGGTTGCTTTGGTAAGAGGTGTGGTTAAGATATTGTGATTGACTAAATCGAACGCTTCCGATAGGTTGAGTAGAAGGAGTAGGGCAGGCTGTCCATTGCCCCTTGCCTCATCCATTTGGGTTTTTTAATCCAGATCCAGAAGGGCTGTCTCCGTCACATGTTTGGACTGAATCCAGATTGCCAGAGACCTAGAAGATTATTAGATTTGAGGTGGTTTTGTATCAGGATGTATACAGCCTTACCTAATATTTTCAAGAGAAAGGGCACCATAGTAATTGGACTGTAGTTGGTGGGGATGCTAGGGTCGACATTAGGCTTTTTGAGGAGGGGCATGACCCAGGTGTATTTTAGATTGTTTGGGACAGTGCATGAGGCGAATGAGGTATTAATAGAAGTGGCGCTAAAAGGGGCCAGTTCTTTAGCTCCTTCCTTTATAATTGTGGCCGGACAGATGTTGCCTTGGCATCTGGAAGGCTTAAGGCTCACAATGATATTTTCTACCTCTTTATGTGTGACTGGGGTAAATCCGAAGAGACTGGCTGGATTAACAGACATATGGCTGTAGGTACTGTGATTTACCAATGTTGGATCAAAGTTACTAGATTTTGCAGAGGAAGCCAACCAGGTTTTTTTGCCTCAATTTTCACTTGTAGAGAAGCAATTTTGTCCAGTAAGGCCTTTTGGATGTTGGCGCACCAATGGGTGTCTTTAATGCACAAGTCTGGCAGCAAGATAGGTGACTCCAGCTCTTTAAGGATAATGAAAAGCTCCTTAGTACTGGATTTGGCATTAGCAATTCTGTTATTGAATGTCTAGCTTTTGTTTTCAATATTGAAGCTTTATAGATGTTGGCGGTAGTAGTGAGGTGTTTTGATGTTACATAATGCCTTCAGCTCAGAAGAGCAAGTGGTTTAGATTTCCTCAGTTTGAGTGGGGCTATTTTGGTGAGCACAATAAGGAGGTTCTGATTATACAGGTCTACAAATTTAGAGGGGTCTGTCTCGGCATTGGTTTGTTGAATGGTGATAGGATGAATGAATGGAAGTAAGTTCTCCAAGGTGATCAAGCGGTTGCTTCTGGTCTAGGCAGTGGGGGCTGATTGGTCTTTGGGTGATGGTTGCCTGGTGTGTTGGATCTCAAAAGAGATGATAGTTTGGTCTGTCCAAGCACACAGGTAGTTTGAGAGAATTTTAGTATTACAGTTTAGATCTGAAACCCAGTCTAGGGTTCTACCTTTGCAGTGTGTTGGATCTGAGATGCTTAATGAGAATCCTAGTTCTGTGATGGTATTTTCTAGGGCGGTGACATTTTGGTCAAGATTGGTGTCCAGGCCTAGATTCAGATCACCCAAGAGCAATGTTTGGGAACTAGGTTTGGTGTTCTGGGAGCAGAGGTGGGTAAAGTCTTTCTCAAAGGAAGAGATGGGACCCGGTGGTCTGTACACAATGTGGTTAAGGAGTGTACGCGCAGATGAGAGAGAGAGTTTAACTGAGAGGAGCTACCCAGATGAGATGGGGAGGCTAATACAATCTCTGATGCCAAGAGTGTTTTTAGAGATGATAGCGACTCCACCCCTTCTGCTTGAGGTTCTGTCAGCTCTGAAGATAGAGAAGTGTTCCGGGACTGCTAGCATGAGGGAGGGACCTGCTGCTGAGTGTAGCCACATTTCTGTTACTGCTAGGAAATATAGGTTGTTGGTTAAGATACCGTCTGCTATATCTAATGCATGTGCAATTAAGGACCTGGGGTTGGTGAGGGCCCCTTTGATAGGCGAAGCTTCGGCAGGCGGGCGCCATTGAGAGAGTGACATTGCATAAGGGGAGAGAGTGACACCATGCATGGAGAGAGAGAGAGAGTATGGCAGTGTGCGCAAGGAGAGAGAGAGAGAGAGAGCGAAATTGCGTGCAGGAAGAGAGAGAGGGTGACAACGCCTGCAGAGAGTGACAGCATATGTGGAGAGAGTTCTGTTCATTTTGACACTGATCATTAACATGGGATAATATTGTTGTGTACACCACATAGCTAAAAAAGCACGGGCGCACATGCGCCAAAGCCAAAAAAGAGGAGGTGGAGGGCGCTTTTCAAACGATATTCGGTCTCACTGGTCATGCAGTATAAGAAGGTCATTCTTGGATGCACCACTAACAGGCTTTCTCTAGAATAAACAACAAGCAAACAAACAAACTAACAGCGAATTGCCAGGTTAGTTTATCAGCTGCAAAATAGTCGAAACTCCTCTGGTTTCTTGTGACTCTGTGTATACATGTTCATCTGGAAAACTGTTAAACTGGACACGAAGAAAAGGGCACAAAAACAGTCTGTTGGGCAGAACCGAGATTGAGGACTTGGAATAAAGGGAGCTGTTTCTTCTTGGCGAGCTGGAACATGAGAAAAGACAGCAAGTAGAAGATAGCCTCGTGAAAAGGGGCACTCATGTGGACCTTGGGTGGTGTTGCCACTGGGAAAAGAAAAGTACTTTTACGGGAAGGAACAAAATGGTGTTAAGTTTGGATCCTAAACAGGCTACACCATTCAGTGCACGGTGTGTGTGGGATACTTTAGATTTTACCCTGCATTTTATATATGTTATATTGGAATATTGGACATTTCAATATCTCGCCTTTCCTTAGCGCATGTATTTTAATAAAGATCTACGTCCAAGCTTTTATAAATGTTAGTTCCACTGATCTACCTACACTGCTTGATTCCCTCCCCCGAGGTCTACTACCGGTTATCAGGCATCATACTGTAGTGGGGTCTGGCTCCCGTTACGAGACATGGTGTCAGATTATGATTAAAACAGCAGAGCGATCTGCTGAAAGATTCATGCCACTGTTTGTTCTTTGGGTTTGGTTTGATTGCCACTGGATTAATAAGACTGGCTAGTGTTTCGAGGAACTCTGGCGTATTCATTTTATGGCACAGATCCAAATAAAGTGCATGACTCTACCTGATAACTCCCTCTCAAAATCTGACCCCTAAGTTTAAAAAAATAAATAAATGCTTGTGCACCCACCTCAGAGTCAATGATGGACATAAAAGATGTTTCCATGTTGATGGTGTCGGAGAGATAAAATGGAGCTGGTGAGCGAGGCAGCAAGGTTGAAGGCACTTATCCCAACATTTTCACGGTGGGGCAGGGTGAAAGTTTCTCGAGGGCCAGTGGATCATTCTGTTTGTTGCCCACACTTTCTACATTAAAGAGCTATCAAATCCTCACACCAACGGGATGCCTGTTGAGTGGCAGGCAGTGAAAGGTGGTGATAGCGTCTGTGTTCTGCAGTCACTCTCCCCATCTGGGATTGCATCTCACTTACCCATTTGAACGCACTGCATGGGTTCAAGTGGACGGGCTAAAGTGGGTGGGTTTCTCGCTCTGGGGAAGGGGTGCTGTTTAGGTTTCCGGAGTGGTATGGTGTAGTGAGGTAAAAAAGGTTCAAGCTGCTGCCTAAGGTCTTTGATACTCCTGAGGCCAGTTCTTGGGAGTGGGGTGCTGTCGGCTTTCTTCTTGAGTGTTGTTGCTGCTCCGTTCTGGGCCTGTGACCTGCTCCATGGACATTCTTATGACTGCCACTTTCCTCTTGCAAATGCTGATACCTTGCCCCAGTGCACCATACAGAGGCAGCGAAAAGGAAGGCCTGTCTCACTCTCCATCTAGCAAATGGATCACTCTGCGGCTCAAGCTTTGAAAGTCACACAGACATGTGACATGTGACAGTACTCGTCATTGGGAGAAAATACATTAAACAAGTCACCATTGGATTACATCTGCATGGTACAACAAGAATATTAACTTAGTGCATTGGCAATTGACTGCCACAACATTTCCAGTTGTCATGCCAACCACAAAGACTGCTTCTTGGCACCCCTTTCTTGTTGTAGCAATTGTTTTGGTGATATTTTGGTGACTACACCACCAAAATGTGATGAAAACAATAATGTTCAGAGTCAATTGAAGGGAATTCTACATATTGTGGAAGGAACACTGATAATAACTGTAGTGGCCGTAATAGCCAGAGAGGAGGCTTATACAGCAACTGTTCAGTTAATATCTGATGTTTGGAAACTAAGGGATAATTAGCGTCTGCGCTAAGATTCTGTCTAATATCTGGAGAAGTGCTTGATCTGGAAAAAGGGCACTACATTTTGAATTTGCAGGAACTTGATCCTGATTTGCTGGAATTATTTAAAGAGATTAAGTTGGAACAATTAATTGGAGTTTAATTTATGTGGAATTTGGAATGTGTATATACTGTGAGTCGTCGAAATGCTAGTTTGTGTTCTTCTGCAGTAGTTAATTTAAGTATTAGTTAAGAGAAAAATATTGAGAATAGTTATGAGATACCTCCCATTGGAAAAATGGGAATTAATCATCTTTGAAAATGTGTGTTATATTTTCGTAAAAAAGGAAACATCAAATCCGCTCATAAAATAGTGAGAAAGGGAAATGCATGTAATACTGTTTATTGTCAAATGTTCTTATGTTAATACTGGTTCAAAAGCAAAAGAAAAAGATAATGGAGACGTAAGGAATTATATATTTTCTTAATGTTTCTGTCTAATGTTGACAGTGATTCGAGCATGTTAACACCACCTCAATAGTAAATTGGGAGATTGTCCATTGTTTTGTAATTCATGTCATTGACAATGGTCAGATGAATTATTATATTCAATAGCATATTGATTTAAGAGCGTATAATGTTATCATTGAGGTCCCAGCAATGAGACACCTGAGTGTAGCCATTGTTGAGCTACGTGAGTTTTAAACTGCAGAAATGTTGCCACCAGATGTGCAATCACTTATTAGTTAGACAATTTGGATCTGCAGATATTTGGGCATCGGTTGTGAGCCATGGTTGAGTTATGTGATATGTGTTAATCTGCAGAAATGTAAGCACCAGATCTGTAGCCATTGTTACGTGATGACTACAAATAAACCTGTGGCTTTGGTGTGGTTGCAGCCAGTGTCTTAAATGTAGGAGTATGTTTTATCAGTCACTGCCTGTGGCCCCCTTGTATGGCCACAGTTGAACAAGATGTTCAGGTTAGTTGGGGTACTGTTCTTTTCCTGTGGCATTGGTTGGTGGCTTTAGGTTAGCAGCAAGAATATATTAGTGCAAACTTAAATACACTGCAGAGCTAGAATAGTTCTTTTGCTAAATGTGTTTGTTTTTAGCATCTCCAGTTATCAAGATTAAGAAAAATTGTTGAAATAGTGTATGGTTTCATACACTATCATCTAGAGATTCTGTTTTCCAAAGGCTGTTAGAGGATGGTAGACCTGAACTGTCCCATGTTCTGATGTTGAAGAATTGCATGATTTGAGTTTCAGGTTCCTTATAATTCCTGCATGTGTATGCTTTGAAATAACTGATGTGCTTCTGTGGGTTAAGGTATCTGGTATGGCCGATCTGGGCATTGTTATCTCCAGAGCACTGCTGGCTGTTGTGTTTTGTCGCTGGGTGTGGATACCAGGTGATTCACAGGATGTGTGATGTCACCTGTGGAAGGTGAGTGTGTATGTGTAGTGGTGTAACAGTGGTCTTTTCCATATAGGTCTATATAGTGTGGGGTATTTATATGGTATGGAAGATTGTGCTTTGTCCTTATTGTTCTTTGCATAGGAAGGAAGAGATGCTGTGGTCAGTACTCCCTATTGTTATCTGCATAGGAAGGGAGAGATTGTGTGGTCTGTTCTCCCTATTGCTATTTGATAGGAAGGGAGAGACTGTGTGGTCTTGTTTTTCCTATTGTTATATGCATGGGAAGGGAGAGATGTCGTGGTCTGATCTTGAGTTAGAATATAATGACATCATTAGTGGGCGATGTCAGATTATGAAGTGAGAATGCTAAGGTATGGAATGTTAGGTTGTAAAATGGGAGTTTCAGGAGTTCCAGTTAGAGAGAGAAAGTTGACGCGTCTTGGTGGTGGGCACTAGTGGAGCTGCAGGGTTGCTCCCTACTTGTCAGCCAATGGACTGTACCAGCATCTATGCAATAAAGAAGGTTTACCTGAACACAGCTCAGTGTCATCCATAAACCTTAATTGCCTTCCATAAAAGTGTTCTCCTCCCTTCCAGGTGTCCTACCTACTAGCTAACCAATGCATCCTTTTTGTGGGTTCTAGCTTCTTATGTGATTTTTTTGCAGGTATTTTTCGCTTTTAGTTTAGCTTTGTTCATTTGATCGGTGCCCTTTAATTGTTGTGCTGTCTTCGATGCAATTATA
Source organism: Ambystoma mexicanum (assembly GCF_040938575.1). Lineage (NCBI taxonomy): Eukaryota > Metazoa > Chordata > Amphibia > Caudata > Ambystomatidae > Ambystoma > Ambystoma mexicanum. Next base: position 1,366,726,244 of record NC_090932.1, on the reverse strand, counting down.
TTATGACTCAATAACCAGTGAGACAAGTTGAAAGGGTTTCCACTGAATAGGATGCATTTGATATAAATACACACTAAATACCAGTGCTGGGCTACAGAGAAATAATTGTGGTGACTGTTTGAAAATTATACTTTACCATTTCGACAATATGCATTGTGAGATGAAGACTCGAAAGCATTTCAATGTTGTGCAGTGGCTTGATATGTAAGGCATTCTTGTCATTGTATGCAGTGTCTTTCCTAGATCAAATGTAAATATTTCAAATTAGAATGGCTTAATTTGGCGGACCCATATAATACCATCTGAAAAGGAACTTCTCTAATTGGAATTGTATGTGTTTGTCTGATCATTGATAGTAGTCAGACCCATAGCCACCCAGTCCCATAGGAGCAGTTGGAAGTACGCCTTCGATATTTACCAATCAATCTCAAGACCAAATAGGTTTCCAGAATGTAGTACCTCCTGCCACGTGTGTTGGATAGGATATCTTTAAATGAATCATTGCAGTAGCACAAGGTTAGTTGAGGTCACATGAGGCTGGGGTTATGGGATGTTTTAGGTCAAAACCAGCTGATGACAGCTGATTCTGAAAGGGGACCTATCACATTTTTTTGATGGGTCCCCCATATAGAGTGTTCATTGTCAACATATAATAGCATGAATGCCATGACCGCTATATGGTGAATGTCAAATACTGGTGCATTGGAAGACCAGGGTGATTTTCTTCAATAGCAACACATTCAGCCTCATCACGAGTTTGGGAGTAGCCCTTAAATGCAGTGGTAATGGTGTTACTGCAGCATTAAAGGGTCTGCCAAATCATGGGTTTGGCTGCATTTACCCCAGCTCTGAAGTGGGGGTAAATGTGCCTGGAATTGTCCAATGTTTGCTGCAATTACTGTGCGGTAAACCGCTGATGGTAATTGCGCCAAAAATTCCCCATTGGGTCATTACTGTCACCACCAAACCTATGATCCATCGCTAATAGCACCGGAGCGCCTGACAGTAACGCTATTAGCCCGGACGGTAACCTCCCAACTCGTGATGAGGCTCATTGTGTTTATATGCCTACATGTCCTGCTTCGCTTACATCCAGAGCAATAGTTAAACTAACCACAAGCTCTGGTTTTAACAAATTGTTTGGGCATTGATCTGCTGGGGAAAAGTGAAAGCTGATTTGAGTAAAGAAAGAAACAGTGGAGGTTGTTGACTTTCTCACTTTGCAAGATACTCTTTGTGTGTGGTCCACGTTCATTTAGAACAAATGTTGAAACGTACACAGATGACACATGAACACTAGAAAGAGGAACAGAGATTCTAAGTGTAAAAAAACAGCAGGGGTAGGGTCATCCTAGGGTTGCAACTTAGATGTTAATGCAGGTGGTGATGGAAAGTTCATCTTCAGCTGCTGGCTCCAGTCATGCAACATGGCCGTATCAGCCCTAACAAAGTAGTCACTTCAAATCCTGAAGGAGAATGGGTCATGGTCCTAAATGCCACAGATAACTCCAGTGTTAAAAAAGACACACCTGGTTGGTTGGAATCAATGGAACGGCACAGCTATTTCTGGATGCAAAGTTGGGCTGCTTCTGTGCATTATGATGGGCAGAAACCTGGTTTTCATGAAAGGAATTGTTCTCTTCAGTGCATATTTGCTGTTGCTTGGTAATAAGGGTCACCATCTTCTTGCTCAGAAACCTAATCTGAGGTGGTCTAAGGTTGCCTTTGGTAGTAATTGAGTGATGCCCACCGGCTGAATTTGTATATCCCACAAGCTGAGAAAATAAAGCAGAAGCTGACCTTCCGAATTCACAGCTTCTCCTGCTTCTCCCTAAAGGTGTCTCCCAATAGTATTTGTCATGTCCACATATTTCAAAATATGTACACTGACTGGTGTGTTAATTCCTTCCTTAAATCTCTGGTTCTCACACATCAGTTGAGTGTGACTTTCCTACAAAGTGCTGTCAGGAAAATCAAGAATCACATGCATGTGTCTCTCGCAGTCGCTCAAGCTGCTGTCCCTCTCAAGGGATGCATTTTCCTTATAATCTTTCAAGATGACAGGGCGTTGGTCGTCCACTTGAAATCACTAAATGCATCATACAGTGCAGTGTAAGAAAAGCCAACCCTAAATCAAACTATCTGCCCAACAATGATCCCAGTCACTCACTACCTCCCCCTACCATTACTCTTAGTCATCTACTTTAACTCCATTTATAAACTCCCTAAATGCCCTTTGCCTGCATTTAGAAATTGACATCGTTCTCTCTAATAATGTAAAAGTGCTCCAACCATATGTCTCTCTTTAAGCCATATAATTGAACTACGGGCACACATTTCAAACAATGTGTTATACGTTCTACCTGGTAGAAACACTAGAAATGTGGCCGATTCAACGTTTCAGTAGTAACATTCATTCATGTCTAGTTCTGAGTCTAGAATTCTAACCATTTAAGGTGTTTAAATCACTTCTGTCAACATCAATTAATAGAAGGACTGATGAGCAGGAAACCTGTTATCCATCAGATCTCTTCCAGTTGGGCCATCATCGCCATAACATATGAAGAGAATTGTCTAACTCCATGCACACTGTGCAGCATAAAATGTGTGAAGCTGGAGTGGTTTTGCTTAAGTGGTAAATTGTAATCTAAATCAGATTGTTCACACATTCATGCGTAGGAGTTCACTATGAGGACTCCTGTGCCTTCAGCCAAACGCATTGACGTGGTTCCTCTGAGTATGCTGTTCCAAGATTCTTTTCCTATTTGATTATAATGCTTTCTTTAAAAAAAATGATACCTCTTTGTGAAGAATAATCCTCGGTGAACCAGTGTTAGAAAAACATAACCCACATTTTGGTTGGCTCAAGATCTTTCAAACCTTCAATGAAAATGAGTGCCATCTGCCATCCCTTGCAGGGAAATAAAGTGCAATAATGTCTATACAACAAATACATGCATAATATATAACTTCAAAGTCAATATTGAACTGTATATACGTGTATCAAACATCATATGTAGGAATGTGGACTGGATGACCAATGAGCATCCCTATTCCAAAATTAGGAGACACTACGTAGATTTGATGACTAATATGATATCATCACATGTAGTTGTGAACATATAAACATCATTATAAGGAATGTAACTTGGAATGTTGTCATATTAGTCCCAAAGTGAGTGCAGTTTATATAGAACAATATTGCTTCCTATATGTAGCGAGGACACACGGCCGGTATCACCCAAAACTCATCTCTCTGGTTGATGTCCTTAATGTAATTAGAGCACAAGGGCTCCCTCAGGGGTGCTAATATTGTTTTATTTAAGGGACATAAGAGTCACTGCTACAGTGCTAGCCTAGTTCCTGTTAAGAAACAAAACAAGAAGGTCACCACATAACATTGAAAAGAGCAAATGTCTCTTTCCTATGTTACTGTTGAACATCTCAGGAGCATGGTAGCGAAGGACCGGAGCAGCGGCCTCCAGGTAAATTGGTTGAGGGGGAAGAAAATCGGCTGGGGGGACTGAGGGGATGGCAACTGGAGGAATGAGAGCCGTGAATGGGTACAAACGATGGCTTGCACCAGCTAATCCTACCATGTTTCATCCAATAGCAGTGAACAGCATCTCTCCCCAGGAGGCTGATCAGGCATACCTAACAAGGAGTCATCAATATCTATTCTCCCCAATAATAGGATACACGTGCTCACCCAATAATAGGATACACGTGCTCACCCTGCACACACTGTACACTATGGTACACGTAGACTCTGCAATACAGGGAAAACACATACAGTGCTAAGAACTCTATATTGTCTAGCAGTCAAGAAAAGGATACATTTCAAAACACTCTGAATTGAATTGTACCCTTAGCAATACACGGCCAAGGAGAAGAATTCCTGCAAGACAAAATTTCCATCTATAGACCAAAAAACACCAAAAAGAACCTGGAGATACAGCAATGACATACATCTCGAACACAGCAGACTTTTAAAAATGAAAGATGGCGAATGAGCTTTCTCAAACAGAACAACAAAACTATGAATATCGCTTTCCAAGGAAATACACACAAAAGAGGAACAAGTACTTCAGGAAAACACTAAACACATGGCTGTTTGATCTGCAGACCTATACACGTAGCCACCGTCTATGAGAAATGTGAAGCTTCCATACTAAGAGGTAGACTAAGAGGTAGACCACAAATTACTTGGTCCCACCAAGTCATGCTAACTAGGGCCTGTCAGTAAAAGAAATGCATAACATTGTTAACCACCCCACAATTGATTTCAGCTTAAAAAACAAACAAAATATGCAACAATGAAAGAAGTATCACCCGCTGATTTCCACTAACGTAGTAAAACTGTCCTGACTCCCACACACACAGCACATACTGAACAAATGCTCCACCCACACACTGCTATGACAACTCCTACACCAACAGCAAACACACCCCCACAAAAAAGTCATACAAGCACAACATGGTCAATCCAGCCTATACCATGGACACACAACATCTCATACGGATTCAATCACCCAACACCCACTGACCCATAGCACCTAGTTGCAAAGACACACATAATGAACTTCTTTTTTCAAATAAAACTTTGACCAGTGCAATCTACTCCCACTAACAAACTCCCCCCTCCTCTTTCCTTTCGGATCGCCTGAGCACCTGCAGACCATGAAAATGGCACTTTTGTGCGGAATAACTCACATTAATATAACATAATGTAACATATTTCAAAATAAGTGCATTGGCAACAATGGACATTTGGACTCATATTTACAATATAAGACACATAATGACCTTCTGTTTCACAAATAAAACTTTGACCAGTGCAATCTACTCCCACTAACAAACTCCCCACTCCTCTTTCCTTTCCGATCGCCTGAGCACCTGCAGACCATGAAAATGGCACTTTTGTGCGGAATAACTCACATTAATATAACATAATGTAACATATTTCAAAATAAGTGCATTGGCAACAATGGACATTTTGACTCATATTTACAATATAGAATGGATGTAGAAGAAAAAGTAACAGCAGCGATAAAGATGCTGTGTGTTGAGTTGTTAAATAAGCTTTATGCCAGATAACATGTAAAATATATTCATGTTATGTTTTGTTGTACATTATTTTGGACATGCCGTTTTTGCTTGGTGGCACTAGAATTATCTGTACAACATATTTCTTGTATGGCGAAAGATTTTTTTAGAAAAAAAGGCTCTAACCAGGCAGTAGTATGAAGAAACATTTAGGAAGGCTGGCTGAAAGAATATAAATAAACATGTGTTCCATATATATATATATTTTTAAGGAATGGTTTGTACGTTGTTGCTCCACTGTTATGATTAATCGACATTTCTGCTTTGCAATTTTCCGTTTATTATTATACTGTACAGGTATACTCCTTTTATTTGCCCAACACCTGCTTAAACATGAGCCTCTTCAGGGTCATATATAATCGATTATCTGCCAAGCACTATAACCTTCATTTATAGTTCATTTTGTTTCATTCACAGTAATTCAGATTGTGGTACACATTTTACAGGAATAATTCAGCCTATTGCTCTATGTGCATGGCCAGGATGATGACATCACCCATGTGCAAGGCATATGTGCACCTATACGCTGATTAGACTCAAATGTTTGCTTTCGCTTTTCATTTACTGACTCCATCCATCAGCAACTTTCTTCCTGTATTTCTGCCATCAAATCATGGATAGGCTCCCTGTTTCCCTGTTTAAATCCTAACAAGACAGACATGGTGTTCTTCCCTGCTTCTGCTTCTATCATTTCTCCCTCATCTGTATACTTCCCCTCTCTCTAGTTTACCCTTAGTTATCATGCATGTAAGCTCTGGTTTATCTTTGACTCATTTCTTTCTCTTCAGACTCAAATTGCTCTTGTTGTCCATTCCTGACAATTCCATCTTTTTAACATTATGACAATTGGCCACCTCTTGGCATTCGCCTCTACGAGTGCACTCTTGAAACCAATCACCCTTTCTCATCTTATAGTTGGCCTCCCCAACTATGCTATTCTGTCATTACGCTCAATGCTATGTCTCCTTGGTCTCTCTCTACCATCCTTCATTCTGCTTCTCAATTTCTCCTGTCTATTCCTCATCCACCGCAGGCACACTCATGGTTCTGTTGATTCCAACTTTTAGCTCCTGAACTTTGGAATGCCCTCGCTTTGAATATACACTCCTGCACTTCCCTCTATCTCTGTAAGAAACACTTAATATACCACTTTCTTCAGTCTTTATCTTCTTACACATTCCTTTATTACAGCATGATCAAACCTCCATGGTCTTTTTACAACTCTTTTGATAAAAGAACGATATAAGCTTTGTAAATATAACATAAATAAAAAAGATATGAGATGAAAATGAAGCACATTGTTGATTAATGATGACTACATCCGAAAATGAAAACTCAAAAGAACATTTTTTATATAATTTTCTAATGGAAAAGTATGTACTTCACGAAAATCACAATAGCCTATATCTACCACATGTCAGAGGCTTAGCATGTCTAGGATGCATAGAACTATCGAAATGAATTAAGGGAGGAAATAGGTTAGTTCTAAGATATTTCCTACAAACAAATTGATCAGTATCTGCTCTAGGTCAGGGGAAGGAAGTTCCACATTCCTTCAGAAGAAAGGAAGTGCCTTCTATATGTGAGTGTATTAATGGAAGACATAATGGAAGCCTGTGGCTTGTTAAGCAATTTTGTAAGATGTGCCTTTTGGAATTCTAGAAGGACTGTGCTCACTGTTAATGATTCATTTTGATGTTGTGTTTATGTTGTCTTTTGAATCTGGAAAAGAGGGCAATTACCCCAGGAAAATGGTGTGTTCTAGAATAAAAATTTGCCAGCATCTCTCATCTGTTACCTTTAATTCTGGGTGGCAAACATTTCCAAGCCCCATGAAGAACATGTCGGAGGTAGCTGCAAAAACCTCAGGAGAATATGTGCCTTTGCCCTTCGTAGCCATGGTGCAGCAAATATGGCACTGATTAAGTGTGTCTTTGGTACTGGGACCATCACCCATGATGGATCCCTGGCTGATCGATATTGGCCCAACGTGTTACATAACCTGTTTGCAGCTGTGGGCCGTAGAAGATGGAGGGCATATTCACAAATACATTGATTGTCCTCTCTCTTAAAACATGAAGTTGACAAGGTGCATTTTAATCTTTTGTATTTCCACATTGCAGATCCCACAAACATTATTAGCTTTCTGTACCCGAACATATTTTGTGGAAAAGGGAGAATCACACTTATGAATTAGGTGCTTATTGCAACTGTGGATGAGTGTGATAGAATAATAAAAACAACAACATGTATGTCCCCTTGAAGTTCCAAAAATATGTAAAAGCACTCACTCTACACCTCATTTCTCCATCTGGGGAATGCACCTTCAGTGATTTTCGTATATGAATTTCATATATGAATTTGTGTATGATGTCATCATTAAAGTGCTTCGTAGCAGTGGCAGTTTGTGATTTTTTTTTTTCTGGAGTGGTGTAAATGTATGCTACAAATGTGCGGTAGTAACCGAACACAGCAATGGAGCCCGAAATGAAACAAGGGGGATTCGGAGGGGTTAAAATGGTGCATTTTACTACACTTTCTGTGAAAAATTGGATACAAAGCCACACCATTTGCAATCAGTTGTATATGGTAGCACATGAAAAAAAACTATATTTGCAAGTGACTTACTGAGCAGGTTCATTTTCCAACACATTTTCATTATGCCTTTGTCCTCAACATATGCCAGTATATAGAATAATTTCATTCTGGCTGTTCCCATACCTGTCCAGCATGTTGTACAAAGACATGCCAGGAGTACCATATAGGGACTCCCAGCCAGTAAATAAATGCCATGGCATAGAAAGAAATGATATCCAGACGGTCTATAGCAAGATAGACCAGTGTATCATGCCACCTCACTTTTGTTTGCTCTTACCCTTTTATCCAAAGTACACAAATGTCATGACAAACAAAGAATATATAGCTAGACTGGAGCCGAGCCACAAATATAAGCCAGTCTACCACGTAGTAGAATGTTTGCATTCCAAGAGTTGTATGAATGATGTCTGAATATGCTGGTGTCCTTGCCACTGTTTCCTCTATTCCTATTTATGGTTTATTGCACTCTTATGTGTCCTGATCACTTTCAAGTTTAATAAAAATAAGCCTCTTCTGTGACAGGATGGCTTCTTTATGAAGCTCCACCAAGTGATAGAAAGATGTGAAATGTGGAGTGTAATAAACATGATATTAATCATGTATGTATGATACCCATGGGACTTGGTTGCCTCTGTCACCTTTCCACATTACTTTAATGATGATCTTACTAGTGTTAATGTGAACATTCTGGTTGAAAAATAGCAGGACAGGTGCTAAGTGAAAAAGATGATCAATTATATTTAAAATGCCTAACCCCAGGTGACAGGAATAGTTTGACGATGTCAAGGGAAGATTAAGCACGTGCTTCCAAAACCAGTACTCGGATCTTTGCTAGCACACTCCCTACTGATGCCTGCAGCATATGGTAGAAGGCAGCAGGCTTTGGCTTCATAGATGCTACGTTTTTCAACTGGGTGAGCAGGAAAGTTAGAAGTTAGAAGCAAATGTAACCCACTTTATCACTTCCCTCATCCTATTTTCCTACTTGGTTCCATGTGGGCATAATGTGAAGGTTTTACAAAATATCATGTGCAGGTAATCAACACTCTCCACCACTGGTATGTGCTGATTTGCGATGTTGCCTGCATTGACCACTAAAACTAGCATTGCCGTCCGATCGGTGTATGCATCTCGTAATTTGTGCAAGGAGTTGGGTGTTAAAGCATTTAAAACACTGTTGTCGGCATAGGACAGGATGTTAATAGGAATACCACCGCCTTACGGATATCTGCCCCACTGTCATATACAATCTTATATACGTTATGTGTGTAAAGGTTGAATAGAATAGGGGCTAGTACGCACCCTTGCTGAATGCCAAGCCTTACTAGAAAGACATTTGTGGCTCTTTTGTCCTGGCTGAATCGCATGGTCGCAGAATTATCATCATGACAGAAGACCAGATGGCAGAATGTGAAGCATTTGTTCTAGGACTTCCATATTTTTAAAATTGGCCAAAGATTTGCTCTATCCAAAGAACCTTCACAATTGTCCATCCGTCTCAACGCCATCGCAATCCTGGAGTTTACATCTTTTGCTTTCTACTTAATGCATGGTGTCATACAAGTCGAAAATGAACACAAAGGCGCTACATTTCACGAAAAGGTGTGCACACCTCATGCATAGTTGCTAGTGTCTTCCTGTATAATTCCTATTGCGTTCCACTGAAATGTATTTTTATTCAGGTCCTTTTCTTGTCTCTGTGGGACTCTTATGTTCCATATTAAAACTCCAATCGTGTGATCACCCTCTTCATTAGAGAGCTATAGTAAATAATTATTTAAATGGCATGAAAACAAAAAGAGACGATGAACATGTTTATTTTTTTGGAATAGGGATGGGGGTAGTGTAGGGTCCGCTGCACTGATGGTAATTATTTCCCATAAAAATGTCAACCTTCCGGCATTTCTGAAGATAAACTTGTCTCTAGGTGTGATATTTGTTTTTCAGCCTTTCTTATGCTTTTGCTTTTACCCGAGGTACCTCTACACAAAGTAAATTGAAAATGAAATGAGGTCGATTATAATTGTTAGTGATAGTGATATCATTTGCATGGCATTATTCATTTGCAGAGCCAGGGGAGGGCAGGGGGAGTGCCACGCCCTTTGGCTCCCCCATGGTGCTCAGTGCGCCTCCCACCCTCCCGCTGGCACCTTATTAGCTGCCCCCCCTGCACCAAAAACCTCTGCTACTGAATTTATGATGTTCTGACTCATTTAAAAATTAAATGACACAAATTATTGTTTTCGTTTCAGCTTTGGTACACTGATAGCTATTTGAAATCTATAAGGTGTTTAGTAGATTTAAAGATGAGTCATATATGAATATATTCACAGTAATGTATTGTCTGTTATTTTATGCAGACTGGCATTTAAGCATCACAAAGGAATACAGCAGGCATCTCAAAGTATATATTTTCACACCACCGTATCAGCAGAAAATCTGCATAGGTTTCCATCCAACAAGAATACATTTACATTTGCATTCATAGAGTTTCTGTTTTCTTGTGTTTGTCAAGGAATGGTGCCTTTAATTCTGTATTGCTACTGTCTAGGTAGTTTTAATTATCTAGCTAAATATTCCTCTAATCTATGCCAAGGGGGTACTTCAAGGCCATCCAGCGAATTGATTGACCAATGTAATAAAAAATGCCATTCTTTGATAAGTTTTAGAAACATTCTCTATAGATCACACAGCCCATTATTATGCTGGCTTTTATATGCAGTTAAATCTAACAAAGTTAACAGAGCCCACTTGATGATGCCTCATGGAGGTAAACAGGACTTTTGTGAATTGATGCTACAGTGGTTGTTGGTGGTGTACACCAATGAATTAATTAGGAATGTGGTGCTTCACTCTTTCATTTTTAGATTTATGTGGGGAACAGACACGAATAAGGGTTTCTGAAAAGTTTATCAAATGCTTAAACTGTCTCCTGACCCTGCAAAGCACTTGGATGTGCCAAATATGTGGAGTACAGAAAGTTAAAGATGTGCTTGGACATTAGTCCGTTCAACAAAAGTGGATACTCTTTCCCACATGTCTTCATTTGTCCCTCAAATTAGTTGTGTAAAAGAAGTGGATTGTACTACATAACAATGGACTCTACAAGTATGTTGTGATGGGGAGTATTCGTAAAAAAGACTTGGCAAAAAAAACGTATGAGTACATGAACAAAAATATGCTGTCGACCGTATGTCAGTTATGAATGCTCTATTCATATACTTATTGTCGACTAGTTAGGTGCAGACTTCAAAACAGAGTGCTTTGTGGCCTCCACATTGTCTTGCGATTCAAGGCAAGGATTTGAGAGGTTATGAAATGCTGGTAAATGTATATTTCCATTGTACTACCGTATAATATAAGATTAGCCGGAGGGTGTTTAATGTTATTATCATTCTTGTGATGGTAGCAATGGCGACTTCAGGTCCAGAGTGTAACATTTGAGAAGGCCTCGGTTCGTCTTTTGATGAACAATGCATATTAATATTGATACCTTTAAAAAACGATGGACACGTGTAAAGTGCTTGTAATATTTGGTGAAGTGATGTGTGTTTGCTTTATACTTACTCCCAATGTTAACGTATATGTATAGATTGTGTTAAAGGTCAAATAAGTTACCATTTAATTGTATACATTTCTAAGGGATTAAGTGTTTTATTGTGGAATAATACCAGTGACAATGTTTCTGGCTTTTAGTCTTATGACAAGGTGATCATTTAAGAAGATCATTTGATTCTTGGGACATCAAAGTGGCTTTATCACCACTCGTATGTGAAACAGGGTACACATTCAAGAAGTGGAATCATGTGTTTGTCAGATAACAACTACAAACACCAAAGTGTTTGGTTGTGGCAGCAATTTTTATAATGTGCATTTTTAGCCATTGATCGCATGCAGTAATTAAAGCTGTGAACATTTATATGTCAATGAACAGCTACACATGGCAAAATTATTGGCTTTGCCAAGCTTGTTTGTTATTGCATATATTTTTAAACTTGTAACTGACATTGTTACCATTTGTTTGTCAATGAACAACTAGAAATGTCAACATTGTTGTGTTTGCTAATGCGTGTTATTTTATTATTTTCAAATGATTGATCGTTCGTAATCATTTATATTTATTGTTTGGCCACCATATGATGAACAGGTCACAGGGACTTGAAAGCTTACCAAACTGCTATATTTGCAGAGCACTTTCAGTTAGGTGAATAAAAGGTATCAAACCCTGCTTAATAATAATGGAAATTCAAACCATTTGCCTATTGACAACAACACATGGCAAAACCGTTTGTTTTGTCAATTATGTTTTTGGCATATATTTACATAGTAATTGCTCATATGATATGATAGTTTATTTTTATAGCGCCAATACACAATGTGTTTCAAAGCGCTTCAAGGCAAGGGAGGGAACAAGGGAAAATACAATGACATTGTTACAGGCCATGAACAGTAAGGATGCGAAATTAACTATCGTACTCGGCCTGACGACATTTCAGATAGTGCAAGAGCTAAGACATAGATAAGGAAGGGAGGGGGAGGGTGGGAAGGAAATGGAAACAGACAGGCGACTACCGTACTAGGCCTGACAACATTTCTGGTAGAGCCGGAGAAAACAAAAGGTGAGGGAGAGGGGTGTAGAAAGGGAGGGCAGGAACAAAACAGGCGACTATCATACTAGGCATGACGACATTTCTGATAGTGCTGGAGGGGAGGTAGGGAGGAAAAAAACAGTAATGGGAGGTTGGAGGAAACAGACGAGGTTGCTATCATATTAGGTCCAGGGTCAATTCTGATAATAGTAAGTGCATAGAAGAAAGTAAGGGGAGGAGATAGGAAAAGGGTGGGCGGAGCTTGCTAAGTGGTGAAAAAGAACAGCAGGCAGGAAGGCACCAGGTAGGCGGGGCTTAGGCCAGGTGACCTAGATCCACTTGCACCTGCTCCCCATCTGCAAAGGAAAAGAGGCTGGAGGGCTCCTTAAGTAGGAAAAAGAGCGGCAACCAGGAAGGCCCCACGTGGGCGGGCTTACTATGTGGTGAAAAAGAGCGGCAAGCAGGAAGGCACCAGGTGGCCGGGGCTTCCTAAGTGGTGAAAAAGAGCGGCATGCAGGAAGGCACCAGGTGGGCGGCGCTTGCTAAGTGGTGAAAAAGAGTGGCAGGCAGGAAGGCACCAGGTGGGGGAGCTTAGGCCAGGTGACCTAGATCCACTTGCACCTGCTCCCCATCTGCAAAGTAAAAGAGACTGGAGGGCTCCTTAAGTAGGAAAAAGAGCGGCAAGCAGGAAGACACCAGGTGGGCGGGGCTTGCTAAGTGGTGAAAAAGAGCAGCTAGCAGGAAGGCACCAGGTGGGCGGCGCTTGCTAAGTGGTGAAAAAGAGTGGCAGGCAGGAAGGCACCAGGTGGGGGGGCTTAGGCCAGGTGACCTAGATCCACTTGCACCTGCTCCCCATCTGCAAAGTAAAAGAGGCTGGCGGGCTCCTTAAGCAGGAAAAAGAGCGCCAAGCAGGAAGGCACCAGGTGGGAGGGGCTTGCTAAATTGTGAAAAAGAGCAGCAAGCAAGAAGGCACGAGGTGGGTGGGGCTTGCTAAGTGGTGAAAAAGAGTGGCAGGCAGGAAGGCACCAGGTAAGTAGGGCTTAGTCCAAGTGACCTAGATCCACTTGCACCTGCTCCCCAATTGCAAAGGAAAAGAGGCTGGAGGGCTCCTTAAGCAGGAAAAAGAGCACCAAGCAGGAAGGCACCAGGTGGGAGGGGCTTGCTAAATTGTGAAAAAGAGCAGCAAGCAAGAAGGCACGAGGTGGGTGGGGCTTGCTAAGTGGTGAAAAAGAGTGGCAGGCAGGAAGGCACCAGGTTGGCAGGGCTTAGGCCAAGTGACCTAGTTCCACTTGCACCCGCTCCCCATCTGCCTAGGATGTGAAGCTACAACCATTTCGTTGTCACCGAGCAACTGGAAATGACAAAAAAATAGCTTTGCCGGTTTTTGTTATTTCATACATATTAACTCCCTGTGACTATAGTAAGTGAAGCTACAACCTTTTGTTTGTCAATGATCAACTAGTGCCAGAGCTTATTATATTCTACATTTGTACACATGTGATTGCTTTTTTAACTTTATTGGTATTCAGGAATTTCAATTAACAACCCCATAATCTTCAGTAGACATGCGTAGGTAGTGAGCAGTTGTGTAGATTCAAACCAATAATATGAGGCAGAGGAGAAACGCAAATAACATTTGCATTGACCCATTAGCTGTTCATGGCTATTCAGTCTTCAAGGTCATGGTCAAATACATTTTGTATGGCATTTGCATACACAAATGATTGGTTGTAATCCTTTAAGCTTTGATCATTTGAGTGTCTCTTCTGCCAGCCACATATTGTAGAATGGCACTGTCCAACCACAAGATCCCACATCTACTCTTGTTTATAAATGTCACAAAACCCACTACTTGGACAGGTTTGGTGACTATTAAATTCCTTTTCTTTTTTTCCTTGATTCCTAACACCTGATTGCCAATGTTTCTTTTTGTTCCAATAGCGATATGGGAATATTGTAGGGGTACTGAAGAATTGTCCTATGAGCGTTCTTATATTGAGATGGTGAATAGGACAAATATTTGTAATACCCTCGCAGGGAATACCTCAGCTCTCCATCAGCTTCATGCTTCAGAGACATATTGATCCATCAGGGCTTTTATCAGCCAATACATTGTAGGTTTCTGTGTAGGTGGGGCATAGACTGCATCCTATCAGCATTAACCTGCAATGTGCTAAAGAGTTGCAATGTTTTATATGTATTAAAATATTGGATTATATATTTCTTGGCTCATTTTCTAAAAGAAAAACGTGTTGCCAATAATGTGTTGTTCTATGTCAAAACAGCCTCTAAAATAAAAACTGAAATATTGCCTGCATCAATAAAAGCAGCAATAGTATTGTACCAAAACATCACCAAAGCAAACAATTCTCCAATCACACTTGTTGTTAATCATAGTCACAGAGAATTTCTCAGAGCTGGTGGAAAGTACATGGGTTAATAAGCGCCTGCCTTTGAAATGGAGCAAATCTTCACTTTACAAGTCAGGATTCCAGATTTCCTGAATAATTTATTCATGCTTCAAAGACATAAAGGCATTGGGAATGACAATAGTTTGGGCTTTTAAACCAGTGCAGGCATCAAATTGATCATCGGTTCATTCTCCTGCTAGAAGTGACATTGGAGCCGCAAGGTGGGCTGCAAAGTAGTGCAATCAGGAGGAAGGTGGTACGTTGTACGCAGGAGAATGATTGCAGCAGTCAGGTGATGGGGGATAAGCTCCCTAGAGGAAAGGACTGACATACGGGGGTAGGGGTGTAGACTTTTGGTTTTCCCAGGGGAAAAAAGTCCCATTATAAGAATAGGGATTTACACATATAATGCCTTTTCTGGAGGATTCAGGCCCAGAGCTCCCACTTACTCAACACCCCTGGCTGGTGGAGCATTAACTGCATACCTCACCATTTCTTTATAGAATGCACAGTGTCGTCCGTCTGATTTTTGCAAGAGCCGAGCTACATAAATCATAACAAAAAGCAGTTCCTACTCCCTTATTACACAGAAATGGATGCAGGTGATATAAATGGACTAGATATTACTACAAACATTACAGCAAGGCTATCTGAGGACAACAGGATGCTTCAGTCAGAAAGTCAAATCTGGTTGAAGGGTATGGACCTAGTGGTGAACTTTTGGGCAAATATCCATTGGAGCACAGACGCAATGTACATTTTCTCAGACTCTACAACCAGCCATGTAAACTACATTACATATTTGTGCTGAAAAGAAAAACCTGCAGGTAATACCCAAAGGACCTTTTTAAGAACCATTAGATAATGTTTGTTCTGCAAATGCTGGGTGCTAGTTAATAATCAGCTAATAAAACATCCTGGCATGATACTTTATGCAGACAGTTTTGACAATCCTGGCAATAAACCAAACAAGCATTGACAGAGCCAACAGTTTTGGCTTTTGTTTATGAATGTGATAGGAAGTTGCCAAACAGTGCCATATTGATACTAACTGGCCATAAATTGTTAACGGTTAGAACATAGTGTGAGTACCTAGATATATAACGTAAGTGTCTGGAAAAGGCCCATTTCATATCTACTCACAAGTTAAAAGTTGTGGGATGTTTTACCCATGCATCCAAGCCCTACCATAAAACTGTGCAGTACTGGCATGGAAAACATCATGATGGCCAGAACTCCCCAGAGAGTGCACAGGGAAACATGAAGAATAGGCTGCCACCCATTTTTGCCTATGTGGTGAGCACAGGAGGGCACTGCCTAAAACCACCATTGGGCTACACACACAGTAGCCTGAAACCATTGGGAATGGCAATGCTGATTGCCAAAAAGCAACTCAGAACTGTGGGGAATTCATTTTCTTAATCCCAAAAATGGTTGCAATACCGGTACTCACCACTATCGGAGAGCCAGCGTTTTAAAACCACCAGACTTTTGTGTAGAGCTGAACAGGCCAAGGAAAGACTTGCTAAGAGGTGGATACAATGTAAAACTAATTCTGAAATGATTTGAAAGAAGTCATTGTTTAATGTATATGTAAAAATTGTAAGTTTGATTCAAACTGGGAACTAAAGTGACATTTAGCTGGATTCTGCCTGACAACTACCCCCGACAGGAGTTAAAACCTGCTCAGCCACTCTTCCCAGGCCTAGCTGCATCCTGCTGCCCCTTGCCAAAAGGAGTTGACACCTCTCTGATTAGATTAGGGGTGGAGCACCTGGGAACTGGAAGGGACAGAACAATGCAACTTCCTTGACTCAGGCAAATGTTATATTGGGGGCATCGTAAAATAGCTTCCTCTTGGAAGAAACTGGGGACAGTTGTGCCTCTGTGAACAAGCTGGCTTGGGGGAAGTGGATAAACCAGTTATTCCACCCTGTGATGTGGGAAGTCACACCCCTTTTTGACCAGAGCATAATTTTAAAAAGATAGAGAACGCGTAGTGCGGACTGGTCAAAATTATACAAGTAATATCATTATTCTTGTAATTTTTCTGTGCACGTTTTAAGAGGCGTTAGGACCCTGTGGTGTATTCTGGGGGATAGTAGCGGAAAAAAGGTTGTTACTCCAAATGTCTGCATGTTAAAAATCTGACACTTTATCATCTGAAACCCATATCCCTGGTGCACATTTGTGTAAAATCTGGAAAGGTTTAGAGGTCATTATCTGGATGAAAAGGGGAGAATTCTGTCATCAGTGGACACAACATCGCACAAAGACAGGGATCGGATGGTTTGGTGCTACAGAAAATATGTTAACTGGACCTATAATATTAGAAAAATGGTACATAGATAAATATGTATTTGGGTCAGAAATAGATTTGTGTGCAAATTGACCAGGGGAGGATCCTGTGACCCATAAACAGACCTCATCATGATGGCAATCCATTTCCTTCCCCCAATCATGGGAGAGGGGAGAATGGGCCAATGACAAGTAGAGAGGGGCAGGCTTAGCTAGTCCCAGGCACACACCCATTTTTCAAAACACATAAAAAGAGACTGCTGGGACAGGTAGAGACATTCAATTCCATTTGCTGCGGAGCATGCTGACCGACGACTTCACATCCAGAGATCCAGACTTCAAATCCATCAATCTCCAGAACCTGTAGCAGAAATTAACTCCAGAATTTGTAGCAGAGCCGCCTGAATCCACCAGCTGAATCCTCTTCAGCAGGCCTCAAAACCAACCAAACTATTCAACAGTCGGGCGAGCTGTTTGAATTTTTGCCAAGAATTTTTGCAGGAACCTGTAGCAGTATCCAGAAAGCAGTGCTATATCCGGAATCTGAGAGAACCACAAACCAGACCGTTGTGAGCAGATCCGCTGCATGACAGACCCAGAGAGCAGAGCTGACCCAGATAGCCGGGACTTCAGAACCACCCGCCGGAAGTCCCGTCCAACCTGACCAGACCATGATGAGGCCAATTTCAAATTGATATTGTGAGTACCTAGCAGAACCAATCTCTTAGTTAAAATAATCTAATCCAAACTATTTTAACCTAAGTAGAACAGCTTCCTAGAAATCGTGTCATCTGTCATTTTTAAAGCTGCACCTGTCAATTCTGCAGCTGCAAGCTGTCACCTGTCATTTTGAGTTTACTTTAAATCCGAAAAACTACCTTTATTTAATCGTCCGTATCTCTGGAACCGTTTGGGCTAGGAACGAAATTTAACACGCACTCGCGAAATTTACCGCGATTTGCGATTTGGCCCGATTTCTTCATCTGAAGAA
The DNA here is from genome assembly GCF_040938575.1 of Ambystoma mexicanum. Lineage (NCBI taxonomy): Eukaryota > Metazoa > Chordata > Amphibia > Caudata > Ambystomatidae > Ambystoma > Ambystoma mexicanum. Next base: position 1,366,708,251 of record NC_090932.1, on the reverse strand, counting down.
ATCAGCAGCTTTTTGCTTCTCTTTGCTAAAATTCGTTTGCAATCTGCTAATCATTCATAGAGTATTGTTAAAGTGAGCCTGAACTAATATAAAGTAGCCATCACCTACCCTGAACCTTAAGAGGGAATTAAAAGCAATTTTAGCACCTTTTCACTTCCTTGCAAACCACATTAAAGTAATTTGCCTGTGTTTAAAACTCCTACCTGTTTCCTCTAAGCTTGCTGGGGGGAACTGAATTTCGTATTGTATTTGATTGCATTCCTGAGAACTGTGTGCTCCTCTTTCCATCTCCTTCCATTTCTTACATTGCATAGGGGAGGGGGGGTGAATTGCCAGAGAAAAAGTGATTATCTTATCTTTTGCTAAAATCATATCAAGTATTTCTGTACTGCATTTTATTCCTCATGGCTTTTCCCTTGAAACCATAAAAGTAGTTTTGCTACTTTATCCATCCTATACTAACTCCTCATTGATTGTAAAGAAGTGTGCTAGTGCCAGATTACCCATTGCGGATCCACATCATATGTCTCAGTGTACTATCAGATATTAATATATTATAAAAGTGTGATAGGTATATATTGTTGAATTGTCCAAATAAACCTTTTAATTTGCAAAACAAACCTACTTCTTGGCTCAGTGGGATCAGGGGGATTCTAAGAGGGGGGTGTGATACAAGGGTTGTCATCCAGAGTACTGAACTGGATATAAAAATACATCAATAAGGGTTTTCCTCAGCATCCCAGACTAGGCATTGACTTAGCTGTAGTGTTGATTGAATATCGCTTACAAAAGTGGGGGCTCGTCCGGGATATTCTGGGTTAGATTTACCATTTGTGCAGATTAATACAGTGTGCAACTGACCAGATACACATATTCGGTTAGATCACCACGCTGTTTTACACTGTGAAAGCACCCCTCAATGGAACGCTCTAAGGAAACGGTCTGTTTTGCAAAATAAAATACACACTTCTGTAAGTCAGGAAGGAACTCAAATTCCAGAATGACGACCTTGGTAGATATGATAATAGCCAGAGAGCACTTCTTACATAAGCTATTTGTGAGAGGTGAGTGGACTCATCAGGACCAAACGGTCCGGTTGCAGGCAATCGCGCAACAGGTCACTGAAACAGGGTCAGATACATGGAGAGATCAGGGTCCATTACATGTGCCCCTGAGTGAATTATGTATGGCTCCTAAAGCTAAAGATGAACACGACAAGATGGTTAGGATAGCAGCATATTTGTATCTATATATGGGAGCCATGCAGGACAAATGTGCTGAAGGCCAAGATCTGGCAAGTAGGCAACAGATGGCTTTAGAAAAGGCCCAATCTGACCTGGTCTCTTCTGAGCAGAGGCTGCAGAGGAGCCAGGATTCAGAAAACGATAGTAGGCAGTATATCATTAAAATAAAAGAGGACATGGATATACTGCAACAGGAAAAGACAGACCAGGATACCAGAATTCTGGCTTTGCAGAAGGAGCACCAAGACAATTTGGACTCCTTACTGCAGAGCCAGAAAAAGCTGGAACAACAGATCAATTTCAACACGGCATGCACAGAGCAGGTAGCCACCCTGAAAATCCAACTAGACAGAGAGAAAGAGCAAAGCAATAAATTGATTTTGAAAGACCTGGATACCCAGGCAGAGTTTTATGAAGAACGCCAGAAAGCTGGTGCCTTTCAAAGGCAGAGGGACGACCTGGCGTCACAAATGCAGGCTCTTGGTCAGGAAAGGGATACCTTAGGCCAGGAAGTCTGCCATTTAAAAAGAAAAATTGAAGAAAATCACTTGGCCCTCCAGTGGCTGGGTGACCTCCAAAAAGAGCATCAGGGCTTGCTAGATCACACCAGGATGGTGGAGGAGGCTCTGGAAAGAAAGGAGCTGGCCAGTAGGGATGGGACTGAGGAGGTAACCCTCCTGCGGCAGAGACTGGCCCAGTACTCCAGGACCAATCAGGAGGCACAGAGAGAAAATGAAGCTCTCTGTCAGCACAATGATAGGCTCCATCAACAGGTAGCGATGCAGGAGAGAATGATAGAGTCTAGTAAGGCCTTAACTGAGGAACTGAAAGCGCAGGCGCTTGCATTGCAACAGGGAACAGGGGCGGATAGAGATGAGGTTCGCTGGGAAAGAGAAACTCCTGAGCATAACCTCAAGAGCCCCAGTGCCAGAGGCCTTCACCTCTACCAGACACTGGACTCTGCAACCCCCATGTTCCCTAGCACACATGAGCACGGGGCCACAGGGATGGCAGATTACTATCCAGCTAAAAGTATGGGACTCATAGGCCAGTACCACCCAGGAATGGATGGGCGGGCATCCGGGTATTGGCACCCAAGCACAGTGCAATTTAGTGGGGGACCCCAGGAGAGTAGGCCCACTAAGGGCATCCTGAAAACCTCTGCCCAGTTAGGTCAGTGGGGGGTATACCCAACAAATCCTGGTAGCAAGGAGGGATCTGAAGACTCCTCTGAGCATCACAGGACACAGGAGACCAGGTCCCCACATTCTGCCAGCCATTCCCCGGCTCGCAGAATCCGGGAAAACCTGGAAGATCAGACGGGCACCTCTGGGAGCAGCGCTTCTGAGTCAGAGGATGAATGGACCAGGGTTACCCGAACCAAAAAGGCCAATAATGCAAAAAGGGCCTTGCTTAAGGACCCATTGAAACAAATAAAGGCAATAAAGAGTGTCATCACGCCTTATCATAAGAACGCCAAGTATTCTGTTTGGGAACACTTGGAGCTCTTTGAGCAAATGATGGAGACTTTTCATTTGAAGGACAGCCAAAGCTGTATTCAATATGTAAAGTGGACCTTCTCACCAGAATACTCCAGTTTCTTTGCGGGGCTGGAGGATCAAAACCATTCAACGTGGTCCACATACAGGGCGGCCATCTTGAAACATTTTTCTGTGCACAGAAATCCTCAAGAGGCTCGCAAGGCAGCCTACAATTTGCAATGTGGGGAGGATCAGGCCCCACAAGAGTTTGTGAAAGAATTAAAGCGTGCTTTTGCGCAGACCACCAGAAGGGTGCGCACGGATAGCAGAGAATTTATCAATACGTTTTTCCATGCCTTACCCAAATACATAATGACCCAGCTCGTGAGAGATTTTCATGAGAAAAGATCTTTAGACTGGGTCATTGAACAGGCTTCCCGGATCTATGAGGTGCAGAAGCCCATCGAAAATAAAAATAATGCGCCGAAAAACCCCAAAACCAACAGCACCCCTGCTGCTGCCAAAGTGGCAGAGGTAAAGGTTGCCCGTTTTAGATTTGGAGATGGGGGGACCTAAAAACCTGCCTGCACCAAATAATTCACAGCCCAGAAGGACCTCGGGCCAGTCACAGACAGGAGTCGAGGAGGTAGTCCCACAAATGGGGTCCCCCGCTCCCCTGACTATGTAAGTCCCCGCTACAAGGGAAACCAACCAATCCTCGGTTATGTGTGGACTCCTCCAGCCCAAGGGGGGGGGGATCCAGCCAAGCACCTAACCCAGGGAACTTCCCTCCCAACTTCCCACAGGAGGGCAGAAATTCTCCAAATCCTGGGCAGAACTTTTTCCCCAGGTATCCACCCAATTTCCAGCCCCAAAATCATCCATCCTTCTTTCCCCAATTCCCTGAGCCCAGACAACCTAATCCGGGAGAGGGGAGGCCAAGGGTGGAGGGGTACCGAAATCTTCCCAACCAGGGGTACTACCAGAGAAGGGATAGCTACCCTTCCCGGGATCAGCCCAGGGGAGAAAATAGAGCCCCGTATCAGCCTGAGCGGGTTTCACAACTTGAGCGCCAGGTCCAAAATATGGCACGGGATCTCGGTCACATACTGAGGGCTCAACAGAACCCTCAGATGAGCATGCCACCGCAGAATGCCCCAAACTCTGGACCTGGTGCTCCAGAACAATGACGGGGCAGCACCCCGGTAACCCACCAGTTCCCAGTGAGGAGGCACAAGGGGAAGGGGGTGTAAACCCTTGGAGGAAGCTTCCTTCCCAACTTGTAAACAGCCCCTGAAAAACCAGGAACCGGAAACAAAATCTCCTGCCCCGGAAAGCCTGCCCCCCAAGGAGCAGAGGGGGGGTAGGAGAAACAAAGGACCCAAACAGACCCACTTTGTGGAGGAGATACAGGTCTTCCAATTTGAGGGAGAGGGATCCTCAGAAGATCCTGGGAAAAGATCTTCTCCTTCAGAGATGGGGGAACTCCTCCCAAGGAAAAATGTGTCCCAAGGGATGTCAATTCAGACTGGGGAGATGTGGAGACTGAACTACCGCCGCCCATCATCTCATCCCAGAACCGACAATACTAAAATCCACTGGTTCAAACCCATCCTGGTGACTGCCTCCGAAAAGGGGGGGGCGGCCCAGAACCGGAACCAGGGGAACCCACAATGGCCAACTTTTTCTTTCAGATTCCCAAGACGCTCCACAGAATTCTGCCCAAATCTCTTCGCTAGCAATGTCCAAAACCAGAAAGTTAGCCCACCAGTTGTCCAAAAATGTGCATGATCTGTGCCCCCTTGAGGAGAAGGAGGGAAGATACTATACCCCGGTACAAGTACAGGGGCAGGGTACAATGTTGGCACTGGTGGACACTGGATCCCAAGCTACCCTTCTGTCCAAAAGGACCTTTGAGGAACTAAATGCAGGAAGGGGGGAGAATTACCGTATTCCTCTCACCTCTCTTCCTGGACAACTGCAGAACTTTGACGGGAAGGAAATTCCTGTCGAGGGGACTGCAGATTTGGACATCAAAATTGGGCCACACAAGGTGAAACACCCGGTCATAGTAGTGACTCCAGAGGGCACCCCTTGTTTACTAGGGAATGACCTCCTGAGAAGGTTGTCACCCCTAATAGATTGCGTAAACAAGGTCCTCTGGACCCAGACTAGCCGACCAATAAAATTAAAACAGAGTGTCAACCATGTTAGTTTAAATGGCACCTGCCACATGGTTGAACAAAAATCTGACCAAGTAGAATTTCACTTCCAGAACAACCAAATTCCAGCCTGACAGTAATAGCAGTAGGACAACAGACTGGTGATTGGGGGTCCTCTCTATTTCTGTAAATCAACCTTCCTTCCAGTTTAAGGTGGTATTCCACACTGGAAGGAAACACCCTGAAATTCTTTACTAATCCACAATCAGAAACTCCCACTCCTATAGTCCAGAAAGATGTGAAATCAGCTCAGAGCCTGGCTGATATTCAGCAAATTGGAGAGCAGTTGTTCATCCCTGTTCAGTTAAATGATGGGAAGGACTCTGTTCTCGCGCGAGTGTGTGTGAACAACGGTAAGAGCTTCATCAGCGAAGCCATGTTCCGCCAACTCCCAAAAGATCCAGCCATTCCCACATTCAAACTGCTAGACAAATGGGAAATGGACCTGGAAGCACCTAATTCCAAACATCTCCTGCCAAGCAAGTGTATGCTCAAAATCTCCATTGGCAACAAGAGCATAGTCCATAATTGTTGGGTCGCGCGAGACGTCACTGCCGCCTTTTACTTAGGCAGTGACATTCTCAATCGCTTTGCCATTAGTTTGGACCTAATAAACTTCAAGGCTTGGTCCCGATTAGCGGATAATCCCATGGGCTTTGATGATCCGAAAAAGCATTTAGGTCAGCTCAATTGCTACCTTATGCAGTTGAAATTCAGATTAAAGAGGAAGTCAACATTCCAGAAAGGACCCGACAATTCTCCCTGGAAGTGAAAGTTAAAAGAGGACAAAAATTGGAAAACCCTGATGCTTACATTCATCTAAATGCTTCTCTCCAACAGCAAGGGTTAGGGGTAAACCCAACACCATTAGTCAACATAGAACATGACACCATTCCAATAGAGGTGGATAACAGCGACTTAAAGAGTATTACTCTAGCCGCAGGCACCATTATTGGAATGGAGGTTGATGACCCACATTTTGCCATTGATTTAGGAAATTAACTGTTAGGACCAATCCCCAAGGACTGTTTTGACAGTGACAGTGATGACCATACAACACCAGACAGGATTTTCACCCGGCATGGGGGGAACTTCCTGGTGTACACTTCTTGCCCTTATGGTAAGGAAGATGTGACTTGTGACTTCAGGAGGGATGAGGTGATTTTCCAGGTCCATGAAGCTGCCTTTCCCACCTGAAGCCTCCAGTCCAAATCAGCACTCTGACCAGGGACTTCTCCACCCAGCTGGAGGAGGCCACGGAGATAGCCAAACCAGAAGTCTTTCCAGGCAACAGGCAGATGGTGGAAGAGAGAGTCAACCTAGCTGATGCCTGTGTGACTCTGGAACAGAAGCAAAAGTTGAAACAAGTTTTCTTGGATTTCCAAGATCTCTTTGCGGTAGACTCATATGACTGTGGTCGCACCGACATCCACACGACAACAATTCCCACGGACCCTGGCATGACTCCAGTGTTTGTGAAGCAATATCGCTTGCCTCTCGCATCCATGGAGTCCCTTACTGAAATAATTAAGAACCTTGAGTCCCGGGGAATAATCTGTCTAGTCCACAGCACTTTCAATAATCCGGTGCTGGGAATATTGAGGCCAAACGGCCAGTGGAGACTCCGTGCCAACCTTAGGGAGCTCAAAAAACGGGTCCATACTTCCCGATGGCCTCTTCCCTACATTCATCAAGGGCTGACCCAGATCCAGGGGTCACAGGTATTCACAGCAATAGACCTGACCAATGGATACTGGACCGTGCCTGTCAGTAGGGAGGACCAATACAAACTGGCTTTTACCTTTGGGGGCCCGCAGTACACATGGATCCGGACTCCCTTAAGATACCTCAACTCCGGCAATTAATTCAACATTTTCCTACATGAGGCCATGCCCGACCTGGGTGCGAGGGGTAACCTGGCTTATGTAGATGATGTCCTCATCAAAAGTTCATCTGTGGAGGAACACATAGCGGAGATCCGTTATGTTCTGACACAGTTGAGGGCCGCCGGAGCAAAACTTTCCTTTCAGAAAGCACAGTGGTGTAGAACCCGTGTTAATTTCTTGGGGCATGAGATTACTCCTCAGGGTCTCGGTCCCCAGGAAAAGAAAGTGGAAGCACTTCAGAAACTGAAAGACCCCACCACTCTGCGGGAACTAATGAGCCTCCTTGGACTGACTGATTACAGCAGAAAGTTCATTGAGGGCTACGCAGAGATCACCAGACCCCTGATTCATCTCCTGAAGGGGGGGGGGGGGTCAAGTGGGAATGGGGTCCAGAACAATCCGAGGCAGTAAGACAACTCAAAAGAAGCCTCTCACAAGCGCCTTGCCTAGCTTACCCTGTCAGAAACAAGGAGTTCTTCCTGGAGACAGGGTTCTCTAATACGTGCTTGACGGCAGTATTATACGAAAAGCATGACAAGGTCAATAAAGTAATCTCCTATGCGAGCAAAACTTTATCCTCTGTGGAGGAAATATTCAACGGTTGTGAGAAGGCACTCCTGGCAACGGTGTGGGCATTGAAGAATTACCGCCCGTTCATCCATGGGGAACACATCATAGTGGAGACTCCACACCAGCCTCTGCAATATCTCCAAAGTGACAGAATGTGGGCCGGAAATGTGAGTAATTCCCGAATTACTTCCTGGATTCTGTCAATGCAAGGCTTTCCTGTGGAGGTCAGATATGGCCAAAACAAGAAGAGTAACCCTCGCGCAAGGTCTGGCTGACTTGCATGATTGTGCCAGAGAAAACTGTCTCGAGGACGAAAGTCTAAAAATCAAGGACAACATGGAAGCATACCTTAATTCCCCACACAAAGTCTTTGAAGAAGAGAAGTGTGAGGGAATGCCCACTGTCTATGTGGATGGATGCTCTTACCATGTTGACAACAATGGGGAAAAAGAACTGGTGGCCGGCGTAGGGAATGCATGGGTGAAGGAGTTTCCAGAACCCTCCGCTGGGTTCAAAATTGGTCCCCGAAGTAGTCAGGTGGCAGAATTGATGGCTGTGCATCATGCCATCCTCACTGCTGTCCAACATCAACTCCACAAACTGGTCATAATCACAGATTCGGATTATGTACGGAACGGGTTCGTGGAGCACCTGGTTAATTGGAAAACCAAAGGCATGTTATGTGCTAATAACAAACCCTTGAAACATGGGAAGTTAATTCAAAACATTGATGATCTGGTCACATCGAATGCGATGACCATCTACTGGAAAAAGATCAAGGGTCATTCCAAAGTAGTGGGACCAGACAAAACTGGAAATAACTTAGCCGATCAGCTGGCCAAAACCGGGGCCATCCAAGGGGATCTAATATAAATAGATTCCCTATTGGGGGAAATCCAGGTCACTGCTATCACTAGGTCCCAGACAAATGCTCACAATGATCTTTCAACTGCAAAATGGAGTAAGGAGACCCCTGATGCTGATTTGATTACAGCTCAGAAGGGGGATCCAATAATTGGTAAGTTTTAGCAACACATTGAGGACCCTGAGAACTTTCCCCTGACGGATACCAATTACATTGGGAAAGAGGACCTAAGAGTGTTGATGAAATGTCCAAAAAGGTTCCGAATCCAAGACGGTTTGCTGGTAAGGAAATCCCAAGCTGGCCATGATCAGTGGGTGGTCCCTACCTCATTCCGAAGCCTGATGTCAAGTCACGCCCATGACGCAGTTACCGCCGGTCATAGGGGGTTTCACACAACACTGGAAATCTTAAGAGAGGTTGCATACTGGCCACACACGGGGCAGGACCTCAACCAATACTTGAAGGGGTGTCTTGTGTGTGCACAATTTCAGCCATCATCCCTCACACACCGTGCGCCTCTCCAAAAGAGGGGGATGACACTGCCATGGTCAGATTTGCAAATCGACTTTGTAGGCCCTGTAATTCGCTCGTCTAGAGGAAACAAGTACATGTTGACCGTTACATTCTTGTTTACCAAGTGGGTGGAATGTCTCCCAGCCCCATACTGCAAGGCAGAAACAGCAGCTGCCCTGATGATTAACCACATCTTTTCCTGTTTTGGTCTACCTCAAAGGATTGAGTCAGACAGAGGTACCCACTTCACCAGTGAAGTAATGACAAAGATGTGGGAGATACTGGGGGTTAAAAGGAAGCTACACATTGCTTACAGGCCAGTTTCTTCTGGAGCAGTGGAGAGATATAACCGAACCATTGTGAGCATATTAAAAAAGTTTGTGGCAGATTCTGGGCCAAGTTGGGATATCCAATTACCTCTGGTCCAAATGGCCATTACATCTACCCCTTCATCTGCAACTAAAATGTCACCATTTGAGTTGATGACTGGACGCAAGATGGTGCTTCCCCAGCATTTGCTCTACAGGACTCAAGAGCAGACACTGATAAATGCCTCCACAACTCATGAGTATGTGGAGAATCTAAGGAATCACCTTCAGCATGCTTTTTCCTATGCTCAGCGGAATCTAGAAAGATCAGCTGATAGCATGAAAACCCACTACGACCTGAAGACCACCAGGAAGGAATATACTGTGGGGGACCGGGTCTATCTATACAATTTCCAAAGGAACCAGGCCAAACAGCGAAAATGTTTGCCTACATGGAAGGGACCATTTGAAATTATAGACAAAATCTCCCCTGTGGCCTACAAGATCCGCATCCCCAAAGGCGGTTTGGCAGAGGGGGAAAATAAGTGGGTCCATATAAATCAGCTAAAGTGTTGCCATCCCAGGCACAAGGTGCAACAACTGTAGGAGTCCTCTGCAATACCAGAGGGGACCGCTCCAGAGTAATTCAGTTCGAACCCTAAAATATCCCACATATAGTCTCTAAAATATTATGATTTGGAAAAAAAAATGTCTTATAAATGTATCTTGTTTTTTTGTTAAAATAAGAACGCAAATGTTTTTACTATAAAATGTATATGCCACCCCACTATATCAATGGTGGGGAAGAAATGTCTACGAATAGGTATTGCCGCTTTCCTTTGTCGTCCTAGGAGAGAGAAAACCTGGAGACTGGCCAGGGGGGACGACCGGGGACCGGGAGCGGAGACCCGAACCGGGAGCGGAGACCCGAGGGGCCCGGGGTACCGCCCAGTCCTCCCATTGGGACCAGCGGGGAAAACTGATTGATCGACTGGAGGGAGGAGAAGATGCTGAACTGTGCCATCCATGGAATTGGAAGAAGAGGAGGCGAACATCCCAGATCTTGCAAGTTCCATCAGTGAAAGGACAGAATGGCCATCGCAAGAGGGGGGGCTTGTGGGATGTTTTACCCATGCATCCAAGCCCTACCATAAAACTGTGCAGTACTGGCATGGAAAACATCATGATGGCCAAAAATCTGACACTTTATCATCTGAAACCCATATCCCTGGTGCACATTTGTGTAAAATCTGGAAAGGTTTAGAGGTCGTTATCTGGATGAAAAGGGGAGAATTCTGTCATCAGTGGACACAACATCGTAAAAAGACAGGGATCGGATGGTTTGGTGCTACAGGAAATATGTTAACTGGACCTATAATATTAGAAAAATGGTACATAGATAAATATGTATTTGGGTCAGAAATAGATTTGTGTGCAAATTGACCAGGGGAGGATCCTCTGACCCATAAACAGACCTCATCATGATGACAATCCATTTCCTTCCCCCAATCATGGGAGAGGGGAGAATTGGGCCAATGACAAGTAGAGAGGGGCAGGCTTAGCTAGGCCCAGGCACACACCCATTTTTCAAAACACATAAAAAGAGACTGCTGGGACAGGTAGAGACATTCAATTCCATTTGCTGCGGAGCATGCTGACCGACGACTTCACATCCAGAGATCCAGACTTCAAATCCATCAATCTCCAGAACCTGTAGCAGAAATTAACTCCAGAATTTGTAGAAGAGAGGCCTGAATCCACCAGCTGAATCCTCTTCAGCAGGCCTCAAAACCAACCAAACTATTCAACAGCCGGGCGAGCTGTTTGAATTTTTGGCAAGAATTTTTGCAAGAACCTGTAGCAGTATCTAGAAAGCAGTGCTGTATCTGGAACCCGTGAGAACCACAAACCAGACCGTCGTGAGCAGATCCGGTGCTTGACAGACCCAGAGAGCAGAGCTGACCCAGATAGCCGGGACTTCAGAACCACCCGCCGGAAGTCCCGTCCAACCTGACCAGACCGTGATGAGGCCTATTTCAAGTTGATATTGTGAGTACCTAGCAGAACTGTGTAGAACCAATCTCTTAGTTAAAATAATCTAATCCAAACTATTTTAACCTAAGTAGAACAGCCTCCTAGAAATCGTGTCATCTGTCATTTTTAAAGCTGCACAACTGTCACCTGTCAATTCTGCAGCTGCAGGCTGTCACCTGTCATTTTGAGTTTACTTTAAATCCGAAAAAAAACTACCTTTATTTAATCGTCCATATCTCTGGAACCGTTTGGGTTAGGAATCAGCAGCTTTTTGCTTCTCTTTGCTAAAATTCGTTTGCAATCTGCTAATCATTCATAGAGTAGTGTTAAAGTGAGCCTGAACTAATATAAAGTAGCCATCACCTACCCTGAACCTCTAGAGGGAATTAAAAGCAATTTTAGCACCTTTTCACTTCCTTGCAAACCACATTAAAGTAATTTGCCTGTGTTTAAAACTCCTACCTGTTTTCTCTAAGCTTGCTGGGGGGGGAACTGAATTTCGTATTGTATTTGATTGCATTCCTGAGAACTGTGTGCTCCTCTTTCCATCTCCTTCAATTTCTTACATTGCATAGGGGAGGGGGTGAATTGCCAGAGAAAAAGTGATTATCTTATCTTTTGCTAAAATCATATCAAGTATTTCTGTACTGCATTGTATTCCTCATTGCGTTTCCCTTGAAACCATAAAAGTATTTTTGCTACTTTATCCATCCTATACTAACCCCTCATTGATTGTAAAGAAGTGTGCTAGTGCCAGATTACCCATTGTGGATCCACATCATATGTCTCAGTGTACTATCAGATATTAATATATTATAAAAGTGTGATAGATATATATTGTTGAATTGTCCAAATAAACCTTTTAATTTGCAAAACAAACCTAATTCTTGCCTCAGTGGGGTCAGGGGGATTCTAAGAGGGGGGTGTTATAAAAGGGTTGTCATCCAGAGTACTGAACTGGATATAAAAATACATCAATAAGGGTTTTCCTCAGCATCCCAGACTAGGCATTGACTTAGCTGTAGTGTTGATTGAATATCACTTACAAAGTGTTGGCTTGCTTGTTTTTAACAGGACTGCAGTGCAAGTTCAGAAGCGAGAACACACATTTTCATTTTCAATAAAGTGGCTGAAGGCACACATTGCTAAGCAATCCTATAACTGCAGGAGCTCGTTTAGCAGCTGTAATTAGGCCATTATCTCACATAAGAGTGTTTCAAAAGGACATTGGCAGGAGCTATTGTAGAGGGAGAGCCCCCATGTTGCCTATATGTTTTGGGAACCCGAAATTGTGACTCGCGCAATACCAGTGAGGATGCCTATACCGCAAAGAATTCTGGAGACAAGGCATCCATTGAGAAAACTCTACATGCATCCATGAAGAAATAATTGCATGAAAATTAATGAGAAAGAGGACTGGTGACATCACACGAAGCAGAACTGAGGCACCTAGAAAGAAAGACACAAATGAAAGAGGAACATAAGCACTCTATAAGATCTGCAGAGGAGGTGTTGAAGTTAAGCAACAATTCTGGATCGAAATGAAGATGCTTGTGCGAAGAAAAACTGAAGTAAATGCAAAGTCATTTTACACGTGTACAGATGCTGTAACGCAAGTAGACAAAGTAACCCTGAGGCTGGCTCCTAGTGAATAGACTGTGGCAATGCACCAATGTATATACATAGGAATATATAGAATCTGGATGTTCCACAATGCACATTAGCAAACTTAAAACCCTGTGAAGAGAAAGGGCTTGAGTGTGGCGCAGTTGGAAAATAGCTGATGGCGAAGGAGAATTCAAGAAAGGCTGGTTGTCCCAGCACCAAGAATCGAGGCCACCGTGAGCCTGGTTGTCTGTCAAGAAGCTACATGAATGTGAGAAAGAAACAAACTTCTGTTTGAAGTGGAATGGAAAAACACTGATGGAGTCAAGAGTTTATCATTTAATAGTATTATATGCAACAAGGAGCTCGAAAACATGGTCTCCAGTCACATGGTCAGATCGAAATAGACTTTGGGTCGAGCTACACCGAAACCAGAAGATAAGACCATGCCACACTCCCTTTTATTCTCAGGCACAGTGAGGTTCTAGAAGGCCAAGTTCAAAGCCTAATTGAATGACAGACTGCAGGGGTGGGGAGGCATGACCAGGCCAGCCCTCCCAGCACCTGGGGTAACCAGCTTGCATGTTGCTAGCAAGTGGAATAATCCAAAAGTGTACAAGTGTGCCAACCAATTATGGAGTCAAACGTATTAGAGAGCCCTATAGTTTGTTTAACCTGTACATTGTCGAATATTAGTATGAAACGGAAGATGACTTGCACTTTGGATGGGCTTAGTTGTCCACCTGATCATAGAGACCCAATAACAAACCCCATCAGTATGGAACGTATACCTAGATGTTCCCTTTAACCTATTACATCCCCATGTAGGTTTTCTTAGTTTGGCATGCAGTGTGACGTCAATGATGACAAATCTTTGCTATAAATGTGTGTTTTTTCATGTAACACATTGAGAGAAATCAAACGTACATCCGTTGATTTCACTTGTAACTCTCTGTTTTAGATAATTGTTAATAAAACAGTACTAAGTTTTGCCAACTTCCTGAGTCCGTTTGATTATTGATTTATGAGCAAATTCTGCATCCACATCCATCTCTAACTATTGATACCTCGTCTTAGAGGGCCCCAGGTCCCGGGGTTCACTATAAAGCACACAGTTTGATATCACTGTGTTATAAAACTAGCTAAAGAACAATCCGAGGAGATTGTTTGGGTGGAATTGGGCAGGTATTGCATGAAGGCCATAGGAATTAGCATGGTCAGGGGCAGTTAGTAGCTGGGTAAAAACACAAACACACAGAAGCTGTGCATCCCATTTCATATCCCACCTCCCTCTGATATGTACGCCAACAAAAACCTTTGGCTTATTGGTGCCACTAAAACGCCACCTAATGGCCCCATCTAATAATGGAACACCCACTTATTGAAAAGAATGTGTATAAGAAAGACATTCTGGTTCAGCTATCTGCCTAAACATATGAAACACCTATAAAGAGCATTTGCATGTGGGTAATGGACAGGCTGTACTACATTTAAGACTGTAGTATCGTCCATAGGCTTACTATTTATCAATGACCATTTCAGATGGAATTACCACAAGTGGTGAGGCCATTTCTGCAGAAACGTCTGTGACAAGTATTGTTACAAACACGTTGTTTACTGTTAGGGAGAATTCTCTGTTTAGGCTGAATTTCCCTACCTAGTGAGTCCCCCAGCAGCTTTGCTGGATTTCTGGGGTTTCTTTTTTTTCTCCTGCCAAGAGTGAGACTCTTTTACCCTCACTCTTGGACATGTTGAAGTGTGTTTTCTTGGTTAAACCTTATGTTGAATGGGCTATGGGGTCTTTTACTCCATAGGGCCTCATGTATTTTTGTGATGTGGGTTACACAGCACCCTCTGTGCCGTGACCCAGGGGTGTCCTAGGGACTCCCCAACATAGACTCTATACCCTGGGACTGACTACTGTCTCCCAGGGCATGTAAAGTCACCAAAGACTTTGCTAGTCTTGAATCCTGAACAGAACCAGTACAAACCATCATATTGTGGACGTACTGGCTGGGGCAATTCGATTGCCCCAGGGTCTGTTAGTCGAGGGGGCACGTCTCCGTCCCCCCTGATCGAGTTTTGGCTGGTGGCAGTGGAAACTACTTTTTATATTCGACCGCGAATATTTTCCTATGGGATTTCCCATTGTTTTAGGCTAACACATTTAATTATTTATTTACGGTAGCCTTAAACATACCGCCGGTTTATATATTTATTATTATAACTCCGGTTGGGACTTTTTTGCCAAAACTTGATCCTAAAATGGCGTTGGCGTTCGCCTCTGTAACTCTGACCCAAAGTGGAGCCCTTTGTTCCACTTTTGGCGGGCTTCTCCACAGAAGCCCTCCAAAGTGGGGCCACTCTGTCTGGGGTACTTAGGAGGGGTGGAGGGGGATTTAGGCACCCTGGACTGAGTTACCTTGGTAACTCAAGTCGCACTCCGTCCTGATTGGCCCAAGTGGTGAGCCGGCCGGCTCACCACTTAGCATGTTTGAGTGACAGCTAGGCTGGGTGAATGGGGGTTTGCTGCATAAAAGCAGGGCTTTGGGGACTGGAACTTCAGAAGTCGCCACAGGACCAAGAATCCGACGAGGGAAGAGCTGAGCCGACCTGCTTTGACGACACCACCCGGTGGAGCCCTGCTGAACCGTCTCACCACTTTTCCCGACGACCGAGGAGAACTCTTAACGGAGTGGCTCCTTCCCTTGACTGGTGGGGACAACCAGTTTTCACCTTCTTTTCGCTTCTCGAGGTATCCCGTGGCCGCCTTGCCCGTGCCAAGCACCCCGGCAACCGGAATACCACATTTTTACCCCTAACCGCGAAAGTCGGTACAACCCTTTAACCGGAGGACTCCGCGGTTGGTTTCTTCCCGGGCAGTGCAACGACCTTCTTCTTCTGCTCTTCAGCGAGAACTTCTTCTCCCCTGACCGACGTCGAGCCTTGCTGCCACTGCCCGGAACAACTGCCACCGCTGGAGGACCCTTTCCGCTTAAGGTACCGTGTTCCGCCTGGCTTCCCTTGCCACCGACTGTACGGGGTAGATTTAGCCCCCGGCTTTCGAACCTGGGAGTGCCTGGGACACCCTGGCTAAACTTTCTAAGCCACTCTAAACTCTTTCTAACTCTTTGCAAGACTTTGAATCCCTAATAACAGTGTGATCTTGGGCACATTTTTCGCTCCGGCTACTCTAAGAGTGGGCCCTGCCTAGTGACTTTTGCTCACCTGTGACTTGGTACTTCTTTGAGCCTATTGCAAGTGTTCTGGACCTTAGAGTGGTGTGCTTAACCTAATTCTGCTCCTTCTCCCTTCTTTTTACCTACTAGAGTGTCATCTAACGTTAAGCGCTCACCTCTGTTTGAATTATGTGGTGTTAACCTAGAGTTGTCTAGATAGGAATAAGGATTGGGACTGCTTTCCATATAACTGTGTTTAGAGTGTTTTACTATATTTTTGCTAGAGTGTTTTCAACTTATATGTTCTTGAAAATAAATAATTATATACTTTTGAAACCAAGCTCTGGTCAGTGTTTGCTTGTGCTATTGTGTCTGAGTACATATTGTGTATACTTTGCATACTGCCTAACTCTTCTTGAGGGAAGTCTGACTGCTCAGCCACAGCTACCAGGTAAATCTGGGTGGTGCAGACTGCTACCAAGTGGGTTTACTGCTATACCTGTGGTCTTAAATCTTTTGCAGTGTTCCCCAAGGGAACTGCACAGGTTTCTGCCTAACACTGGTGTACAGCGGTGGGATTTGTATTGAGTATACATTTTTTTGTGCTTTGAATACCTTAGTGCAACTAACCACAAAGCTTAGCACTGTAAAAGTAATCCTCTAACATGTCAGTTATAGAAAGCTATAGTCAAGAGTCCCTTGCAGCCAAAACTGCTGACTGTTTAAGAGTGCTCTGTAAACATAAGGATCTCCTGACTAAGGGCAAGAAAATGGAGCTGATTGAAAGATTGTTAGCTAACCAAAGTCTGGGTGATGGTTCAGAGGAACCTACCACTCCAGCAACTGTAGATGACAGTATTGAAGTTAACATGGAGCAAAATGTTGATGATTCTGAGGAAGAGTCAGAAGAGGAGGGTGAGGCTGTTGTAACTGTCCCCCCTAGGCCTCTGCCTGCTCTACCTGATGTACCTATTGGACCTTTACCAGGTCCCACATTTAGTCCTCAGTACTTTGAACTGGAGAAAATGAAATTAGAATTGGAGTATAAGAAACTTAATGCTCAAACTGACAAAGAACTAAGGCTAAGGGAAATGGAGCTCAAGTATGACTTAGAAATGAAGAAATTATCTGTTGAGAATGTTTCTCTCTCTGGCTCCTCTAGAAGTTCCAGTCCTAAAAGACCCCGGATGCCTAAAGAATTGATTGGTATGTATGAGCCTAAATTGGATGTGTTGGATTGGTTGTCTCTGTTTGAATATAATCATGGGCTCCAGAACATCACAGGAAATGACTTACTCACCTGGTTGTTCTCTAGGCTTCCCCCTGTTGCAACTGATGTGGTAATGGAGATGGGGGAGGAGGATAGGAAGGACTATGAATGTGTGAAACTAGCTTTGATAGCTAGGTTTGGGAAGACCCCTTCCCAGTATCTTAAGAGGTTTAGGAGCCTCAAAAAGCATGATGGTACCCCTTGGGCTACCTGGGTGAGTGAATGTTTGAAAAACTTAAAGGGATGGATTAAGGGTTACAAGGTGAACACTTATGAAGGTATGAAGAATTTGTTTATGTTGGAGACTATTTATGATGCCTGCTCTCCTGAGCTCAGACAACACTTGGCTGATTCCAGGGAATTAGATTCCCGGAAACTAGCTAAGGCTGCTGACTTGTGGGTTGCCAACAGGGCCACTCACAAGGATTCTGGGGTCACTCAGAAGAAGGATGGGGAGAAACAGCCTAAAAAGGACTCCAAGGAGAATTCTAATACTACAAATTCCAAAGAGGGCCCCAAACAAAACTATAAGGGTAAGCCACAAGGGAAACCAAATCAGGCTAGTGTACCTCCTGGTCCCAGACCAGAAGGAGGTCAGAACAAGCCCCCATTCCAGCGAGCCTTTGGCTCATGCTTTGTTTGTAAGGCTACTGACCATGTGAAAGGAGATCCCAGATGTAAGGGTAAACCTTCAGGGGTCCAGCTTGCCTCCTTAGCCTTCGCTCCAGAAGAGGAAGTACATATGGCAAGTGGAAACTTTCTATTACTAGCTGATGAACCCACTGGAGTCTCAGCTAGTGTTTCTTTAGTCTCTCTGGGGTTGTGGGAACAACAGAATTTAGATGTCTATAACTCTATCCCAGATAATACTAAAGAGTATTATAAGGACAGTGTCCAGGTGAATGGTCAGGAGACTCCTGCCATTAGGGACACTGGAGCCAGCATAACTGTGGTGGATGAATCATTTTTCAAGGCAGAGGATGTTGCTAAGGCACCCAAATGCCTCACCAAGTTAGCTGGTGGGCCTGTGCAGATGTGTCCCCAGTTCTCATCCAATGTAATGATATGGCTGTAAAAATACCTGTCAGTGTACAATGTGAAGTGCCAGGTAGGGTTCTGTTGGGTAATGACCTCAAAGCTCTTGGAGTTGTATCACATACCCCCAGACCCCCTAGCAAAAGGTTACAGGAGCTCACAAAACCTGCAAGAGAGAAAACCCTGAGAGGGTTATCTCAGGAGATGATGACAGAAATCACTCCTCTCCCACTGGAGCAACTTACTGCAGTAACAACCAGATCAGGAGCAAAGGGGCAACCCAAGACTCCTAGGAAAAAGCCAGCAGCAAGCACTCCAGTGCTTCCAACAAGGACTTCCCCTAGGTTGTCCAAAGTTACACCTGTAACTCCACCTCCAGCTGAGGCTGAGAGGGAGGTACAACCCTGTGTGGTTGAGCTAGACTCTGAGGAAGAGCTAGAAGGAGGCCCCAACCTTATTGGAGATTTGGACCCTGAGGACCATCCTGAGCTGCAGTCTTTACTGGCAGAAGGTGGGCCTAGCAGGGCAGCTTTTCGTAAGGGGCAAAGAGAATGTCCAACTCTGGAAGGTCTCCGCCACCAGGCAGCTTCTCAGGCTGATGGGCAAGAGCCTGGGAAGTATAGGTTACACTGGGAAGATGGCCTCTTCTACAGTGAACCGACTGAGTCTGAACCTGGAGACTACAAACGCCTTGTAGTCCCACAAGAGAACAGACAACAGTTCTTACAACTAGCCCATGAGATACCTTTGGCTGGTCACTTGAGTTTCAAGAAGACCAAGGAAAGGCTCTCACTCTACTTTTATTGGCCAAAGATGGGGGCTGAAGTAGATAGATATTGTAAGAGCTGCCATACCTGCCAGACTTCTGGTAAGGTTGGTTCCAAGAATGTGGCACCTTTAGTGCCTCTCCCAGTTGTGGGAGTCCCATTTGAGAGGGTAGGGATTGACATTGTTGGTCCCCTTGATCCTCCAACCTCCTCAGGCAACAGGTTTATCCTTGTTGTAGTAGACCATGCTACTAGGTACCCTGAGGCAATTCCTATGAGGACTGTTACAGCTCCGGCTGTGGCTAAGGCCCTCCTTGGTATTTTTACCAGGGTTGGGTTTCCTAAGGAGGTAATCTCTGACAGGGGGTCGAACTTTATGTCCCACTACATGAAAGCCATGTGGAAAACCTGTGGAGTTACTTACAAGTTCTCAACCGCCTACCACCCTCAGACAAACGGGTTGGTTGAAAGGTTTAACAGAACCATGAAGAGCATGATAGGTGCTTTAGAAGAACCCCTTAAGAAAAAGTGGGACCTTCTACTGCCATGCGTTCTCTTTGCTTATAGAGAAGTCCCTCAGGAGGGAGTAGGTTATTCTCCCTTTGAGCTTCTCTATGGCCATCCAGTCAGAGGCCCTTTGGCCCTGATTAAGGAGGGATTGGAAGGTGCTCCTCCCCTCAAGCCAGTCAGAGTGACTGACTATGTGATAGGTCTCCGGAGGAGAATGTCACACATGATGGCAGAAGCAAGTGACAACTTGAAAGCTGGTCAAGCTCTGGTCAAACATTGGCACGACCAGAAGGCTAACATGGTTGAATTTACTCAAGACCAGCTAGTTCTAGTTATGCTCCCAACAAGGCAGAGGGCCTTGCAAGACAAATGGATGGGACCCTTCAAGATTGTGGGAAAACTTGGAGAGGTCAACTATCTGGTGGATCTGGGCAGACCCAGGGAAGCTCCTAGAGTCTTCCACACCAACCGACTAAAAGCATACATCTCCAGGCCTGATGTAGGAGCCTTGCTTCTAGCTTCAGCTGCAGAGGAAGAAGAGAGTGAATCTCTCCCTGATCTCCTCAGAGGTGTGCCTTTAGATGAAAAAGTTGAAGGAGTCAACCTCTCTTCAGACCTGACACCTGAGCAACAAGAGGAGTGCAAATCTATGTTAAATCAGTTTGCCTCCCTGTTCTCACTGTCACCAGGCTTGACCCCTTGGGGCCAGCATGAGATACTCACTGGTGACTGTCTGCCAGTCAAAAGCAGAGGATACAGAATGTCAGAACATATCAGAGCCCACATCAAAGGAGAGGTCAAGAAGATGCTTGATCTCGGGGTAATAGAGCCCTCTACTAGTCCATGGTCTAGCCCAGTGGTGTTAGTACCAAAGGCAGGATCCAAAGACTTGAGATTCTGTGTGGACTATAGAGCTCTAAATGCAGTCACCAAGACTGATGCCCACCCTTTGCCCAGGACAGATGAGTTGGTGGATAAACTTGGTGCAGCCAAGTACCTCAGCACATTTGACCTGACGTCAGGCTATTGGCAAATAGCCCTGACAGACCATGCCAAGGAGAAAACTGCATTTTCAACCCCAGTTGGCTTGTACCAGTTTAAGGTCATGCCTTTTGGACTAAAAAATGCACCTGCCACATTCCAAAGTATGGTGAACCAAGTTCTGGCTGGGATGGAAGATTTCTGCATGGCATACTTGGATGACATTGCAGTCTTCAGCCACTCCTGGGAAGAACATGTGAACCACCTAGGACATGTGTTGCAGGCTCTGGAAAAGGCCCATTTGACAATCAAAGCCAGTAAGTGCCAGATTGGTCAAAGTAAAGTGGTCTACCTTGGACATGAGGTAGGAGGTGGAGAAATAAGGCCTTTGCCCAGCAAGATTGAAGCTGTGCAAAATTGGACAACACCAACTACTCAAACCCAAGTGAGAGCTTTTCTAGGCCTCACTGGATATTACAGGAATTTCATTGAGAACTATGGGACCATAGCTTCTCCACTGAATGTAATCTCCTCTCCCAAATTCCCTAAAAAGGTAAAATGGAATGAGGAGTGCAATCAGGCCTTTGAAAAACTGAAGAGAGCTCTTTGCCAAGCTCCAGTACTGAGAGCTCCTGACTACCACCAACCTTTCATTGTACAAACTGATGCTTCCAATGTAGGTATAGGTGCAGTTCTAAGCCAACTGGATGAGAAGGGTAGGGAGCACCCCATTTGCTTCATCAGTAGGAAACTGAAGGATCCTGAGACAAGGTGGGCAACTATCGAAAGAGAATGCTTTGCTATTGTGTGGGCACTGAAGAAGTTTAGGCCATACTTGTATGGTTCTACTTTTGTTATTCAGACTGACCACCAACCCTTGAGATGGTTAATGCAAATGAAAGGGGAAAATCCAAAACTATTGAGATGGTCAATCTGCCTGCAAGGGTTTGATTTCACCATTGAGCACAGGTCAGGGTGTCACCATCAAAATGCTGATGGACTCTCTAGGATGTATATCATCGACTAGAGGTATGAGGTTCATCCAGGAGTGGATTAAATCCTCCTGTCCCTTAGTCTGGGGGGGGCGAGTGTTAGGGAGAATTCTCTGTTTAGGCTGAATTTCCCTACCTAGTGAGTCCCCCAGCAGCTTTGCTGGATTTCTGGGGTTTCTTTTTTTTCTCCTGCCAAGAGTGAGACTCTTTTACCCTCACTCTTGGACATGTTGAAGTGTGTTTTCTTGGTTAAACCTTGTGTTGAATGGGCTATGGGGTCTTTTACTCCATAGGGCCTCATGTATTTTTGTGATGTGGGTTACACAGCACCCTCTGTGCCGTGACCCAGGGGTGTCCTAGGGACTCCCCAACATAGACTCCATACCCTGGGACTGACTACTGTCTCCCAGGGCATGTAAAGTCACCAAAGACTTTGCTAGTCTTGAATCCTGAACAGAACCAGTACAAACCATCATATTGTGGACGTACTGGCTGGGGCAATTCGATTGCCCCAGGGTCTGTTAGTCGAGGGGGCACGTCTCCGTCCCCCCTGATCGAGTTTTGGCTGGTGGCAGTGGAAACTACTTTTTATATTCGACCGCGAATATTTTCCTATGGGATTTCCCATTGTTTTAGGCTAACACATTTAATTATTTATTTACGGTAGCCTTAAACATACCGCCGGTTTATATATTTATTATTATAACTCCGGTTGGGACTTTTTTGCCAAAACTTGATCCTAAAATGGCGTTGGCGTTCGCCTCTGTAACTCTGACCCAAAGTGGAGCCCTTTGTTCCACTTTTGGCGGGCTTCTCCACAGAAGCCCTCCAAAGTGGTGCCACTCTGTCTGGGGTACTTAGGAGGGGTGGAGGGGGATTTAGGCACCCTGGACTGAGTTACCTTGGTAACTCAAGTCGCACTCCGTCCTGATTGGCCCAAGTGGTGAGCCGGCCGGCTCACCACTTAGCATGTTTGAGTGACAGCTAGGCTGGGTGAATGGGGGTTTGCTGCATAAAAGCAGGGCTTTGGGGACTGGAACTTCAGAAGTCGCCACAGGACCAAGAATCCGACGAGGGAAGAGCTGAGCCGACCTGCTTCGACGACACCACCCGGTGGAGCCCTGCTGAACCGTCTCACCACTTTTCCCGACGACCGAGGAGAACTCTTAACGGAGTGGCTCCTTCCCTTGACTGGTGGGGACAACCAGTTTTCACCTTCTTTTCGCTTCTCGAGGTATCCCGTGGCCGCCTTGCCCGTGCCAAGCACCCCGGCAACCGGAATACCACATTTTTACCCCTAACCGCGAAAGTCGGTACAACCCTTTAACCGGAGGACTCCGCGGTTGGTTTCTTCCCGGGCAGTGCAACGACCTTCTTCTTCTGCTCTTCAGCGAGAACTTCTTCTCCCCTGACCGACGTCGAGCCTTGCTGCCACTGCCTGGAACAACTGCCACCGCTGGAGGACCCTTTCCGCTTAAGGTACCGTGTTCCGCCTGGCTTCCCTTGCCACCGACTGTACGGGGTAGATTTAGCCCCCGGCTTTCGAACCTGGGAGTGCCTGGGACACCCTGGCTAAACTTTCTAAGCCACTCTAAACTCTTTCTAACTCTTTGCAAGACTTTGAATCCCTAATAACAGTGTGATCTTGGGCACATTTTTCGCTCCGGCTACTCTAAGAGTGGGCCCTGCCTAGTGACTTTTGCTCACCTGTGACTTGGTACTTCTTTGAGCCTATTGCAAGTGTTCTGGACCTTAGAGTGGTGTGCTTAACCTAATTCTGCTCCTTCTCCCTTCTTTTTACCTACTAGAGTGTCATCTAACGTTAAGCGCTCACCTCTGTTTGAATTATGTGGTGTTAACCTAGAGTTGTCTAGATAGGAATAAGGATTGGGACTGCTTTCCATATAACTGTGTTTAGAGTGTTTTACTATATTTTTGCTAGAGTGTTTTCAACTTATATGTTCTTGAAAATAAATAATTATATACTTTTGAAACCAAGCTCTGGTCAGTGTTTTCTTGTGCTATTGTGTCTGAGTACATATTGTGTATACTTTGCATACTGCCTAACTCTTCTTGAGGGAAGTCTGACTGCTCAGCCACAGCTACCAGGTAAATCTGGGTGGTGCAGACTGCTACCAAGTGGGTTTACTGCTATACCTGTGGTCTTAAATCTTTTGCAGTGTTCCCCAAGGGAACTGCACAGGTTTCTGCCTAACATTTACCACTATCCAAGAAATGGTTCCTGAAATCATTGAGAATAGCTCAAACGTCTGCTGTGAGATGACACTCATTTGACAAATGTAGAAGCAACACAGAGGAAAGTGTGTTCATACTGGTGGGAATAGGAGCAAGGCTACCAAAGTGCAAGCAACAGAAACAAAAGTATGTTGAGGAGCAAAAACAGAGCCCAACTGCACTAAGAGTGAACAAAACATCACAGGAATACCTTTTTTGCCTTGTATGAAGTCATTGTCATATCGTTTTGCTGTGGATCTGTAAGGCCCTGTACGTAAATTAAAATACAAACGTTTAACACAAAAGGTCTTTGAATTGCACAGGGCGAGTGATCCTTACAGTGAGATGCCTTTTCTACATGGATAGCTGATGAATATGTGATATGTTGATGGTGTTAAATGACTGGCTACAGATAACCTATAAACTGAGGAACTTGACAGATATGTGCCCCTGAAGATGGGACCGAGTGCCAAAACGTGTAGGTTTGGTTAAGAAACTTTGTCAGGAGGTGCTAAATAAGCACTGGGGTGTCTAGTCTTTTTTAATCACTCCTGTATTGCAGGCTATAATCATGAAGTTATCAGGTGTTAGTACCTTTTGTGTTTAGAGTCTTATTTGATACCAAAACAATGTTTTCCTGTTGAAATAAAGTAACTTTTATTTGAGAATATGTATGTGTAAGGATTTAACCGTTGCTTATACATGTGGTAATGCACAGAATGTGTCCTTTTGAAGAGTGCAGTTGAGTTTTGGGAGGTTGCATCCAGACATACATTGGTTGATAATGGCCCTAAGCCCTGTGTGTCTTTGCTTCACTTGGGTCCACCATGGATTATGCTAACAGACTGTTACCACCCAAACATGCCCCCAAACTGGTGCTTAATGCTATGTTGTGGCTAAATGCTTGAGAAGGCAGCCTGAACAAACTATTTTGAGATGTCCAAAGATGATATTGGAACAAAGGAAATCATAAAACTCACTAGTGGGCAAACACATGTTTTCATGGTTAAATATTCTTTAGCCATTCTGTACAAAGGGTGTGTAGAATGGCCGTGCATGGCAGTGTTTGGATTGCTGCAAACTTTTATTTTTTTTAATTTAAAAGTACTGAGCAAAACTAATTACTCCTTTTTGTGTGCATGCTTATTTGTATCTATGATCACGTAAAACGTTATTGTTTTATCCCTGTACACTGGATGATCCTTTTAAACCAATGTCATCTAACTGACCGGCTAACTCTTTGCAGTTTTGCTTAAACACATCACACCTAGAGAGAATGTGAAAGAAAGTCAAAGCATCCTTATTTTAATCACCATCATCATACTTTATTCAGGCACATAACATTCCCATCAAAGCACATAGAGACTACCCCTTGGTGATTTTGGGGTGTGGTCTAAGTCAACATAGCTTAAGACAACATAACATATGATAGATATGCATGTTGTTAAAATTATAACAAATGTATTCAACTCTCCACAAAATCATGAACATTGATGAAAGGGTACATACAACTTTGTAATTATAATTATCTTCCTTATGGTCATGGTAGCAAATGAACAAATTACAACAGCTTAACAAATGAAAGGGTCCTTTAACGATTATTTAAAATACACTGCCACTCTGCATTGATCCAGAGCATGTATCTTTAAAGTCGGTAAAAATATTGTCCTTCTGTACCTAGGGACTCAATTGGAACTAATGCACTTGAATGACAGAGCTACGAAGGCAGGACTGGCAATGATTAACTCTTAAGACATCACTGTGCACATTTCACATTCATTGGTAGTGATGCACTTGTGTGTCAGAGAGCATCACCTTAATCATCTGTGTTTTGCCATAAGTGCCTTTCTTTCATGCTTGTTTTCACACACTATATAGTGAACTATGAAATACACGGTAGCAAAACATCTGCTATAGCTCTGCAATGAAAGATGAGGTGAACAAGAAAACACTTCTTTCTAGATATCAAGAGCGCTATACTTGTAATAATGGTGAAATTAATATGATTTCACAATAAACTAGCCCTTATTTCATTGCAAATCAAAAGAAAACTCCCAAAATGCAAATTACTTTAGCTATTTTAAACAATGTATCATTTTATTTGGAAGATGCATGGTATCTTTCCTATTCAAAGATGGCTGCTAGTTTTGCCTTGTCTCCAGAGAGCTTCCTTGGAGACAGTCATCCAAGATGGCTGCCTCCATGGAAGAGCTCAAAGAGTTCAAAGAGTTCTGAGATGGACAGAAATAGGTGGGATTAGCCATATTGATCACATTGGCAAGAGCCAGGGAATGGGAACAGATTACAACTCTGTATCCCTCCTCAAATGGCACCTCCATTGGAAAAGCATTACAGACCCTCATTTAAAGCCCATATTTAAAGCTCTTATTACTAATAGTTTTGGCTTAAAGGTAGAGCTTTCGGCGTCACGTTATAGTCCAACAGAAAATTGAATGTAAGTAAAGTAGGCAATAAGCACAGCTTTTCTTAGACCACTAAGAAAAAGGAAAATACCAGTTTGAAATGCTGTGTAAAAATGGCTTATATTATTCATTCTAGGATTTGCTTATTTACTTTTCTGTCTCTAGTCGTAGCATATTTGGAAGGAAGTGTGGTGCGGGCCAGTGTTTGTTCTAAAATTTAGCTAGGAATATTATATTCTGGACATATTATTCACAGGTTATCGTGCTCAAATTATGACTGGAGAAATTTCACCGAATATTCTAAAAGGATAACTCTTTGTCTATTGATTCACGATGGTGCTGTACAGAATTTGTACACATTAGAATTGAAAGGAAAAATACAATTTTCATATCTGAACTTGTAAATTTTTGGCCAATATTAAAACAACTAACAGTATGAATACATAACTGCCGTTATAATTTCACAGCCACTTGCCTGCAAGGCACCTTTGACAACGTGTTGATCGAAGCAAGACACCTTCATTTTCACGTTTTCCTTTTTTTACAAATGATATTTTAAAAATAAATACTAAAAGGAAGCATGATGATTTCTATCTGTATTGATATGTAGAAATCAGTCAAAGTGGAAAACAGGGAGTCTTAATTGTGAGTAACGTAATGTGGATAAACTTAAGTGCACTTGCATAGCATTAGTTCAAACCATCTAGAGAGCCCCACATTGCAGTCTCCTGCCCTATGCTAACTCACCAATAGAAACGCAGATCTGCACTGATTGTTTGATGGTGTTCCATGGAAGGTTAGCATCCATGTATATAAGTGCTGGTAGCTTGTCCCACTACCCACTATTGACCATCATACTTGTTCATCAGGGGAGATGGCAGTTCATTCTATGGAATCATTGTGCTCTCAGTATAGACGGCCAGGTCTACAGGGGAGCTCCATGTCACAGACAGAATCTTAAAAACATGCATGCAATTCATCTTCAGTATGCAGCCACTATAGCGCTTCACTCGAAAACGCTGGAGCTATTGTGATGCATGTTGTTTAAATAACCTGTGTTCTTGAAGATTTTCGTCAGTATGAAGCATAGAGATTATTGATTTCGCACAGCAACACTTGTCATGCATAGTCCAATGAATTCTTTTTACAATGGGGTCTATAATATAAGTACACCTTCAACACCATCTTTCAAATTGAAGCGAAAGCTTCACTCTATTTTTTTCTGTTCTGTTATCACATGCAGAACATCTCAGGAGCCTGGTTCTGTGAAATAAATCAACGTGAAAGGACAACATTGGATACAGAAATAAAGGATGCTTCTCGTTTTGAATTTGAATTATTTTGTAAAACCCAAGGGCTAAAAGGAAGGATGTACTAAATAATGATTTTCAAAATAAATTATTTGAAATGTGTTTTGTTACTATGGTTATGTGACTTTGCTGCTTTAAAATCTGAGCACAATAAAGCTGCCCTTGAAAGCATGAAAGGCAATGTAAGACTAGCGCAGTTTAGCTGCCGGCAGGAAGCATGGACTGGGACTGCCTCTGATGATCAAATCAGGTAAAAATAATTTCAGAGACAGGAGAGATGCACACAAAGAAGATTGAATTTCGTGTATGTGCTGCAGCTGCTTGGAGAGAGATCCACCTGGACCAAGAGCAGGGAATTCGACGGCATACAAATAGTATATGAGCAAAGACATTTATGAATGACCTTTGGTGCAAAGTGATATGAGTGTAAAGCATCATAATCCAATTCAAGAAATTGAAAAAATAAATGCCAAGAGATGCCAGCCAATGTCATGTCCAGCAAGGGGGCTATAATCTGCTAGTAACTGCCCACACTAACCTGCGCCTCTCCTGCAGATGCACACGTGTTTGCACAGTCGTCACCAGTATTGCCTCGCCTATTGTCCCCACTCATCTCACCCCTGGATTCCCATCCCTGCCCCATTTTCCAGTCCGCATTCGCTTGACCCCCTAAACAACTGACATCATCTTCCTGCAATACCATGGACAAAGTAAAGGGACTTACCAGGGGACCGCTGCCAAAATTAATCCCAGTAAAGAAAAAGTTAGTAACGCAGATTTATTATACCAACACAGCTGGGATCTACGGTTCAGACAGCTCTGTGGAACTGAACTGAATGAAATGAGCTTCACGTCGGCCAATGCAGCTAAACATTTTATGTACAAATTACGAAATTACCTTATAACATTTTAGTTACATTTTTGGGGCAGGTCAAACAGGATGAATGATGGGTGGAACTATGTCAAAACCCTGTAGTTTTATGTAGCATACTTGACTGTGATTGGATAAACTCATGTTGGCACAAAATCATAATAACACCCCTCGTGACATGACAAATCTTCCCACAGCACCCGACAATGACATAATGTGTTGTTCTATCAAAAAAATATTCAATTTCCTTTGGTTGGCCATGTCCAAGTTACAAATGGATAAACTGCTGCATACTGATTGGACATAACATCTTGAGATGGCATGGGACAAGACATTCACACTAAGCCTGACCAATGAGGTGCCCTGCGGACATCATCGAGAAGGACATTTTATAATGTTGCACCTTAGGGACACCAAAACCTCTCTCGCCTATGAGTTCCCTGTTGCGCATCCCATACTCCCTGTCCCATTACTCCGCTCCCCCCCAGCTTCCTTCTCATGCCGTGCTGACAACTGTAGTCTGCAAAATTATTATACCACACCATAGCTGGGTTTTTATTAAATGGATTTCATTTAGATTTCTCTGCCAATTCTCCTTGTGTATCAAGGTGCCTAGCTCAATAGCCTCGAAAGTATCTCTTAGAGTAGCTTTGATGAGACTGTGTTCTCCTTGGAAACATCCGCCTTGCAACATTTCTGTGCACTGATTCTGCTGAATATTCAAAAACACACTGTCACTACAGCCTTCAGCCCTTTTATTATGAGCTGCCTACAAGGAAATGGTTTCTCTACTGCTCATGTATTGCTCAAAAGCCCCCTTAAGGTGTTCCCCATTCTATGACCGCAGTAGGCAACAAACCACATTTACTACAACACACCAGCAGCCCCTCATTGTGCTTCCTCGCCGAACTTCTCACGTGTCGGCCACTTCTAAGTTACCTTATGTATTCTGTGCCGAATTCAATGATGTCCCTACTGCTGATGTCACCCACCAGTCACTAGCTATGTCATCCCATTACTTGCGTAACTAATATGTGCGCCCCCCCTTCAGAGCGTTGAACCTGGACCTTTACAACAGGTGAAAAGTGATATGAGTGTAAAGCATCATAGTCTTAATAAAGAAATCAAATAACAAAAAACCTGCCAAGAGATGACACCCAGTCACATGACCGGAAGTTGGGTAGAATCTGCTAGTGACTGCCCACTCTAACCTGCGGCTCTCCAGCAGAGGCACATTTCTTTTGCCCAGCCATCGCTGTCATTGCCTCACCTTTTGTTCCCGTGCATCTCACCCCCGGATTCCTGACCCATTTTCCAATCTGCAGGTGCTTGACCCCCTAAACAACTGACATCATCTTCCCGCCGATACCATGGACAAAGTAAAGGGAGACACTCCCTTTACTTTTGTATGCAACTATGCTTTGTAGTTTTTGTCTGTGGGAAATTGGCATGCTCTTGTCATGCAAATCCATTCTTCCAATAAAAATTCAAAAAACATTAACACTTGGATGATTTCTCAGTTTGCTCTTAGCATTAACCCTCGAGTTGCACAGCGGACATGTGTAGTAGCAGCCCAAAGCCCTGATCGAGGTGCTGGGCCATTACCACCTTTGTTGAGCAAATGTCTTTTTTTGATGGGACAAAAATAACTTTACAACTACATTTACCATTACAAATTCCCACTGAAACTTTACCAATACCAATGAATACTTTAGCTTTAATAAATAAATATGTTTATTTTATTTTATTTTAGTAAGAGTGGGTATTTAGGGAGATAGAGTGTTAGGGGAAGGCAGTTGGAAATTTGATGGAAATACAGGGCAAAATAAACCACACTAAATGGGTGCTACCCTCCACGGTTTAAACATCTACGCCATTAACGAGGAAAAAATATGAAAAAGGAAAAAAGGAGATGAGGCCAAGATTAATTTGCAAAATGTTGTATTTTAAAATGGAAAAAAAGAGAAAAAAAACTTGTCTTAAAAGGTGAACATTATTTATAGAAGCAACATATTTTGAAACCAGTTATAAATAACTGTTCTGATGGCACAGCGAGTAGGGCCTTTGACATCTGTGCAGAGCCTGCTGACACAGGTTCAAATCCAGGCAGGGCCAAACTCAGCCTTTCATCCTTCCAAGGTCAATAAGTGCTATATAAATGCTAAATTATTATATAGGATAAAGTATCCCTCTACCATACATTATAAGGATATTGCTAGTCACCAACCAAATATAGGAATGACGCTGAACGCTGAGTTCCTTTATAAGGTCATACCAGTCTGAGATGACTTGCAATATCATGTTTCCTAATAATACCTGGGCATTCAATATCCTGCCCTTTAATAGCTGCTTCTTGCTTAATGAACTGCAAGAGATCTTCCAGTTGCAGATACATACAACCAATGTAGAATCTGTTTGGATTGAAATATGTGCAGCTTCTAATAAGTAGGAGAAAAATAATGTTAGCAGTTTTATAAAAGGCACCTAAAAGCGTTTCTGTTCGTGTTATTAAATTAGCAATAACACATAGATTTTTGCTCTCATGTATCAAACTTTCACACTTCAGCGTCCCACAAAATACACATATTTGTCAGGTACTGGGTCTGGCTGTAAAGTTTCACAGTAAGCTTTTGTACAAGCCATAATTTGGGAAGCTTGCCAAAGCTGTGGTTATGTATGTACTGCAGTGACAGCTGGAATTTTGCTCTGTGCTGCCAAAGGCAGCAGGCATTGCGATGTCACAAAGGAGGTGTAATAACTGATTACAGATCACCAGTGATGACTTGTTCTTATAACAGGTAAATAGTAATGGCACACTTAGTCTTTAATAAGGACAATTCACTGGGTTCGGACACTCCAATATTGAATGAAACTGTGCGGGCTGGGTTATAAATGCTAAACGTAATAGTTGTGCTCAAAGTTGACACTGTTGTGAGTGCCTGGGCGGGGGTTGGGGCGGTGCCCTGTTATCAGCTAAGATTGCAAGACATAAGAGGCAATTGCCTGTAAACCTGTCATGCTAGCTCAGTACATTACAACAATTATAAGAAGACAATTGTTTGATTTGTATTCTCCGTCAAAACATGTCATATACTGTTATAATACAGAGCTTCTTTTATAATAATTGCATTTACCAAAGCCAACATGTGTTTCGACCCTGCTGGGTCTTTTTCAAGGGCTAATCACTGTATTATCTCTTGCTTGTAGTATAAATCAGACAGAGTAGGTTTCAACAATTGAAAGGTGCCTTAAATCATGAGTTGATGGCTAAAATAATGATGGTGATCCTTTTCGGTTCAGTACTGTTTCCTCGAAGATAATCGTTTTCTGTGTTCCAAGAGTTACATGATTCAAATCACTTGAATGACAGGGTTGCGTGATTATTAAGGATTTCTATATGTTTCAGACGCTGAATGTCAGACCCGCGTTGTTATGGCTGAAAGCACCCTGATGATTTGACCTGACCTATTACATATGGGAACACATACGAGAAACCATGTATTATATAAAAAAAAGTCTAAAAATCATCATAATCACAGAGTGCAGTGTTCCTGTAAAAACCTCCTTCAAATGTGCTGAGCTGCCAACATTTTACCGTAAAGTTTCGTTGTGGAAGTTCATGTAAAGCACATAGAAGTATTTTCTATATCTTCCTCTTTTATCAGACTAGTGATTAACTCACGTATCCCTCACATCTACATAATTGCATTTTCATCCTAATCACATTACCTTGCGTTACAAATTTAAGTAAAGTTAATGTACAATTATTCTTTCTACACTGTATTTTCGTCTTTGTAAACTACAAGCAACTGCTATTGCTCTTTCCCCCCTTAAAAAGCCACACTGCTTCATTAATAGTATGGTAACAGTGGTATATACATGTAGGATTTTTTCGGTTTTTTTAAACCACCTAATTATGAGTTTAGATTGATAGGGAAAGTTACTGATTTTGCAATGTCAAAGGCACTGCATGAGTTGCAAATCTTCAACGTTGCCAATGTGTTCTATGTCTCTCATGCATTCATGCTGTATTTTGTAATGCTGCATGTTTTTCAGGCCCACCCAATTCAGACCTGAACACTGGATGCTTACGTACTGGAGTTGAACAAGTGAACGGACTGCAACTGTTATTTGCCGGAAAGCACATCCATAAACTATTGCATGTCCTGAATCATACATAATGTATCTGGCAAATATTGGCTGCTTCAGTGGTACAATACCAGCTAAAATAACACCAAAAAACACCAACAAAATTAAAAAAAAAAGGGCAGTAATAAGTTCCAGGTGCAATCTGATCACACATGTGCCACCATTGCCATGCTCCTGCAAACATAGCACTGCCCACAGTCATGTAAGGAATCAATGCCATTCAATTATGTTTTTGACATTGCACATATGTCCAACATGCCCATTTCTTGGACTGTGCACATATGCCATTGGTGCAACCCTATAGCCGTGAGCAGGTCTATAGAAATTGCAAAGATGCATGACTCGCTCAATGTACAGTTGGCTTATCGCAATGACCATAACACACTGCCGTGCATGTTTCCCCCGTTCATCTCATGATGGCATGATCTGTGCAACAGACCCTTTCGGCTAACATGACCACCCTCAGAGATCAATGAAAATGGCTATTAGGCTTGTACAGAAACCTATATGCGAAAACTCAGAGGCAAATGAGCTTATCTGAAGGAATACTGGTGCCCAGAGGGTGGTTCAGGAGGAATTTAGTTTCCCTGATTGGGGGCTATAGGATGAGATTGTGGTCGTCTCATCCACACTCATACCTTCCACCACATAGAGGAAATCCAGGTAAGCCCCGATTGCACCAATACCCATTCAAAGATGTACATTATAATACAATTACTTGTCATCATAGATGATGTTGGATATCCTCTCCTGTCATAGTTGAGGACACTCTGTCGCAACCCACAAATGGCACAGGATAGATGGTACGACAATATATGCATCTTAACAAGATGCACAACTGGGAGGGTATTTGCGCCCCTGAAGGCAATATTCTGGTGTCTTCATCATACTGGGCAGCCTGGATGTTCAGGCCTGAACATTTGGGTGATATCATCATTGCATGCTGCCTACGACATAACTTGTGTATCAAGAGAAATGTGTCCCAGCATTCACCAGAGCTGCCTGATAGTAACGTGAGAGAGGAAGTGGAGGCCTATGTGGGACGTGCTCAGTGGGATGAACGTCATGATCAAATCACCAGCCAGTAGTTGGTGGACAAGTTCTTTTGATAGCTTGCATAACTGCCATCTTGGCTACGGCTTAGCCGAAAGAGTGTGCATGTGTGATTTGAGGGTTTGTGGAATCATACCATTCCTGTACTGTGACACCACGGAATGGGATGCACCCTGGGATAACCCTGTAACTTCAATGGCCACGTCAATGGCAGGGTAATGCGTAATAACATACTGTACAATGCTGCATGTGGTGACATTCATGGCATGCATAGTGTAAATGTGTGCTATGTGAGCCTAGGTGTTGCAACATAGGGTCCACAATATCTGGAATGGAACAAGATAAATGGGTGACTGAGACCTGCCATTGTACATCTCTATCAAATGGCGGAACATGCTAATGGTATTGGAGGGTGGACATGGTCACTACATGCTCCCTCCAAAACAGAACAGGGCTTCAACAACATAGATGAGGTGTATGACTTCAAGACATGGGTTGTACGTTGCACTTGTCCACTGTGTCCAGTGTTATGAACTGACTATGTGTTTTCGGCTGTGCAGACTCCCACTCAGACATGCAATGGATGACTATGGCAATACACATTGGCCCTCATTAGGACCCTGGCGGAAAGGGGTTTACGCCGGCGTAAAGCATGGCGTACCTTTCCGCCAGACTACGAGTTCCCGTAGCGCCATGGTGATTTTCACGCCTGCTTTTTGCAGGCGGAAAAATCCATGGCGCTACGGGACTCGTTGTTAATTACGCCACCGTAATTTACGGTGGCGTAATTAACGCCTTCCCCACTCCCATTATACCCTATGGGGCAAAAATGGGAATGGGGAAGGGTAAATGGGGATTGGGGACTTACCGCCCCACCAAGGTCGGAATGGGGCGGTAAGTCCACCAACCCACATGGCGGAGTTGGCAGCTTTGCGCCATGGACCATGGTGCAAATTGCACCATGGTCCTCCGCCAGGGTCGTAATGAGGGCCATTGTAAGTTAAAAGGAATTTAAACTCCAGCTACACAGTTGTCTCACACACAGGTTCATTGTCACATCAAAAGATACCTACACATGTGTAAGCCTTTGCCCCCACTCATACACATCAATTTCCCCCAAATCACACCTATCTTCCTCCCCAATGGAGAATCATTGACCTTGCCCTAATACACAGCACTCCACCACCACCTTGCTACATTACCCTCCACCCACTACTAATCCACGGCCAGTGTTTGCAAGGTTCTAAATGATATGAGGTGTGGAGTCCTTTTGCCTCTACAAGTAGGCCGTACAGGTCGGGGATTGGGGAGCATCCCTCACCGGGGAGGTGTACCCAGCAGGTACTATTCTGCAGCAGAGATGGATAGTGTGGGATTGTGGGCCACAGGATTTCTAGGCTGAATTAGGGACAGCTCTAGCTTCCAGTGGGTTCCTGACAAAAATCCTGAAAACCGTGTAAAGTAGCTTCAGTGGATGTGCTCCTTCCCTGGCTCACCAAAGTCATAGCTGTAACCTGCTCAGTGTTAGAGGCATGCAGATAGAATTGCACTGTCCCAGTTTCTTTGTAAGCCCTGTGATGGCTTCTCTGATGTGTTTAAGATGCTCATATGTCTGCAGGGAACCCCCCCCCCCCCCCGGCAAACCTGTCTGGTCTGCATGTCTGTGAGGATTGTGAGAATTGTTTCATGCCATGCCTATTGAATGTCATCCTGCCCTGTGCCTTGATCACTCCCAATTGGCTGAGAGACTGACTGGAGATCAGTAGAATGTCGAACAGTCTCTATGGTATCACGTCTACAACTGATATGCGTCTGTATGAGGTGGGGCAATGTTCTGCATGGGCTCACCAGTAGGTGTATCAGAGTGTCATGTGTACCCATGCCAGTGTCTTATCATCTGTACCCTATGGCACTGGCATGATATTACATTAACAGTTACCGGTTTTGTGCTTGAGATCTGATGTAGGATCTAATCTGACACCTCAATGGGTGCTGGCCAGGTGGGCAGTGTCTAAGGCCTAAGGACACAGCAAATGCATCCTTGTCTTTTCATATCCTGGTGCTTCTATATCAATGCTTGTTGTTAATGCTCTGTGCAGAGAGTCCTTTGGTGGTGCGTACACTCGTTCTGGAGTCACTGGTGTTTGTCAATGCACCGTTTATATGCTCATCGCTGGAGGTTATATCTATTGAGAAATACAAGTGACAAGTTTTAACCCGCTGTCTGCAACCTAACTGAGATGGTGCATCCGTAGGCATATTTGTGATGTGTGCCCATGAATTAGTGGCAGGACACCTGTGCTGTTTTGGGCATCAGGAAGACTCCCCATTACATTATTCTGTCATCAGATAATGCGTATAGTTAGGTTTGCTGTTTCCACACTTCACGAGTGTCTGTAACAGATAGAAGGGAATGTCTGTGACCTGAACACTAGATTTTTGAGATGTGACGGTCATGTGGCCTGTGCCTGTTTTATCTCTACTGTGGATCACTTAGTTGGCATGGACTGCTTGAGGGATAGTGGTATTCTACTGTTTGATACTGTACTGTGTAGCTTTCAAGTTGTGCCTATTTCCAGGACAGAATTATTATGATCTTACTATGCCTGCCATATTGCAACCAAGTGGACACCAAGTGGTAGCACCACTTTACTGTATGCATACTCGCCTTTTGCAATTTAAGTCACTGCTCTGACCTCTATACCCCTCGTCCCTATCAAGCTTGTTACATGCACCACACTGACCGCCTTAAGATCCCAGGTATGCCAGAATGGATCATGTACTGGCACTGTCCCTCTTCCTTTTGTCATGCATTCTTGGCAGTGTTTGGACATGCCCGAGTGCACATGCTGCTTTAGGTTATCCCAGCACATTTTGCAGTCAGGGGGGACATCACACATGTCTGCTTTGCTAATTGATGCTGCAGGAGCCATTTGTGAGTTTGGGATGGGATCAGCGAGGTATTATTTATGACTTTTAAATCTCACGACAACCACACATAGAGTCACTATCCCAAATATCCCACTTCCAGTTCCGCATCCTTAGGAGAATTTTCCCTACTTGAAAATAAAAAAGAAAAGTGAGGTGACCAAAGCCCTTGTTCCCTCTAACCCATACTATTGTACATTGTCTCTATCTAGGACTAAACAAAAAACAACACAACCTAGGACAGGTCATCCAAAATAAAGCAGCTAGGCTTATTTTGTGCTAAAGCCCTAGGAACATGTCAGAGCAGGCCTGGCCTCACCTCAACTATTGTTGCAAAGAGAATAACACACACAATCTACTGAGTTACTTTGCAAATCCACCATAACACTGCTCCTGAGTTCCTTAACTTTAACACAAATATGTGCCTACCAGACAAGTATGATAGTCACAGGTTAACTACACCCAGGGCCAAAAGTGTGAAACATAGAGGAAGGTCCCTCACAGTGTCGGGTCAGGTATATAGTCATTCTTTCGAGAAAAAAAAAAGTTTTGAAACACCAAACCTTCGAAAACAAAGTTTCGAAAAAAAAAACCTTTGACAAGCTATATTTAACATGCAAAAGTGCATTTCTATCAAAATCAATCCGTCGACAATAGAGATGGTGTGGTTTCAATTGAAATGCACTTTCACATGTTAAAAGTAGCATTTCGATGTTTTTTTTTTGTAACTTTGAAACGTTACATGGAACTGTCCAGTGCTGCAATTTCAGCACTAGACAGCTCCATGTAACATTTCAAAGTTTTTGTGTATATTGGGGGGGGTTCCCCCTCAGCCCCCCAACGCCACCCTCCCACCACCCAACCCTAACCCTGCCTTGCACTAATTCTTACCATCACATGTCGACAGCACTTTCACATTTTTTCAACGAAATTGTCATTCGAAATAATGGCATTTTGACCAAAAAAAATTGAAAGTTTGCTATTCGAAACTTTGACATTCGTAAGAATGACCATTCGGGTCAACCATTCGGGAACAACCTGCCAACAATCCTGGAAACCGAAAATACCCTCAAGAGGTTCAAAATTAATGTGAACATCTGACTTCATGAACAGCAGATCCAAATCAGAAACACCCATGTACATTAACCAAATAACCTTTCCTCCCCCAATGACTCCTATATTTGACTCTACCACAGTTACACCTTATGTCTAGCACTTGTGCTCCATGGCCATAATTAACCATTACCTAGTAGCCTTAAATGTGCCTACCATCGACATATGAAACGTTATCTGACTCGTTCCTACATCCACTTGTTTTATGCTAATTATAGGGATATCATACAAGAAACAGAATTGCTTTGTTAAATGGTGCCTTTGCAAAAGCATCAACCACACTATGCAATCGAACTGTCAGCTCAGATCTCTGCCAGCGACTTTAACTAAGCAGACTATTTGGGTGTTTAACCTCGTCCCATGCTTTCTATTACTTTTATATATGACAGACATTTGCATTGTAGTCAATGTCCTGTTTTGTTTTCCCAAGGTGCTTTCAAGTGGAACCCCCCAGGAGTTAGCAAATTAAAACACAACATGTATAAATAAATAACCATAATATGGATGTGGAATAGTGAATTTATTGATGAGTATTTATGTGGCAGTAGGCATTGTTTCTTTACCTGACGTATTTTACACAGCAAAGAGAACATGGGGGAAATCCACATGCTTACACTGACTATCAAAAGTCCAGCTTTTCTAGGGAGCACTCCATCCTAGTGATCATTGGATGCATGCATGGTGGCACAATCTCTCTCCACATGATAGAAATGGCAAAGGGACATCCTCAGGGAATTGCTCAAACTATAGAAGTGGCGGGGCTATTCCTAGTGAATTCTCCTCGAGAAAGAAAATGAGGCA
Organism: Ambystoma mexicanum; assembly: GCF_040938575.1. Lineage (NCBI taxonomy): Eukaryota > Metazoa > Chordata > Amphibia > Caudata > Ambystomatidae > Ambystoma > Ambystoma mexicanum. The sequence continues at coordinate 1,366,669,906 of NC_090932.1, read as the reverse complement.
CCAAGGGCCTCAATATGAGTTTGTTGGTATTACCTATGATAATACCACCAAACTCGCTATATGCAGTAATTCTGCATGCCAAATTGCTGCAAGCTAAGGTAGGTGGAGGCTTCCTACAATTAGGTGGCGAGATAAAACAGGCCATATGCCCAAATACAGCCTGTTGTACTAGTTAATATTTAAATTCTAATGAGGCCCTACGTGGGCATGATACCTTTAAATACTTTTTGAATAACAATCCAGAATCTATTTGTACCTAGCTTCTCTGATTTAATCGTGTGATAGGTTCATTACCTCTGTTACAGCTCTTAAGAAACCCCCTTGTCATCATAGCCACATCACTCAGAATTCTGTGACCCAAGCATGGAATCTCACCTAAGAAAAATGTCCCCTGCACGTATGTGCCGAATGCATATTTCAAATAGACACATAATAGGAGGCAGGAGGTTGCTTTTAAGCATTAGGATTGTGCAACAGCTAGAATGAATCCAATAAAGCAGCCTTGGTTTTGATGGAGCAAACAGTTTTCTAATAACAGACTGATTAATTTGGCAGCCATAGAGGGGTCTTTCCTTTCAGCTTTCTGAGTGACAATGCATTTATTTTATTTAGCCACTTTTGTTTTAAAATGTTTGAAATTCCTTCCCCATTCCATGTGTACTTTGGTGATTTGTCTCACCCATTTCTGAAGGTGACACATGGTCATTCTTAATTCACTGGGGCCAATTCATGGAACAAATATGCACCGAAATCGGTGGCGCAAGCGTGAAAAAGCAAGCGCACGCGAACGTGTGCGATTCATGGAAGGCCCTGCGCGTGTTTTCCCCGGGATGTGCACCAAATCTGCGGGTGGCGCACAGGGGCGCACACATCATTGCAACATCCAGAACGCCATGCACGACTCGCACAGCGAAAGCACACAACGTCAGTGCACACACCAAAAAGGGGGCGGAACACGGGGCGGAACATGCGGAATGGGGAACAAAGCGTGAAAAAGAAGGCGCAACTGGGGAAGTACTACAGGGAACTACACAGAACGCCCACAGGCACGCAGACAACACGTATTCATGGAATCGAATACGGGAAACCCATGCACGCCTAAAGACGCCCACAGGCGTAAACACGTCCGCCACATGAAGGCAGGCGGAAGCGTCCCCGCTAAGTATAAAAGTGTGCGCAAACAACAAACGTCCCATTTGTCGCAGCACTGATCGTGGGACACCGCAGGAGGAGGAAAATAGCCAGGCCCCACATTTATTTGCCAAGGACCAGCGTTTTTGGGATGCCTGATGACCAGGTCTATGGCAGGTATAGGTTTCCACCTCATATCATCCTAGACCTGGTCTGGGAGTGGGAGGGTGACCTCACATCACCCACCTTGTGCTCCCAAGCTCTGAGCCCCTTGGAAAAGGTGCTCAATGTCCTGCATTTTTTGGCCACTGGGTCATTCCAGCGGGCAACTGCCATAGTTGGGGGCGTCTCACAGGCCACGCAGTCACACTGCCTACACCAGGTGTTGGCAGTCATGACTGCGCGCCCCTCAGTCCGCAGGCACATATACATGCCCAGAACACCCGCAGAAAGTCAGGCCATGGTCCTGGACTTTTGCAGGGTGGCACACTTCCCCAAAGTGCTCGGTGCCATAAATTGCACCCATGTGGCCCTATGGCCACCTAGGGCCACTGAGCACATCAATCGAAACGGCAAGCGCTGGCATTCTATCAACATACAGGTTGTATGCGATGCCAAGGGAATGATCACCTCTGTCTATGCAAACTTTCCTGGGTCTATCCATGACAGTTTCATATACAGAATGTCCACCCTGAGCCGTGCCCTGGAAGCTGGGAAGCATGGCGACACATGGCTCCTAGGTGAGTACAAATGCCTGTGCACATGCATGCATGTCACACACAGACAAATACACAAACCCAACTAATCACAACCATTATCACCTCCCGAGAAGACAGTGCCTACCATCTGAGCAACCACATGATGACGCCAATACGGAACCCCACCACACCACCCCAGGTAAAATACAATGCTGCCCATATTGCAACCAGGGGCACAGTGGAGCGCACATTCGGCAGCTCTGGCGGGCAGCTACTATATGCACCCCACAGTAGTGTGCAGGATCATTGTGGCAGCATGTGTCCTGCACAATGTTGCAACACGGCAGGGGGTAGCGGTGGACATTGGTGGTGCCCCCACATCCCCAAACACAGGCACAGGTGCTGCCCATGGGAGGGGAAAGGGCACGTGGCGAGGCAGCCTGGACCCAGCTTGTGGCCACATTTTTCACCTAAACGCCCACCCCTGCGGAGTGCACACAGGCCTGGCACATACCAGGTGACAATCTGATGACAAAGAGACAGTCAACTGTCACAACCCTACCACCCTGAGAATGTTGCCATGGAAGTGCCAGATTGTGTGCATCCCTAGCTACTTAAACATAACCAATCCAGTGTGACCAAAAGGAACACATGCAAGGTGTAGATCACACCACCCCCCTGCAAAACAGGCCATGACAATCATTGGTATGTCACCCAAACCCTCCCAAACCACATCACCCTTGTCTGCCACACCATGACATGGCATGCAACAGCAAAAGAGCAAACCAAAAGCCCAACACATGACCAATTACATACGAAGTGACATGTGATAAATGGAAACAGGCCTGAGACAATCACACCTGACATGGAATCAGGTCAAATGACTGACCAACAACCCCCCCACATACAAAGTCATACACAAATGCATGCCACCAGCAGTACCATCAACAAAAGACAGAATGCCTGTTGGCATGCACATTGGCCAAGCCAAATTCGCAAATCCCTAACCCGTGTGCTGTGTGTGTCTCCTGCAACACACTGCTCAGCACACAGCAGAGTGAGCAGCCATTCTATTGGGGATACACCATGAGCATCATATAAAAAGGACAAGCAACAAAAATAACCCATTGACGCATGTACACAATCCCCAAATGGTAAGTGATCATGCGCTGCAGGGACACAGCATGCCAGAGAAGGCAATCTGTGTGGACGTGTGGGCATGGAGGGGTGGTTGTATGTGTGGTGGAGCATTGTGGAAGGGTGTGTGTGTCAGTAGGGACATGCACGCAATACATGCATGTGAAATCAAGTGACCCTCAGTGTCCTGTACACACCATATGTGAACATTGCACATGTGTACACCCCAGTATGTCAAACCACAACAATCCCCTGACACCTGAAAAGTAATCCCAACACAGGAACAGCCATTGACCAGCAGAACACATCATGTACATAGTACCCCACAATGACAATGTCATAGAGTGCCCAAACACTGTAGCCCAAGGGTACTGTCGACAACAAAAGCCCCTCCCTCATTTACACATCACTATGACCTTCAGAAGAACTGTGACTTGCATTGTATATAGTTGCAGACTTGTACATACTTTATTTTTCAATTTTCCCATGGATCAATGGTTTTCTTTTATTTTGATTATTGTTTTCTTATTGACATTGGCAATGGACCACTTTTTTATTCAACATGACGTTTATTTTTGTTTCATTGAATTACCATTTTTTTGGGTTATATCTGTCATTGTACATTGATTTTCAAGTTTCATTGCCTCTATGTTACTTCATTATGTTTTTAATACATTTTTTCTAACTTCATGGTTGGTGTTGTGTTCTATCATTGGTTTTGTGCATGTTGCAAAGAACATTGCCTCAGTCATGTGTTGCCACTGTGTGGCTCTGTTGTGCATTTATGCATGGCATGGTGGTACTTTTAAGACTGTCATGGCATGGGTAATTTGGGAGTGGGTGCTGTGGATGGTTGCATGCTTGTACTGGGGGGAATGGGGATTTGGGTTGGCATTAGGGCCATGGGTCTATGGGGAGGGTGGATGGGTTGCATGCGCGTATTCCGGTGGTGCGTGTGGACTTTCACACGCGTTTTCGTTAGCGCGGGCGGGGTACATGTATTCTGGGGGTGCGCGTGGACTTTCACACAGGTTTTCGTTAGCGCGGGCGGGGTTCATGTATTCCTGGGGTGCACGTGGACTTTTACACGTGATTTGGCAGTGTGGGCCCTCCCGGGTGTGCCCTTTCCCCCCTCCCCATGCCCTGCAGGCAGCCCACACCACAGGGGACTACCCTTCACCCCTAACCATGCCCTGCAGCCAGCCCATCCACCCTGGGCATGCCCCGCAGGCAGCCCACACCACAGGGGACTACCCTACACCCCTGACCATGCCCTGCAGGCAGCCCACATGGCACCATGCACTTGTAAGCCCCAACACATGTCCCCCCCGGCATTGACAGGCACCTGCCAGCAGGCCCGACTCATGTCTCCCAAAGCAGTGACGGGCACCTGCCAGCAGGCCCCAACTCATGTCCCCCACCACCCAGCAGTGACGGGCACCTGCCAGCAGGCCCCGACTCATGTCCCCCACCCAACCAGCAGTGACGGGCACCTGCCAATGTCCATATAAAGTACATTTAAAAAAAATCAAAACCATTGCTCCATGGAATGTCCAAAGAAAGAAAGTATGTACAAGTCTGCAACTATTTACAATGGATGTCCAATGGGTCCATGATCCAGAAACAAAAGGAAACCTACATAAAAGTCCTATAAATAAAAAAATATATACATAAAGTGGAGCAATGTCCATGAACTCCAAATAAAAATATTAAACAAAGGAAACCTCACCCTAAAGAACTATGTACATAGGCGGCGGGCAAGTCCTACGGCTCACTCTTTGATGTTCCGGGCCAGGACATCATCGAACTCCTCTTCAACGTCCCGGAGGCGGGCCTCTTCCCTGACCCTGAGGTCTCGCAGGGATGCAGTCATGGCCTGTTCCAACTCCCTGCGAGTTGCCTCGAGGCACTCAGCCTGCCTCAATGCCCTGCGCATGCAGTTCTCTGCCCTCACCATAGTGAGCCATGCCTCCTCCGCCCGCCACCGCTCTGCATCTATCCACTGGCCCAACCGCTGCCAAACGGAAGACACTCCCAATCCAGGGTCCTCCTGCCCTGCGGCCGATGCCTGCCCCTGTGATGTTGCTGGCCCCGAGCCATGATGCCTCCCACGCTGAACCTGCCGCTGCCTCCGACGCAACTGCCTCTGCCACCACGACGGCATCCGGGATGATGGAATCCACCGGTGCCGTCATGCACATGCCCTGCCCGATGATGCTGGCACATCCTCCATCCGCTGGGGTCCAGTTGGTGGGGTGTCCACCCCTGCTGGACCTCCGACTCCCGACTATGGCAGGGATGGGATCTCCACCAGGCTGGCTGCGTTAGTTGGGGCAGATCCACAGGGGGCCCTGGTGGCATCTGGGCCGGAATACGGCACGGAGAACAACTGGTGTATAGTGTGCACAGAGGAGGAGAGGGCCGCAAGACTGGCCGACACATGGAGGAAAAACCTGACCATGGACCCTCCCAACTGGGCCACGTTGGCACACAGCTCTTCGTGATGACGTGCATGGTCCCCTCAGGAAGCATGCACGTCATCACGAATGTCACATGTGCGCAACTAGACACCAATCAGGACGGACCCATCTGGTCACGGGTCCCCGCGTCCGCAGGTAGAGGAGTGCCAGATGATGTAGACCTCCCCCCTGCCTGCGGACGAGCCTGGGACGGGGCATCCGTGCTGGTCATGTTGATGCAGTCACAGTGTCAGGGACAGAGACATGCACAGGCACCTCTGTGGCGACCTGTGCTGTCTCCTGCCCCTGCCCCAGGACTACACCACTTGCACCAGTGGTACCACCCCCACCAGGCCTCATGTGCAGCTCTGTCGCGGCCTCCTTCTCCTCTATACACACCACCAACCTGGATGTCTCTGCACCGTCTTCCGCCATTGCAAGCCCCTGTGGGGGCTCATCCGCCCCTTCCGCTGCAGCTGTAGTGGCAGACGCGGCACCAGTCCCCTCGCTCCCGGATGATGGTATTTCCTGGGAGAGTGACTGGGCCTTGCGTCGGCCGGCTGGTGGAGGCACCCCTGCCGCTTTCCTCCACAGCGCCGGCTCTGCCCTCTTCTTCACTCACCACTGTGTAAAGGGAGACATCGAACACAAGCATCAGGGTACTGAACTATAGTCCCCTAGACAGAAAGCAATAGCACATGAGTGGCACTGTCAAGCGTCACTTCCATCATGTCCCTCTACAACACATGGGTCAGTGCAGGCAACAAGCATGCAGGAACAGGCATGGCACATGCAACATACATTGGCATCTATGTCCAAGGCACCGTAGTTGCATCCAATGGTGGGCTGATTCTCACATGCATCATGGGACATGCTGGTCACATGCACACACATCACCGGAGGGTCATGCATCTGGCCCGGTATACCCCCAGACACAGTGGATACAAGGATGACTAGGCTGTATCAGTGAATGAGCACATCGTCACAGACGTGTGTCATGCATCCATGGTGCACACACTACTCAGACACATGGACATGTACATCATGCATGTCCATGACAGCAGCACACATCTCTCACACCCCAAACATGTCAAAGTACAGACACAGGCATGCATACATGTGTGTGTTCCGCATGCTGCTCTGCATGATGCATTGTAACACATACACCATCCATGTGGGTCACCCATGACTGGACCTACATGCAGCACTATCATGTCCCTGCACACACACATCCAAACATGACCCATGTCACACATGCAACCAAGTTGCTAACTACCAGCACACTGCAACATGCCCTTTTTTAAACTGGAATGCATGGCCACTTACTGCTCGACTCCAGACTGGCCTGTATCATGAGGATCTGGTGGTGAAGCGCTGGATGAATGCGCTCCAGGACCCTCACCTGCTGGGTGGTAAGCAGGACCCGACGCCCCACTGCATCCGATGCATCCAAGAGGCGCTGGGCCTTCTTGAGGGTCCAGGACTTGTAGTCTTCCCATTGCTTCTGGACATGTTTGATGTTGCGGGGTGCCACCCCCCTCTGCATTGATGGCACCCACGATGTCCTTCCAGATCCTCTTCCGTCCTTCCTTGTCGGCACGCGATGGTGTGAAGAGGGCATCATAATACCCCAGAACTTGCTCCACCAGGATACCAACTTCCTTTTCACTGAAGCTGGTAGCCCTCTGCCTCTCTGCAGGTGTGGGTGGGCAACTGGGTCCTGGGGCTGGGCTGTGGAGTGATGGCACTTCAGTCGGGAGTCTTCTGTTCCAGCAGGGGTGGCCACTGCAACTGGACCCCTGCAGATAGCAGATGTGCAGGCACCAAATGGCAGGGCACAGTGGCAGCAGGCAGGCAGCAGCAGATGGCTCGTGGGCGACTGCTCAGGGCTCTGGGGGGCAGTAATTCAGCCTTCTTGGCAGGAGCGTGGTCTTCCATGTGTTGTCGTGTGGCCAGCTTGATACGGAGAGATTTGGCATGTGAAAAAACAGCACGTCAGCATGTAATTCAAGGAAATGCCCTTAGTGCATAAGCGAGTCTGTGACATAACACGCGCAGGCGTTTCCCTTGCCACGGGTTGAAGGTCCCGCCTGGGTTTCCATTGCTCTTACGTGCTCTTCGTGGGAAGTGGTACTTGTTTTGCGGGGGTGCGCGTGGACTTTCACACGTGTTTTTGCTAGCGCGGGTGGGTTACGTGTATTCCGGGGGTGCGTGTGGACTTTTACATGTGTTTTCGATAAGACGAGTGGGATACATGTATTCCGGGGGTGTGCGTGGACTTTTACACGCATTTTCGCTAGCGCGAGCAGGGTCTGTGTATTGCGAGGGGTGCGCGTGGACTTTTACATGCATTTTCAATAGCGCAAGTGGGGTACGCCTATTCCGAGGGGTGCGTGTGGAATTTTACACGTGTTTTCACTAGCGTGAGTGGGGTACGTGTTTATTTCCGAAGGGCACGCATGGACTTTTACATGAGTTTTCACTAGCGCGAGCGGGGTTCGTGCATTCCGAGGGGTGCCCAGGGAGTTTTACACACGTTTTCGTGGTTGGGGGGCTGTATGCTGGTCCACTGGCCTTTGCGCCATTTAGGGGATTTGTGTGATGTAATTGGCGCACGGGGTGGGGTTGGGGGCATTACTGGCGCTGCTGCAGGGTCGCTGTGCCACTCTGCGCCACGGCTGGTTATGGATGTTGAAATCCATGAATACGCGTTGAAATGGGTTTGGCACACGCGGCTGGTGCAGACTGCCGCATGTGCACTCTGTGCCACTTGTGCACTGAATTCTATGAATTACCCCCACTGAGTGCCCTTAGGATGCGCACAATGATAGTGTAAGCCCAAAGAATGTAGTCTTGTTTTGTCTCAAGGAAAGGTATGCCGCCTCCACCCTTCACACAATGCCTGGCAGCTGCTCAGAGATCGCAGCCCCAAATTGACCTGAATGAAGCAAAGTGATCAAAGATTATTTTTGTTGTTTTTCATTATTAAATGTTTAAATGCTTTTAAAACATGAAAAGAAGTAGTCGAATTGCGCGGGAACGGTCGGGAGCGGTGTCCCGCTACTTTTATTTTTTTGATTCCTCTACTTTTTACAACAATATTCAGCATTTTATATAGCGGATTTGTCTATTCATGTCCCTGTGCAAAGTTGTAATCAGAACCTTAGTTACTAGTCACTTAGACTATTGGAATGACCCAGCCACAAAACATGTCACATGCTGCAGTATGCTTCCACCGATCCTCTTCCCTACCGAGATCACTGCTCCTCCACTTTTTTCGGCACACTTCTACTACAGCATGTAAGGGCCACTTCTTAGGACTTGTGAAGGCACTGACCTCAAACACGTGTCCCAATAATTACACACCCCGTCAGGGACTAAGACCAAAAGAGGAATTGCAAGGAAAACAAAGTTTATATAATATTAGTATGCCAGCAAATGACTTTGCTGCACGAGAGAGCTCTCTGCCAAAAATCATACAGGCAGCACATTAAAAATGGAAACGCATCATCAGTGATGATTAGGTATAGGGAAAAAGTCATGTAGCTGGTTGGCGGGGGACATATGGATAGGCCTGCTCTACATGGGATGCCAGGCCCTAATTGGCTGCTGCTTCCCAGTCGATCTTGGTGCACGTGGGTCAGCTGGGCTCATCTCCGCGCTAAAGGCCAGGTCCTAAGGGTGATACATTCTAACTGTCTAAGCTAAACAACAGTAACTGGTAATTCATGAACAATGGCAGGTACCTGAGCATCATATGAAACAGGGTCTTGTGAAGAAAGAGAATAATATATAGACATGCCGACATCCACATTCAGGACTTCGTTAATACTGCCGTTCCTGCACTCAAGTTGCTCCCCCGGTGGTATGAGCTACTTTCCCTGGTGCCTCATGATACGAACAGATGTGTGTTGCTATTGAGAAAATATATTGCTGCACAGGATTAGAGCGAGTAGTGGGGGATCCAAAATGGGCAAGGCCAGGAGATTAAATAGTTATCGGCATGAAAGGAATTGGGGGGATGAGACGGAGAGGCCAGGTGGGCTCTGGTCTGCCGGGGTGGGGGTCAAAGGGACACAGGCAGTAGAGTGGACATGGATGGGCATTTGTACTGGGCTTGTTTCTGTCTCACGCTCTCTGCAGAGCGCATTCTTCGAGAAACGATACTAGGCATTTGCAACATTGAGAGGACAGGGAACGGATGGACTTCTGTGGGAACAAGACTTGTGCAGAGCTGGCCTGATGTGTTGATGGCTTGGTCCCTCTGTGTGAGAGGCCGGGGATACAAGTGCTGCAGCCTCACAGAGGGGAGGTTTATGGGCCTAGTAAAAAATGGCGTCTAGGCCTGATACAAAATGGAGTGTTAGTGCGAGGACATGGGCAATGTTATTCATCTAATTTTCTATGTTATAAGGCTCTTTGCACGTATCACATGGGTGTTTTGTTTTTCTCCTTTTGGCTTACCCCCACATCTTGTGGCTATGGGGGTGGGATAAGACCATTTCCTTACCAACATTCCCCCCTTTTGTTACTCCTACTGTAACAAATACCCTCCCCCAATATTTCTACGTTCATCTTTCCTTCTTTCCGCTTCCTCCCACGCAGGGCTACACTTTATGGGCATCCACGCTCGACACACACTTCTCAAGATTTCCTCATGTCATGCATATTCTTCTGGGGTGCAGGTCACATATACATTCCATCATGGCTGCCGCCTATTCTACTTCCCCAGGCACCTACCCAGATCCACTGAAATAGCAAAAGGACTACATTTGTCAACTATTAATGTGCTCCAGTCCTTTGTTTCTTCACGTGATCAAGCGCTCAGTTGAGCGTGAAACGCGTTGTGTGCGGGTCGTGCTTACGGGCGTCCTGCCTCTGTTGTTGCTGCTGCCTTCTCGGCCGTGTTTTTTACCTATGTCTTTTTATATTATACATAACATTTTTGACCAATACTTTGTTGTGAGCTGTGCTATTTTTACTGATATTGGTTCTCCATCTGGCCCGCGGAGAGTGCGGTTCCCCTTTTTCCTGTTTGCTTCCTTAATATATATATATCTCCTCCATTCCCATCCCAGTCTACCCACACCTCTTTGTAATTTTCAAGGTACTGTGGGTGTACAATAGTCATGTGATAATTAGTGTCCACCTCATCCTCAGTTTGGTATATTGCTACCATGCGGCATTTGGGTTCATTGTTCGCTCCTGTTTGTATTTGTGCTTCCTGAGTATCGTGAGGCATCTTATTACTGTTCCTATTCCCAATAGTCACCATCATCATTTCACTATTAGGTACTGCTTTCGCGCATCATCGCAGATCACACTGGCACACACAAACAATCAGCACGATGACAGGAATCAGCATCTTGATAGTTGTCCCAAGCCATGAGGGTACCCAGCCGAACGCCATGTTGATCCAGTCGTCTTCCTGCATTCCGGCTTCTTTTTTAATTTTGGCGCCCAGCTTGTGCATTACTGCTATCACATGCAAGAGTGTCCCATTATCAGCATCTGCAGAAGGTACAAACGTGCAACATGAACTCCCGATCTTTTTGCAAACCCCGCCCTCCATAGCTGTGAGGAGATTGAGGACATACCTATTCTGCATGAGTCAGAGTGCCCTTAGCTCCACCTTGATGATGTTAAACCCTTCTTCTGTGTCATTTGCCATCTGGATCAGCTCCCACCTGACAATCTGGAGCCATTTGGCATTCACTCTAGTTTGAATGCTGGGCATGGGGGAGAAGCAAAAAATGTGTACGGTGAGTTTAAAAGTTTGTATTCATTTGGGATCTGTGCAGATGGTTCTTTGGACAGGTAGTTTGAGGAGCGTTTTCTCTGGAGCAGGTGATCATGCCGCTCTTCCTACTGTATTCTAAAGATGGAGGCTGGTGCAGTAATAGTCCATTATGGCCGCAATTCCTTTTCATTCCTTTACTTTCCTTTTGGAATGATTATTGTCCTATTGCAGCATTTGTTGGAGCCCATTGATACCTTTCCTTCGCGATAGAAACATAATTCATAATTTTCTTCTTGCTGTACCTTGACTGCTTTTTTCGAGAGCGTTGACCCAGGTTAGCTTTGTGATATGCTCTGTCCACACATGTGCACATGTTTTTTCTACAAAGTCCAATCTTTCATCAGAAAGGCTACATAGCCCCTCTGCTTTGCACATAAAGGTCGACTTTTGGCACTTATTTTCTGCAAAACTTTTCCCGTCTATAGTCAGAACGGTCCTTGAAACATTTGGTGTCTTTCGATCCTATCTTGCATTTCCTGTCGTTTGTTGGGAGAAGTTTAATTCTAACGGTGTGTGCCTGAAATGTGCCCTTTACCCTACATAGTGCAAAGATGAATGAGACATTGTGATTTTGCTAAGGGTACCTCTTGAGGTACCAGGACATTGGGCGCCCCATATGCATGCGGTATTAAAGAGCTCATGTAGCAACTCCCATTGGTTGTTTGCCTTCCCATGGCACTCATATCCGAATACCAAATGTTAGATTGCCCAGAATGGCGAAGGTCCTCCACTTTATCTAATCCTAAACCATGATAGGCATCATATTTATACTGGCATGTCTGCCTTCTCCCCCTACTATTATGTAAAAGAGATTGCCGTTTCACTGCCAAGCTTCTACATGACCTATCGTTGTTGCATAGTGACTGTTGTACATTTGATGGTAATAACTGGACCATTGGGCTATCGCACAGTGTGGATTGGGAGCTGCTACACGTGATGTTAGTGGTGGCAGGCACTACAGGTTGTTCACTATGCAGTGGGGTGTCCTTTTTATTTACATTCACTCGATCATACACCAATGTTTGGAAAACAGAACTTATTTCACAATTAGAGACAGGGGTAAGCAATACATCAGATGTTGAGGTAGCTATCATGTTAGGTTGTGTGGTGTATTGCTTTGCTGTAGACATTGTAGGGAGTGGCAGAGTAACATTTGGTGCACCAGATATACTTACATTCACATTATTTACTAATAAGAAAACATTTGGGATTACTTTCTTAGCATTTTTGTGTAAGCTTGTCAAATTGAATGACATATTGCTGTTCCACATCCATTTAGCCCCCTCCCCCTTCTTTCATATGGGCCCCCCAGATAAATGATGCTCCCCAATAAATCCCCAAACCAAACATAAGAATAGTAAACAATATATCGCTGAAGTGCATCCCGCAATGATAACTATAAGCGCAGGTTGCACTCATTTTATTCCTACTGCTATCTAACTGAACAGTGTTATTGAGCGGCATCAACTCCATCATCGTTGCACCTATAGATAAACGGGGTTGGCAATAGAAGTGCAGATGGGATATAGGAAAAAGAGGTGGAGAGGGAGAGAACAGAGAGCGAGAGAGAGAGAAAGAGAGAGACAAACAGAGAGAGAGAGAGAGAGAGAGAGAGCATTTGATACTTATGAACATTTGCATGTCTCTCTTCAAACACTATTTCTAACAATAGTGAACACATCACTTATCAATGTCATGTCCTTGAGGGACCATGGTAGTTGTTTCGCTTTCAACCCGAGTGTTTGTACCTTTGTCACCCTGTGCTTTTCTGATATCTGAAAGATGGATCCAGTACCGCAGTCCCTTCACCTTTACAGCAAGTGGAGTGTGGTAAATGACTTCATATGGCCCGTGAAATCAAGGAGAGTTCCATTTTCTGACAAAACTCTGCACGTACACTAACCCTCCTGGCATTAGAGGTTGTGCAGTCATGTTTCCTGTTGGTATCTCAGTTGTTGTTTCACCGTTCAAAGTGAATGGATGAGCAATTTGTTGTGATATGCATCTCATGGCCCGAGTGAGTTGTGTCAGATACACCTTGAACTCTTCCCCAAGTACTGTGACTGCCCTATGGGCATCCGAGGCTGTCCTCCAGGCTCGGACTGGCTTATAGGTCAATTGGCCCGTGGCTGAACCAAAATCGCAGAATGCTTTTGTGGGCACGTTTTTTGGGTGAAAGTGGGGCACTTTTTGGCCAATGTGAGCCAGTTTGATGAGTTACTTCACTATGCGGCTAATAGTTTTGACAACTGTTGCTGAATAAATATTCATTAAAATGTACAATTTGCATCACATTTTATCAAACACCTCCCCATTGGGTACTATTCAAACAGCATCACAAAAGGAATTCATTCCCATTTGCAATTGTGGGCCAATTTTTTTGTTGGTGCTCGAGACAATTTTATGCCCCAGTCTGACCCTGCTCTCCTCACTGGTGACAGTGGTGTTTGCATGCGTCCACCAGTCAATATTTTGTAGGGGGACAGGTAGTGGTCCTTCCTAGGCTCCGTGTGCAGCCTAGGAATCTGATTTCTGCTTTTGGGGAGGCCGTTTATTTTCTCTACCACCCCATTCACTTGTAGTAATTTGAACACATTATTCACAGCATTAATGTGATTTCCTTAAAGAGCTCATTGAAAAAATGGGTCCAGTTATCTGATCGTATGACCGCAAACACTCCCCATCGGGGGAATACCTCTCTCACTAGGAACTTGGCAGCACACTTTGCATCCGGGTGGGCACAGGTTCCTGCTTCCACCCATCTAGAGAAGGGGCACACCACCACAATCAAATATCTGGCACGTTACATCTTTCTCCCATATCTGTGTAATCTATGTGCAGTTCCCTAAACGGCTCTACAGGACGGGGCAGGGTTCCACGCAGTGTTCTTAATGTCATCCCTGTAAACTTGGAATGTGGTGTACTGGACCTCCATCTTGTTGAGGTACTCTTGGAGGTTTGGAATGAACCAATCATTAGGGAGACATCTGAGACATCTGAGGCGGCAATTGGGTGTAAGGTAGGGGTATCTCATATGCCCCCTGGGCTGGTCCGAGGGGGATCCTAGGGTGGGATTTCCATAAGGCTGCTGTTTGTAGTAAGGTTGGTTGTATTGATAGTTCCCTCCCTGTCTGCTGTGGCATTCCCGTGAAAAATGCCCCCACACCCTGCAGGAGCAACACTGTCCTTGGCTCCCTCCTCTAGGGCCCACTAGGGTCCCATATATTATTGCTCTCCTTTCCACTGTTCTTGCTCGTTATCTCTCCACACCACAGCCATTCTTGCCTATGTTACTACAGAAACACCCTTCTTCTCACATCTATTCTGGGGGGGTGCCACTGTTACAGCCACGACCTTCACTCGTTTTGTCTGTATGAGTTTCACTTCCTCAGATAACCTCCTCTGAATAATTTCCTTTTCTCTTTCTCCGATAGTGATGTACTATGATCCTTTTGCTGCTATTCCTGCTATCTTATCAAGTGCATTCTGTACTACCTTTGGCAGTCCTCTCTTTATAATGAAATAGAATAAGGAGGTGGACTGGTCCACACAGTGCCCGTCTCTGCGCACCACATCTCTTGGACCCGGAGAATGAACCGTGCAGCATCTTCCTCATCCCTCATGGTGCATTGCATTATGGAGTGTAAGTCAGGGTTATCGGGGAAGGTCTTCCACAGGGTATCATTAATTTTAGTCACACCCGGATAACCTGCTTTCACCCACACTGCGGACACCAGGAGGCTTTTGATATCTCCGATGGTCGAGGGTTACCCCTGCTGTGTTCTTCTCAAAGGCATAGATCCATGTTCCCGCACCCGCTGTAAGTAGAGGGAAAGACTTGAGGAGGTTGTTTTTATCCATCTGTGCACAGGGGACATAGTGGGGCCACCACACTGCCTTATGCATGAGGGGCATCTGTAATTTTGATTTCACCTTTCCACCTATCATTCCAGCCCTTTTCTTTTTCACAAGGGCCATCCTCCTGAACCTATTTCTTAGTCTTCCCTCCCATGTATCTTCAACTATAGGGGTGGTCCACTGTACTTGTGATACCCCTCCCATTGCACCCTCCTCCACTTCGTCAAAGTCGCTCCAGTATTCTTCCCCCCTTACAAATCCCACGTTCTCATATGCCAAACTGTCAGTTTCATCTGCCCGTTCTACCCGCATGGCTCGGATGGGCATGCTGTCAATCCTGAATAGGAAATCTCCTGATTTCCATTCATCTTCCTGTGGGGCACTTGGGGGTTGGGGCCCACTCTCTGGTCTTCTTGTCAATTTGCATGCCACTCGCAATCGAGCCAACTCTGTGCGGGTGGGTGTCAATGCCACCTCAATATCCCTGGCACTTACTGCAGCAAAACCTGGGCCTCGCCCTGGGGCCGCACCCGGCACCAATGAGCAGCAGGGTATTCACAAAGCCGGAACCCACAAGAACCGTTTCTTCTGCATACGCATTTCAGGGGACTGTAGGTGTAGGTGGGCACGCCCTTTCCAGAGTGGCCCTGTATCTCGCTGCAGGTATGGGGGCTAAGGAAATCATGCTAAGGGGTCAACAAATGAAGGCACCGACCTCAAACTACTTGTCCCAATAATTACACAGCCCGTCAGATAATAAGACCATGAGAGGAATTGCAAGGAAAACAACGTTTATATAATATTAGTATGCCATCAAATAACTCTGCTGCCCGAGAGCTCTCTGCCAAAAATTACACAGGAAGCACATTGAAAAGGGCAAACGTATCATCAGTGACTATTTAGTATAGGGAAAAATTAATGTAGCTGGTTGGCGGGGGACATATGGATAGGCGTGCTCTATATTGGATGCCATGCCCTAATTGGCTGCTGCTTGCCAGTCAATCTTGGTGCACGTGGGTCAGCTGGGCTCATCTCCGTGGTAAAGGCCGGGTCATAAGGGTGATGCATTCTAACTATCTAAGCTAAACAACAGGAACTGTAAATTCATGAACAATGGCAGATACCTGAGCATCATATGAAAGGGGGTCTTGTGAAGAAAGAGAATAATATATAAACATGCCGGTCTCTACATTCAGGACTTTGATAATACTGCAGTTCCTGCACCCAAGTTGCTCCCCCAGAGTTTTGATCTACTGCCTGCCTTTCCCTGGTGCCTCATGATATGAACAGATGTGTGTTGCTATTGAGAAAATATATTGCTGCACAGGATTAGAGCTGTGGTGTGGGATCCAAAATGGGCAAGCCTAGGAGGCTAGATAGTTATCGGCTTGAAAGGAATTGGGGGGATGAGACAGAGAGGCCCAGTGGGCTCTGGTCTGCCAGGCTGGGGGTCGAAGGGACACAGCAGTTTAGTGGAGATGGATGGGCATTTGTGCTAGGCCTGTATCTGTCTCATGCTCTCTGCAGAGTGCATTCTTTGAGAAACAATACTAGGTATTTGCAACATTGAGAGGACATGGAACGGATTGACTTCTGTGGGAACAAGGATTGTGCGGAGCTGGCCTGATGTGTTCATGGCTTGGTCACGCAGCCTCACAGATGGGTGGTTTTTAGGGCTAGTAAAAAAGGCCACCTAGGCCTGATACAAAATTGAGTGTTAGTGCGAGGACATGGGCAATGCTATTCATCTAATTTTCGGTTCCTAGTGATAGTTTCGAATGCATTTTTTTTGTAATGAGGGGGTCCCCAACCCCTATTTTTTTAACCCTTAACGCCCATTTTAGTAAAAACCTTTACCCACCAAAAAATCATTTTTCGATGCTTTTTTTGTGAAACTTTTGTCATTCCAAACTATGTTTTCGAAACAATGCCTGGATATCTAATTTTCTATGTTATAAGGCTCTTTGCACATATCATATTGTTGTTTATTTTTCTCCTATGGCTTACCCCCGCATCTTTTGGCTTCGGGGGTGGGATAGGACCATCTCCTTCCCAACACTTGCTTTGATTTTTAAGTCAATTTGAGATGTTAAAAGTTATTACTTTGAATATCTCATTTTTTCTTCAGATTTCACAACTTCTGGAATTTTTCTTTCTACTCAAAAAATGTATTAAAACAAATTCAAAAACCTGATGATAGAATTCATTTTTTTATATTTCTGCCACAATTAAATCATTTTACTATAATTTGACGTGAAGGGCGTAGGGTCGTTTATTAAACATGCTTTAATAGTGTTTGCTGCAACTGCCTATACCACTGGCAATCTGAGACACTTAGAAGGGCAATGCAGCTAGAATTCAACCCACTTTACAGAACGGTTTTATTTAAGCAAAGGGGTTTTAAAGAGGAAACGTCTAAGTGTATAGCAGTTTTGTATCAAAGGGTTTAATGTGTATTAAAAGCTAATCCTAACATTAGACTTCATTAAAACAACTAGACGATTCGTTTTCGACATTTTGACATCTAAACCAAGTGTGTTCTTTGTACACAACAATGTGAAATTATGAGTCTATTTCCAGTGCATTTATATATTGAAGAAATTTACCAGAGTCAATATTTCCCATGTGAATTGTCTGCCTCCAACATGGGGCCAGCCTTCATTTCACATAATATAGCTCCAGCTGGGCCGACTCTACCCTTCGTTTTTCAGAGATTAATACATTGAATCCCATTACATTGGTCAATAGCAGCAGTTGTTATTAGAGATCATAAATGCAGTAGAGCTCTGGAATGAAGATCAAGATATAAACCTGATTTCATGAGATTATCTGCCTAATACTTATTGGTGTTGCACCTTAGACCCTGATTCAGTTCTCAATAAATCACTGGCTATGGATCCATCAAGAATCAACATTTTCATAGTCATCCCTCAACTCCCCCCCTCTACATGACCACATTCCTACTTATAATGCATAATTGGATATTTCTTATGGAATATGATGGGAATCACTATTAATTACACTGTCAATTGGACCGTGCCCACACTAGTAGCAATCACTGCATGGACTACCCAAAGGTGCCCTATATATATTGCCTGATGTGAGTTATTATCTATTTAGGCAATAATCCCCGAGAGTGGTGGCCATTACCACATAAGGCAATGCCCCCGGGGCGCATAGTTTCAGGCGGGCCTTAACAAAGGCCCTGGGGGCATTACCGTGTGTGGTATGGCATGCAGTCAAGGGGCTTATTGTCATTAGTACCACGGCCCATTAGACCGGGGTACTAAAGGCATTTTTTGTGTGTTTCAGAACATACAAATAAAAAATAAAGAACATGGACGCCGGGGAAGGGAAAACAAAGTCTGATTTCCCTTTCCATGGCAGCCATTGAAAAAAAATGGGGAAAAAGTAAACAAACAAAATGGCCGCCATGCGAAGGGAGAAGCCCTTCTCCCTGTCCATGGCGGCCATTAAAAAGATAGGGAAAAAAGTTAAAAAAACAAAATGTCTGCCATGGGAAGGGAGAAGGGACTACAAGTAGTCCCTTCTTCCTTTTCATGATGGCCTGCCACAGATCGAAGCAGATGTGCTGGGAACTGGAGTGTTACCAGTGTGTCTGCTCTCGAAATGGACAAAAAAGAAGGAAGTGGAGTAAGCAGGGCGCGAAGGGAATTCTATGGGTGGAGGGGGTGGAGGTGCAAGAAGACTTACCTGATTCCCCAGGGAGGGGAGATGGCAGGCGCCGGCCGTAAGGAGGCCCAGGGCATTGAGATTACAATGTGGTAATGCCCGCATTCTGAGCCTCCCCATTGGCTGGGAGGCCACCACACCCCCACACCGGGTACTAATCTGCACTCTGCATTTGGTGCCTTTATCAAAACTGCCCAATTGCTGCATTCTTATACAGATTAGGGAGCATTCTGTATGCTGTGTGATGTTGTTGGCTTGGGTGGCTTTATCTGTGTGGTCCATGTTTGGATCGGTCTCTGTATGTATGTTCAATTGGGTGTATTGACAACTATTTGTGTGTTGAATGTGCATATCTAGATGCCTTTAAGTGTATTATCTTTGTACACACTGGTGTCTGCAAGTATTTGTAAAATGTGTGGATGCACTATTTACAAGTCAGAGTTAAATGCAATACACATATATAATTATAATTGTTATTTAATAACGCGCTTAATACCGGAGACCAGTTTCTAAGCGTTGACCGGTATTCGAACATGTGTTGCTATGCATTGTCTTGCTTTCAAGACAAATGTATAGCCCCTGAGTTATCCTCCCATCCTTCTTACAAAAAAAAGCTCTGTCAATACCTTTGAAATATTGAGAATAATCGTGAAAGATGACATAATGTAACCACCAATACACTGAAAATCCACTGCTTCAAAAAGGCCATCATATACAAAAGAGTGTTTATTTGTTTCATACTCCCTGGAAGCTCTTTAGATTCTAATAATTGCTTTATACTCTCAAAGATGATTGCATACCATAGCTGGCTGAAATGTCTTTGTTGCTTTCTATGATAGCTGCACTATCTTGAGTGCCTCTGATATGAATGCCAGGCGTCAGGATACGGAACAGTCTGTACTCTCCTTAACATCACTCTGCATACACCCATAGAACATGTGTACCAGAGTCTGCCACTCACGCCTCTTCCAGTTAGAGGATTACATTTTTTCATAGCTCTTAACTTGACACTATAGCACTGTAACCTTCAAAACCAGATTGTGTCTTTTGAAAACGTTCACACCATGGCACATTGGCTTAGGGACAGCACACTTTGTGACAATAACTGCAGCAGATGGAGGTGTTATTTGGAATGGAACAGTTAGAGGCAGCCTAGAAAATTGTGGATTTCACACCATGAAAATCATTTGATGTATTAGGGACTTTATAATCAGCTTCCGCAGTCTATTAAAATGTCCCTGCTGCTCAAAGAGTTCTAGTTGGCTATGGCATTTACACTATGTCTAAATGTGTCCATAGTGTCAGTTCCCATCTACTCTCCAGGTTGAATTTCATAACTTTGCAAAATGTTGCCTTTTCTTCAGAAAAAATCACATTTTTAATAGCCCTTGTTTTTGATTCCTAAATCATGTGTGAGGAGCCTGCATATTTATCAATTCCGACCTCTTATTCACTGCTTTTTGTTTTTCTCAAACAAGGTGTTTTTGCTCCTCTTGGCCTCTAGAGACTTGCTCACTCCATCTTGTATACACCTTATCCACTGTTCGTTGTCCAATACTTGGCTCTTGCAAATGTTTTATTCTTCTTTAATCTAAGAGACATATGTGTTACGTACGTGGCTCATCCATCTGCCTCCTCTTGTGCCTTGCAATTATTCCTTAAAATAGCACCCTTGATCTCAGGCCAACATAGACTCCTATTTATTCTGCACACAAAGATATTTCTCCAACATCTTCTGACTCTGCACCCATGGTCTGTTTCTGAGGTAGCTGTATTGAATCTTAACACAAGCCAACGTCCATCTTCCTATCATGGCTGTCCAAGCCACATTATATTTTCCTCTATAACAATCTTCTGTATATCTCATCTACCTTGCGTTACTGCGTCTTTACACTAATTGGTCAGCAAGTTACTTGATCTTCTTTGTATATATGATTACTTTATCATTGTGTACATGTTTCTCTTGTCACTACAGTTACATCATTACTCTTAAGTATTTTCATATTATTTCATTATGTCCTCTTATATCTTCTTCATGACATCACTCTGCCCTCATCAGATTTCACTCAGCGATCCATGATGTCCAACTGTGCATGGTGACATCCTTCCTCTCTTTCAGTATAAGGCTACATTCGGTGTGGTTGCCTTAGTGCATATTGTCTCTTATATACTCATTGTGGTGTAGGGAAAACACATGGGGTCCCACATAGAGCTCTTCTAAATATTTTCTAATATGACAGCATAAGGGGGCAGGAGTTAGAGAAAATGCATTCACCGTCTCTTCTACACCGGTATTACCAATGTTGGTAACACCAGCTGTTCTTTGCCAGTGTGGGCCCAATTTACTTCCAGCTCTTGGCTGGAGGTAAATCAGGTCACACCCATGAGCAAACCTGTAGTTTGGCAGTGCTGCAAAGTGGTTGTAACGGAATTACCACCACTTTTCCCAGCACTTTTCCCACACCACCAAACACGTAATGCCCCCCTATATCAGCACATCTTGTTCAGCATTACATGAAACACCACCAAAATGGCAGGGATCTACGCTGGATGGTGATCGATAAGCTTAGACTTGACCAGACTGATTTTTCCATGGCCAAAAGGTTGTTCAGACTGCAGCAAATCCAGAGCTTTAGATTGTGAACCCACCAATTAGGTCTCAATGAGGAGGTACAGTGGTCCACCATTTTGATTTTAATATGACATTTGGTCCTTTAGCTTTTTCCATTGTACAATACAATTCCATATACCTCCCCTTTTGCTTCCCTTACATTAAATAGATTAAATATGTTATGGTGTTAGAAAAATTGTGATCATTTTTCATTTACACTTCATATGCCACGATTCCCTAGGGCTGCTGTGTGCGCTATATAAATGTACTAAATAAATAAATGAATATGGGCACTCAACATGGCGATCGGGTGTGAGCGGTCGTTTTTTAACTCTCTAGTCATTTTTTGCAATGACTATATTTGTAAAATGCTCCTCACCTATGCTTGCAGGCAGCCACAGTGAGGCCACCTAGGATTGGCCGGAGCCATCCTATTTACAGGGATGGCGATTCGCCGGCAGGCGAGAGTCCGGCCCGCCTCCTAAGGCACGTCTCTCAAGGCTTTGCTTCCTGTCCCGAGCCTGTCCAGAGACGTCGCCAGAGCCAGGCACTCTGCCCATTTCCCCATCCAAGAGACTCTTGGACATTTCTACAAAAATCCATTCACACTGCGAGTCCCCTTTCCATGCATATTGCTATGCAGATGAGTATTCACTTAAATGTTGTGTTATTACCTTAGCCAAATGCTAACACACCCATGTTATTACCTAACTCCGCCTCACTGTCTATTACACTAGTACCCGTTATGTTCTGTGTCTAAGACAGGTTGTGATATACCTGCTAACATGATGTGTATTAGCCTTTAATTTGGTTGTGCCCTTAGCAAGTATTTTGCAATTAGCATCCGATCTATCTCCTGCCTGCAATCAAAAGCTAACGTACATTCTGCATGATTTCAATAACCGCATTAGACGTAATCTGTATTTCGCATTTAGCATCTGATTCGTCTCCTGCCCTCAGTCAAAAGCTAATGTTGGTTCCGTAAGATATATACATCCTCATTTGCATCCGATTCGCTCGGCACCCATTACTAATATTGTACTATGACCCATGTTACCCACGTACCTACCCCATTCATATTACCCGAGTCAAAGCACGATTCATTCTGTGTCCATGTCGGGTTGCGACATGTTTTCTATTGTAAATTGTATTTAGCACTGGACTTGTTTGTGCCCTGGCATTCCTATTTGCCTCATTACCTGGCCAAATGTATGCACTGTATGAAACCAACAACTACATTAACATCTGACTTGTTCTGCGCCCATCTCTATGCAGATACCACGCCCAATGCTATATACGGACCTAGCCCATTCATAGCACTAGAGTCAAATCCCAAATTCTGAGTTGCAGCCCATATAGCTGAACTATAGAGTCACTGAACCACCGCATAGGATCAGCATGTCACTGAATGTTTAACTGTCCCCATCCTACCAGACTTGCTGAATGAACCCAGCGCGCATCACAGTACGCAACTACTTTCTACCACCCCTCCTAGCCACTTTGACCACCTGTGCAAGGTGCATAGTCTTACTACTATATCATACGCTGTACTATACTACCATGCACGAGCAATAGCTAAATACGCTCCTACTAAGTATCAGTCACACCGCCTGCCGGAACGAACTCCCTAACTTCCATGTCCCGCTGCCATTGACATCTGACCTCACTTCTTAGTCCACTCCATTATGGCCATAAGTAATATATGCCAAAGGATCTCCAGACCTAATAAAACACTCGGCCCATTATTTATCGCACTAGCATACTTTCTATTTTTACTCTCTCACAACAAACTAACCCTTGCTCACCAGCACGATATCAATGACTACACATTACCAGAATTTCATTATGTTGAGTACCCATGCCAACAACTCCACATTATGTTCCCAGGGCGCATGTATCCAAATAGTCGCTGGCTTAGCCCGCTTAAACTGCTCCAGGCACCACCCACTACTGGGCCCCACCCCATTTCTGCCCAAACTATAAGCTTTCATTATGCCACATCCCAGTGCACCACTAACACAATAATCCATGTCTATTATAGGTGCAACCCGCTGCACCAGACTCTCTTCCAGAACACACACCAATCATAAATGCACAAGACCCATACTAGGATGCTTAAGAAAAACAAGACTCGGCTCTCGCATTATTAAGAATAGTACGCTATCCCACTCCTTTTTCAATACAGATAGAAACATAGTGACAGTCATAGATACTACCACTAATCCCACCACACTACTACACCCTAAAGTAAAAGATAAGCATGCAATAGCTCAACGTGCCACCCCACACCCTGCACCAGCATTCACACCCCAAACATCTTGTGTCCTTCCAGAAACAGTACCATTAAACAGCGCACTCCTCAACGTAAGATCCCTAGGCGCACATGCCACTGATTTACACAACCTCATTCTGGAGTACAAACTAGATATCCTAGTAATCACTGAGACTTGGCTCCATCCAGCTTCAGGACCACCGATTACACTAGCGATACTTACAGACTACACACTACTGAGAGCTGACCATATCGAGGCCACAGGAGGAGGTGTTGCCATTATATCCAAAACCTCCCTTCAGTTTAGAGAGTGCAAATCAGAAATGCTCTCAGGTTACAAACTCATAGCTCTTAAATTAACTACTAACCCCAAAACAACCATTAACTTTCTAATAATATACAGAGCCCCAAGTTCCGCCAACAACCCAGACATAGAACTACCATTATTAATCTCACCTACCCTTAAACCTAACACCAAATTTATCTTACTAGGAGACATCAATTTGGGATTTAATGATCCTTCGGATCTGAAAGCCAACGCTTTCCACAGCGCATTTCTCAAAATGCAATTCAAACAAAGTGTCAATGCCCCAACCCACTCTAAAGGACAGATCTTGGATTGGATTCTCACACTGAATACTACAGTCCTCCTAAAAGACATCATAGAAATGTCATGGACTGACCATTCCCTCATTTCAATCAACATTAGCGTAACGGGAGACCCCTTTCCTACCACCACCCCCACACCGCGCTCCCTCATGAGAAACACTAGAAAACTCACACATGAAAATCTTCTCCCTGTGCTGAATAAATTAATTAACACACAGGGGCTGATTCATGGAATTTGTGCGCCAAAAAACTGGGATTTGAGCGCCATTCTGCCAGCGAATCCCTCTTTAACAAATGGGGATTTGCGGGCAGAATGGCACACAAATCCCTGTTTTTTGGCGCACAAATTCCATGAATCTGCCCCAAAGCTTCATTCAACACTAATACTATCCCTACCAGCATTGAAGAAGCTTGGGTAACTCCTCTAATCAAAAAAAAAACCCTGGATCCCACAATACCCACCAATTACAGACCCATCACCACAGTCGCTTTCCTCCTGAAAATCATAGATAAAATTGCTTATACCCAAGTCCAAGCCCACCTTGAAAACAACCAACTACTAGGGAAAAGACAATCAGGTTTCCGGCCCAGACATAGCACGGAGACAGCTCTGCTAGATCTCAAAAATCAAATGGATGCCATTAGGGATTCTGGGAAACTATGAATACTACTACTACTTGACTTATCCGCAGCATTTGATTTAATAGAGTACAATAAATGTTGCCTAACACTAACCAACAACTTCCATTTCTCCAAGAAAGCCATAGCTTGGATTAAGTGATTCCTTGCAGACCGTACATCTAGAGTAGCCATAGATGGAATAGCAGCAGACCCTATACCAGTCCCATTGGGAGTCCTCCAAGGATCCTGCCTCTCCCCTACGCTATAAAACGCATATACTGAATTACTCTTTGCAGCCCTAGACGTAATGGGTGTCATTTATACCAATTTCGCTGACAACACACAAATATTCATCACAAGACACCATTTGTGTATATAAAATCTACTCCATTTTCCAGAATTGGAAGGCAAGAAACAGCCTCTGCCTAAATGTAGAAAAAACAGAGATCCTCATAGTAGGCTCCCCCTCCAAACTTAGTAAGCTCCACCCACAGTACTCAGCCATAGTCATAGATGGCTCCCCCAATAAAATATCCAACCAAGTCAAAACTTTAGGTGTACATCTAGATTCTAGTTTGACCATGTGAAAACATATCAGTGCACTCGCGTCATCCACAGCTTACAGGGCTAACCTTATTGCCTTAAGTCGGCCATTCCTCACTCATCAAAACAGTATCACCCTTGCCAGAGCTCTTTTCTTCGCCAAGATAGACTACTGTAACATACTACTACTAGGTACCTAAAAAAAAAATAAACCGAATGCAACTCATAAAGAATAAAGCTCTTAGAGCAGCACTAGACATTAAAAAGAGGGAACGCATATCGTAACACAGGGGAGAGGCACACTGGCTCCCTCTTCAAGCCAGAATACTCCATAAAACTCTCACTTTAACACACAAATGTGTGTCCGGAAATGCCCCCAGTTATCTCAACCACTGTCTCACCCGCAAAACCACATCCAGAATACTTAGATGCAACACTAACACTCACCTATTTATCCCCCATTTCAAGAATGCTAGAACAGGTAGTTCCAGCTTCACAGTAGTTGCCCCTGGAATCTGGAACTCACTCCCTGTCAATATGTGCAATGAGCCTTCTCTGATCAAATTAAAAAAAAATACTCAAAACTTGGCTCCTTAACAAATTCTAAGACATGACAAATACACAGAATGACACTGACTTCTTCGCCATACTCAGACATCTAGAAAATCTCTGTAAATACGATCGGAACTCCATTGTAAAAATGTTCAAATTTTGTGCATATTAGATGATGTATTTAGACATACCAAGTAACCATTAAGACTGTAAGATTATGTGTAACTAGACACTTTAATTTGATGATGCATAATAAGTTTATGTACATAAGACATATAAGAACCAAGACAAAGTATTCATGTAAATCTACGCCGTGATACTCCAGGGTTTGAGCGTACAACAAATGCAATAAATAAATAATGATAAATAATGCTTGCCCACGCACGCAAACAAGTTTCTTCAAGCAGCTTTACCCCAAATTAATTTTCGCCACTGGCTAGAAGTGCAGAGGACTCATGCTGAGTCATGGCCCGGTGCAGCAAGGCTGTGTCTCCCAGGACATTCAATTAAAGTAAGTCGAGTCTTTTTTTTTTTCACTAGTTTTGAATTATGAAGCGATTGCGTCCGCTAGGGATGCTAATTGTGAAATGCAAGGTTGTCACTGCACATGCAAGATTGCTCTTGTGCTCTTAAGCGAGTCATCCTCTTAATTATGTTTTTCAGAGTTCACCTTGAGATGTCCGCCATTATGCTGTAGTCAATTGTCTATGAACGTTTTCAGGTATGCAGCCTTCAGTTAAACCGTTGGAATGTATTGTGTTTTTTCTTCAGTTTTTGGGAATTCGTCCACCATTTAATGGGTGGTTTTGTCTTCTGTCTTCTGGTTGCCACAGGAGGTGGCGCAGCAGCGTTGAGCATGTTTGACCGGGAGTGTGTCAGAATTGCTGTTCAGCACCTGAATTGATTTAAATTGTCCACGTCAAAAAAATGTTTTGAGTTATTTGTGGTGATTGTGGATTTTTATTGTAGGAGATAGGTTGGTTACTTAATGATGTTTAATGTTTATCCCATAGACTTGCAGTTTCCCCTTGCGACAGACTTGGTTTTGCCCTGAGGAAGGCTGGGTAGTCCAACTCAGATACCCCGACAGCCGAACTTGAGTTGTCACATGATGACCTATTCTATGGTAACACACTGATATTTTAAAGCTAATTAATTTTTGTATGCCCTAATAGCTGCAATAAAATTGTAGGATACATAGAGTTGCAGTTAATAGAGGCACATGTATTATGATATATTTAGGTGCCTGGGTCACATTTTGGGTGACCTGTCTATGCCTTTTTGTTAACTATGCCATTTTGCACATTGTCACTTTCTTTATGACATGTATGGTGGTATGGATGTGAGTATGTATGGAAGTGTGCTATGTGTTGAGGTCACAGGGGTGTGCGGCTTGTGTGTCTTTTATTAAATGTTTCATCTTGTTATTTTTGCAATGCTTAATTCAATTTTCATAATAACTTTAATACACAATTTGTGTATGTTTGATTGTTTGTATAACTGATGCACTTCTCCTTACATTCATAATACAAATACTTTCCAAATTGCAATGTTCATGTCTGCTGTTGGCCCATTGGCATCAACATCCTACCTTGCCATGACCTTTAACTCCAAAGTAGACTAGCAACCTGGACCTGTCCTTCCTTTTTCTTGTCTTAGTAATATTAGACTAATTCCTAACCAATGCTTTTGACACACAAGCATCACGGAAAATTGACAATGATTCTGAGAACAAAAGGGGCGCTAGATTGGTCAAACCTGATTATAACACTCTCACAACAACTTTCTACAACTACATTAAGACAAAATTGGTGTTTTCTCCAACTAGATACATTCTGCCTGTTGCCCAACCAAGGTGTGCCACCCTCTGAATTCGCTGAAGCAGCAGCAGTTCATAATAAAATCACCCCTTCCTATTCACCCCTTCTCAACCCTGTCTCTCTGAAAGCCTCCATATAAAATATGCATTTGTGACATATCAGTACCCCAGTGACATTTTATTCACTTACCTGAATGTGCTGATTGGCCGTATAGCGGGCTTTACCTGCCCTACATTCCCTCACCTTCTCCTGCTCCACGTGCCTCATACATCTATGTGTTCCTTTCTTTTACATTTTGCTTCGTTCAGCCCTATGCCGCAGCTATTTTCTGTCTGCTTCTCCCTAATTTCCTTTCTTCGTTGTGTCTTTCTGCAACGCAGTACCAATTTTCCTTCTCTCGGTCATCTGCCAAATTTTGCTTCCTGATGTCTGTTTGTCAAATTTAATTAAATCCAACAGTGTTCGTGTTGGACAGCTTTCATCTGTAACATTTGATACCTCGCACTGTCCCAAGATGGCCACACAAGACTAGCTGTGCTTTAAACAAAGTCACCAGTCTAGTCTTCTCACTCCGTGGCCATGTTACTGTGGTGGTAGGCAACCTCCCTCGCATTATTGCAACAGAGCCTGCCCTCTGCTCCATCTCTATTACTATCCGGGGAAATACACCTGGAATACTAGCAGCAATAAACCCCTCATTAAGGGTGATAATGCCCAACCAGCTTGGAGTGTATTGTTTGTGTATGTTGCATTGCTTAGAATCTTCAGGGCACCTGCCAAATATTCCAAGTAAATAGGTTGAAAGACCAGTGACATAGAAGAAGTGTGTGTACCTTCTTTATAGTATAGTTGTCATGTTGACTTATGTCAGGAGGCAGAAGATAATCCAGTACTGTATTTTTCTTTGCATTCTGGTACCTCCAGTTCAGCATTCATAATGATAAATTTAAAACCATAAGCACCAAAAGAAAAACAGTACTGGGCATGCTTACTGTGTGTATAAGGATCATTGCAGAATATTCATCCTTCATCCCACAACTTCCACGATTTTCTGCACATCTGTGTGTGACATATTAGCCTGCTGCAACCATCTGCTGTGATATTTCCTTGGTGTTTTATTTTGGTAGCTTCAGTGCCACCCATTGAAAAACAACCAGGTGTTGATACGGCGAATGCTATATACAAGGTAGAGGTCTATGGAATGCAGTCGGCAGTGCATCTTTTTTTATCTTAAGTGTTCTTCAGGAGAGTTGAAGGCAATGATGATTTGTTACCACCTGCACTTCTTGAGGTAGACCTAAACTCTCCTCCAAACCATACAAAACAAGCATTGGCAATGCCAAGAGTTTGGTATTTTAGTAGGCATGGGAAAAGCATTTGCCGGGTGCTGCTGTAGTGGCAGTAATTGACCATTGATGATAGACTGCAAAATGGCGTGAGTAACTGGGCATATAAACACAAGACAAAATTGCTGGCTTTGCCAAGATTTGTTTTTAACAGTACTTACGTGAAGGACATGCATAGTGTCCATAAATTGAGTGGATGAAGGCAGACCTGATTAAGACATTTTATTACACCAGTAACTCGTTTATAGTTCGAATTAAGTCAGTAACTCTCAGAGGTTTGTTTAAAAAGACACTGAAAGGCATGTAGAGGTCAATGTTTGATGGTAAGTTTTCATAAAGCTGGCTCTAAGAGATTTCATGAGGATGTGTTTTGGGCAAGGAGGGTGTTGGGAAGCAGGGGCAAATGTGCCATGCCGCAGGAGATTTAGGATGAGGCGGTTGTAGTAGGAGAATGGAGGTGACAGGGGGCCCAGTCATAGAAACTGTATTGTAGTGGAAATGAATTGAATCGTAAAATTAGAATCACGTGTATAATGAAACTCCATTTTAGAAGTTAGACGCCATTTTAAGATTGAGGCCTAGTGCCATGGCTATGCAAGTTCATGTATATTCAGTCCTGTGGGTTAGAAGGGTGTGCATGCGCATTTTGCTTGCAGGCCTGGCAGCTTCGCAGAAGGTTACTTTCTTGAACATACACACACAGTTCTTCATTGTGTCTTATCAGCAGTGCATGCAACACAGAAAAAGTGTGCCCTGCAAGGCCAAAAAAGCACTAGAATGGGTCATTGAAGAGTTATCCCACGGGAAAGGGGCATTGTGTGCGTTTTGGCCTATACTGTCCAGATCTACAAGTTATAGTGGTCTAAGACCCCCAAAGCTTAGGACACAAATGTTTGAGTACACTGACCAGCCCAAGCCCCCTGGCCATAATAGTGAAAAGTGATTAATCAATCAAGATGATTAGAGAATAGAGGGGGGATTCCCCTACTATTAGTCCATATGACTTGTGCTGCGTGGTGCCAGGGGGTGCCACATTTTTGCAGTGGGTGGAAAGATGTGCAGGCGCCACCGTGTCTGAGAAAGGAATGGGGGTACATGTAGTTCTGAGAAGTTATCATGACCTCAAAAGTAGCCACCTTGCACATGTCAATTATGGCCTGTGTAAATGATTGCCAATTACTATCTTTGTACTTGTCGACGACAGAAGAAGATCCCCCACATGGAAGAAGATGGGCAGAAGATGCTGGGACCAATCGCCTTACATCCCGTATGGAGCAGGCTGTATGTGTATACGGTCGCACCAACCAGCTACCTGGATCTGTAACCTATGTAATGTAGGTCACCTGCTATGCTGTGTACCTTTAATAGCTATTGCTTTTGCTGTTTTTGTCAGAGCGCTCCGTGGCAGCAGAGTTCTTTGTTGACACATACTTGTATTTTAATGTTATTAAACTGTGTTCTCCTTGCAAGAAGTGTGCTGTGCCTTTTTCCCTAGTGGGTTGTATTTTTTCTGGTGTGATCATTGAGGGGTTACTCTACAAGGGGCAGGAAGTGGGGGGGGGTGGTGGTTATAGGATTGGCATGGATATGAAGTGTGAACAGGTAGGTAAATAATCAAACAACACCTACAAGCTATGAATCTGTCTGCACATGCCATTTCTCCCTAGCTGTATTCTACTGCAATAGTTTTGGAAAATAGGTACCACAACTGAAAATCACTCATTTCGTATGCTGAGCTCTAGAAGAAAACTCTCCATATATTTTAGATGAGCATAACTTCAACACCTGTCCTGTCTTTGGCCAGACGTGCTCTGACCACAACCCTCCAGCACTAAAATCCATCCAATGTCTCCCAACAAAGTACTGCTTTGACTTCAAGGTACTTTTGCATCAAAACATGCACAGAAGGAAACGGTCTGTAGACTCAGCAGGTACTAGAATTCTTGTAACCAATTATGAAACTATGCAAATATACTCAAATATTTCTGGGTAGATTGTGGTAGTACTTGTATATTATATGATAGAACCCGGAAGATGGTGTGACTACATGTACATACGATAACTATGCCTTGTATATTGTGGAAACAACTAAAGATGATAATCATATCTGACACTATTGCGATGTTAACTGCAAAATAATGTAAGTATCTAAGCACATAATGGCAATACCTTGCAAAAGGTTTGAATCTCTGTACATAGCATTTCAGTAACCAACAAATGGAACCAGTATCTACAGTATCACGTCATTTGATGCAATGGCAACACCAGAACCTGGCAACACAAAATGTGTTGGCTACAATAAAGCCACAAAAATGTGCCTTGCTATTCATTGCTTACTTTTTATAACGCAAAATTAATGAGGAGTCAAACGGTGCAGAAATGTACATTCTTCTGGGTAATGTTATTGTGAGTCTAAAATTACAAACTATAATATCGACACATATGCCAAGTGCTGCTCGAAAGCCGCAGTATCACCTACTTAGGCCAGTTGATGACTTGCATGCATGACGTAGCCATCATATGTAATGTAGCAAATTAAGATTATACATTTCTAAAAATTGTGATTGGGTACGGGGTTTAGTAAAACCATAAGGTAATGGTTGGAAGGTTTTGAATCTATCGTAACCACTGGCACATCTGTGGGCAACCATGGTTTTTAAGCATGCTAAGCCGTTACAGATGGGGAAATACCACGTGCAATTCAGGTTTGGTCCCACCCCAAAAGGGGCGGTCTAGCCTGAACTGCTAGCTCACATCCCTTCTTCACAAGACCACATGCATTTCCAGACATGTTTCGGCTTTTGGCCCTCATCAGTGAGGAGTAGCTTGGGTCTCTAGGCCCAGCAGCTTGGGACCCACGTTAAGGCATACCTGTCCCACTCAGGGTGACCATAGCAAAACAAAGGTTGATGACTGGAAGGTTTAGAATTACTCTCAACCTATGGCACAGCTCTGGCCAAACCCTCCAAACCATCATTCTTTAGCCTGCCAAGACATTACAGAAAGGGGAAAGACCATATGCAGATCAGGTTTGGTCTCAAACCCCAAACCTGATCTGCACCCCACCCCAAAAGGGGCAGTCAAACCTGAACTGCTAAGTCATATCCCTTCTGCATGAGACCACACACATTACAGACATGTGTTGGCCTTATTGGGCTTCCATAGTCAGGAATAACTTGGGTCTCTATGCCCAGCAGGCATGGGACCCATGTCTGGGCATACATGTCCCAATCAGGATGACTTTAGCAAAACCAACAGGTGATGCTTGGAAGATGCCCACCACTAACTGTTGTAAGTAATTCTGCATTAAACCTTACATATGTCTGTAACGCCAGTAATGGGCGTTAGTTGCATTTTATAAAGTCAAGAAATAGAAAAATAGACTGAGAGCCAATGAGGTGCTTTGAAGCACATTCAAAGCCAGTCTCACGTTATCATGTTCCACAGTGCCAGGCACATCCAGACCACCTGAATTTGCAGTCTTTGGAATTTGCTGCATAGTTGTTTTAGATCCCAGTGTTGTTTAAATTACAATGATCTGTGTATGCCTTCACCACAGCTCGTTTCACTCCCTCACTGTGCTTAGTATGGAGAAGCTGGGTGGGGAGGTGGCATTTTCGTGAGCACGCACAGTTCGAGGTTAAAGAAGTTGAGGACAGCATTGATTTTAAGGGCTTAATTTGAGGACTAGGAGGGTGCACAGGGGCAACGTGCTCGTCTTTGGAACCAGAAAGCACAGAGCAACATGGCTCAAAACCATGTCTTGTACGAAGAGACCGGACTCCACAATGAAGCGTGATATAAATAACCATTTTTTAAAAAATTTCTTAACAAAGGTGCCACAAATATCTCTCTCTGTTTTTTGTTATCTTTAATAAGGCAGATGTATAATATCGTAGAAATCTATGGGTAAAACACAAAATACAATTTTGAAAAAGGATTCTTGGAGGTTTAATCAAACGTCATGTATCGAATAAAACGATGAAAGAATTTTAACTGTCTTTTTTTAATACTATCATCATCATATGTACATCACCCATTGTTAAACATATTACACTTTGAGACTGTATGCTGGCTTGTTATACAAATTGTTACAAATTACATTTTTCTGACCTTTACCTATGAATGAAATTGAAAAGAATCGAGATGTACGTACATTTATTGAATAGGCCATAGCAATACATCATACGTAGTTGACCACTCTCACAAACCTCTTAATATATATATATTTTTTTATTTGCGTTTGGTTCAATTACAAAAATAAATGTATGTAGAACCTTTGCAAAGTATAAAAATCCACATACATACAAATCTTCATTAAAATCCAGAAATTATAAATGCTTTACAAATTTGAATTTTAAAAATACACAGTATAAAATATAAGTGTGCAGTATAAATATACCAATCATCGTCAGGATGTTCCACATATATACATATTTCATTACGATTCCAAATTATCAATTTAACATTGAGTTTTACCATTGGTATGTTTAGTCCAGTAATGTAGGAAATCATCTATCAAATAATACCAACTCCTTTTCAATGTGCTTACAGAAACTAACTCATAGATTAAGCGTTTGTGAGCACCTTGCATCATCCTAGACCATAAAAACTCAAGACAATCCTCATATTCAATATTGACAAATTTCCTCTGTCTAGCTGTCCTTATCTTCTTAAAGTGTGGACAATAAAGTATAAGGTGCTTCAGTGTTTCATATGGTTCATTACATTCATCAAAACGACATCCCACAGAATTTTTGATTTCATTCGATTTCCAGTTCTTAGTTCTTTCTCTTGTGTGATAAAGGTTGAATCTAAATCGAATGTATGCTTTTCTTGTAAATTCACAATGGAATAATTTAATGCGGTCGTATCGAGGGATACGCTGCTTGACGAATGCACCATATTCTTTATATGATTTGTAGGTCATAATACTCTCAGTCGTTCAACACAAATCTAGTTCAAAACTTTTTTTTTGGCATAGCGGGGACGATGGTATGCATCATCAACAGTGATGTTCACTTCACTCAGTATTTGTTGCATTTTCAAATGGTAATTGTAGAAAGAGATGTAGAAAGAGGCAAGAGTAACAAGCATCTTATTCATGTCCACATACAACAAATTTGTAGGTGGATAATGCATTCTTACATAATTGGATATTTGCATCCATTTCCATTTGGTGGATAGTGCCACCAACCCCAGTTCATGTCGGATAATAGTGTTTGGAATAGACATTGGCAAGAACATCGCAGATTGCAGAAGTGATCCCTGTAAACAGTCCATCATAATGGTCAAGTCACACATACAAATACCCAATGCATAAAGAATAACACTTTCAGTTTTTAGTGTCATAAATTCTATTAAAGGTGTTAATGAAAATGTACAATACCGGGTATAAATCCTTTTCATTTGAGATAAAAGTGGTCTAGTCTTACTTTTAGTGATTTCAGTCCATGAATTGATAGAATTACGGGCTGAAAGATGATACCCCAGGTAAATAGCATTATTAATGCAAGATATTTGTGTGTCCATAATATGCCATCTGAAATTACTATTTTTGTATTTCACTCCAATTTTTATGATGGCAGTTTTTGCCGGGTTTGGAGTCAAGTTGTGAGCTTTTGCAAATTCCTCAAGGAGTGATAATTTAGTTTGCAGCCCTGCCGGAGTAGGGTCAAACAAAATGATGTTGTCTGCAAAAGCAATACATTTCAGGCAACTACTTTAACAGAGAACAAGTTCTTATTTCCCCAATTCTTATCGAGATCTGACAGATATAGGTTGAACAGGGTGGCCGCAAGGTTACAACCCTGTTTCAAACCTAATGCTGTGACAATTGGGGCGGTAGTGCCCGCCTCTGATGATATTTTTATTCTATACGATGTATATGTATACAATTTGATAATCCAGTACAACAAACCACTTGGAATTCCAAGCTCCAACATTTTTGCCCACAACAAGTTGCGGACAACATCGTCAAATGCTGAGCTCATATCGATCATTGCAATATACACTGGGTTAGCATTCTTATTCTTTGCCCCTGCAGTGACATGTGCCAAGATAACTGCATTTAAGGTTGTGCTCATGCACTTTCTGAAACCAGTTTGGAATTTTGAGTATAGTCCTTTTGTCTCGATACATTTCTCAAGGTCGTGTAGAAGTAAGATTGCAAATATTTTTGCCTCAGTATCAATTAAGGAAATCGGGCGGTAGTTTTCGGGTAGAGATGGATCACCCCTTTTAAATAGCGGGACTATATTTGCCATTAACCAAGATGGTGGAATATGCCCAGAATTAAAAATATCTTCAAATTTGGTATTTATGATGTCAGCCCACATTACAGGATCCGCCTTGTAAAGACAAGGGGGAAGTTCATCGGGCCCTGCGGCCTTAGAATATGACAACCGAGAGATTGCCCAAGTAATGTCACTGAGACTCCACTTCAACCGGGGGATATTGCTGTTGTCAAATAATACATTTGGAGCAAGTCGAAATTTATAAGGCAGTTCATATTTAGCCATTATATAAGCTTGCCATGTCTGATCAGGAATACAGTTTGGCATGGGTAGCGCCACATATTTATTATCTGCTTTCAAGGTACGCCAAATTACGCGGGTGTCATGTGATGCGATGGCACGTATTAACGCATAGTTCTCCTCATTATATCTTGAAATGCGGGCGAACCTTAGGTTTTGTTTATAAGCAGACAAGATTTGGCTCCGCCTTGCCCTGCAACCCTCACTGCTTAAGTTACTTTGCTTCAATTGTCTTAGTGACTTATTTTTTTCCCTTTTTGATATTTTACATTTGTGGTCATATATATGAATATGTTTCGCACTGCTTTGGTTTTTACGAAACTTCACCAGTACTGTATTGACCATTTCAGAGTACTGGGTTCCAGATATTTTTGGAGGCTTATTTCCATCGTAGCCAATCCTCCCCAGTTCTAACGATATTTGTTTTACGATCTGATTACACAACCCCTGGTTCCACCTAATGGATTGCTGCGGACGGAAATTTTCAACCGCTGCAGGTGTTCCATTTGCTCCAATCTGTTGGCACTTCAATTTAAAAAATGTGGGAAGGTGCGCATGATCACCGATCAAAATCTGATCTATTTCTAGTGGGGCCATATTCATTAAAAGGTTGCGAGAGACATAGATAAAGTCTATCATTGAATTCTTCGTTCATCTTTCCCATGTTACATTAGATTTCATATCATTAGTCACGAGCAGATCCATATCCCAATCAGTGAGGAATTCCCTAAACTTAGCTCCTCTAATACGTGATAAAGTTGAGGAATTAGATAGACCCATCTCATTCACATTTCTGCAATCACAATTAAAATCTCCACCTAGAATGATTTCACATGCCTGATACCTGCCAGAGATTGTTTCTAAGCATGCATCCAGATCATCTAACATCTCCTCTATTGTTGAGTTAGCGGGATTCCAATATAAGGAAATGATGATTAATGAGGGATATCTAATTGATACTATATTAAGGGAAATCCCCAGTAAACTCGCAGACTCCCAAACCAGTTACGATTGAGCTTTAAGTGAGGTTATTAAGTGCAATCGCTAAGCCCCCAGAGGGCCGACTTTGAAGGGGCCTTTTTGCTGGAGAGCTAAAAGTAGAATAGCCAGCAAGCAAAAGTGATTCGGTTTTCATAGATTCTTGCACTATAATTATCATTGGTTGGTCATCACAAGTTAGTGCAGAGTGCCATTTCATTAAATTCACATAACCACAGGAGTTCCACAATGTTATTTTTAGTTCTTTATTGTTAGATGGCTATGTTACAGATGTTTTGGATGATGGAGCTATTGTGGAGCACAGAATAGCCGAAAGCATTGGTTCCAGCCAAGGAAAACCTTTTGCATTTGCTACTAATTTCAATAGCTCAGCTATATCTGATTCAGAACCCAGTTCAGTTTTCATACTAGGTCTACTCGATTCCAGAAGCTTTTCATCAGACACTCTTGGGGGTTGTAGGAATTCATCAGCATTCACCTCAGATTCAAAGGTAAATAATACCATTCCCTCATTTTTTTTTCCTCACGGCAAAACCAAATGAATTTCATTACAGCCTCAGAGCTAAGATAACAAACAGCCCTGAAGTTGTTCAATCTTGCCATAGAGACCCTAATGATATCCTCGGTTTTTACCATTCTTAATTGGGGAATTTTTGAGAACAAAGAGAATACAAATGAGCGATTAATGCGCCTATCCGCCAATTCAACTGCATCCCCCTCAAATCCAATAATGTACTGTCTTTTGGCATCGAGTTGTGAAGACCTGTTTGGATTTAGATTTATTGCTAGGGCGCTAGGAGTTCCCACTGTCAAAGAAGTTGTTATAGATGCATGATGAAGTTGACTTGGCGGGATCCCACCAATACAATTTACTTTTTGACGTTCCTCATAAGCAGTTTTGCTCAGCCATTCGGGAACTTCATGATTCCTATGCAAGAGATCGTTATTATTGTTTGTTTGTGGTAGTGATCTACTTAGCGGAGGGCCATGGATAGATATCCGGTTAAAGTCATGTACAATTCTGGTCGGATCGTCCTTGTTGGTACGGTTAGACTTGGGACTCCCCATGGAGACTATAATAGGTGTCTAATCCAATTTGGTTTTTTTGCCCATGCCATTTACCGCAACTATAGACATGTTTTTGTTCCACTCTCCTTCGCTGGTATCAATGTTCCCTGCAATTTCTACCTTCATTGATTTACCCATCCCATTCGCCACAACTACAGACTTATTTTTACTCTGAACAAATTCATTAATTACAACGGGTTCTAAACTCATAACATTCTTGCATGTTTCGCTGTAGGATTACCTTATGGCTATGTTTGCGTGAGCACTACCACTTGAGTCAAAATGATTAGTATCCCTTTTCATTTTACAACGTCTCCCTACAATCGGATAGTAGCTGGTTAAATTACATTTTGCTTCAACACTTATAATAGATTCACTTGGAGATATTTCATTACCCTTTTCCTGTGTTTCCTTAACCTTTAAGGACATCATGCGTGTTTTTGTCTTAGTTACAGATTTGCAGTTTGTTACTTTATCAGATACCATCTTCCCCGAGTTTGTACTGCCAGATTTAGGATTTACAGACTTGGGACAAGCTTCAGCATTCATTAGCAAATTCTTTATAGAACCCCTTCGTCTCAATTCCTCCGATGTAATAGAGGCAGGTGCAAGTGCGTCTTGACTTTATTTAGACAACTGTTCTACATCAATATGCTCCTCATCAGTTGTTTCTAAACTATTAGCTGTTTTAAGATCTTTTACTGGTCCGCTTTTGTTCAGAGATAAGGCTTCCTTCCTTCGCTTAGCATATCTCTTAACGGCACGCAAGTGCATCTTTTTGGCATGCCGAGACATGAAGGAGGAGGTTTCCCCGGATGGGGAATTCTGATTCTCCATCTTTTTTTGCTGTTCAATTTCTTCAACCAATACAGATGGGCTGCCAGGGGTAACTAATGATGGTTCCATTTTCGATAAGTGAGTTGCAAATGTGATGTTCAATGCCTCCACTGATGCTTTGATCTCTTTCAAATCAGTATCACATTTGCACTTCTCAGTCTCAAATGGAAATTCCTGACTGTCCAATTTCAAGGTTTGCGTGCATTTGTCATTGCTCCCTACACCTACCTCAAGAGTTCCTTGCCCCCTGATTTCACATTGTATAGATCTCAGGGTATCTACTGCAGTGATGAACCCCTCAATGTTATCCATTTTGGAACATAAATAATGCAGAATAGCCTTCGTTTCCTTTAATTCCAAATGGGTAAGATCATGGCCCTTATCAAGGAGATCTAATATTTTGGTAATGACCGGAAGAGCGGTCGGAGATTGATGTTCACATCCGCACGCATCATTCATACCCCCTTCAAGGTCATCATGTAGCAACTTACTTTGGTCTATAACCCGATCGGGAGTGAATAAAAGTGCGTGCGTAGTTGCTCCCAAAACTCCCTCATCTGGTACATCTTTGTGGAGCTTCATGGGATAACTACTGCTAGATATTTTTGAACTGCCCCTCTTGGTTGCTCCATAGACTAGTGGGGTCATCATGCTAATAGACCAATTAACTTGTTCGTCTAATGCGGCCATCTTCCTCATAGTGATAGTAAGTTGTTCTTTACTAGGAGAACAGCAAGGTGATGGGTTCATAGAGTCACTCAAGTTGTCATCCATACAGTCCCTTTCCTCCTCCGTTTAAGGGACATACAGGCAAGCAGGAGAAACCGCGTGGACTTGAGCTAAATGAGTAGCATAAGTGACAGTATCTTGGGAACTCGCAGGTTTAGCTGTGATACCCCCGACTGAAACATCTAATGATGGCGGTTCGTGATATGAGGTACGACCTTTGCACACAAGAGAATCAATGTTAGAAGCTGTAAGAACATTTGTTAATGCTCCAGTGCAATCCTTACTCCGGAGGCCTTTGGCCATTGTTAAATGGGTAGAATAACAGTAAAGTAGGACATACGAGTAAGGCAGAAGTCAACGACTTACTTTTGTGTGTAAGCAGCTTCAAAAGTGTGAAGACTTCCACTGCGCACTCAGCAAGTTTCACTACGCCACACTATTCAAGTAAACTTGCCCCACAATTTATGAATTAGTAACACCCTAGCACCCCAGGCTGACCAGCGAAGAGCCAACAGTACTTTCCTGGTACTTAGCCGGTGCGTAGCACGAGTGCGCTGGGCTGGTTGTTAATAAGGAAATGAAGTGGGTGTCACGGCCGTAGCGGGTGGGTCGCCAAATACGGAAACACCTTAAAGCAAAAAAAACAGAGGTATTGTAATTGCAGCAGCCTCAGCTAGCACACGTACCGCATCAGAATGCACACACAATATCCTTAGTGGTCCACTCTATGGACATACAATATCTTAATAGTCCACTCTATGGACATACAATATCAATCACAGTCCTTAAGTCCAGGAATAATTAAAGAAAGTACCCGTTCACTCCTCTTCCTCCTCGTCCCTTGTCAGAGGTCAGGCAATCCGTGAGCAGCAGTAAAGGAGGTCCTCCGGTCAGAACGGACTGACTACGCCTATGCTGCTCCGAGGTCCCTGGAAGTAGAAGCGATGTCAGAAAGTGCTCAGAGCTCCTCCACAGTTACCACAGCCAACAGTACTTTCCTGGTACTTAGCTGGTGCGGGACTGGTAATCTTCACCAGTTCTAGTCCTACTCTTCCGCAACCAGTCCAGGCCAGTGCAGCTGGAAGTTGACCAGCCCCCGGTTTCCAGGGCTCAGTGTCGCAGTGCAGACAACTAGGCAGATTTAGACATGGCAACCATGTAGATTTGGAATGTAGAGCTTCTCTTAATATCTACAAGCATTCCCACAGACAATAGGCCAGTCGGAACTCTATCCATCATGTATGCCAACATGCACATTGCCTCTCTTGTTTAATTCTTCAATAGTTTCCTTTATCTGGTAAATCATGGAATTTAAGGATGTCTGCCTTTCATGTCACTTTCTCATTCCTCTGTATATTTTTCTTAACCTTCCAGTTTCACAGCTTTATCAATGTAGCCACGGCACATCAGGGCACATCCACTTCCTTGCTTATCAACAGCTGGCACCGTGATTCTCCACTTCATTCAAATTATCAGCTGCAGATGAATCTTAAGGTTTTATGTTTAAAGTTTGTTTTTATTGCTGTCAAAAATCAGCATGGTCTCCACACATTCCCTGGTAGAAGATGTCAACATAAACTGCATGGGAGCATGACATTTCCAACTAGCTGAATTCTTCTTGCGACCCAGCCTCTGCATGGCACTCAGTGTGCATTACAATGTGAAGACGATTTTAAGCTGATCATACAATAACCGTCTGTATGGACCAATCTTTTTATATGCAGAATGAAGAGTACCAGACTCTCCAGATGCATTTTACACAGTGTTGTTCTCTTTCCCACTCTTGTATGTGTTCCTGCACTGCAGTCACCCCGTTTTAGGAAAACGTGTAGGTTCAAAAGATCTTCAGTAAAGGCAAAGCTCACACATTACATTTTTGACCAGATCACCTAATAGGTTTATTGGAGTTCTGCTTATCTCAAATACCAGTACTTTGCTATGTATACTGGGAGCCGAAATATCTCCTTCAAATACGTGGACTACAACTTCCATCAGACCTACCCAGAATGGTGAAGGATCGTGGGAGTCTTAGTCCAGCACATTTGGAGACATACAGTTTGCAGACCTGTGCCCTAAGTCAATCCACAAGGGTCAGATCATAACTTAAACATTCACTGGACATTTTGGATCAAGGCCCAGGTTAACCATTTCATGTCGGATGTGTTGGCCAGGCTACCTTTGTAAAAGGCCCCAATCAATCAATTTGCTGCCTTGATTATTTCCATTCAAGTTTCCATGGATGCTATACATTCTGCACCCAACACCCATTTCAATGAAACATCAGTCACCACAGAACACTCTTCCTCCAGCAACATCGGGTTCAGCATGTTCTGCTCTCCATCCCAGTAGCTGCACTGGTGAAACATAAATGCTTTGTGGTGCTTCCAATCCTCTGAAGGGTTTGCTCCCCATAAGAAAGGATTGCTCGTTAGATCAGACTTCCATTGTAATGTGGGAGGTTTTAACTGGGCAACACGTACCTAGGACAATTTAACCACCCCAAGTAAGACTGTCACAATCACATTTTAATTAACTATGCCAAACTCTTTTAATGAAACAGGATGTGTGAGTTTGGCACATGTGAATTAAACATCCACAGCCATACCAGCCTTTATATGCAACTTTGAATCACAATGTTCCAGTGTTCCAAATAGGCCAAGATTACATTTTTTGTTGCTGTGTGTAGATGTCCAGATATTTGTATACTGAGACGTCTCCACAATATCGTAACAGAGGGAGTCAGGGTGGTGTGTTATCTGGGGCCGGGGGGGGGGGGGGGGGGGGGGGTTACAACCACATAATGTTTATTGGTTTAGCCACCCACCTCCCAAGAAACATCTACCACCACTTGAAATGACTTTGTTATTGCTTCCCTGATGCACCACCTACTGCTGAAATGTTATTACAATCATCCGGAAATAGAACCATAGCCGATGCAGCATGAAGAGCATCCAGGTTCATTTATTTTGTTATTTATTATCATCACTGGAGATTCTAGGGGCCGTTTTAATTGTGTGCTGTTATACCTTCATATATTTCAGAAGAAGCGCTTTGAGTTACATTAACTAAATAGAGTTTTTCATTCAATAATGCATGGCAGCCGGTTTTAGTTATATAACAGCCTCGACATACGTTTCTCATTACAGGCTAGTTGTGACATCACCAATTACCTGTCAGTAGAAAATGACATCACACTTGCCCTATAATCGGTTATTATGCTTTAGTTGTGACATCACAATGCTTGCTGATAGAGCCAGAAGAGAGCAGCATTTCAGCTGCCACTGCAGCACATAATTAAAGCTGTGACCACCTTTCAAATTTCTGTCTTGCTAAGTAGTTTATAATTAATTTATAACTAACTATTTGTGGTACAATGTGCAATGTGTGCATTGATTGAGTGCACCACATAGGAGCAGATTCTTCATGTTATTACATATTTTGAAGAACAATATGAAAATGCTTTGTTGATGCATTTTATTTAACTGCTTAAACTATTTCTCTGCAACACAGTAAGAGCTGCATATTAGCTTTTTGAAATCCAAACATATTCCACATTGATTATATGGCTCAGTAAATAGAAGGTCTCTTACAACAGAATAAGCACAATGCCATGTATTAAAAGGCGATGGCAGTGTGTGGCCATGTGTTGTAATGCATATAATACCACCTACAATACATACTTGCAAAGGATGTTGCAAGTCACCTTGGAGTTCTGTGACCTTATAAAGGAACTCTGCATTTGTTCTTGTTCCTCTATTGTATCGAATAACTCCTCACAAAATTCGTATAATGTAAAGTTGTGGGTACTTTATCCCATATGCCATTGATTCAATCATTAATTGAAGCATAGATTGTGCCGGT
Source organism: Ambystoma mexicanum (assembly GCF_040938575.1). NCBI lineage: Eukaryota > Metazoa > Chordata > Amphibia > Caudata > Ambystomatidae > Ambystoma > Ambystoma mexicanum. Next base: position 1,366,626,726 of record NC_090932.1, on the reverse strand, counting down.
TGACCTTTCCCTAATGTTTAACATCTTCTGCTCACCAAGGAGAAAATACACCTCTAGTAGAGATGCATTTTCACACCAATGCTTGAACATTTGAGGATTCTGCATGATCTACCTCTGCCATTTAGGTGTGCTATTGTAACTTTACATCTGCTGAATCATGAATGCAATCTATGTAATATGGCCTTTCAAGTATCAGTATTATCAATAACTCACTTCTTTGGACACTGAGGAAGTCTAGAAACAGATCAGCAATGGAAGTCATTATACTATTTCTAGTTTCCACACTGTTGTCCGTAGTATTTTCTTTTTGTGGTTCACTATAAAGGATGGGTTGGGGCATGCAGCATAAGACTATTCCAAAATACGGATTGATTGTTTTGAAAATGTTAGATCATTTCCATTTCTAAATGTAAATGATCTGAAATACCTTTAGATGGATTAGGAGTATTGTTTGTACTGCATGTTACATTTCTATGTACTTTATTAAAATAGGCTGTTGATGAAAATTGTATTTCTTTTCCTGATGGTATCATAGTAGGCATATTGTGTGTTTGTTTAATAGAGTCACTGATATTTCTATTTTAAATCTACTGCATGTTTGGAATGTGAAGGGTATGTCAGTCAAGTAAATCTACTACATTGAGTGAGGAACGTTTTTCACTCTAGTCTCAGCAACACTAGCTTTGAACTTTCTGGGGACATGCCAGCCTTTTTCCTTTAACTGACTTCATCATAGTTTTCGTCTCTGCCATTGACCCCTCTGCTCGTACTTCTGGAATGATTCACTGACAGCATTGGGAATTCACAGCTGGGATATAAACCTCGACATTTTTAGAATACTGTGTGCGTATATGGACTCTTGTCACTTTTAATTTTGCATGAGATCATTTTGTTGATTTTGAAGAGAAAGTTGATCCTACTTTGCTAGCATCCTTTTACATGGGTGGCTACATTAGTTGTGATTTAGTCTGTCTATTTGCCAGCCACTGATTTCCCATATATGTTCCTCTGAAGCTTTGGAAAATTGCCTTCAATGGAGAATGCTCATGTCCACAAGGAATCACATCTTTTCATCTCATCATGGACATGTTCTCAACATTGCACAATACACCATAATATGAACAATGTGACACCACCTCTTTCCTCGTCCCCATTGTACTCAACCCCTTGTGTTTCATTGCCGCATTATTCCTTTCTCTGTTGCTTGGTTTATCCTCACTGCGTTGCCTTTCTCTAGAAAGTCTCGGTATCACTGGCAGGGAGTTCCCGCAATTGATCTGACAAGGCCTCAGTGTCACAGGACCACTTTCGTAGAGATTGGTGTGGTATAAAACAGACTTGACAGAACATACATTGCATACATAAACAGGTAGGAAAAGCACACATTTTATGGGCGTTTCTTTTTGAAGGGTGCAGAAAAAGTGAGCTTTGTATTTCTGCTCTCATGATATTATTTTCTCTATTGACATGAATAACAAGCGAAATCAGTGCCAAATTGAACTAATTGATTCTCTTGCCAAAGTGTATGGCAAAATCCTCATTAAGAGGCCTGAAGATTGGGTATCTGTGCATTGCACAATAACTAATGTACAAAGGGTGGGTCAGACAAAACAAAGGCACAATAGAGCATTTTTTTTTATGAATTGCCTGAATACAGAAAGTTCTCACCCAAAAGAAAATGCCTCTTTCTCTGGATTCTGTCCACTTCCAGACTGCTTTGATCAGTGTGCATAGGTACATTCTCCACTTTACCCCACAACCTCTGCGGATTTACCACATGGTAATGGGTATTGCCACCACCACATCACCACTCGTAAACCTGTGATAAACGAGATTGGCACCAATTCCACAGATTTACTGCCAGATTACCATCAAACTTGTAATGAGGACTTGTCTGTTTGGAAAACATGATTTACAATGAAAATGTGAATGAAAACAATTCAAACATGGAGATATACAAATGTAAAGTGTGTTCATTGCACGTTTGCAATTTATTTACAGTGTGTTAGATAAAAGCTGCTTACTGTGCACATTTGGCCACATTACTAGTTTGCTGGTGCAGTTAAAAAAAGTGGTGGCAATTCTGTGACTGCCACATTTTTTTTTGTCTGCAACAGAAATTATGATACTTTTACTGCACTGCCGAAATGCAGTTTTGGCCATGAAGTGAAGGATTTATCTCTAGCATTACCAACACTTTTACTGAACCACCAAAATTTTTGGACATGAAGGAGGATTTAGCACCATCATTTTGAAGATATAAGTCCTCCTCAAAGAGACAAAGACTGCTGCTATTAACGCGTGGCCTCGCTAGTTATAGGGTGGAGCTCAGGAACAGGACATTACTCGTAGTATTCCCCAATGTTTCAGGACTAGGAAAAGTCTCCCACCCATTGACCTTGGTGTTTGCTCAGACTGAGGCACCCCGACACTTTCATCAGCAGAGATTTCAGCCCTCCCTGTAAGCTTCTGTTGCACAGTGGCTCCTTGAGTCTGGGTGGATCTTAAAAGAAAAGAGGATGACATGACTGTTGCCTGGGTTATATGGCATCCCTGTATCAGAGGGAGTGTTGCAAGAGAAGTAAACTACCTGCAATGTCCCCCAGAATTCTCTGGACTAGAAGAAGGGCTCATGGACTTGCCGCATGCCTGCGGTCTGCTAAAGTGTTGAAAATAAATCAACTCTACTCATCTGCCACCACATAAGCAATGGTAACAAAAGAACGTTTTGCGCTGGCCCTGTCTTTCCTGCAAGGACTTTGGAAACATAGTTTGTGTGCCCCAAACAAGTATGGAAAAGAAAAGCAAAGGTTACAGACATAAAACCAAGACTACTGCAAGCTCCACTTCCCCACCACATGCATGGTGCGAAAATATACAAATACATCTCCAGACTGCGCTGGGTTATTGGGAAGGAGCATGCCTTTGCCCCCTGTTTGTTAATCCTCAATGCTCATGCATTCATAACCACCCCTGCAGGGTTGCTAGAGATATAGACCAAAGAAATGAAAGTGCCACAGCCCTGCCAGCCGTCCAAGAGCTACAGCTAGACCTTGACTCCTTGCAAAGAAAATGGATAAGGAAGGCCGCAGCCTCAGTCTATCTGGTCTCTATTGACGTCTACAGTGAGAAAACATACGAGAGAAAAGGGCCTCCAACTGCTCAGCCCCATTGCTATTTCTGAGCTCAGAACCAAGAAAGAAGATTGACCGGTGGAAATAAACTGCGCCTCCCACCCCTGCCAGCTTTTACCAATCATCGGCCTGCTGGACCATCCTGTAGGCCTGTGCAGCTCAGCAGGGATAGGCATGTCTTGAGGAGGGCACATAAGCCTATTTATGTTTGATTTACTTCAATGCCGGGGGTCTTAACATTGTTTAGAATGTTATGTTTCATAGCCTGCGGCTCTCTTTTAGTTAGAAAAGACGTTTCCGAGAAGGCTTGTTGTTTGGGAACTAGAGTGAACTGCATTTTAAAGCAAAGGACAAGTGTCCTCTATAAATATAACATTTGTTGAGGAACTTCCTGCACATGGCTGGCACAGAAGGACTGAAAACAAAAGTTGGGATGGTAAGGAATAGTTTGTTTACATGTACACTGTTTAAATGCACACTGTCTCATTTAATACACTACACATCTATTTGGTATTTATTATTTTAGAGCTGCTTAGTTCTTCCCTAATACCCCTTAAATCCTCTTAACTAGTCCAAGAGTATTTATATCTGACAACAATACATACTTATTGAAAATCTTTCCACAAGCATATTTAAGTGTATCGAAATTGTTTTGATTGATACGGAAAGCCCCTTTATTGTAATGTTTTTTCAATTACCTGATAGGAAAAAGAGGGTTGGGTGTCTTATGCACGCACTACTGCTTCCAATAACCAGCAATGCAAGTAATACGCTTTAAAGGGTTTTGGCTCATCGTTCTTGTGTTACATATTCATTTATCTACTGGACCTTCCATTGTGTTCATTGTAGTATTGCATTGGGTTTGTGGGTTTACTGTTTTTCATTTACAAAAAGAAGAAACCTGGATTTTGATCCTAAAATCCACTCGAGGTGGAGACACATTTGTTTAAAGGTATTTGTTGGATGGGACGCCCGCATTACCCTCTAAGAAGAGCACACTCTGGGCTTGCTAAATGCTCCATGAGTGACAGGGCCCTGCTCCTGTTTGCCAGTGTCATGCGGGTGGCTCCCACACAGTTTCCACGCTAGTAGGTGGAGCTAATGCGCTATCCTTTGGGGTCTCATTAGAGCGCTATCAGGCAAGGCTTTCTCTGGAAGAAATGAGGGGCTGACGAGCATGGTGGGGAGATGGCAGCGAGCGGAGGCAGCGGCAGATAAGGCACGCAACTTTCCCCTAATGCTTAATCTGTAGGCTATGTGAGATTTGCATGCTATACCATCTTGTATGGCCCACATATTAACCAAAGAATTAACGTTGTTATCCTTCCAAGGATTATAATACTTCTTCAGTTTACCTTCCCACTCCAAGCACTCCTGGCTTAACATCTTATGTTACGACGAAAGGAAAAACGGATCCATACATAATGGTAATTTCATTTTGAATAGCACTCTGTTGCCACTGATATGGCTTCGTAGCACTGTTGTCTGGTCCAAAGGGTGTAGGCCAAAGGATGTGTTGTTGGATTGATGGGTGCATGCTTAGAATGTTTTCCGTGTGGATCCTGTTGGCGGATGCCACATTCTTGTAACTCTGTCCGATGCATGCCTGCACTGGTGCAAATTATTTTAGAAGCACGATAGAAATATATCCAGCCCAATAGATCCGTAGTCGATGCTTTGTTGTGAGTTGACTTTAGGGGGCGTGACTAGACAGCAAATAGATGGATAACAAGAAGTCAATTAAGAGCTACGTGCCTGGAGCCAGGACAAGGAGGAGGCGTCACATGGCACGAAAATGATATGCAGGATGGTTATGTGTGAAGGCCAAACCACAGTCCTGCTTCCTCATTCATTATGTGCAAAAAAAAGGGTGTTGATGGCAGTGAAACTGTCGATGTTGTTTAATGTGCGCATTTAACTGCCTGCCGACCCATTGAACTCCATCCTTTCATCAGAAAAACTGCCCCGTGGCCTGTAATGTCAGGGACAATAAAGCTGCATTGATCGTTCGGACTCCTCCAACACTTGCTTAATCGTTCACATCCCTGTGATACAAAGCAGCAATATATCAATATGTCCTTCTATCGCACAACCTGCACTTAGAAAGGCAACATTATTTTTAGAAAGTAATGATTATTTCATTTGATTTAGACCTTTGTCTATTCTCTCCAAATCAATGCCCGAGTCACCAGCTGTTTTATTTATGAAAAATGCGAAGCGATCTTCTTCTAGCAATTGTCTGCCAGCTGCCTGTTATTTTGGGGCAGTGCTAAACTGGCATCTTGGATTCTTTTATGAGACTTCCCATTCAACCGTCTCTAGGTTGATGGCAAAACGTGCACTCTGTATTTGTATTTAGTTCTTGAAAATAAACAAGTATTCCACAAAAGGCGTATTGGCGGCCGTGGTGCTGCCATTGTTGGGCGCTTTGCAGAGTCATGATATGGCAGGTAATGGGGTGGGAGCTGGAAACACTGAATGGAGAGACGCTAAACACATCTTCCGTACTTACAGTACTTACAGCTATGGACTGCTGCAGCGACCGTGCTTTACATTTTAGGTCGAAGAATATCATGAATCAGCTGTCTCACTAAACTGATCACTTGCTTAAATAGAACACATGAGGCCTCATTACGAGGTTGGCGGTAACCTACCAATGCAACCGACGGGTTGCCGCCAACCCGTAACACTGTTTCCGCCACCTGAAATCCCAGTGCCAAGTCCCGGTGGCCCGGGATTTCAGGCGGCAGAAAATGCTGTGCCCCATTCCTGTGGAGTCCAATAGGACTCTACGGGAATGGGTGCCGGCAGCATCGGAACCAGCGGTGCCAGTGGTTCCATGGCAACCCTGCCTACCTGGCCAATGCACCCAGCAAGTCAGGCCTGCCGGGCGCATCTGCTCCGGCAGACAGAGTTGTAGACGACTGGTCCGGGAAGGGGGCCAGTACGTTGCTAACGGCACCCTTGTTTCCGGACCGGCAGACTCGTAATGATTCCCATGTTTTCAGTTTTTTCTGATAATGGTTTTAATCATTGATTTTTTGATGTAATTACTTTGCACAAACCTGATACAAAATGTGTTACATCCCCTTTATGCCCTGTGCTAGATCGTGATTATAGTTTTAATTTCATTTTCTACAGTTATCTTTCTTTTCCTGCAGCTTTGACCAGTGCTGTTCACTTGTTATAACATATCATAGTGAAATCTCTTCTCATGATTCAATATTGTGTGTTTATTATGATGTTTTGTTCAACTGAAGGAGGCCTATTTTCAGACTGGCTTAAAATGCAAGTTGCCAGATCATGTAACAGTTTTGAACACCATTCCCCAAACGTTTCTTTTCATGATACACGCCAATCGTTTACACTGTGGTATTGTGTATGGTAGTAACATAGGTATGTGATCAGGTTTTATTTTTGTAAAGCAATTTGTATCTTTGTTGTTATGGGTTTTAAAGCCTTTTGCTGGAATTGAAATGTATAGCATGGCACTTGCAACAAACATTTAAGAAAGATCCTGCCATTATTGTTCATGAACGTTGTTAGCTGGATTCCAAATATTTAAGTAACAACTGACAAATAGGGATTATTTATTTATTTTTCGTTTAAAGAGACGTTCCTATGTCTGTGCCTTTGCCTGTAAAAGGTTTTTCTCGCGTTTATCTCCTCCTGGATCCAAATTGTTAATAGAGAAAATGCTTAAGGATTTATATCTAATTATATATGTACAGTCAGACTCCTGTCCCTGAAATGTGTGGCTAGTTTGCATGTTCAATACTGGCCTGCTTCATTGGACCAGCTTCCATGACACAAGTTCTCATCCAGCGTGACTACAATTCAGGCATTCATCCGTGTGTTGTCCATACATTGAGTACCTTTGAATTGCTTAATTATAATCACTTATATTACAGTGCTTAAAAGTGGGAAGACTCTGCCATGAACCATTTATCTATGTAAAGTATCTGTTTTCTCACAATGGAGGCCTAGATTGCAAGTCCCCCTGGAGAATACTTTCTCCAGCTTTTACCTAAACTGCTTTGTAATGTAACTCCTCAAAGAAAGTGTTCCCTTTACATAATTTGATTATTTGCCCACCACATTTATCTAATAGTAAATAATCTAGTCCAGCAACATCGTATATAATATCATAACATATGTATTATATTTAAAACTATGTGTTTTGCTATCTTTTTTTGTTAGTCCGTTTTTTCAGCACAGATCTACACAACAGAAGCTTTAAAAGTCAAACTCGGTACTCCTCCAACCACGCCCTTCATGCTTCAAATAGACTTCAACCCAAGTCTTCCTAAAGGAGTTGCTTAATTTCATGTGCAATATAGTTTTCCATTATTACTGGTTATTTCTATTCTGTGGTGTAAACAAGTTAAAACAAAGGCAAGTAAACATGGAATTAAAATTAGCTGCCATTCCTCATTTGCCCAAATTATGGCTATGTTGATTACATTAAAATGTTCTTCTGTGCAATATCTCAAGGTTGCATCCAATTGTGTGTGCAGATTCTCTAAGCTCTGTTTAGTTGATGCTGGCACACAGTCGTTTGCAAGATCTGAATACATAATCCGTCTTCATAAATTTGCTCAGACGAATTATGTTCTTATTGATATCATCCCTTTATAAGCATTTGTTAAAAAGGACATCTAAAACATGAACTGTAGTTAAATATCATACGTATTTATCTTTTCAGGTAACTACGACCAGCTGGCTTTCTTAAATAGGGCTAGCTTGTGGAATACACATATTACTCTGAAATTGTCTTATTGTTGCGTGAAGGAGGGCATGTGTTAGGTCAAAGGAAATGGGGCACCACAAATACCACCAATGGCTCAAAAAGATGGCACTTCCAAGTTTTTCAGAATTTGAGTCAGTGTGGTTGGAGCTGGCGACGAAGTTGGATGGCGCTCCTGAGGGATAAGGTTTGTTTATGAAGAGTTCTCCTACCAACGTGTCGGAGACTAAACTCGAATGAAACCAGTTTTTATTTGGAAATTAACCTTTGCTTTCTGAATGACTGGTAGGGGAGCAAGACTTTGGCAATGTACCTTGGTTCGAATCGATCGCTCAATCTATCAGCCTGGCATAGATTTATAAACCCACAATGTAGATTTGCACATATCTGGGTCAATGTATTGCATGCAGTACTCTAAACATATCGTGAATTTTGTATCTGGGGAAATCCACATGTATTATTTTTCTATTTTTGTATGCATTGCGTTCCTTATTTTGAGAATGCACGTGGATTGAGTACAGAAACTGCACCCGGTTCAGTATTCACCCTTTTGTGCATAACATTGTGAGTATGTGGCCATCTGTGATGCCTACTTGTCAAACTCCTTTGGGCTTCCCTGTGCATGTTTCTATTTCCTGATGTGAAGGGATGCACTGGCCTATCCTTTACTCCTAGAAAACAAATATTATACAACTGCAGGGGGATGGGAGGAGGGTTTAAATATGTTCTTCTGACTCTTGAGTCCAGGTAAACATTGGAGGATTATTCATGAGTAATTCACCAATAATCAGCTGGTATTTACTTCATGCAGTCTCATCAGGAATACTTCATGAAATACATGACTAGCCCATAATCATGAGCCACACAAACAAGCAATATTTGCAAAACAACCACATTCTACAATTAGCGCTAAACTCATAATACATATTCTCCCTCTATACCTTTTAGTTCCTCTGGCACCAACTCTTTGTTTGTAAAAGCATTTCGATAAACAGAGGGCAGGAGGTTGATCACTTTCTCCAGCTGGCTCCCTTCTATGGAACAGCCTGCCCCTCCCTCTGTGTCTTAAGCAGGACTTTCTTAAATTCCGTAAGCTACTCAAAATGTTCCTCTTTACTGTCTCCTTCCCCCCTTCTCTTCTCTGCAAATTGTCACAGTTGCTTTGATTGGTGTCCATGGCCCTTATGCATGCTCAGGCCCTGTCCTCCCACATCGAATCGCCTCAGCTACTGTCTATCCTCAGAACTTGCCTCCGTTGACACCCTCCGTCCTGAAGGCTCGTTGTTACCATACCTTGCACTTCATCTGGTACCCACCCACGAGCACGGGCACCCCAGCACCTACCCCCATTGCCCCTCCCTTCTGAACTTGCACGTTCTGAATACTAACAAGGCATAGTAGGTTTGCCCTTTTTTCCACTCCACTGTATTTAATATTTGTATGTATTTTAATGTTTCTCACTCCCATTTCCCCTCCCTGTTGCCCTGTCGGTGCCTTGAAACAGAATTGACTTGCTGTATAAGTGCCTAACAAGCAAACAATAAATACATAAATACATAAATAGGTGCCTTAAAGACAATTCTGTGTTACACCTGTGGCCAGTGGGGGGATTTCAGTGTAAGGAAGGCATGGTCAGTATCTTTCAGACTAAACACATAGGAGCTGCTTTTCTATGTATTTATTCGCGTATAGTTGATTAGTAAAGCACCCGCGGTAAACCATGGTCGGTTTATGGGGCCACAAGTGGTATATGGCAGCAGCAAGGATGGTCTGCTGTATTACTGAAGATGCCCTCTGAACCAGGCTTGCGTCCAAGACCTGCAAGTGGTAGGATTGGGGCAACTGCTTAGGAGTCAACACAGTCTATGAAAGCAGAGTCTTCACTCTTTTTCTGAAGCATTAATGGCTCATTCTTTTCCTGAAGAGAGGCAGAATGGAAATTCACAAGTAAACCCCCAGATGTCTCTGTTGTGCGACCGGTCCATAATCTAGTGTAGTAGTCGAGATGGGATAGGAAGGCTCCAACAATGAAAGGACTATGTTAGCACCATTTAGAGTGTGCAGTAAGTCATAGCAATTTTCTAAAAGTATCTATTATGGGACCGGAAGCGGATTGAAGCGAGTGGAAAGTAAAGGGTGTTCAAGGTTCTTGACCTGACGGGTTAGTCGGGCGAGGTTCTGGACTTTTAGTCTCTGACTTCGAGTTTCGGTCTTCTATACGCTGGAAAATGTATGTGTTGCACTGTTTGGCAGCACTCTGAAGGTGATCTGAAAATTTGACAAAACTTAGTTGACTGAGTAAAGTTCAATAAAAAAAAAAAATAATAAAAAAAAGTATCTATTATTGCAGAACACTGGCCAGAAGAACAAGTGCTATTGCCTTGCTGGTATGGTTAAGACTGAGGGCCTGATGTATTTATTTATTTTAATTATTGTGCATTTGTAAGGCACGTATACAGCAATAAATTGTGTTTCAAAGCGCTTTGTGAAGTAGGTCATATGAGTGGTTTTACATTTGATTCAAAACTCCTGGCCAACTCCTGGCCAAATGGGGTGAAGTACAACCAAACATACTACAAGAACCAGCTTCCTCATCTTCCACATTTATACAGTTGGAATATAGATCACCCAGCACAAGCATGTGACCCTCTGGATTCATACATAGCCATTTAACACAGTAGTTATTTAGCTTAGACAAAATCACCTCAACAGCACCAGTGCCAGAGAGCCAGTAAATGTTAATTATTAGGAATGTACCCCTTTCACCATTCATCATAAGAGCACATTCAGTGGCTAGAGCCCCCTGGCAAATGACACTTTATGTTACGATCTCCCCCTACTGAAAGCCCTGGGACAGATGGAAGCTGTCTAATCTTTTTCCAAGATGGCCGCCCTCCGTTCCATTTATTGTGTTGTTTCTTCCCAGCCGGTGCGTTGCAACCCCTACAGGTAAGACACTTCTTCCTTTGCCTTCCGCTCATGTTATTCATTGCTGCCTTCTGCTGCATCTGTTCTCCTGCCTGCTTTTGCCCCAGCTTGCTTCTGTTAGTGCTGTTGCTCCTCCATATCACAGACTGCTGCTGCTGCTCTCTCCGAGTGCTTTCTTCCGGCTTCCCTTTGCTTTCCTTTGTTGGCAGCACTCTCCATTCTGCTGCCTCAGTGGACTGGCTGGAAGGAAGAGATTATCTGTTGGTGCTACCTGGCACCAGTTGATGTCTGTACTTTTCCTTGGCCTTTAATAGACAAATCAAAAGTCTGTACAATGATCCTAGAGAATTTTGAATTATCCCACATAGAAACTAATAGTGTTTAGTGGGGACCCTGTTTACAAGTTATGTCACTGAAAGGGTGAATATAGTACAAGGTGCATGCACTGATAACTAAATTTCTAACTCTAGGTAGCTTCATAATAACAAGGCTTTTCTCCAGCAATTTGGGATCTCACCAGGCCTCGGACATCCCAAATCAAAATGTGGAATGACAAGCCTTTGCAATGGTGTCTGCCTTTGCCAATACATTAATTGAAATATTTTCCTTAACAGACACATTGAACTGAGGTGTCATGCGTGTGAATCTGATTCTTGCAAAAGAGTTAGAGGGCCTCATTACGACTTTGGAGATAGCCATGGTGCTATGAGCACCATGGCTGCCTCCAAAATCGTGTCCGGGTTCCCTGAATGGGGAATTACCGGGCCATTCCGACTTTGGATGGCCTGGTATTTCCTCCTTCAGGGAACCCGGGCCCAGTCCTTCCCCATTCCCATTCGAGCCCCCATAGGGCTCAATGGGAATGGAGAGGGAGCTAACAACAGGCCCGTTGTTAGCTCCCTGGTCCCCTCGCGGGACCCGCTATGGACATCTGGAAAAACCAGACGTCCACAGCGGGTCCCGCAAGGGGACCTCGTAATAGTGCGGAGTGGGTTTAACGGCGCCGGCACCATTACCGGCGTCGTTAAACCCATTTCGCACTAGTGAGAGTGTTTAGCACTGCTGTTCTACATTCCAAAAAGAAACAGAATTCCTGAATGCAATCTTTTAAATAAAACAGCATAATTACAACCAATCCACACAGTTATCCAGCTGTATCTATTTCCAAGCACTTTGGGACCAATAGTTTATCAAAGAGTATGCCCAACCTTTTAGATCTGATTAATACCAGATTGGATTTATAAAAGGAATCAGAGAACCATATGGTAGAATAAGCAGTGTTCTCTGATGCCAATACTTGTCAATGGTTTCAGAAAAAAATAAGAATTGTTTTCTTTACTACTTTTTTCTGAGAGCTGTTTCACCTTTTGTTTCAAAGGGCTTTGCAAAGAATTCTTAATACTGTTGCTTTCCAGAGAAAGTTAAGTCTAACAGTCTGTTTGTGTTTACATTGCCACGTAGAGGGTCCTTTTGGCTAGAAAAGTCATTCTATGTGTTGTTCTGTGCATGGATTCTTGTTCAAATAGGAATGGAAACATTAGTGCTACACTAGTAGGCAAGTTGTGCGTTCCTTTCTGTAGATGTTGAAATATTGTGGGATACTTCTGCAACTTTGAATGTTTGGGAATCACCTTGATGTGCTTGATTTATTATTTTAAACAAAACAACATTTTCAGATTAAAACAACCAAAATCTTGTCCCAGATTCTGGAGTAAGATTGTTGCATTGGTGGGAGTACTAAATTATGGTCATTCTTTTCTAAAAACAATCCTTAGAAAAATAAATACATTCCATAGGTCGAAGTCATTACAGACAGTGGCCTGAATACCCCGTCTTCATAACCTGAGTACCTCTTTCAACCAAAAGTCTCCATATTTTTTCTATTTTCAATATAAGTGTACATTGTTAATGTTTTAATGAGTTTGAATGTCAGTTAAGGTGCTTTAAAGCATTGTATGTTTGAGATCACTGCTTGTTTAGTAGTAGCATGGGCTGATTATAAGTTTGAAAACCACTTTTCATCAATCTACTCCAGCAGAGCAGTAGTCATTTCATCACATGGATGTAGCTCGATGTTCAGTTTTCTTGGGCTACTTTCTGGGTGCTTTGTATGTGTTTCCTCACATATGTTTTGTGCACTAAATTGCTTTTGGAGACATGCATTGCCATAGTCAAGGGTTGTGGCCCTTATTTAGGCATTCGGTGGGCACTTGACTGGTACTTCCACAATATGCTCATGCACTGACACTATTTGGCAACTTTTGCGACCTTATGATCGATCAGCACCATTTTGAAAGTGACTGAAAAATACCTATCCCGTGTCTACACAAAAACCCAAACATTTGGCTTTGCCCGTGTTTTTTTTTAATGTTTAGGAAGCAACCTACTCAACAGATGGCTAACAAACTGCTGTACGATTACATTCAAAAATACATTTCTATGAAATAAATCAAGAGGTTGGTTGCCATCAGTGTTTTGGCAAATCAACCAGTGAATATGCATTTGTCGGGTAAATACATATGGCCTTCCTGTTCACAGGTGACACAAAGCTGCAGTGACTACCATGTGTGAATGGTAGCTCAGAGAGTTATGCGCAAGCAGCATTTGCAGGTTACGTATTTTGGCAAGTCCTGCTCAACCCTGCAGCACCATTGCAAGGGTAATACATTGAGTACCATTACGCTAGTTAATAACAATGCGTATTATTACATTACTTAAAGAGGGAGGACTCAAAGTTAAAGCGAAATTTTAACACATATCATTATCATATGTCTTCTTGTACAGAGCGCATGACATTCTGGAAATCGGCTCCACTGTGTTTGTTTGCATATTGACGTCACGGATGTCCCTTCACCTTCCACAAATAGTGTCTTTGAGAAATATGCTTCTGTGGTGCTTTTTTGCAATTGGTTTGTTTTGAAAACCCTGCTGCCACCCGAGCTCCCGGTGGTTCTTTCATTTGCCTGAGAGACGGCTCTTTGAAATGTACAAGGTGTCGAAAGAACGGTGCAAAGGCAGAGCAGCAGTTGGTAGCCAGGTGACTAGGTCCGTAGCCTCGCTGGGGAAAGTAGGTCACGTTGTTGTCTCCGCTGACAGCTAGATCTATTCATAGACGATCCTGATTAGAAATGAGTACAGACCAACACGGTTCGCGTGGGATGCAAACAGGGGAAGGGAGCCTTTGATGTCATCATCAGTTGTATCCATAGAACCACAACCTGGATGCCACCCTGAAAGTGATTGGATTTCTGAAATGAAACTAATAGAGCGTATGCCATTACATTGCATTAGCCTGGCACACTTGCACGAGTCCCCTACCTACTGAATCTGAAATTTCAAAAATCGTCTAAAAATGCTATCCTCTGTGTTATTCTCAGAAGTATGTATTTTGTTTTTTTCAAGGTTCTTGTGAATGTTAGAGGGCCCTCTTCTTCATGCCACTTTGATCAGTGAGATGTAAATGTACACCTACAACCAGAGACAATCTCCCCTATATGCTTTTCTTTAGAGAGCTGTGTTTCAGGTGTTATCCTAATTAGAATAATGGTTTTCCCGCACGTTCTGAACATCTGATTCTGGATTCTATTGCAGGCAACGCTGTCCTCTCTACATCCCGTCAGAGACAGGCTCACTTGTCAATAAAAGGACCGAGCCTCAAATTTATATTGATGTGAGAGTCGGCCTACATTTCCTTCCTTATCCGTGTGAATATGTACTGCCTCAGAAGGGCAGACACTGCTTGTGGCATAGTAGGATTTTGTTTTCCGTGGCTTTTTTAATGGTTTTTGCCATTTAGATTATTTGCCAAATTGTTTTTACAGCAGTAGAGAGCCATGTCAATTTCTCTGCATACTAATACTTTACGTGAGTCTGTTTAAATTCAGGGGTCTACGACATTTGTCTCGCTGTATATGTCTGACTAAAACTCCCACCAACTATAGCCACCAAAGGTAATGGTGAGGGATCGTGGAAGCCAAAGTCAAGCATATCTGGAGAGTTACAGGTTGTAGGTCAATGTTTTAGTTGATCCCCCTAATTGCATTACTGTGCAAAGTGGGAAGTCTTCAGCTAGTCAACATCAGTCTTGCTGGAAACTAAGTCATGCAGCTTGAATCCCATTTACTTTATTGTAGGAATAATGTTGCTGTTCCTGTGAATGCCCTTGGGGGACTTCCAGCTAACCTGTAAGACCAGGGGAATGGTGACATCTGGCAATCTTTATGATAGATTGTGCACAGGTAACATAGCAGGAGATTCGATGGATGTTCCATGCGACTCTCCTTCCTCCAGGGCCTGGGCACGCGTTTTAAATCATTTTACTGTGGGCCAAAACGTCTGCCTCACTTCATATGCAATGGGGTAACTACATTAAAAGGTGGGATATGTCAACCAAAAAAAAGGAACTCTGGGGCTCGTTGCAGTAATAGCAGGGACGCTAAAACAGATTTATGTCTAAATGTGGTTCACAAAAGGCGAAACCTGCCATAACAGATCAAAAGGTTGAATTCCATAGGTTAATCTTTTTGTAAATTGCCCTTACCTGCCTTTTACCCACCCTGGATCGCCCTCTGATGCACAGGCCCTTCTCAGCACTCCCCCTCTCCCCTACATGCTCTTGCCCCAGCCCATTTACCTCCTGTGGGCTCCAGCTGCATCCATCCTGCTGTCTGGCTACTGCGAACCCTGAAGCCTGACGCACAGTGTGCTGCCCTTTTGTGCGCAACCTTTTGTGACTCGGGTTTCCCAGGCCATGGCAGCTAGACCGCGAACAAGCTAAAACAGGTAGTATAATGCAAATCCTGCATTTTTTAGTGCCAGCAGTATCACAGCCTGGAGCACATGCATCAACAGCTTTATCCAATGGAATACTCTAGTCTCCAAACTCTCCTTGACCTAAAGGTGGAATTCAACCATGGAATACCTCCCATCTTTACCTCAGTACAAGAGAGGTGAGGGTAAACGAAGGTCTTGAAGCAATTTTTCTTGCAGTAAAGCGGAACACAAACAACACAGTACAACATCTTTTCCACGGCGATGCCCAAAGGGTGTGAGAATTTGGCATCTCCGATGGCCATCTTCCCTAGCTCCTTCTCCACCATTGGAATGTAATGCAGAGAATGTTCTGTAAAATGTAACACATTCTTCAGTAGGGGTGTGCCACTCTATTGTACATAATCCATTGCCATCCTCAAAATGATGAGGGCAATGTTAAAAAGTATGTGATGCGCGATATGCCGAAAGTGATGTTGCTGGTGAGGTGCTCTGTGATGTCATCATTGTGCACGGCGGAAGCTCCAATCTGAGAAAGCATAGCTTCCTACAACCGTTAAATTGCAAGGGTTTTGTTGTCTGTAATTGTCACCTTACTGTCATCAGAACTAAAGCTTTCCACTAAAATGTAAGTGCTGTGTTGCATTATACTGGCACCTTAATTTCACTTCAACTAAAACGTTTTCACTATTTCACTAACTTTCAAGGGTTTTTGGATGGCATCAGAAATCATATATTTTATTATGTAAAAAAGAATTAAATGCCAGTTACTCTAAAATCTAAATTTTCTTTCTGAGCTATGCATTATGTGGTAGTAAGGCACTGACGCTTACAACACGCCTACACATTTATTTTCACGCCCTAGCCCTATCAATACTTTTTCCTCCTCTGACCCTACAAGTCTTAACTTTGAAATGTAACCTTGACAGTACAAGGTTTGAAAGTTAACGCAGGGCAATGTAATCACTTTTCTCTCTCTCACATCTACTGAAATGTATCCACAGGAGACATTTTCTTTCATTCCTGCCACTTCTGGATCAAACCATGCTACTTACCATTGTCATTTACCACCACCCAATTGTGGAAATACTAAATCTCCATATGTTCTCAAACAGTGTGATCTTCAGGACAATAGTTTTTAATGTTCGCCTATATACAGGATTAATCCACTTTAACACTGATCATATGTCTCTAGTTCATCGACTTCACACCTTACCTCCTCACCCTAAAACTCCAAACACATGTTTATTGGTTGTTTATATGCACATTATATGCAAAAAGTGTGATTCTCTACTGAAACTGTGTCGAAATAATCAAAAATTATCTCTGCACGGCACTACCAATATGCACAAAAGCTGTTCAGTTAAAATGCATTGGCCCTTTAGATGTATTATTTCACACATGGCATATAGATAAACATCACAATGTCACATCATGATGTTTACACAGTAGAGGACTTCATGATGTTTTCTTTACCCCACAGCGAACATGCACCCAAGTTAAATGACCCATAATGGATACACAAGCTGGGTGTACTCAGGCCTTGCTGCTCTTGTATACGCTTTCTAAGTATAATTAAAATATGCATCACACTTCCAAAAAGCTCTCCCTTTAGTACTAGTTTTCAATTTTCATTATTTATCTGGTTTTTCTGATGCTTGTTCTAACACATAGTTCAGAGCCACTGTTCAGTGCATTATGAATAGTCAAATTAGTTCAAAAGCATACATTTTGTTTCTGAAAATGATGAGTGCCACTATTTTATACTAAGCTTTATCAACCTGGGACAGACAGCTCTAAAGGAGACAAACATATATGGGTCGTTCGTGGAGGTCTTTTTGATCGCATTTATGTGCCCTGCTATGTTCTCATGCATGTGCTCATGGGATGAGCAATGGGGTGGACACTAGGTTAAGATTGTCGTCACATCCCTGCCCTGCCAAATTCCATCGGTTTTGTTGCAATAAATAAGTCCATCGTAAATCTTAACTAAAGTTTTTTCAATGAATTTCAAGGGTTTTGTTATGCTACAGCTCATCCATGACCTACCTGTCCTGGCCTTCGGCTGTGACCACTTTCCTCTCTATAAAAGACTGTGGTTCACTGACCATGTTCTACAGCCACAGCCCATAGCCCGCTTATTATTAGATCACCCGGTTCCCGTGAGCCATGGATTTGGCCAAGAGGATTGGCCATGGCCATCGCCATGTCCGTGATTGGCCTTGACATTCATCATGTCCACTTTCGTGGCTTAGTCAATGAGACTAAAAGACCATGGTCCATATCACCCTGGTCCCACAACCATGGCCCTTGGAACTGTCTGCATTGCAATAATTAGGTTACAAGGCCATAGGCATCTTTATTTCCCCACCTTTCATTCCTGCAATCCTTTCCCTTGGAAATCGTCTGCAGAAACATAACTGCAGTCACCATGTTTTCAGGTAACCTTGGTAACACGCCAATGATCGAAAATTATAAAGTCTTCACCATTCGTACTGCCACTTTATATGGACAACCCTTCTCCTTTTTAGGTTCCACCGACCCTTCTGCAATGTTTAAATCTCACCTGATACTATCCAAACATCCGCTTTCCCCCTACTGTTTTTGCAAGTTCATCTTAGCATGTGTTCCGTGGACATCAACGTGATTCTCAAAGTAAGACAACAGCGATCTGACTCAAAACTAGCTCTCCAGTCTGCCCCAAAGTGCCCAAATAACCATTTGATCTTCTTTTACCCTTTCCACCTATATCCGACATGAAATAACCCATTTCCTCCCTCCAAATTTCATATTCATCACTAAGGACAAAACCAAAGAATTGTCTGCTTTTCATTTCTGAAATGCTGAGCGCTGCCATAGAGCAGGGGTGATACATAACCGTTTTTTACACTGGGGACAAGCGATACCTCGGCATTACAATTACTGCTAGGCAGACTGATACCAAACCAAAAAAGGGAATCTCAGCAACGCTGTGGGCCCAACTTGTTTCTTGTTTGGCCCAAATCCGCCCTGTGGAGGATTCACAGGGAAGATGTTTTCTGCTCAGGGGGTGCTGCATTTCTTGGTGTGGTAAAGATTACGGGCCTGATTTACAACAATGTTTTAACATAGGAAAGTCTAATTGATTTTTTTTGTTGTAAATCAGGCCCTTAGTATCCTGTCTGCTGTGTGCTTTCCTGGGGACAGGGTACTAAATTAGCATTTCTGTTTAGAGCATTGCTTCGAAAATGCTACATTCGATTCTGCACACCCACTGCCTACAATCACTTTGTCAGTGTATCATCTGCTTTACTCCTGATGTGGTTCAGTGTATAAAATTGGAATTTTGCATCTAAATGTAATAGTATGGTGTTCACTAAAGCAAAAAACAGCGGCACAGCGGGTTCTGCTACAGCTATAATCAGCAGATCTTAGAAATGAACGAGACGCTACTGCTGTGCTGTTTTTATGCAACTGCTCATTCCCCATCTTTGATGTAGGTCTCCTTTTGAAGCATCTTCAGTGCATTGCATCATCTTCAATTGTCCTTGTTCCCATATGTTGGCGCTTTATGTGTGTGCAGCTCTTCTTGGGAGGAGTGGTCATCTTAAAAAATGCCCAATACAAGCAGATGGTCTTGGAACTATGACAGGATAGTGAAAGCTATCGGGGTGTCAGACGTGATCCATCCAGTGAGATCCAACAGGAAATACTGGAAACAACTCAGTTTGGTGCCGACAGGGGGTGGGTCCCCAAACAGGAGTTTGAGTTCTTGAACCACTCTCAGCAGCGGACTCCATCCATGTCTGCATTACCCAAGATGCATATGGATGCCTTGAAACCTCCCGGTAGTCCGATAATGTCCGGTTGCGGCTCCATCCTGGAAACACTTTGCAAGTTTGTGGATGTTTTCCTGCAACCCCTTAGCAAAGAGACCCAGGCGTATATCAAGGACATGATGGCAACCATCAAACTCTTTTAAGGCCTTGAGTTTGGCAGTAGCTCTAGCCTCCTAGTCCCCATGGACATTAAATCACTCTATAACAACATCCCGCAGGACCAAGCTATTGATAAAATCAGGGAAGTTTTGGTCCACAGTGCCACACAACAGCGTGCATCAGGAGAATTCATCATTGACCTGATGAGCATACAGTGGAAACATAAAACTGTCTTACTAAGAGTCAGGAAGGTATGAGTCCCGAGTCCTGGTGAAACCGGATCAAAGAAAATAAGGTATCAGGAAAAAAGGAGCGTTTTCAATTCTTTCTTGAAAGCTTGGAGGGAGATAAGGCTCCTTAATCTGACAGGCAATTTGTTCCACAGGGAGGGTACCTTCACATTAAATGCCCCATTTTGAGTCTTCGAGGTGTTACATCTAGGCTGTATTATCAGATTTTGATTTCCTGATCTGAGAGTTTGTTGAATACACTTCTCTCTTATATGGCTTTGTAGGTAAGCGGGCATTACTTGTAGCCTGCATTTGAAAGTAATGACCAGCACTCTAAAAGAGATCCGGGATTCAATGGGAAGCCAGTGACGATAGTGCCTGGCCTCAGTTACATGGCTGTGCCTATGAAGTCTGAGAACTACTCTGACCACCCAGTTCTGACCTACCTGCAGCCTGTGCTGTTCTTGTGGACTGATGACCAACAATAGACTGCAGCAATAATCCATCTTGGCTCTAATTATTGCCCTGGCAATTGTCTCAGAACTTTCTTGAGAAATAATGGGCCTCAAGTGAGGCAATAGTTTAATGTAATACACTACTGCCGCCACTACTGTAGAGACATGAGCCTTCTTTCATGCTCATTGTCGAGTCCAGAGTAACCCCCAACATGTTTGTTTTAGGTAGAGGAGACATGATGTCATCTCCCAGTTTAAATGAGCTGTAGGCTTGATTTTAACAGTTTAATGCTTTAGAACTACCTACAATCAGCAACTCTATCGTTCATCGATTCAGGGCTAGGAAATTATCCAATGTCCACCTCTCGATCAATGCAAAGATTCTATTAACCTCTAACTCATCAGTCTCATGATGTCCGGTTAATGAGATGACACATTGGGTGTCATCTGTGTAGTTTGAGAATACGACTCTCTCTTCCTCCAGCATGAAGAAGAAGGGGGCCATAAACAGATTGTATAGGCAGGGCGACATACTTGCCCCTTGTGGAACCTCATACAGCACTGATAACGGAGTGGCTTCAGCAGAGGCCAAGCAAACTCTACTGCTTCTGTGCTCCAGAAATGATGCAACACACTGGGCTGGCAAGTCAGAGAGGTTTGCTACCTCCTGTAATCTGCGAATAAGAATGGAGTGTTTGATTAAATCGAATGCCGCGGATTGGTTTAGTGAGATAATCCGAGACAAACCGCTTCTATCCATTTCTCCCAAAAGTTTAGTTTTCAGCTCTAGAAGAGGGGTTTCTGACCAATATTTTTTTTCTGAAACCTGTCTGGTTAGGATGGAGAATAGGATGTAGCTCTAAATGCTCAGCCAACTGACCATAGGCCACCCTATCCAAAATTTTAAGTAAAAAGGGTGTATTGGAGATGGGGCAACAATGTAAGGGATTATCCATTGCCAAGCCTGGCTTCTTAAGAATTGGGGTAACCATCGTAGATTTGAGCTCATCTGGTACTTTGTTTTCCTTATGAGAGGTGTTTATGAAGGTACACACAGCTTCAATGAGACACGGAGGGCTTGTTTTTATAATCATAGAAGAACAGGCATCTCCTCTGCACTGTGAGGGTTTCATATGCTCGATCATTTTGTTTAGTTCACTCTCTGTGATGGGATGAAAATTGAACTGAGGAATTGAGGGGTCATGACTGAACCCTTTGTTTGAGTCCTTACTAGAAGGAATGGAGGAGTTCCTTTTTTCTAACGTTGTTGTCCGAATTTTATGTAGCTTATTGTGTAAGCCTTCTTGTATGAGTTGACACCAATTCTCATCGTTTTTAACTTGAGTGCCAAATGGAGCGGGAGTAATATCCTGTTCCTTTAGTATCTTGAAGATTTCCCTTTTATTTGATTTTGCCGTGTTGATGCAGTCATTATTAAAGTCTCTCTTTGACTCGAGAATGGACTTTTTGTACTCGCCTACTAAGTTTTTATATCTTGCAAGGAGTGCTGGGTCGTGTTCTTTTTTCCACTCAAAGAAAGCTTTACTGACTTCTGATTTCTTGGTTCTGAGATCCGCAGAGAACCATGCTTTGATTTTGTTTTCAGTATCCTTTATCTTTTTTAACTTGAGCAGTGCCTATTTATCTGATATCCAGGTCAGGTTGTTTATCAAGATACCAGCCATGTCCTAGGAAGACATTTCTGTTTGAGAGTTTAAGAGTTTATTATCTAACAGTGAGTCAATGTTCTCAACCGTGATACGTTTAAGATTCTGCAACCATAATTTGGGTTGCTTAATCGGAAGTTTGATTGGAAGGGTACATGCAGTGTAAAGTGCACAAAAAAGTGATCACACCATGGACATGGACTGGCATTAACCTGGCTGCAATTAATATTAAGACTACCAAGCCAATCCAAGGTGTGGCCAGATTCGTGGGTTGGGGTTGTCATAAATTGGGAGAAACCCAAATTATCTAGTGATTGTTTAAATTCGGTAGACAAGAGATCAGTATCTACTCCCAACCAATAATAAAAATCACCAAAGATTAGAAATCTAGACGCTGATTTCAGATGAGTTAGGTCATAGGTACATAGTGCTTCTGCCAGATGTAGTTTAGAGGAAGGTGGCCGGTACATTAGCAGGATATTAATAGTGGATTCAGCATTCATGCCAATTTTCAAGTGTGTTGATACAATAACCTCCAGTATTAATCCTGGCGTTTCACAGACTGTGAGAGAGTCCTTCACAATTATTGGTACTCCTCCCCCTCTGCCTCCTAATCTATCCCTCCGTATCATTACATATCCTACTGGTATGGCTAGATTGAGAGATGGGGAGGATGCAATGGTGCCCCAGGTCTCTGTTAAGGCACAGAGATCGAGATGATTTGCCTCAATGTAATTGGAGATCTCTGTAGAATGTTTGACTAATGATCTTGTGTTAAGTAGCAAGCAACGTAACTCTGACACTGGATTGATGACTTGGGTCAGAGGTGTGGCACGCTGAGAAATATTTTCTTTAACTACAGATTGTTCTACTCCTGAGGCCGGCAACAGATGTTGCTTTGGTTTTATATCAGCAATGTTTATACTCATGCTACTAAGAAGAGTGTTATTAGTGTTCTGTCTTTCAATTAGATGTGGGGTATTGCTAATCATCCTCTTGTTCTCCTGGACACACTGGTTTACCGGTGCAGAGACTTTAAGTGGAAGTGGAGTGGTAAGCATGTCACTACCCTTAGTTTCTGGTGGTTTGTGTACACAGTTGTACAACTCTTGGGTGCAGCGTTTGCGCCAATCCTAGTGGTACTCTTCATGTCATCATTTGAGAAAGAATATGTTCTCTCTGATGTTGATCCATTTCTTCGAAGATAGGGAATTGGTACCAATACATAGATGACATTATTTTGATTTGGAAAAGGAATGAGGAAATTCTTTCTGAATTCATCAGTTGGTTGAACTCACGTCATCAAACCATCAAATTCACAATGTAGTGTAACAGAAAACAAATCAATTTTTTGGATCTGGTCATTAAGGTTGTTGTGGGACAGCTGTCATGTTCACTATATAAAAAATAAAAAAAACACTTAACTTTTCAAGTTTTCACCCAAAGAACCTTAAAGACAATCTTAATTACGGGCAATATTTACATATTAGACACAACTGTACTTCATTGCAAGGCTGATTGCAACATGCAAACAACCTCAGCCTTTGCCTGAAGCAGAGGGGATATCCGAAAAAACAAATCTCCCACTCTATGAAAAGAGCACGTTTCACACCTAGGGAAACCCTGCTTGAACCTAAAAATCAGAGCGAGACAGAAGACAGGTCCATATGCGTCACAACCTACAATGCCAACTCCTTTCTGATCAAAACAATTATCAGGAAGTACTGACCCCTGTTGGGCTAATGCATAGCGAACACATTGGTGCCCCTCTTTGCCTTTAAATGATCTAAACATCTCAAGGACAAACTGGTACACTCCAGGAGAACACAGGACAGACTAATAGCTCTGGCTAGGACCTCCAGGGCCATTGTCCCTGCAGTAGTTATAAGGTATGTAGAGTCACCAAAGACATTCTGTCATTCAAGATTGAGGACACCTTCCCATAGAACAGGTTATTTGTCCATGTTTGTTCTAGGAAGACCGGCTCTCTCTCTCTCTAAATGCAAAACCGCAAATGGGGTATATTGTATACAATGTCCATGTGGACTTTGATATGTGGGCCCGATCACAAGGGCAATCCACATTATAATCAATTACATTGTTCCAGAATACGATGTAGAAACACCTCAGCACCCATGGTATCTCATTTTATAGAATATCAGCATATTGTGGTGGGTTTTTGACACCATGAAACACACGTGCCAAATCCTCAACAAACACTCCTGCATAAACGAGCATGGTGCTCCTATAAACCGGCTTAAATGAAGGATTGCCATTATTATGGTAAAACCCTCTCGGTGGTCAGAATATATTTTCCACCTGAGATAACTCCCTCACCAGTCCCATTTAGGATTCATCCTTTTAGAACATTTGAGTTATAGTGGGGGACGGGGGTCACAGAAGTGATGATACTGCATGGGTGCAGGTGCGATGTACTTTGTTTTCGGTTGCTGCCATCCTAACTAGGAACTACTCTGACCTCCCCCCCTCAGCACTACACTCTCTAGAGGGCGATCTCCTTTATTCACTGGGGAGGTGCCAGTTATATATTCGTACTCATGGTCCGACATGTATGGCCATATAACCATGTTTTCTCCTTAGTCCAATCTTAATATGGAGTCCATACATCCTGGTAATTTGGGACCACCTAGGACATTTTAAATATCATGGTTAATTTAAATACTCATAGTGGCTACTTCCGTAATCATTCGCCACTATCTCTACATAATTTCTCTCTGAGATTTTCTTGGCAACAAAATGGTCGGACTTGACACTCCAATATGGTGGTCGGCTTCCCATCGGTGTACAGGAAGCAGGGCTTAGACGCCCACATCCAGCCCTCATGTATGCGCGACTATGACTTTGGACTCGACTGATCTCACAGGCAGCAGTCAATCCGATCGAGCGCAGGTAGCGAGACCAAAGCATGTCTTGGTGGTTATGGAATCCTTCTCCCAGTAAATATAGGGTCTGTGAAGGGGGAGCATTCAAAGTGAAACTAGCATAGCAATGTCAGGTCCATATGGGTAGGCTTAATTACCAACCCAATCATCACATTTGATGTCTCCTGCTCATAGATGCTGTTATTCACTACTGCAGAAGTGACTTCTGCACAAGCCATCTTTGTAAATACTACACACAACATTTATGTACTCACCTTTCATGGGCCGGTATCAATTTGGTAAGCATTTGCTTCCTGTTCCCTGGGTGGTCTACTGTGTTATGAATAGTTCAGCACCCCATGGTATCTGTAGAAGGAAGCATCCTCTTCTGATGTGTCTTTTTACATTGCATTTTTTAGAAGAAACTCTACTGCCCAGCCCTGCCGCTAGCTGGGGCAGTCACATACAATCCTAAGCCCCCACGCCTTTTACAATTCCGGTACGGCCCTATTTGGTTTTGCTCGCACCCGAGAATTGGGACTTCAACAGATCACAGAATTCCACAATCTGTTTTTATCTCTTCCTCTTAGAGGATTATTGCTACACCTATACCATAGTTGCCAATCTAATGGGTTTTTTATTGTTCTCTGCAATCAGATGATACTTTTTCTATAGTGCATCTTGGGTGAGTCTGCTGACTTATAGTGCTATCTCACCTTCTTGGGTCAGAGACCAGATACAAATGGGTTTTGTTGCCCTTCTCTTCTTCTAACTGTTTTGTGAAGGTTTTGTTGGTATTGGTGTAAGGTTTGGTTGATAGGTAACAATCACAGCAACGTTATTTAGTCAATGAATAAAGTGTTTTAAAATATATAGCGCTTTAATCTTTAGGGGTTTCCTATGGTCCTGATGAAGGCAGGGTCAAGTTATATATCCGCTGAAATGTATAGCATAACAAAATCAGCAGTGGAAATTTCTGAACATATCTACACTATACGTTATTGTACAATGTGTGTATTTATCTATTTTGTTCCGAAGATTGAGTCATGTTATTGGCTCTCCTGCAACTATCCCATACTACCTTTTCTCATGTGGCGGCTGTGAATCAGCAGCCACATTGTTTGCTAGTTTTTTCTTGTTTACAGTGATGCTCTAAGCATCTCCATGTTGTCATACGGAGTTGTATTCCTCTTTATATACATGTTTGTCCTTTTTACAAACTAAATGAAATGAAGAGTGCATATCCTCAATAATAAATGCCTCCAGTATGTAAGGCAAAAAATAATGATAAACCCTAAATATATATATATATATTATATATATATATTCCAAACATTTCTACACCAGTACATCGGCGTAGCCCTGAGCCGCACTCACGAAGTGGAAAGTAGAGTCAAGTTCCAGTATGTCCCACAAAATGCACCGCAGTCCAATGGATTTAAAATGTCCTTTAATGTTCCAAAATAAGTTTAAAATGGTTGATACTTACAGCCTTTGCCCAGCCTGACAAACAGCGGAAAGCCAACAATGGATGACGCATTTCGCTACTGCTCGTAGCTTGGTCACATGATCTTGCCTTTGTAAAAGACACACCTTTATTTCTTTCCCAGTCTTCTATCCATGGGAATATAAAGGGGACTAAATCTGCTTTCCATTAAACATGTATAATAGCGGGATTTTACCCATAAATGCAGTAAATACTGCAAGCTCATTTCACATGATATGCTCGAAACAGATAAACCATTACAAAATTCATTAGAAATTCACAATGGATGGATGGCCCACAACTCTTCATTATTCTCCATGCTAACATGCAATGCAATTACCATCAACACTTTACATAAACAATGAATCACATGAAAAATCATTATCATTAGGAACATCAAAAGAATGTAAAGTGCAGTTTCTAATACTCAGATATCCGAATCAAGTAACAACATTGTAAAGTGCTTAGTGCATTTCTAGGTGTACAGTACCACAGTTATTTCTCGTGGCATGTTTGTCACATTCGCAATAAAGTGCCTAATGACAAAGTAAAGTACATGATGCCATTCTCTGCTTACAAATTCCATAAAGTGCATAGTGCAAGCCCGAAAGGCTAAGTAGATGTCTACACAACACGATGACATCATAAAGTGCATAATGCAATTTTATGTGCAAAACTTAAATAATAGTTTCATGGGATCCTATCTCAGGACTACACACTATAATTCTATGTATAGGATATGACAAAACCGATGTGCTCATTGCTAATAGATTACTGAGAGGTAACCATTGATTGGTGGTGTATCCCCATAGTACCATACTTATTTTCATCCATGTTCTATTATATAGTGTCCCAGTGTATTAATAATTAGCAGAGTAATTATTATGGACCAACATATAAGGGGTTTTAAGTTTTGAGCAACACAACACCCCACAGTGGATAATATCTAAGGGATCAAACTGGTGTCATACTGTTAATCTAAAAAGGCTCCCACAATTAGAATCAACGGTGGGAGCTGTTTAAAATGTCACAAGAAAAAGGAAAAAATACAAGAAAATGTCAAGAAAAATGCTTCATAGGTATAGATAACAATACCCTTTCCTAGAAATCATCCATTCATCTAAAATACACATATTTGATGAAAGCCACGTCTTCCAAAGAATTTGAGAGAAATGTAAAATCAGATATCATATCAACTTAAATGCTCTCAAATCAGCAAAACTGCATATCTCATGGATAGATCTAATGTGGTGTCATTCACCCAAATAGGTATGAAGTTCCTCATCGATATTGTGTCCTGACAGAATTTTGCTCTCAAAATCGATGATATAACTTGTCTCCTGTTGCCTCAAACGTTTTTCTCTGTTTCTTCCCCTTGGTCCAATATTAATTTGTCGTATTCCAGAAAACGAAAAGTCAGATAGATTCCCTTCATGTTTCTCCCAAAAATCTTTAGCTATGGGGTATGCAAAATCTCAATTTTTGATTGCTCTGACATGCTGTTGAATATGTATTTTAAGCTTGCATTTGGTGCTCCCTATGTACCATTTATTACTACATTTGAGTGCATAAACAATATACTCTGATTCACAGGTAATTCTTTCCATGATGGTGATGGATTTTTTGAGTACCGGATGTAGGTATACGGAGCATTAATCCGCAAATTCGCATATCTTGCATTTTGTGCATTTGAAAAAACCCTTGCTTCTTTGATTCAGCCAAGTATGTTGATTGGGAATCACTTTGGGTGCCATAAAACTACTGACTAGCTTATCTTTAATGGACTGGCATTTTCGAAATGAAAAATTGGGATAGGCACCCAGTGATTGCCTGAGATCATTGTCAACCATAAGTGAATTCCAATGTCTTCGAATGATGGTTTATATACGTGTGTGTTGCTGATTTTGAAAATTCGAATGGGACTGAATAACAAGTTGTCAATTGTATTAGAAACATGAACACTGATGCAACGTTTTGAATTTATTTTGGTTAAAAAAGTATTCCTGGAGGGAGCCCTCTCTTTGTATTGCATTCATTTCCCCAGCTCCTTCCGGTGATGGGGTCTGCCCTTATGTTTGGGCTCTTCTGCTCCCTTCAGTGTTGGTTTCTAAGCAGCTCACCCATCTAATTGGATAAACTGTAGGATCATTTAACTAAGTGGGGATATGTGAGCTGGAAAATGCTCTCTGCCTTCAATGTGAAGGGATGTGGAATCACAGTTAGAGGAAGGACAGCAGTGGAGGACCAGGCAGAGTGTACCAAATTACCGGGCTCCCACCTAGCTGAAAGTGGACATCAGCTCAGGCTACATCTGTATTGTTCTTAAGTGCTGTTAACCTTTGCCCAGTTACACTGATTGTTGTTTTTCACTTTATCTGAGCTCTTGATGTGGCCTTGGTTGGCCAAGCAGCGAACGGACCTATATTATTCATTGTCTTTCCCACTTCTACTTTCTCTACTCATGATGTCCCCTTTCACTTCCCCATCACTCTCCTATCTCTGAAGTGATATGTTTGTTTGCATCGTATCGCAATTCACAAATACAGAAAAAAATGCAAATAATAAGAAACTGGACATCCTTGAAGTTCCGAATGAAGGCATTAAAAAACACACTGATCTTGCTTGATCTATCTGTACCTTACGGCAGGCACAGTGCAACACGTGATCATATTAGAGAGTTTTGAGTCATGCATGGACATACGGAGCCATGCATGAGAATATCCAACCTAGTCTGGAAATTGCTCCATTCCATCCTTGCTGGCTATTACCAGGATAGATAGGTTCACCATACTCAACACATGTAGTGGTCGCCTTTGCCTTGATTTTATTCAAAATGTATGTACGACCACCGGCAGACATTATAACCCTGAATAAAGTCCCATTCTAAATATATGCTGATGACGCATGTCACAGAATGGCTGCAACACATCCGTCTACGAATGAAACAAATTCTCTTACGCTTTACTGGTTCTGTACTGGAAATCACTGCAGTACTAGATTCAACCGAAATAATGCACTGTTCAAATGGTATTAAAATCACAGAATTCCAGCACTGTCAATCAATCAAATGAAGCTTTATCCGACATAAGTCATAAGCGCTAGCACAATATAGCAGAAATACATAGAATTCATCAGGTCACTCTATCAGGTCAATCTATCAATACATTTGCAAAACATATCATAAAAAATTAAAACAAACACATTCAAATTTGAAAAAATCATAAAATGAAGTCACCAAATTATACACATTAAAGTATGTCAATCCCTAATACATATGCATAAGAGGGAAGCAATGAAAAAATCAATACAGTTTGCATTTCAAACATCATAAAAAAAGAAGAGAATACTCGCAAGTTGAATTACGATTCCAAGTCTAACAATGTGCATGCTCAGCAGTTTTTCCATTGCCCAATACTTTCCTGCCAGCAAGCCCGCAAATTATCCCATTAGAAGTGGTTGATCTACACAGGTTCCTAGCTTCCACAGTAAAGTTCTCTCTACAGTGGGCACAAGAGCATAACATGTTGCAGTGTCTCTTTTGAATGTATGCATGACATGTATAGGTCCGTCATTGCATCTCTTTGTTTAGATGAGCTATGGTAGAGTGTCCAGCTGGAACCTAACGTAAAGGGACCTTGCAAACTGTGGATATATCATGTCTAAGTATTCCTCAAGGCCAACATAATTTTAGTTTAGCCAGTATTCATACATCAGTAGAGTTTTTTGATATTCGTCAATCAACTGACAGCAGACTTTATTAGCACAAGCCCTTTCGACCCATGATACATTATTTATACAGGAACGACTCGCCCAATGCTCCGGTAGATCCAGATCCCTATGAGGGTTCTCACATGTCTACATCGGGTTCTCTTGGTACCTTCATCTTGTGTTAGGGCATCGAGCATTGTGTCGTTAAGTTCAGATATAAGTGGAGTGGACCAAATCCTTAGCCAATACAGGACTGGTTTTATAAGAAGGTCATACTCTATATTGCTCTAGTCAAGTTCCATTATGAATGAGTTATTGGGGGTTCCCTTGGGGAGGCCCCTGTAGCCCTTTCATGAATTTGTTTTCTGCAATTAGAAGTGCGGTTGACTTATCATACACACAGGTTTCAGCACGGAAAGTTGCAGCTGATCCTGTCTGTAGTTTGTCGATGTTAATGGAGGGGGTAATTGCACATTTTCCATAGGAGTAAGCACATTTAAGGATTGCATTTCTTGATCTTTCAAGTGTCAGGCGACCACCCCACCGCAATCTGTGCAGGCAATCCACCTACACACTACCTGATCTGGAAGGCCAGGAGTGGCCTGGAAGGCTCGGGACCCCCTGAGTGCTGCAAGTTGAAAGCAACTGCTAGGGGCAGTTTGTGTTGTTTTTTGTTTGTTTTCCCCATTCACACAATGGGAGTTACTCAAGTTAAAAAGTCTCCAACAAGTGTAACAGGTGGTGCCGGGGTGGATGGGCACGGAGGGAAGAAGCCAAAAAGGGGTGAGCGAGCGGAAGAGGTTGATGGGTGCAGGACTGAAGCAGCGGAAGTCCTATTAACCCACCATGGCAACTAAAATAAAAATAATGACTTGGAATGTGAGGGGCTTGGGAATTTACCTACGCCGGAACAGAATCAAGTCCTACTTGAACAGAAAGGGAGTGCAAATAGCACTGTTGCAGGAGACACACTGCACGGCGGACTCTCTGGCCAAATTAGGCGAGCATTGAGGAGGACAAGGAATTGGAACCACCTACTCCAAATATGCCAGAGGAGTATACACCTGGATTCACCCCCAACTCCCATTCCATTTTATTAAGTCCGAGATAGATCCGGAGGGCAGGTTTGCGATACTGTGGGGCCGACCAGAACAGGAAGAGGTATGTATAGTGAACTCTATTTTCCCAACACTAATATTCCGGCACATCTGAACTCAATGTATCCCAAAATCGCCCCATACAGGCACGGCATCTTTTTTTGGGCAGGACACTTCAACTGTGTACGAGATCCCAACCTTGATAGGTCCCAGCCCCACCCGAAAGGTCCCTCAGCAGCCACGGTAGCCCTATCCCTATTAATAGACGGACTAGATCTTGCTGACACATGGAGGGAGCAGCACCCCAACATCCGAGGATACTCGTACTTCTCCTCCCCACATGACCTTCATACGAGGTTAGATTACGTTTTCATTAGCAAAGAACACTTATCACAAATAGACAGTGCACAACACCTAGGGAGAACCATCTCAGACCACTCGCCACTTCTAGTAGAATGGAACCACGCTGGCCCTAGACCCCCTATCCCTATGTGGAGAATGCCGATTGATGCCCTGGGTGATCTGCCATTCAGGGAGGAGCTGCACGACTTTATAGACAACTTTATAGAGGTAAATACCGGAAGTGTCGACCACCTGAGCACGATGTGGTATGCCCTAAAAGTAGTGATAAGGGGGGAAACTATAACAAAAGCGGGAGGTATTAGAAAACAGCTGCGAGGCGAACTGGACCAGTGGGAGGAAGAGATTGAGCAATTTGAGGCCACCCCGGTGAACACTCACCAGAGAGAGGACACCCTCAAAGCACTTAGAGTTAAATGCACATCGGCATGGGACAGACGAGCTAAATTTGACTACACCAAGACTAACAGAGCGCACACGGAAGCCAACAGGCCGAGTAGAATGATGGCCTGGCTGTGCAAGAAAGAATACCCCAGGCACACAATCACCAAGATACAGGATGCAGAGGGCAATGAATTCCAAACACAACAAGGCATAAATGACGCCTTCAAGCGTTTTTATGAACACCTATACTCCCATAAGGAACAAGTTCCCTGAGACCAAATCACAGATACATTGGAGGAAATAGGACTCCCCAGACTAACCCCTGAACAGACTGAAGCCCTAGATGCAGAAATTACGAACGAACATATAACAGAGGCAATTAAATCGCTGGCCAACTGCAAGACCCCTGGGACCGATGGGCTACCCGCTGAGTTTTATAAAGCGTATGAGACCTCCCTAACACCTTTATTACATGAGGTTTTTCAAGAAGCATATGAGAGAGGGATATTGCCCGACAGTATGAGAGAGACCCTTTTGATCCCGATCATTAAACCTAACAAACATGTCGACGAATGCGGCTCTTACCGCCCAATAGCCATGCTCAATTATGATGTGAAAATACTGACAACGATATTAGCCAAGAGATTGGATAGAATCATAGGGGAGATCGTGCACATGGATCAGTGCGGCTTCATACAGAGCCAGAACACGACCATGAACTTACGCAGATTACAACAGGTTATAAACCAAACTGAGGCTAGCACTGAGGCATGTGCACTGCTAACCCTTGATGCCATTAAGGTGTTCGATTCTATATATTGGGAATGGCTCGTAGTGGTTCTAGAAGGTTTCGGCTTTGGCCTTGGATTCATTAGGTGGATCAAGATACTTTACACAAGGCTAGGGAAAAAACTGGAAAGTATGTATCTGAGATCTGGGACATATGCAGGGGCACTAGGCAGGGATGTCCACTATCCCCCATGCTTTATGTGCTAGGACTGGAATCTATTGCCATCTATTTTCGGAAACAATTCTTCGATGCTGGGATATGCCTGGGGGGAGTGGACCACATCATCTCACTTTATGCAGACGACATGCTGCTATATGTTACGGACCCACACAATAACATGCACACAATGCTAGACGTCTTAGACAACTTTGCGAAGGTCTCAGGCATACAATTTAGCAGGGCGAAGTCCTGCCTCTTCCCTCTAGCTGACCTCAAGAGCAAGAATATTGTAGAACTTCCTCCTGTGGGGATACAGTGGGAGGTCACCTCATTTAAATACCTCGGAATACACATAATGCACACCCCCGCACTGATGCACAAATACAACACGAAATCAGCAATCCCCGTCTTTAAGAAAATCCATGAACTTCTGGGCAAAACTTCCCCTGTCTATGATGGGCAGAGCCTCAATAATTAAAATGATTGTCCTCCCTAGATTCCTGTACAGGTTCCAAAATGTACATTACTACTAACACATAATGCACACCCCCGCACTGATGCACAAACACAACACGAAATCAGCAATCCCCGTCTTTAAGAAAATCCATGAACTTCTGGGCAAAACTTCCCCTGTCTATGATGGGCAGAGCCTCAATAATTAAAATGATTGTCCTCCCTAGATTCCTGTACAGGTTCCAAAATGTACATTACTACATCAATGCTTCCTTTTTTCGCCTGCTAGAAGTGATACTCCGTGATTTCCTATGGTGGAAAGGAAGACGCAAGATAGCACTCACCACCTTGGTCCTACCGCATAGCCAGGGGGGAATTCAACTCCCAAACTTCGAGAAATATTATTTGGCAGCACAAATCAGTTTTGTGACCAAGTGGCTAGCAGACGACACCACATCTGAGACGGATCTGAGACGCCCCTGCTACAACCGCCCTTGGTCTCCCCGATCCATCTTAAGGAACTTATTTGGGCCCCCAGCCACCAGATGCGAAATGCCCCCTTCTTAGCTGCCCTAGGGCGAAAAGTATGGCACAGAGCAGAGGCACTCACCCACGCAAAGCATCACTACACCCCAGACATACCAATGATCTCGGACCTATGCAGATCCGACATGGACCTGCAACACCTCAGACGCTGGGAAGAAAAAGGGATATATATGTGGGGAGACCTATATGACGATGGCACCTTTAAGGAATTTGAAACACTACAGGAGGAAGCTGGAATCCACACGGGCCAGTTTCTGTGGTATCAAAAGATACGGACTACAGCACGAAACAAGTGGACAACATGGCCGGAGGGACCGGAATTAAATCCTCTGATCACACTATTGTACAGCTTGTGAGAGGGATGGAGACCAGTGTCCCAGATCTATGGCCACTTGAGTGACACCCCCAACCCACGAAGTGCCGATCTGAAAAGAAGATGGGAAACGGACATGGGCCGGGAAATGGTTGATGGAGAATGGGAGAGGGCTCTAGCGTACCCTAAAGCAGTCTCCAGAAACCACAGATTTAGATAAATACAACTGAACCTGTTATACCGAACATATTTAACCCCATCCAGGCTGGCGAAATTCAACAAATCACCAGACTCTGTCTGCACCTGGTGCGGAGCGAATAATGCAGACCTGATTCACATGTTCTGGTTGTGCACCAAAACACAGTCCCTGTGGGCCACTGTACAGCTGACAAGCGAAAAAGCAGCGTTGACTAGGTACAAGTGGACCCCGGACGAATGCCTTCTGGGAACGTACCCAGGCCGGCCAAACTTAAACACCTGGCCAAATTAATGGACATCATGTGCATACTGGCAAAAAGGACAACTGCAATGTCCTGGAAAAAACCCACAGGACCCCAACAAACGGTATGGCACAGAGAATTGGAACGTTGGGTACAAGCTGAAACAAAGGCATGGGAAGACAGTGTTGCCAGGTCCACGGACACCTCGAACATGACCCTAACGGCCTGGAAAGAACTCACAGGATCCTTGTTTCACCCCTCGGATGACAAGCCCCCATGAACAAGAACAAACCTATGGAAAACGGATTCACAACCAACATCACAGGACCCCGAGAGCAACTAGCCACAACTTCACTGGGTCCTTACAAGCTCAAGTCCCCTCTCCCCCCTCCCCCCCGCTTGCCCAACCCCCTCTGAACCGACAGACTGCCCTGCCACGATGGAAGGAGCACTTGGAGACAGTTAAAGTTGAATTGTTAAATGTTAATGTTTTATTACGAAATGCTTATTATCCTCTAACTATGGACATATTTTATGTCATGCAAATGTAAAAATGATAAAGGCCAATAAACAAATTTAAAAATGAAAATTGATCTTTCAAATGTCAAATGTGGCTTTTTTAATTGACTCTTCCATGAGCATCTATTGAACAGGCCGTTGACTGAACATCAGGTGTTTATTGTGTTACACCATTTACCTGAGAACTCATAGGTGGAGATTGCGGGGAGGTGTGTACCTTCGATCCATCTTCAAATCTTGGGCAGAAGCTCTGAAGCGGCACTATTTATCTGACTGCTGATTGAGCATTGCATGTTTGGCAAAAGCGCTGAAGCAGTGCTTCAGCAGCGCGACAGCGAGGCACACGGTGGCAGCTCAGAGGCATGAATTATGAAATGTGTCAATTGAGAATCAATGGGCTACAGTTGGGTTTGCAGCAATGTACACCGCTGATGCAACCAGTTCTACTATAAGTACTACTACTGCCATGACTTGCACTGGCACTTCCCATTCCTATATTTTAAGGCAAAATAGAATGTGCCCAGCTAAGGTCATAAAGGCACTCCACCCTTCTCTTGGTTCTGATGCTCCAAAAATCACCAGTTTCTTTGCTGCTTGTGCCTTGAGTGATTCCTCTGTTTCCACCCAGGTGGAATTAACTCACACTCATCTACTTCCCTCGGTTACCTGGAGATGGAATTGGTGGAATCGGTGGTAATTGCTATCGTAGCAGATACTAATGAGCATCTTATTTCGAATCTGATGTCCAGATATTCGTAGGTGGTTATATGACTCCCCCCCCCAAATTACCAAATTAAGTATCACCTTAGGTTCTATCTTCCTGTGTTTGCAGAACACCATAGATTTAGTCTTAGCCTGGTTAATTTCCAAACCATTGTCTGCACAATATTGTTTAGGGGTCAGAATGACAGAACAAGAAGAGGATTAAGAGAATTGTATCTTGCCCCACATGGGTATGGCCACGAAGGAAATAAAAAAACTAAGGGCCTTATTCACAGAGTGTCCTTCAATGGGATTGCACCACTATAAAGTGCTTCTGTGAATCAGACCCTACATGTATCTAAAAGAGTCCAGACTTTGTCTAAACCTAAAAAAATCATAACACAAACACACAAACACAACAATGAAATTTGACCAGTTGCTCCTAGTTGGGCAGGGAATGCAATTCCAGATACTTTTGCACTGTGTAAAATATGTTTTGGGGACCTTTTGTATCCACGACAGTATGCTTCATACTAGAACTGAACTTGTACTCTAGTCAAGTTCCAACCATTTCATATCTCAATCCAAAGGCCGCCCAGAATGAACGCAGGGGAAAAATCAATCAAGGCTCCAGGCAGCCAACCATGGGTCTCATCCTCAGGGCATTGCTCAGTCTAACATCCTCTAAGACAAAAAAAAGATGAACTTATTCACAGAAGTGACTCCTTGTTATTCAACTTATTTGGGGGCAGATCTCCTGCTGACATTGCACACATCACAAACTATCTTTGCTGCATGGGACTACTTCTTTCTCTTCAGAAAAAAAACAGGTGCAAGCAAAGTAGCTGTGTCATCATCAATGTACCTTTGTTAGGTTATATCCTGGTTTTGGGATTTAAACCAAGGACTACTACCTTTTGCCTCGTTTCAAGGTGTTCTGGCATATAAAGAGAGGGGATAGGTTTGTAGGAGAGTGTAAAATGTATGATTGTATAGCTGTTGTGTTGATGCATGCAGACAGGATGTTACCATGGTCTGTTTGTGAGTCTACTTCTATGTGTCCTGTGTCAAGAGCACAGAGCAATTTGTGTTACGAGTGGAGCCATATGTGCCTGTGGTGCAAGGATACATTGTCTGGGAATGTGATATGTAATTTGGGTGTGGCAGTGCGGCATTCTGTACTTACATGTGTGAGTGGCTTAACTGCCATAGGTGTATTGTATTTGAGTTTAAAGATCGAGAAGGTTATTGCAGGGATGTTAGTAGAGATCCTGGTGGGAATCTTGAAGAACCAACTACCACATTGGAAACCATACGACATCTACATAAACAATGTTTTTCCGTGGCACCAGGTGCACAGCTCTGTGAAGTGGATGTGTTATTGGATAATGGATGTATAGTTGGGTTCCTGTTGCCTAATACGACAAGGATAGTTGCCCTTATGCCTGCGCCGCACTGTGAAGGGTTTTGACCCATGCTGAATCAATAGACTGGGTAGATGCGGGGATGAGCTATCGCCGCCCATATTCACGCCAGAATCCAGGAGAACTGTGCAGTTGGCACAAGACCACTTCAAAGATACAACCTTCTTGTGGGGGGTTCCACATCACAACTCTACTGTAAGGATGCCATCAAAACAATGTTAAGCAGGGGTCCTATACTAGCAAGCAAAAGACCACTCTATTGAAATGCAGTAATTCAAGACAGATCCTGGATGCAATACCGGTACTCACCACTATCAGAAAGCCGGCGTTTTAAAACCACCAGACTTTTGTGTAAAACTGAACAGAGGAACCCAAACCAGGCCAAGGAAAGACTTGCCAAGAGGTGGATACAATGTAAAACTATATTCTGAAATGAATTGAAGTAAGTAATTATTTAATGTACATGTAAAAATTGTAAGTTTTGATTTAAACTGGGAACTAAAGTGACATTTAGCTGAATTCTGCCTGACAACAACCCCCGGCAGGAGTTGAAACTTGATCAAATTGCATTCCCAGGCCTGGCTGCCTCCTGCTTCCCCACCAAAAGGAGATGACACCTCTCTGATTAGATTAGGGGAGGGGCACCTGCAGGAGGTTGAACAAAGCCTTGTCCTGGACTCAGGCAAATGTTATATTGGGGGGGGGCGTAAAGTGGTTTCCTCTTGGGAGAAGTGGGAGGAGAAGTGCCTGTGAGAGCCAGCTGAGCTTGGGGGAAGTGGATAAACCAATTATTCCACCATGTGATGTGGGAAGCCACACCCCTTTTGACCAGGGCATAAGTTAAAAAGATGGATAATTCATAGTACGGACTTGTCAGAATTATATAAGTAATATCATTATTCTTGTGATTTTTCTGTGCACGTTTTAAGAGGTGTTAGGACCCTGTGGTGTATTCTGGGGGGTTGCAAGCGGAAAATAGGGTCTTACTCCAAATGTCTGCATGTTAAAAATCTGACACTTCATCAATTAATGTCCATACTCCTTGCGCACATGTGTGTAATTTTTGGTAATTGTCCGATATTGGTAAACCAGTCAAAAAGCGCAAAATGTTGTCATTTTTTAATGCAAACCCCCAGGAAGATCAGAGGCAGACAAGCATGGACCATAAGGAATATATAATATGTACATGTAATTTCAACAAATTGTGTATCTGGGAAATATGTATTTGAATCAAATATAAATTTGTGGGCAAATTGACCAGGGGAGGATCCTCTGACCCATAAACAGACATCATCATGATGACAATCCATTTCCTTCGCCCAATCGTGGGAGAGGGGAGAATTGGGCCAATGACAAGTAGATAGGGGCAGGCTCAGTTATGCCACGCACACACCCACTTCCAAAACACATAAAAAGTGACTGCTGGGACAGATAGGGACATTCATTTTCCATTTCTGCGGAGCGTGCTGACCGACGACTTCACATCCAGAGATCCAACACTTAGACTTCCAAGCTAAACAGAGACTACAGAACTTTGAACCAAGAAGGCCCACTGCAAGCAAAAGTATTCTCAGCAGGCCTTCAGAATCCAGCAAACCTAACCAAACTATTCAACAGCCCGGCGAGCTGTTTGAATTCTTTGCCAAGAACTTTTGCCGGAACCGCAGACCAGACCCAGACCGCTGTGAGGAGAACCAGAGATCCGGATCGCTGTGAGCAGAACCGGTGCCTGATTGACCCATCGAGCAGAGAGTATCCGCCAGAACTGTGCAGAACCCAATCTCTTAGTTAAAATAATCTATCCAAACTATTTTAACCTAATTAGAACAGCCTCCTAGAAATCGTGTCATCTGTCATTTTTAAAGCTGCACAACTGTCACCTGTCAATTCTGCAGCTGCAAGCTGTCACCTGTCATTTTGAGTTTACTTTAAATCCAAAAAATTACCTTCGCAAAATCGTCCGTATCTCTGGAACCGTTTGTCCTAGGAACGAGATTTAACTTTCCTCTGAAAGCTTAGAAGCTAGCCGACTTCCTACTCCTTATACTTTTACCGCAATCACAATTTACACACTCGCAAAATTTCCAGCGAATTTGCGATTTGGCCTGATTTCGTCATCTGTAAAAAGATAGCCGCTTTTGCCTGAACTGCTAAAATTCGTTTGCAACCTAATAACCATCCCTGAACCATTGTTAGGGCTAACCTGAACTGATTTAAAGTGTCTACCACTCACTCTGAACCCCTTATAGGGAATTAAAAGCAATTTTATCATTTTTCACTTCCTTGCCACCACATTACAAAGCACTCTTGCCCGTGTTTTAAAAAGCATACCTGTTGTCTAAGCTTGCTGGGGGGGGGGACTGAATTCCGTATTGCATTTGATTGTATTCCTGAAGACTGTGTGTGTCACTTCCATCTCCTTGCATTGCATATAAGGGGGGGGGGTGAAATGCCACCAGGGGAAAAGTGAACATATTATCCCTTGTGAAACCATATCAATTTATTTTCTGTTCTACATGTATTCCACCTTGCAATTCCTTGAATCCATAAAGCATTTCAGCTACCTCATCCTCTATACTACTTCTAAGTAACCAAATCAGTTTACCAGTAGAACATTATCCATTGTTGATCACTGTCATATTTTAAGTGTGATATCCAATATTAATTTATTATAAAAGTGTGATAGATATATATATTGTTATATTTCTCAAATAAACCTTTTAAATTTGCAAAACAGACCTACTTCTTGGCTCAGTGGGGTCAGGGGGATTCTAAGAGAGGGGTGTTATATAAGGGTTGTCATCCAGAGTACATGAACTGGACCTAAAAATATATCAATAAAGGTTTCCCTCATCATCCCAGACTAGGCATTGACTTAGCTGTAGTGTTGAAGTGAAGCCGCTTAACAGCACACTACCTGATGCATTACTGAATGTGTTCTGCAAATGCCTACCAACCTATTCTTAAGGATGCTCTTATTTTTGGTGAGCCGTATAATGTAGACATTGCCGCTTCTCAGTGTGTTCCGTACCGTATTCCAGCAGAGATTACTACTGGCACACATGAATGCCATAACCAGCAATTCTGCCGTGCCAGAATACCTCAGCATGTTGTACAGCAAAGATATTGGCGAGCAGCTGAAACTAAATCCCCCTTCATCGTAGGGTGTGCATTCAGCGAAAACGGTTACTTTTGGAACGTATGTACCATCCTTTCTGTAATGGGCTTCAATATCACAGCTTTGTAAAGATCCCACAGCAGTTGTAATCCTGGCGACCCAGCTGATGGCAAGTAGTGGTCTTGCTCTTCAGTGAACAAAATGAAAAATTATTACTAAAGGTCAAATATGTGTGAATTATGTTATGTTCATAAACTTTCCTGCATGCCGATTGTGTTCATTGGCTGACTGAATATGATGCACTATTTCCTTTTTGACCTCTTCCATTGTACCCAGTGTCTAGCTCGTCCGAGGACCAATACAAGTGGTCCTTATTAATGAATTGCACACAGTATGTGTGTTTACATGGCAAACTTTTTGGGCCTGATTTACAAAACCATTGTACAACGGTGCAATCCCATTGGAAACGGATTTGTAAATCAGGCCCATTGAGTCATGAGTAGGGGTTTATTTCGGCATGATTTGGTGTAGCGTATTTCTAATCTCGCTGTACCAGTATATTGGTTCTAACTGCCATCAGCAGAGTATACTAAGGGTTTGATTCATGGAACGTTTTCCTGTGGGATTGCACCATTATAAACCACTTTCATGAATCAGGCCCTAAGTCATCAAATGAGGCTGCCTTGGCCCACGGAACTGGCTTACACTGGGCTAACAAGCATTACTCTATTCCGCCCCATGCTAGTTCCAGCCTCAGTTCTTCATACGTGTGGTCAGTTCAAGTGTCTGAGGGTTATCTTACGCGGTACATTAAGAACAACTTCATTAAGACAGATGAGAGAACCAGTTGCTAGCATCACAGTCTGCAGGATTTATTAAAGCCTGTGTATGGATATTATAGGGTTTGTAACACTTAGTGATCAGTTGGAATACATTTTGAAGCTTTGAAGCACTTATATTGTATATAACACTTACTATTGCTTATATTAAGCACAATCATTGTTCCACAGCACATTGCTTGGCAACCCTGCATGTTTCACTTGCAGGAATCCCAGAAGTTTGCTTGCATTGACATTCGCCTTGATGTTGTTTCTGCATTGCCGTTTGCTGTTATGTAAAAACTCGTTGGTAATGAGCATCAGTTAGGTCATCTCTAGAAGGCAGATGTGTTCCATCAGAAAATGATCACTGTCAGTGTGTGTTGTTTGCTCTTTGGGGAGTGCAAAGTATTTCCTACCAGTCCCTCACTTGCCTGTCCTGTGGAAAGGATTATGGGACAAGCGGGTGAAGCCTCAGAGAATCCCAATGGCATCTTTTCAGGGTTCATATCATTATGTGCATTCACAGATGCCTTTCCATTTACAAAAACTAAAGCCGCACTGCAAATGGCCAGCTTTATAAGACCACGTAGCCTTCTGCATAAGACGGGAAACTGGTGAATAGATTTCCTGGATCTCAAATGGAGACGGCTCCTTACAAATCGGACCCCATCTTTTGAGTTTGGGGCTTCAATTTGCTGATCTAATGAATTCCGGGATGTTTTGAGTGCCTTAGATAAAAGGGAAATTATGCTCCTGGAATCATTGATTTGATAAAGAAAACCCAAGGTTTGCAGTGGTGAATCTCGGGAACATGGATATGCTAACGTTGTGCCGTGACAGTGGTAATTGTTGATTTGTTTGTGCAGCTTCGATACTTCCAGTTTGAGGCAGCAGATTTCATCAGCATCCTACTAACCTAGACGGTTGGTATTACCCAAATTGTTTGTTTACAATTGTTCGAATTAACAATTGACCGAATTTAAAGGGTCACAATTGACCTTTTAACAATTGACCATATATATATATATATATATATATATATATATATATATATATATATATATATATATATATATATATATATATATATGGGTTTTGAGGGGTTTGGCATTGGATGGGGGTTGTGGGGGGTTTCCCCCACATATATGTTACAATTGACCTTCACAATTCGGTCAATTGTAAAAAGGTCAATTGTAATTCGAACAGTTGTAAAACGAACAATTCGTATACAACCAGACGGCTAGTAGGCCCAGTGTGTGACCGAGGGGGTGTGAGGCCGAGCTAATCCCACCTAGGTGAAGCATCTCGGATAAGTGTCTCCGCCTGTGGCATGCACACAATTACGAGCTACTGAGATCGTCAAGTAGCCCACTGTGGTACCGCCATAATTACAAGGCTTCCCAATAATATAATTGCCGGTTGCGGCTTGCTGCTAATTAAAAGCTTAAGGCTTCGTGTTCTGTGGTGAGATGTGGTGGGAATCATGTAAGAGATTGCAATGCGTCCAACCTTTCAGAATGTAAAGACGTTACTTTGTCAACTTGTTTTTGTTTCGGAAGTAAAGCAAATGTGCAGCGAATGTTCAAAACGTACGTTCTCCACGTGGAACATGTCTGCTTGCGCTGTACCTAAGATTGATTGCATTGGAGAACTTATGGCAATCATATGTGTCCTGAAATGGATGCATTACATCATAAATGCCCATCATTGTGTCCCCATAAGAACAAATCATTGCATTTTATTCTAAGTTTATTATTTTACATTTATGTTATTTGGAAGTTTTGTATAGCTCCAACTTGTGGAAGCACCACTCCGAAGCACAGCAGAAGGGGCAGCCATTATAGATGCAAGAAAAGAAAAATGACATGGCCACGGGTTTTGGGATGATGTTCGAGGCCCGAGAGAAAACATTTCGTGTATGCGAGAATATGGGGTCCTGACATGTCAACAGTGGTTACAGTGCAGACAGAAGGCTTATGGGAAACCGTTGCGTTTACGTTAAAGACTCACGGGTGACGTTGTGCTGACAGGGGAATGGCGTGAAATGACTTATGGTTGTGTGAAATACCTCAACTTAAATACAGTTTGTTTCTCTACTTTTACACATTGAGACACCACTTGTCTTTTGCTGGTTGTTCTTGTTATCGGGGCTGCATAAATTTCTCAGTTAGCAGAATGGCCTGTTACCTACTCATGCTGTGACACAGCCCATGACCACATCTCTGATATGATAGGTTATTTATATTTATAACGTGCTTAATGCCCAGAGGTTTCTAACTGTGGACCCGTGGATCGAACCTGTGTTGCTCTTGTCTTTCTCCCAAGGCGAGCATGTTGTCCCCTGAGCTATCCTCCCGAGACTGTAAACGACCCTCACTTTGAGAATGTACACGAACATATGGTTTATTGAAATCATGGTGGAATGTATGGGTGCAGTGAATAACGTGACGCTTTAGGTTAAAATGTTTTTCCATGTTGTAGACAATAAGGTGTGCAAGCCCTCTGCTTTACTGTGGGCACCTTGCCACAACCACCCATATTACCTCGGCCAATTACATACGCACAGCCCCTTTTTCATAGGTCCCTGGCCGGGGCACATCTAACATACAATGTGATTGGTTGACGGTTAAGAGAGTTACTGCAGGGACTCAATATTCAACTGTCATTGTCAGGTGATAGAATTGGGGTAAAAAAGACTCATGTTGCCAGAGGTAGAACTTTAACTCTGAGAGATATATTACAGAGTTCACTCACCTGTGCAAACCCGTGATTTGGTGTCTCCCAAGAGGGAATTCTGTCAGTGTGCCCAGAGCTGGACAATGGAAAGGAGAGACCACTTTTAGACAGTGGTGAGTGGCCAGTTAAAAAGGCCTGGCAGAATCAGGCAAAAAAAAGTTGAAGGAAAGTGCAGTGGAAAATGCACAAGTTAGAGACACTGTTTTGGTCCTTGGTGTTTGTTTTGATAGGGAAATTGATCTTTCTAGTTTTTTGGTGATGGTGTTTCTTTATGTTCTGTGTGCCGGAGGTCACAAGGAGTGCCATATAGGGAGGACCTGCCATTTGGAGCTTTGCTATCCCTGTATTGAACATCTGTGTTAGCTCCTTTTTTCTGGAGTTGTAATGCAAGTGGGATATCCAAGATCTCGTCATTGGTTGGCATGATTGGGAGGCCTGCCCCTT
Source organism: Ambystoma mexicanum (assembly GCF_040938575.1). Classification (NCBI taxonomy): domain Eukaryota; kingdom Metazoa; phylum Chordata; class Amphibia; order Caudata; family Ambystomatidae; genus Ambystoma; species Ambystoma mexicanum. Next base: position 1,366,582,496 of record NC_090932.1, on the reverse strand, counting down.
CAAGGGAGGTCACACATCCAATCAAAACACAGAGTTAGGCTGTTCCCCAAGGAATCTCAGTCAGAACAGGGTATTATGGCAAACGACACCAACAACAAGATCCACTCTAGCAGATGGGTGAAAAGACCAATCCCAGGAGAGACTGCTGAGATGTGAGAGGAGATAGGTGACTGGGTCTTGTGGTATTAGAGGAGTTACACCAGGAATTTTTTTTACAAAGACATTGAATGAAATACATGACGGTGGATCCCACTTTGTGCGACTACCTTCAGCACGCATGGCAATGCCATCAGAACACGGATTCTAAAAAATGGGCATTTATTACAGCTTGAGGACTCAGCACTGTCATCACAATATTTGCTTTTAGGAAAGGGAAGAATTTCAAACAAATTTCGATCAGCCAAATGTGGGGCTTGGACCTTGTTTTAGGCCATTTCCCATGCAGGAATTGCAATGTATGGAAATATACGATGCAGATGGAACTCTTTCCAGTGAAGGAGAAGAGATGGACTTTAAAGACCCTTACCACTTGCAATCGCACCAACGTCAATAGTTGATTCAATGTCCTTGCAAAAAAAGTGTACATAGGAAAGACGCCTAGATCAGTCAAAATTCGGATCATGGAACATTGTTCACGAATTAGACCAAAGGTGCACACAGCCCCTCTGGTTGAAACTTTTTGCCAGTGGGCCATTGCCCCAAGGACATTAAATGGTGGGCTATAGAAAAACTTTGATGCCCCTGTGCTGATTTGGTAGGTACTAGGTTGAGAACAGTTTTGGTTACATCAACTTAATAACTACATCGATGGCTTGAACGTACAAGACGAATGGCCGGTATTAGTCATTTGAATCTATCCTTCTTGCCGATGTTTCAATATAGCCAGGATGATACACACTTAGGAAGTGCAATGTAATAATTGGGTGCATTGGATTTCTCAGACTGGCATGCCTGATGGAATTTAAATATCTACATAATAAGGCATGTTTTGTGAATTTGAACAATACACAATCATAGTTGCCGGCTTGACCGGAACGTTATTGTGCAGGATGAGGATCATTTATGCAGCTTTCTATTGGCCTGATAACGGTGGGTGTATTTATTCCAGGTTCTCCACTGACGCTGTGTTTCCATGGAGATGCGTGTCAGGTACAGTGGAAAAACACAGTTCTGACATTAGGGGAGCAACGTCTTTCCATTCGGTTAAACGCTGAGCGCGCTTAGGAACAAGATGTATCCCAAGCGGACTCACTATTTGGAAGCTGTATTGTCTGAGTTCTGTATGTTTTAGAGCCTTAGTCGAGTCATGAGTGAGGATGATAGTGTTTTGGTTCCAACACTCAAGCAATTATTTAGCTTGAATATTTCTGGTAGAAAGATGGAGTTCTGGCGTACTGGAGGACAAAGTGAACAGCAAATCCATGACCAGTTGGACGTAAATTGATTTGAAATCATCCTTTTTTCAAAAAAATTCTGATTGAATATTTATGTAAAGACAGCAGAATGTTTTGTTGAGGTAAGATTATCTAACTACACATGACTGTTGAGGGCAGGTCTATTGTTTGAAAGGATATTACAACTAAGTCGGGGTTCTTATTGACATTATGAGTCGTTTTGGAACTAAATGGAGCCACCATTGAATTGTGCAAGTTGCGCGAGAATCATTTTGAAGTAAATAATGTGCCAGGATTGGCTAGTTGCACAGAGTTGCGCTCGAGGGAAATGCCGGTTGTTGTAGAGGGAAGTCAAATGCATGTTTATACGATTAAATTCACCACAGATTTCAAACCTCTACATTAGCTGACCTGGTACATAGTAGTGTGAGTTCTCATACAGACTGTAATTGTTTTTGCAGCTTGTATCAGACTTTCTTGGTCCTGAGGAAGGCTGTCTATTTTAGTGATTTGTTCACTGAATAGTCAAAATCAGCGATAGAGGTAATCGTCATATTACTAAGCTGTGAAATTAAAGAAGTACAACCTCAACTAGTAGACCATAGATGATATTGGAAAATAGCAAATTGCCGATGTCATATTCTGTTATGAAGAAATTGAGGGCTAAAGCACATGCCACCTATTTGTGGTATTTACACAAAGTGTTTTTGAATGAAGGCTGTTAGTGCATAAATATTGATAAATTGGTTGTGCGTCTGAGAATGAGAATGGATTTTTGTATGTGACTTACTTCATTTTATGCAGATGTTGAGTTGTTTTGTGTTTTTAATAAACAACTGTGTCGTTTAAAAAAAACAACAAATGAATAGATGAAGATGATTGCTCACTCACTCCTATGAATTCAGGTTGTATTTTTATAGGAAGATGACATGTGTATTATGGCATATTAATTGAAAATGAATGTCTGTGATTGTCTAAGTTTTTTTCAAATTATTTCTCATGAGACAGCTATTTCTGCGTTTTTTCTTTGATTATATCACCCCAAGTGTCAGTGAGTTATGGGGTGTTCCCACCATTTGTCGTGGACATTTTTTAAATAGTGGACATTAATAGCCATTTGCAAATGTGTAAAGGTAAAACTGTTTAACCAATCTATCATGAAGCGGGTGATTCCTGCCTGTGGCTCATCTCCTAGAGTGTTCTTGTTCACCTAACAGTATTGGTAGAGGCACTGAGCACTATCCACCAGGATAGGCACTATAGTGTATGAGATCTGCAACAGGACATGGAGCAGAGATAAGCGGACAGTCAATGATATGCTAGGAGGGCCTATACCACAAACATTAATGTGTTGCTAATATGCAGGTGCCCCTACATGATGTCAAACCGCATAGGGTGATGATAAAGATACAATCTGAGATTGGGGGTCAGAGCAACATCACAATGGTTTACCCTCAAAATGGTATGACAACTCGGACAGTAGGGAGCACAGTGAAAGGTAGCATGCAGCAGAAAGAGCCTGCTGCACACAGATATAGTGTTAATAATATGAATAAGCCACCCTAGTCTGCACATACGTAAACATTTAAACAAATAAAGATTTTAATTTTAGAGACAGGGGTCATTTTGTAAAAATCGAAAACTGCATGTAGGGGAACATATACATTTGCAATTACATACCATGGGGTCCACTGCATGCAATTTTCGTCACGCTCAAAGCAGAGAGTAAAACTTAAATAAATGGCATTTAATCTTCAGTTTTACTCTCCACTTTGGGAGACATAAAATAATGAAAGCGTACAATTGCTTCTGTGTTTTTTTTGTGTTGCTTCAGCTTATGTTTCAGCTTTTCTAGAGCGATGAGAGGGCAGTTTTGCTTTATTTCTCTGTCTCAGGTGAGCACTCTATTTAATGCTTGCATGACGTTTTCCTGCTGGCGTAAAACGAATGGATTCCAATGGAATACATCTCACATTAGTGCCTGCTCCATTATAAAATGCTGCTCAAATGCGTATTGTCAAGCAGTGTTTCATATCTCTCAAATCAGAGAGAAAAGCCAATTTTGCCCTGTTGTTCTATTTTCAGAGTGACAAAAATGACATGCAAGCTGCACCATTAGCATGTAAGTCGAAACGTAGATTGTGCATTGCATGCAATTTTCGATTTTTACAAAATGACCCCCATATTACCTGCAAGAAGTTCTGCAGGAAATGGTCTTAAAATGCCCGGTCCCATTGCCCGCAGTTAGTCGTCATAGTCCAAAATCGAACCATGTGCCTTGCTTTGTCCCAGTTCTATTCCTCTTTCCCGTCTTGTCAAACTTGTCTCACACTGTCCTCTTTCTGATATATTTGGATCTCTATGCACCATTGCTGCACTATGTTGCTTTGTCAGTATTCTTCTCACTGGCTTTTTCTGCCACATTCCAGTCTTACTGCCCACAGGAGTGAACTATTGCCCCAGCACACACAAACATGCACGCACACGCAAACACATTTTGATTTTTAAATGTACATTTGTTCACTGCACTGTGCACTCTCACGGTCACTGTCTCCACCTGCAGACACTGGAAGTACTGCTCATTATTCAAGCCATACATGGCCTTGACGGTTCCCAAGCATGTGTTGTTATGTACATGCTGGGACACCCAATGAGACACCTTCCAGGCTTCCTGTGGGCCCATGATCACAAGGGTCAACTGCATTTGGGGCCAGTGGCTCTACAAGCCCATATGTGAGGAATGCAGTCCATCATGATGTGGGTCCATACGTGAGTCATATACTCAACATCTGAACATTAAGAGCAACCCATTCACACACGATTTGGACCGAGGCCATCTTGCCCTAATTAAGGGGATTAGGATTGTGCCTGTTATGAAACTGACCAAGATCACATAATCACTAACCTTTTGCAGTTGTCAGGGTTCCAGGACTCCTACAGCACCAGTGGTACAACAAATACATATTCTTATAAAGGAGCATTATTAGTAAATAACATATAGAGTTGGCTTTCTGTGAGCCTAAGCTGTGCACTTCAGTTCTTCTAACACCATATGTTTGTGCAGAAATCAGCTGTTTGTAAGCAGTAACTTACAGACCCCATCACATACCTAGTTGATCAATGCTTTGAAGAGTGCATGGTCCATCCCTGTTTATCAGAGGCATGTCAAAATGAACTCCAGCATCAGGGAATTCATGGTCTTACTTTTCTAAGCTAAACCTGAAAGTTCACTGAAGAGGGGGCCCATGGAATGCCCCTCCTCACCCCCATAAACATGACAGCCTGAAGAGTCAAGAACACACAAAGCAACTCACTCTTTGGACAGCCCCCAAGAGGGCCAGTGACATCCACATATGCAAACAGATATTCTCTTCGACAGTCATTCAAACCTTATCCAATCAATGTCTTTATGGATACAGGTGCCGCTACCCTGATCATGGATCCAAATGCCTCGATAGATCAAATTGACTAAAAATGGAAAACCATTGTGCTGACCTCATTAGTGACACCACAACATAGCAACGTTAGTCATGAAGCAAACTCGCAGCCATGCACGAAGTTACACGAACACACCTGTGCGCACCCGAAGAACATGCTCACATAGTTCTGTAGATAGAGGACAGATACATATACACACTGTGGAAAGCTTTTATTATTTTTCTCATTAACTAAGTGCAGAAACGCAGAACGCAAGGCAAAAGAAGAGATGCAGAGCAAGCTCGCAGATGCTTAGTGCAACTAACACCATGGAACTACAGGATCAAAGAAGCCTGGAAGAACCAAATACTGCTAACCTATAGAAACATAGCACAGTATAGATATTTAGAAATCATAGCACAACTACAATGAGGTTACATGAAGCCACAAGCCACAGAACGAGCAGCAAAGAAAAGCAGAATTAGGCTGCACAGAACAGGAGGCCAGGGCTTGTAGCCAAGGTCAGAGACAAACAGCACATTCTGAAGCTAAGAGACAAGGAGCCATGTGGAGAAAAGTAGAATAAATCCTTGTAAATTGCAAACCAGAGAGCTTGATTTCATCACCCTCATCCACATGATGTAGCCAAGCCAGGCAATGGTCTTCAACCCACGGTGGTAAGAGGAACAGTTCTCAGCAACACAGTCATGAAGTGAAACATGGATTCTTTAACAACATTGCAATGCTGAGGGCACTCTCACAGGCAAAAGTGGTAGCACTGATAGTTACATTGGGAACGCATAGACTTTCCCATCACCGTGAGAAGGTGCACTGAGCGCGGAGAACAGAGCTGGGTCCCAAGTCTGGAGAGATCAGCTCCACCCAATCAGAGAACGGAAATCCAGGGGTGGATGGCAGAGGGCAAGTGCCAATGGTAATCCTGTGACCCTGCAACAATGCAATAGATTGTTTTTGGGTAAGGGGCAGGCAAGCCACCTGACATGGGTGAACCAATACAGTAGTAGCTATAGGTGCTGTGCAAAGGCACTACCACCCAATTATCCAATCCTGTCTTCTCACAGGCTTTTGGGGCAGAGCCCCATGATGTGAATAAAATTCGAACAAAATGGCCCGAAACAGGTCTAGGAGCTAGGAGTCTGGGAGATTTTCAATGTCCTGTATGATCCCGGTCTGTTTGTGTAATAAACAACAGTTCTAACTTGCCCGTGGCTGAGTCCTACATCTGTGCACTGTGGGAGGGTTTGTTGGGCCCTGGGAGCTGGAATGGTGAGCTTGTAGTGTGACCCCCAGTCCCTCTGCTATACCTAAGCCAACACAATACTTTCAGTGTCCATTCAAACATTAGGTACAACTTCAAAAGATGCAAAGTCTTACACTGACCCTATCCTCTGACATTGGAGATTTTTTAGACTTCTTGAATAATGTGTTTGTTCCATTAAGCTGCCTAGTAAAATGGTCCTTTGTTCATAACAGCCAGATGGTCATTTGGTATTGATTTAACCCACACATACATGTAATTTGCTGGAATGTATGACACAAAGTCAGCTTTAAAGTGATAATGGGAAATATATTTTTAGTTGTCATTTCTGGACCACATACATATTTTGGTTCAGCAGAATAACATGAATCGCATGCATAACATGAATTGTATGTAAAAGTATATCTATGCACATATTTTGCTCATATTTTAATAACTATATCATGCATGCTGTGACAACAACAAGAACTATGTCTTTGGATGCATAATGTATGTACAAATGTGAATAAGTAATGTTTAGCAACATCACATGCCCACACATGGGTTTATAGTAACATTTTGTTCTCACTCACAAGGGAGGGTGCTAGCAGGTAGCTAAGATATTCCTTATACTATTGAGAGTTCAATGGGTTCAGTAGGCTAATGTAAACATGGAGTGTGTCCTGGTGGGTGTGAGACAATGCAAGGAACCTATGACACACTCTTTCCAATCCCAAACTGCAGTGCAAATGATGTAGCCTCTGCAGAGTTGTCGGGGTATTCAAGCTCAAATACATAGGAAGAAGGGAGAGTTTTGGGAAAACAAAAGCAAGAGACCATGTCTGACAGGATAACTTCTTATTTGGAAGCTAACTGGAAGTAGCTGATGAGGAAATGTTCTTAAGTGGACCATTTCTAAATGGGACTGAATGCAGAGGCCTTTCCCAAAGCAGGACCAGATTACCTGAGAGAGATGTTGTGAAGAACTACCTGAGGTCAGTAAGTGTCCCTACCTGTCATGCGCCTTCAAAGGCAAACAGGATTCAAGTACTTTGATCCCAAATGTTTTAGAAACATGCTTCAATAATTAAAATATCCCACATATCAATTAAAATCATGATGGAAACCCTGTATACAAACTGTATCACTGAAAGGGGGAAATATAGTGCAAGGCATTTGTGCTTTGTGATTTGTAATTAAAATTTAAACCCTAGGTCGGAAGCCATAATAAGGTTGTTCTCCTACAATTCGGGATTACTGGAGGCCTTAGACATCCCACATTGAAATATGGGATGACACTTCCTTGTGATTGGTGTCTGCCACGGTTGATGAAATAATTGAAATCTAGTCCTTAAAGAATATATGAAAATGGTATGTTGTGAGGGTGAACCTTGTTCCCTCAGTATAGTGGGCGAATTTGGTGCTGCTGTCCCAGAATTATTAAAGAAACTGAAACTCGGAGAAACCCTATACTTTACCATTGTTTGCAATAAGTTCAATGTTTTAAAATATGTCAAATGGTATTGATGCCCAGGCTAGGAATCAATAGTCTATCATTGATACAGTCCAAACTTTTTAGATTTTAATATGTCCAAGAATAGGTGAGCTATATTAGAACAACATATTTCTTTGATGCCAATGCTTGCTAATGGATTCTGATAACTGCCTTCACTTTGGATATCAAGGGGAAGGTGCTTTGGAGACAATGAAAATTTCATATTTTAGATCGATGGTCTCTTGAAAGTCAAATCAAACAATGTAAATTAATTGGTCTACATTCAAAAGCAACTTTGATTTTTGTCTAGAATATTCAATCATATTTGTTTGTATATGACTGTATGTTTGTGTGAATTGAATTGAAAGCATTTGTTTTACATCAGCAGTCAAGTTGCATTTCCATTCTATAGGGAAGCTGTCTGTATTGTTTTAAAATTGCTGGTGACTTCATTAGCCTTGTAAGCCAGGGCACCACCTTTAATTCCTTGTTTTATTATTTTAAATTAATTGAAATATTTAGATTAAAAGAATCTGTTTCTTGTATAATATTTTGGCTGGGATTGTTGCATTTTACACAGTTCTCTGACGTTCTTCCTCAGACATTATACCTAGTTTTGTACCGCAACCCTGAAGACATATCTGACTTCAATTATGACATTACTCAGATTTTGGTACCACTAAATAAGCCTAACTGTTTAGCCATCGTATTAGGCTACCTAAATTGATGGCAAGGAGACATTACTGATGTGGACGCCCTATAGTTAGAATTAAACTTAAACAACTGAATTAATGGTCCATAACACTCAAGCACCTCATTCTAAAGGTAATATCCTGGACTGGGTTGTGTCCCATAACCTACATGTCACCATTACTAACACCACACCATTGATCTGGTTAATTCACCTATTTATAAAATTCAACACTCGGCTTCCAGATAAACTGGAGAACAAACTAAGCACGACCAAAAGGAGTTTCAGTAGGGTCTTTAAGAAACGTAAGTAAGCTCTTGAAATGTATTAGAACTGTTTTGCAATCTACTAAGAACTCAGACTCCCCAAACACTCTTGCCACTTCCTACAGAATGATTTTGAACAAAGAGGTAGACCAATTAGCTCCTATGAGGATGAAGACTATTAGAGATCGTTTATATCACAATAGCTGGTTCAACTCAGAACCAGGAGCTCTTGAAAAAGCTAAACGACAGCTCAAAAGGGCTTGGTTAAAATCAAAAGCAGAACCTAATAAAATGACTTGGGAGGGTCTTGCCAAAACTTAAAAGTTAGCCATTCATTAAGCAATTGAATATCTCATCAAACGCTCAGATAAAGAACATAACTTGAAGAAACTCTTCGACATTTTGAGATCATTAGAAAAGCCTAAGCCTCAAGTTCAGGCGTTTGCTGATAAAATCACTGATGCACGAGAAATAATTAAGACAGATTTGGCTGCTAGCTCAGATATAAATATGGAAGAACTGTTTGTTTATTTGTGTAAAACAATCTTAGAAGCTAATTATTCTCCCTGCCACTTAACATTCTCATCCTATTACAGTGACCGACATGGAAGATGCTCTGCGAAAATTACACCCTACCACGTGCTTTGCAGATGTTATTGCAGTGAAATTAATTCTTGAGAATGCTAAAATATTTTCTCCCTTTCTTTCATTATCTGTTAATTCCTCCTTTACATATAACAGTGTGCCTGATGACATCAAGACGGTCAGAGTAACTCGTCTGGTAAAGACAACAGGACTCAACCTGGGGTCTGTGCAAAGCTTAGACCTATCACTAATTCACATTTCCTGCTTAAGGTGACTGACAAGATATCCAGTTTGTGACTTCAGGAACATCTGGAAGCTGCGGCTATATTGCATCTTATGCCATCAACTTTTTCCCGCATCTCAGCACTGAGAGCGCCTTTTGGACTTTCAGTCTGACATGTTGAATGTTATGGCTAGAGGGAAATCAGGGCTGCTGATTCTGCTCAATATCTCAGCAGGTTTTGACCTCCTGCACCATTAATCCTAACTACCTTAGCTACAGTCGGTCACTGCTCAGAAAATGCCATCCAGTGGGTTCAGTTGTTTTTATGTAACAGGAGGTCTGCCATGCGCTGGGGCAATGCTTCTTCTGCCTCAGCCCCGATACCGTACTGCGTTCCACAAGGAGCTTGTTTATCGCTGGCATTGTTTAATTTAACATCTACATTAAACCACTTGGTGACATTCTGGCTGACATGAGAGTGATATTTATTAATTACGCTGATGATACACAACTGTTGTTTCAGCTGGAGGGGACATATAAAACAGACACTGATAACCTGTGCTGTATTTACAATACCATTAAGCACTGGATGTCGGCCAACTGGATGTGTTTTAACAGTAACAAAAAAGAGTTGTTGGTATTTGGATCCTCTCAATGGAGGTCAAAACTCTCCCCTAGTTACTCTAGTTTCACAATCGAGAACTGCGTGATCCCCTTTCTTGATAAAATAAAAACACCGGGTGTCTTCTTAGAAGCATCATTAGGTGCAGAATCACATGTGAATTACATCTGAAAACTCACACTTCCACCTTACGCTCCTTAAACAGATAAAGCCTTTTCTGTCAGAACAAAGTTGCATTTCACTTGAACGTGCTACAATCCTAACCAGAACAGACTATTGCAATGCCCTTCTGGTGGAAGCTAATAAGAGTTGTATTCATAAATTACAAGTCATTAAAAATGAAACTATCTGTATCGTTAAAAATCTGCCTCGCAGATCTCACATTCCAACAGTAAGAAAAGAACTGCACTGGCTCCCATTAGCAGCACGGGTGCATTTTAAGATACGCACCCTGATTCACAAATGTGTTCATGTTAACACACTTGTTTATCTTTTAGACAGGTTGACCAATCATGAGCCTAAAAGAGTGTGAAGGTCCACAGGTAACGGGTGACTCTCATGTCCAAGAACCAGACGAGCCTTGGAAAATGGAAGATCAATTTCCACTCCGGTTCCAGAGATTTGAACTCCTTGCCTTTGAACCTTCGGGAGTAAACCAACTTATTCCAGTTTTGGAAATGTTCAAAGGCTCTTCTATTTGAATAAGTCTCTACGCTCTAGCAGATGTTTGCTGTCTTGTCTTTTATGTTGCGGCTTGAGTTTTTTTGTGCACCCTGATGCCTGCGTGCTTTTGGCACTTTGTAAAAAACAAATGCATAAATAAATACTTATGTAAAAATTGTAAACACAATAGCACAATTCCATCTTCCCCCATTTACTACATAAAGGCAGCCTCTCTGCCCTTTCATCTCTTTGGTGCTGTAAAGCTGTTAATGTGTAAGGCGCAGCTTCCAGGCTTAAGGGGAACCCTATAGGGAGCAGCTCAAACTTTTGGTATATGCAAATCCCAGACAGGCCCTCCTTACATTGGGAAGGATAGCCCTTAAAATCTGAATAAAAAAGCACGGCTGTTGTGCCCTGGTCCCATCATTTAGCTGTACCGTAAAGATTGCAGGAACATCAGCCAGAGACCCTTACCTAGCAAGGTGTCAGAGATATTGCAAACTCAAGATTGTAGTGTTATTGGAATGCCCATCCTGGTCACTTCACCCAAACACCCCTTCTGTCACTGCCAGAGTGCTCTTTTCCACCTTTTAGCAACCACTGCACCCTCTTTAGACCCAGGTGCTGCATGATCAGGGACTTCACTTTCCAGCTTCGACCTTTGCTGCTGCTTGTTTCATTGTGAACAACCCCACTGCAGGGATCCTGGTTCTGCCTCAAAAAGATTTGTTGCAATTGGGGATTTTAGGGAAAGTCATATTGCCTATGTTAAAAGAATGTTGAGCCTACTGTGAGAAAGCAGGCTAGTACTCTAGGATGAGCAAACAGGGATTCCGACCTCTGCCTCAATCCGCCAGATCTACGCCTGCAGAACACCCTTTTGCCCTGCCCAAAAAATGGACTTGCCCTGATGGGAATCATTCCTAGTAGGCCACCGATCACAGCACCTGAATTTGTTAAAGTGAGGTTTGAGGTCTCTTTTAGCCTGCCCACTAAGGAATGGGAAAAGGTAACTATTCCCCTCAAATTTTAAGCAGTCCTTTCTCTGAACCAAATGTTCTTGCCTCTCATACCCCTCAGCATGTAGCTTAAATTAATCTGTTTCCAGGCTGCACTTTCCCTCTTCTATCAACTTAAAGTTGTTTGTTTCGCTGTACATAGGACACAACATATTTATTTGAGAGAGAGAGAGAGAGAGAGAGAGAGAGAGAGACAGAGAGGGAGAGAGAGGGGGGGAGAGAGGGAGAGAAGGAGACAGCTATAGAGAGGGAGGAAGAGAGATGTGTGTATAAATTGAAGTATAGTGATAAAGAAACAGAGATAGGGAGACAGAGAAAAAGAAAGACATGGAGAAGGAAGTGACAGTGGAATGTGAGCTAGTGAAATGCGACCTGTGTGCAAGAGGCCAGTGGTAGGAGTGCAGGGTTGCAGGTTGTTTTGCCTTGTAAGCCAGGTCACTCCCCATCCCACTTACTGACTCCCTTCTATGACCTCAACACCAACCACTTTACACTACACCTGCACACACACCCCTTCCTCCCACAATGGCCACGACAGAGTTAGCCATTGGGACATTAACACTAAAAAACATGATTCAGTTCCCCTCTATAGCCCTGTAACACTCTTGCACATCAGCGGCTAATCAGCCCAAAAGCGCTATAGTCTATTATATTTTGGGTTCTTCCCTACAGAAAACATACTCCCAAGTTTCCCTACCAAAACCCATAGAAAGCAAAGTGTTACACAGGAACTGGGTACATCCGACCTGCACCCATCAACACCATCTTTTGTATCTGCATCACCCACTGTCCCACTAATGCCCCTTCCTTTTTAACAAAGCCACACGCAGCAAGACCACCATAAGTGGCAGAAGGATACTATACAAGATACTTTAATTTACATTATATGACATTGAGGGGGTATTAAATCAGTGTAGTTCCTCGGTCAAAAGAATCAATAGAAAAACCAATATATACCATGAGTCAATGTCAATATAGGAGATGCGTCTATTAACAAGTGCTGAAGACACACAGCAGTAGTATGTGCATATGGCGAGCGCCCATCTTCAGAAAGTATAACCATTATGCTATTAAGAATTCTGGAGTTTCAATGATCACAAGCAAACATGACAGGTGTGGGACACAGAGAGGTTTTGTGGAGAAAGGTAGAAATAGTCCTATAGCCATAAAAACGGATTTATTTTTTAAGTACTCCAAAGGTTATGCAAGTTATGTATAAACGCATGGCTTGGTGAATGGTGAAAAAATCCCTGGAAACATGTGACCTTATCACAGAGGCTCCACTGGGATGCGCACAGGCCTTGTCAATGATGCAACCAGGATCTCCAGTTGCCCCGTGCCAGCTGCGTTATAATTAATGTATCTTGACTTTTCCTCTAACATGATATTTAATTATGGTACTAGTAGACCTCGCTTTATTAACTGTACATATGCAAAAAGGGCCAGCAATGTCAGGAACTAGAGAACCTGATTTCAGAGCACTGTTGTAGCATAGTTTTATGAAACACGTTAAGTAACATTAAGTACGTGTGTGAGAAAAGTAGTCATTATTACTAGCTTGAATATTTTCCCACTCCGGTTTTATTTTGCCGTCCAATTACTGTTGTGCAGGCCTGGACTGGCCCACCGGGACACCGGGAGTTTCCCCGGTAGGCCTCGAGGTGTAGGGCCTCTTTTCTTGGTGGAGGGATACATAATCAAAGGGAAATCATGACATAATCCCATGCATCCAGCCAGGCTGGGCTGGGTGGAGTTTGCGCGGCGTGCTGCCTGGATGACCTTTCTGCCCGTGGCTTGTGCGTCTGCAAATTATGGGAGTCATCGGCCAGGCACATCACTGAAACTGCACGTTCCTAGTGTGCTGCTCGCATGCGCATGTGCGGCCCAACGCATGCCAGTTACAGTTTTGGTGACTCGACGATGAGGCAGGCTGTGGGCCTGCACCATCTGCATTGACTGTTTGGCACTGGCTCAGGGCAGCAGGTCTCGTTCCTTTCACAGAAAGGTAAGGCGGCATGAGTACCAACTTAAGTCTATCACAGCGCTGCAAAATGCTGTTTAAGAGAGCGACTGCAGGCACGTAATGAGAAATTCGTCCTTGTTCCTTTCCATCCCGACAGTATATAAATGTGACTGGCATTGGGGTCTGAAATGGTTCATAATCATAAGGTCAAGTGAGGAGTTAGGCGCCGCTGCACTGGGAAGCGCTATAAGTATGTGCGTATGTAGCATACGTTAGTATAGCGCAAACCTAGCTAGAAAACAGAAGAGCGATACAGAGGGGCGAACGCTAATAAGGGGGTAGCAACGTGCTTGGCACTGAGATTTGGATGAACATTGTGGGCACTGCAGGAAACATAACGTGCACACTGCACGTGCATGCGGAGGACGACTTCCGATGCATTGATATGGGATTTGATTTAAACACGGAAACATGGTTCGTAATATGGATCTCTCTTGTTGTTCCCCTCCCAACTTTGCTTTTTAAAAGTTTCCAGAAAAAGCACATCTCTGTGAAATAATTTGCCACTGCAATGCGTACATGGTATGCTTTAAGCACATTTATGGCACGATGATGCATTAGCCATCGGTAGGCGCGATTGCACGGGAGAGGAGGAAGAATAAATCAAGATTAGCTGTTGTCAACTGTCACCTCTACACTGGCTCACATGGGCTTTCTTTCGGATTCTTAGTGTGCGGTTGAAGGTCCTTGTGCATTGACTTGGTATCTACGTATTGGGCATAACCACAGCAATATGCAGAAAGCTTCACAAGGTTTGAAATTTGGCGGCCCGAAACTTCCAGAACGGTTTCTTTCTAAAATAAAAGTATAAGAACAGGAAAACTTAATTTAAAAAAGTAGAGGAGCACTGCTCCCAACGGCTCCCGCTCACTTCGACCACTGGAATTGGCTAAAGTGCCACATAGAAGCTGAAACTATTGCATTAGAGTATAGCTAGGAAGAAATAGCACGAGGTGGGACACAAAGCTTGTAGGTGTTTAGTTATTTATTTAGCTATTGACTGTCCATGGCTATGATAAACCCTACGGCCATTTCCACCTGCTTTCAGCCCCTCTCCAACCAAAACACATCCTCCTGTGATCTCTTTGAGCTAGTTTTATCAAGCCTTACCATCAAACTGTGTGCTCAAAGTGCCTGCCAGTGTTTTCTCAAAGCAGTCTTCTGAGAGTTAATGACTTAATTGGAACTGCAAAAGCACTACCGGTGTAATAAAAATGTCAAGCAGGTCTGCCTTCAGCCACTCGATTTATAAGCACTATACATGTCCTTCACTGAAGTCCTGTTCAAAACAAGCATTGACAAAGCCAACTATTTAAGCTTGTGCATCAATATTAGGCATTCACCAGGCACTGCTGTTATATGCCCAGGTACACTCACCACTTTCCACCTGCTACAATCCAGTTAGTATGACTACAGCAGTGCCTGACAAATTCCTCTCACACCATGCCTACACAAAAGCCAACACTGTTGGCATTGCCAGTGCTCATTTAATAGTGCCTTTTATCTGTATCCCCTTCCTAGCATGAGAATAGGATGAAATGGATTAGGGATGCATGTTGTCTGGGTACCTTTAAACTAGATGAATTAATTTTTCTCATCTGCAAAATGTGGAATGTCCCTGGTCCCTCTATCATCTACTTTGAAAGATCATGAATTTAATTAAGACATGACTTTTCAATCCATATATGTTTAAAACATGCTTCAAATGCACTCATTTCGACTAATTCTAGTCAACATTTTCTTGGGGGAAACTCAAATCCCCTCATAGAAGGAGGGTTGAGCTCCCGTCATGTGCACGCTCGTTCAGTGAACTATGGGGCCACTTTGAAAAATATTCCAGGGCCACTTTTGGTTCCCAGTCCGGCTCTGCTGTTGTGCTGCAGGAGAGAAGAGATTTACCTGTGAATGTATGCACTGGATTCTTGCAGCACGAACCAGCAGCCAAATAACAGAGATGCTGAAAAGATAATGAGGACAACACAGAGAAAAACAGCGGTAGGGTGAGCCAATGGGGGAGAGACCATGAATGGGTTCATCCAATTGGGTCAGGGTCACAGATGTGTAGGATTCCGGAGATCTTTGTGGGACATGCACGGTCATGTTTACATTCTGACAAAGCCCGTTCTCCTATTCACCCTTACACAGCCGATACAATGAGTGACATTGAGTTAGGTAACAACAACGCCTGTTATTCATAATGCAATGCAAACTAAAACTTCGGCCTGTCTTAGGAGCTCGCATACAATAAACACTCCAGTGAAATAATTATGCCCCCTACACCGCGCCATACCCTAGACATACATACCGAAGAGCTATGAACCATGGACCAAGGGTAAGACGATACATACGACCCACCCGGACATTTGAAAGTGTGTTTTTTTACGGTGTATCGTCTATTATTGTAGATGACCGTCCGATGGCAATTCTACTGTTAATGAATTGTACGTTCATTGCATATAAGGTTTTTCGTTTTTGTATTTCATTCGGTCAAAATAACCACGTAAACTTTGACAATCTCACCTCGTTTTTTCATCAGAAAGACAACGCTAACAAGCACATTGACTCTGGTCAATTCTTTCCATTTACAGACCGTTCATGCTTTTCTATTAATTAACTGTGATTGCGATGGCGTTGGGCGTCGACGTCATTTGCTAGCTATTTTAATGCTATGGTCGTTTTTCCTGAGTTGATACCTTTTAAGTAAATAATACATCTGCTTTGTAGAAAGGTATTATTGAAATAGTTTGTGCGTGTGAGGCAACAGTGGCTGGTTTCTTCTGAGACCCAAAAGACCAACGGAAATGTGTGTGAAATGTTTGAGGCGCGCTCTCTATATCTACAGTACTTTTGGTGACACCTGTTGGCCAAAGAAAATATCGCACCTTACGTTGTATTCCTATTAACTAACTAAGCACAGAAAGGTTAGAGGCCGTGTTAGTCCAATTTTAAAATCACGCAAGTAACAGATTGAATAGAAATAACTAAGCAAAATGAATCACACTTTACAAATTCACCTGAGTAGATCAGCCACATGTAGAATACAATGAAATGGCAACTGGGTTTTCTGGCAGGTAATGTTGTAAAATATTGAAATAACAACTGTAAAAAATATCGAAGGAGCACTGTAATTTGGAATGGATTACAAGACCTCAGCATCATCAGACACACACACACACAGACACACGAGCATGCGTACATGTACACGTCAGAGCTGTTTGCTTATGTTATTTGATTAGTAAGGCCCTGAATGCGGCAATAATGAGAGCTGGCAAAGGCATAGAGGCAAGCCTTATGGCGTAGATGAGGTCAGGAAGGAGGGCGAGCGGAGACAGGGCTGTCACAGGGTGTGGTGAGGCCCAGGGTAAAAAGAATTGGTGAGGCCCCCTTATGGATTTTTGGACTGGGCCAGCAGCGGCACAGTAGCAAACAGGAGCTATGAGAAATCGCCCCTTGAGTTTGTGTGGAGGAACCCAAATATGGTTTATTATTATGACAGCAAATTAACTACAGCAAAGTTATGTTTTTCCACTGAAGAAAACTTTGTCATATGTCATTTTGTCATATGAATAAATATATATGGGGTGGCATGACAGCGTGTGGTGGATGACACCAGCATTAGGGAGCGCCCCACCCCTGTGTGCGCATTAAAATGCACATTATACACAGTGACATGTAGATGTTGCATGGTTGATGGTGAATCTTTTAACTGGAGTGGATAAATGTTTTCTCCAAGTATGTGCAATGGACCAAGCACAGGGAGCCCAAAGCAAAGAAGGGGCGCTTGACAGTGTATCTCGGTTTGAGAACATTTTTGAAACAATAGAATACAGTGGTGCATTTTAGAGCACTTGTTGAGAAAAATTGGGTAAAAAGCAATTGTTTGGAAGCAAAGTTTGCAATTGGTTTTGTATGGTAGCACATGGAAAAACCTGATAGATGCAAGTCACCAACCTTGCCAGGAGCATTTTCCAATTCATTTCATTCTACCTTTGCCTACAATATATGCCAGTATAAAAACATTTTCATGCTGGCTGTTCCCATACATGCCCATGCAGTCTGCAAAATATATGCCAGTATTTGCATACAAGGACTCACAGCCATTAAAAAATACCATGCCACAGAAAGTATATTCAGACTGGCTTTGCCCCATAAGTGGTATTGCTGGCTAGAATGACCAATGTAGGCCAGTCTAGCCACCTGATAACACTTATGCTTTCTATACCCATACCTGGCTGAAGATGAGTGGGGGCCCATTTGAGCATGATGGATGGGGGACCCCCATTGCCTAGAGCAGAAAGCAGTCTGAGGCGACTGTGGGGTGCATACATTATAATGGAAACAAAGAAATACAGCCAGGCAGTAATAGCCGACTTTCATGAGAAGGCCAGCCAACAGGGAGCTGAAACATTAAATACCCACTGAAAAGCTTTAAGTCATTCTTTGTCAGCAAGTGGCTGATAAGGAGATACTGCTGTTAAAAGGCAATGAGAGGATAGCACTTCTGTATACCTCCAGGGAAGTGATGGACGGAAGGGCTCCAGAAAACAATGCTTGTAAGTAGAGCACTTCAAAATGTAAATTTCAACACCCAGAATCAAGGTAATATAGAAAGGAATTCCTATGTTACAAGACTGCTGACTGGAAACATGGGGCAGTTGCTGTGGGCCCCCGATGTTCGAGGTCCCTCTCAACTGAAATGGATTAAATGCCATGACACCATCCCTGGCTCAGCCCTTATGTTTGATTTACCCTTGATGAATGGTTCCGTGCATCATAGTTAAAACAACCCAGCCACCCCACTCCTAAAGATATTGACCCCCACAGGGCTGCTAAATTTAGTGGTGGGGGCTGACACAGACCACACTTTCAACCACACATTCACCCACCAGTCGCACAACTCCTTGCATAGACACATTCTTAAAAACAAACAAACCATTCACACCAACATACGTGTGCACATACACACATAAACATATATGTAGTTAATTTAAATAGACACACACACATACATATATATATATATACACATATTTAATTTTAAAACAAAACGCTTACCTTACTTCCATGCACCCCTCATGTGTGCCCATGCAGCCACATTAGGACTGGATGGCCCTCCCTCCTCTACATCACTTAGATGTGCTGTCTGACAGGAGAGGGGGCATCTCCTGTCAGTCAGCATGTTCATTCTGCTGGTCTCCGCAATGTGAACATGCTGACTGACAGGAGAGGTGTTCTCTTCTGTCATTCAGCATGTCTATGCGGTCAGCACAGTAATGATAGGTGACAGAGCCATGCTGCAAAAAGGGGTGATAGAGCTAGTTCCCCAGCCACTCCGGTGCTCTGGAGTCTATTCCAGATACTTTTTGGTCAGAAAGAAGACTGGGCCTAGAGGCCCATTCTAGACCTGCGACGTCTGAACAAATACCTCAAGTCCCAAAAATTCAGCATGGTCACGTTGCAACACGTGCTCGACCAACTGGAAAAAGGAGACTTCTTGACGTTGCTGGACCTGGAGGACACCTACTTCCAAGTCCCCATTCACAGGAAACACCAAACTTTTCTATGCTTTGTAGTGCAGGGACAGCACTACCAGTTCAAAGCCCTACCTTTCATATTGAAGTCCGCCCGCGGATTGTTCACAAAGTTCCTGGCACCAGCGTTGGCCCATCTGCATTTTCGGGGGATACACGTATACCCGTACCTCGACAACTTGCTCATCCGGGCCCGCTCGTGAGATTTGGCCATCGGACATACGGAGATGACCGTCCAGCTACTGACGGATCTGTGGTTCTCCATCAACTATCAAAAGTCCTGCTTGACACCATCGCAGAACACGCTGTTCCTAGGAGCCAGGCTCAATACGTTGTCCTGCCTGGCATCACCCACAGAGGAGAGGGTAGCGGCCATTCAAGGGAAAGTGCAGCGGCTGTTGTCGATGAAGACCGCCACGGTCCGAACTATCAAGTCATTGCTCGGCATGATGTCGTCCTGCATCTACCTTATCCAGCTCGGCAGGTTTCAGATGCAACCTCTTCAGGAGTTCGTGGACACTCACTGGATACAGATGACCGGAAGCTTAGTGGACAAGATCCTGCTCAATGAGGAGTTCCGTCGAGCGATAAGGTGGCGGGGCACCCGCTCCAACATCGCCTGGGGCATAGGGTTTCAAAACCCTCCATACCAGGAGACGGTGACTACAGACGCTTCTCTGGAAGGCTGGGGAGCCCACACCGGGAATCTGCATGCCAGAGGCCTGTGGCTGCCAGAGGATAAGGATCTCCATACCAGCATCCTGAAACTACTGGCAGTGTTCTGGGCCCTCAGGCGTGACCTTCCATCTCTGAAAGTGAAGGTGGTGAGGATTTTCACGGACAACACCACCACAATGTTCTACATCTGGATAGCAAGGGAGCACTCGATTGCCAGTGCTATCCAAGGAAGCGTTGGATTTGTGGTGCTGGGACATTGGACAAGAGATGTTCCTCATTCCTCTTCACCTAGCGGGAGTCTAGAACACCATTGTGGACTCCCTCAGCAGGGAAATGCGCTTCAGTCATCAACACAGTCAGACAGTACCAATGCAGGATGATACTAATTGCCCCAGCATGGCAGAGGCAGATTTGATACCCAGACCACCTCAGCCTGTCAGCGTCACCTCCGGTCAAGCTGCCAGTGGTTCTGGATATTCTCACCAGAGAAGGAGTTACAATCCTTCACCAGGATCGATGAACCTGAGGGCTTGGGTGCAGCCATAGAGTTTGGAGGATATGAGTTGCCTGCGGACTGTAGGGAGGTCCTTGCCAAGGGAAGGGCATCATCGATTTGGAAGTGCTGAGGTCATAAGTGGAAGCATTTCGCTATGTGGTGCCGGTCTCAGAAGATTACCCATCTGAGGGTCATGGCCCCACTTTTCCTGAAGCCTTCATCACCGGCTGAAAGGGCCTTGAACTTGCTGGACATTGCTCGAGCCCTGAAGTTCTACATGACACACACAAAGAGTTTTTGGAAGACTTCTCAACTGTTTGCGAACCTTGGTCCTGTGAACCAGGGGAAGGACTTTTCCAAGGCTTCCATCTCAATGTGGCTCTCCGGCTGCATCATACACTGTCATGGGTTGGTGAAGCAACCGCTGGCCGGCCATCCGAGAGCCCACTCCACCAGCGCGATTGCTGCACAAACGGCATTCCTGTCTGTTGTGTCCCTGCTGGACATCTGCAGGGCAGCTACGTGGAGGTCCACACACACCTTCACAAAATTCTACTGCATCGACATGGATTCCAGGGAGGAATCCAGAGTCAGCCAAGGAGTGCTACGCAAACCTGTTCGCTTGAGATGAGTCTGTTCCAGAGGTAAGAGTTGATTGCTTCTGTTGAGCCTTGCCACCTCCCATGGTTGTGTAATGTTGTACTGCTGTATATTCGTTATTCATGAGCATGTAAATCCATGCCAGACCCCATGCTGGAGAAGGTTTAAGTTACCTACCTGTAACTATTGTTCCCAACATGGGTCTGGCATGGATTCAGATTCAAACCCTACCTCCATCCCCTCTGTGGCTCTTCTTGGTCATACTGCCACTTTACATGCTTACCAAATCTGAAGATGGTTGCCAGGGGAGGGGCTTAGGGAGAGGACTGTCATTGGATGGGGCCGTATGACCCAGAGGACAGTGATTGGTTTAAAGGAGACATACAGTTTGTAAGTGAAAGTGAACATGTTTTTCTTTTACCAAGGATTCCCAGCATGATGAGAGGGAATATTCATGAGCATGTGCATCCATGCCAGACCCATGATGGAGAACAATAGTTAAGGTAAGTAACTGTTTCTGTTTTGCTTACCATCTCGTTCCCCCTGGATCTTCTCTTAATTTAACCTCACCTTCTTAGACCCTGCCTGCAACTCCTCTCGCTTCCGCTCTTTCTCCCTACTCGTGCTCCACCACTGGAGCCCACTGTCCATAACAATCAAATTCAAACCAACTGTGGATCCCCTCAAAGCTCAGCTTAAACTTTTAAAGAGGGAGATCCTCCTGTCTGCTCCCCATCATAACCCTTGTTCTTCCACTTTACTTATTCCTCCCACAAGACAAATACCTCAGTTTTTCTACCTGCACTCTCTACAATCTACCCAAATTCTCCCCCACATCTACCTACCAACAGCATACTGGCTGGCTCTACATGCAGAACCGCTCTCTTTCAAATTCCATCTCCTAGTCTACAAAGCTATCAATGGTCTTGCTCCTTGGTATCTGCCTGATTGTATCTCATTTTGCTCACCATCTCATTCTCCTCATCTTTCTCTTCATTTAACTTCACCATCTTAGAGCCTCCCTGTGACTGCCCTCGCTTCTTCTTTTCCTCCCTTCACATCCTGCTCCACTGGAACCCACTGTCCATAACAATCAAAGTCAAACCAACTGTGGATGCCCTCAAAGCTGAGCTTAACTTCACCTACTTACTGAAGAGGGAAATCTCCCTGCCTGCTCCCCATCTGACCTCACGCCTGCCTCCAGTGGTGCTTTTAGTACTCCTCTTTAGTTTGAATCCCCCTTACGTTAATGTTACCTTTGCAAAACACCTATTGTAATGTGAATATTTGTTTCTGTTTGTTTTGTTCCACGTGAACAAGTGGGCATACACTTAATGCATTGAAAAGAGAAGTCATAGTCAAAAGCATCCATAAAGGAAGAGGAACAACAAGGTTGTGGAACAACATCAGGCTTCCTCAAATGCTGGAAAGGTTTCAGAACATTGTTAGCTATCATGGATTGTTTAACTTTATGAATGAAAAATGTATCAAACTCATTGGATAGTTGGTCTGAGGGTATAAGAGTCTGATAAGCAAACACTTGATTAGTAATAGATTAAACTATTGAAAACACTTTTGAGGGTTTATTGATTTTAGTGTTATTTGTATTGTATGTTGTTGTTGGCGCCACCATGCCTGTCTTCAGCACCTTATAAATAAATAAATAAAATCCCATTATGCAGAATGGTAGTTTTTACCTTTATTATACCTGTATTATATAGTGAACGTGTTTTTCTTACCTCAGTAAGGTGGGAAACGTCCTTTGATGTCATCATAGTTTTTCTTTTTTCTATACATTATATTCAGGGATTTTTTCATTCCGATAAGTACCTTGAGTCCTCTTTGGAAGGGATATGTGAGGGAGAATAAAATAAAGGAGGGAAATCAGACGAAAGGGACTTGAAGGGGAGGGAAAGGGAGAAATAAGTGGAAGTCATAGAACGAAAGTGAACGGAATTCTATAAAAAAGGGAATAGAAGGGGACTGCAGGGATTTGAAAGGAAAGGGAGATGTGTGAATACAAATGGAATAAAAGGGCATGTGTAGAAAGGGGTTTGCATGGAAAGGGAAGGGAAGGGAAGGAAAGGAAAGGAAAGGCAAGGAAAGGAAAGGAAAGGAAAGGAAAGGAAAGGAAAGGAAAGGAAAGGAAAGGAAAGGAAAGGAAAGGAAAGGAAAGGAAAGGAAAGGAAAGGACAAGGGAACAGAAATGTGGGCAGGGCGAGGAAAGGAAAGGAAATGGGAGGGCAGGGGAATAAAAAGAAGGAGGGGCATAACGGAATGGAAGAAGAGGTTCAACATAATCATAGATTTTGATACCATATTCCCCTCCAGTATAATTATTATTAATTCCAATGAATTTGCTGTTATTTCCTTAGGGAAAGAGATGGGTGAACGTTTCAAATATTTGCCTGCTTTTTTTTCGAGTTGTGTCATGGGTAACCTTCGAAACGTGAGTTCAAATCCTAGCGTTGCCACTTCACTAAACTGTTTTATCATGTGGAACTAAATATGTGTTCTATGTGCTTGAATTTTCATAGTTGCCTGCGTTAGCGGTGCTTAGAAACAGGAAATGTGTTTTTAGCGGATGTCTCATTATGTGTTTGATCGTATTACGGTGGTAAATCTGTCAGAATACCGGCCAATGGAATTACTGATACTGCCAATTGGTCAGATGGTAATGCTACTGGAGGAATTACCTCTGGCAGTAATACCACCTGATTACAAGTAGTGTTTTGCTGGTGTAAATCCCCATTTAATGGAATCCATAGGACTCCAGTGGGGATTTTTGCCAGTAGTGCTGGTACGGACTTGAAGCTAGAGGTAACTCCTCCACTTTATCTTAAAAAATCACTGGTATTACCATCCGTTAATACCGCTGTCGATAATACCGGCAAACTTGTAGTTTTGCAGTGCAGGAAAAATTGAGGTAAATAGTATTACCTCCACATTTTTCCTGCACCGCCAAACTCATAATGAGCCCCAGTAACCATATTACGAGGACCTCAGTCAGGTGTCTAGTCTCTGTGCTTTACCACAGGAGAATATATCCATGTGAGAGCAGGCAAATATCCTCTAAGCAAGAGTCCATCCAGCAATCCAGACATGCATTTCTGCCTCCTTCCGCTTCATCAGTGATGTGCGACTGAGGTGCAAGGATTCTCTTCTGAATTAATATACTCCTAAGTATTTCAAAATTAGGTACAGTCAGTAAAAGATGCTCACATGATTGATTAACCCCTGTTACTTATTTGGATATAAAATAAAATGTGTGTTTAAAGGTGCATATGTTTAAGGGCAGAGAGGGTACCCTGTGTTGTTCGCATGACGTAGGAGAACGGGCCATGTGCCAGACACAGATACCCCCAAATCTGGACCCAGACAAGTGGTTCTGTTTGTTGAAGGAGTGTGGTGTAAACATGTTTGACCTATTCTGGGACGTTATTGGGCCAGACAGGACTCTTTGTCAATGATTTTGATTTTTTTCCAAAGATTTTTTAAGTATACTTAATTATGTGAGCCCACACTTTTATGATAAGCAGCGTGTTTTCGACTCAGCATTGCTGTCCTATACTTTGTATGGCATATCCGTTAATTAATTGGCATTGCGATCTTCCAATGAGCACAAATCCACATATTTATGTGTGTGCCTGGTGTTTGGGCTGCACTTGAGAGGGCCTGTCACAAATCGTATTAGTTGTTTGTGTACAAATTCCCACTACGTGAATGTGAGTAATTCTGCTCTACATGATGAGAAAAATGTGATTACTGTTATTCTAAAGGGTCAAATAACATATCCTATTCAGTAACATATCGTTTTGTTTATTTTGTGCAGGATTCCTGCTTTTCAAAGAATACTGTATGAGTGAAATAGAGGAAGGAGTCCCTCAGTTAAAGTTTTATGAAGAGGTAAGTTACCTAATTATGGCCAATATCTATGTACTGATCGCACACAGGGTTTCCACAGGGTCTAACATGATACCATCTGGGGTTCCTGAATGCTAGTGTGGGTCAGTGTTGTGGGTCAAAGTGGAACACTATTTTGGCCAATGTGGGCCAGTGTGATGAGTTACTTCATTATGTACCTAATAGTTTTTACGATAGTTGCTGAATAAACGTTCTTGAAATTGCACAATTTGCAATAGCTTTGATCAAAAAACTCCCCCTTGAGTACTATTCAAACATGCTGTCCCAATGAATTAATTGTCCTTTGCAACTGTGGGCCAGTTTTCATTGGTGCACAAGAAAATTGTATGGCTCAGTCTGACCTTGGATCGTGCTATATCATGACATAGTATTCCTGTTTATTTTACCTGTATTTGAAATGTAATTTTGCTTTGTACTCGGCTGTTAAGGGCTGGGAAGGGTAAGGCACCATATAACAATGCACCCCCTAAATAAAATACAATCATACATGTGGCATCATGTGGTTCATTTAAAGGGCCATATAACCCCATGTACAACTGCAAAGGCGGACTCTACAACCCTTTCCGAATTTAAGATTCCCCTGCTTCCCTCTTTCAACAGGACAAGTGAACTGTCGTCCATGTTGAGAAGGGGGTTCAAGCCTGGATTATGCATATTAACTAATTCCATACCCATTAAGGTCTTAGCAGACCTCAAGCAATTCCAGACAGCCCAGTTCAAGGCCTTTCTCCCAATGGAGCTACAGACCAAAAGCCACCCTTATTTAAGAGTGCCTCTATCTATACATCCTGGCCATTTGTGATCGTTTTGGGGAGAGGTGGGGTTTGGGAGTTAGTGTAAGGATGTGGGCTCTCATACTCCTTGACCATCACCTGAATACACCTAGGCAGTGCAAAAAGGCATAGAAACCCATGTTTTAGGATCTAGAAAGCCTCTGCATAAATGCCTTGTAATGGATTGTTGCCCGCCCATAGTGTTGTCCTTAATGTGAAATCCTCGTTTGAACCAGCTTTATTACAACCGCACTGCTAATTTAAATCTCTTGTGCTGCATTGCATGGGCTTATTTACCAATGTATTCCATACTATGGATAGGGTAGAGGAGATTCTTTTTGTCAAACTTTCTTTTTGTTTGTACCACAGCACTTATTCTGTACACAGTAAATGCCTGGTTTTGACACCACTGTCAGTGGGCCTATGTATACCAGAACCCTATCAGGTATCAGCAGGAGAGGATCTAATATTTACCTGGTTAGTAACCCCAACAACTCCTAGTAACTCGTGGGCACATCTCAAGGCCATCACGCACCCAAAAACCCCAAATATGACCTAATGATACATCAACACTGAACTAGTAATGGCCTCCATGAAAGTCCTGCAGGCCAATTAGGAAAACATGTGTCCCTTCAGTTAATAATATACTCTTCTGGTCAAAACACTGACAACTATATATTCACCCCATAGATCACTATCACTCACCCATAGGTTTTAATTTCCCTACATGGTATGAGTTAAATATATTGATTTTTCTCTACCTGACTTTCATTTTCACCCACAGACCATGGTCTGGAAGCCCCCATGAGAAGTGCCACTATTTGCCTCTAGGCGTTGCCCAGTGCTTTCAGACCGCTACAGTAGTGGTGAGCGCAGTATTAAAGACAAATAAAATAACGAACAATACATAACATACTTTGCTCAATTATCAGTTTCGACTGCAAGAATATTTTCTTAGTTACATTGTCATTTCAAATGCATATGGTCATAATATTCAACTAAAGACCTAATTTTCCAAAGAAACTCCATGGATCACCATCAGGCCCACCAGTGAGCAACTAGTGTGCTAGGCTGAGTGCTCACCTGGCACAGCCCCCCAAACCACTACCATGCGGGATCATGTACAGCGCTTGCTCTCCCTGTCTTACTAGCCCCAGATGGGCCATCCAAGCGTGCATATATAAAAGCTTCTCAGCATACATATGTGTGAAGCTTAGAAGAGCACTTGTACTCTGGAAACATTGCTCCATCAGTCCCCCAGCATTCTCAAACTTTACAATTCCTCGGCACTTTTTCCTGTTTTACACTAAATAGTCTGGATTTCTGTTCCTTTTCCATTCGATTGCAGTTAGGTCACGGTGCTGTGCAAATAATTATTGACTAACATACCCTCCAGAAATCATGTCATCCCTTCTATCAAAAAATGTCTGTTATTGAACGATTCGGATGTAATATTATCATGCGTTATGTAGCTTTTCATGATGCAAGTTCCCTGTTTCGGTACCCTTTATTAATCATTTGTATTACTGAGTAATGTAATTGTAACCGTGTAAACAAGTAGAGCTGTGTAAAACTTTTGACTCTAGGTTGCACACTCATCTTTAAAACAAGAGATTACCATGTGCAACTATCTTAAAGTATTTATGCAATAAACTATTAATTTGTTATAAGTATTTGCATTTCTCATGAAACCACGTACTTTGGTGGGTGCTATTTTGTATTTCCCTCATGTAGAGTTTCCTACTTTACAGCAAGAGAAGGGTTGGCAGTAATTCCTCAATGTGTTGACAATGATTCCTTGACATTTGTTGGCAATGATTTGTTGGTTCCATGTTATAATATAATTTGCCTGCAAAAATGTCTCCATGCAAGAATGGCGTCGTTTTTTTGTGGCAACATTATCATATCGAACCTTTTTTTAAAAAAATAGAGCGGGGGACACGCCCACAACCCCTGCTCTCATTTACACCATATATTGTCCCCATATATAATGACGCCTATGCCGTTTCCTGGCGACTATATGTATGGCAACATTATATATATATTATATAGGGGGACAATATTACCTGATACAGATTTGTTAACACTGGTTGGAAATGATTGCTTGTCAATTGTTGACACTGATTTGTTTATATCTTTTGACAATGATGACTTGACCTTTGTTGACAATTATTTCTTGGCAAAGATTTTTTGATCCTGGTTGGCTACAATTGCTTGGCAATTGTTGCGAATGATGTGTTAATAATTGTTGACAATGGCGCCCAGACTATTGTTGACAATGTTTGCTTGACATTTCTTAAAAATAACGTGGTGACAATTGTCAAGAAAGATCACTTTATGTTTGTTGTGAATGGTTTCCTAGCAATTGTTAAGCATGAATGCTTAAGAATGCTTGAAAATTATTACATGACAATTGTTGAGGATGATTGTTTGTCATGGGTTGATTGTGATTTCTGACCATTGTTGACATTGTTTGAATGTTGTTGTAAGTAACTGCTTCTGCTTATTTGGGCAGCCAGCCATCTCTTTGGATCGTGCTCCATTAAGTTTTGCAGCCTGATGTACACTCTATAAAACCACAAAGAGAAGTTACTATACTGTATAATGTGATTATTTTGAAATGCTTTCAAGGAGTTTAGGAAGTTGGTTTATGTAATTCGGACAACTTTGTAATGGTTTCCAGCAAACTTTTCAACAGCG
Source organism: Ambystoma mexicanum (assembly GCF_040938575.1). Taxonomy (NCBI): domain Eukaryota; kingdom Metazoa; phylum Chordata; class Amphibia; order Caudata; family Ambystomatidae; genus Ambystoma; species Ambystoma mexicanum. The sequence goes on along the minus strand of NC_090932.1, from coordinate 1,366,554,138 downwards.
TTCCACAAATGTAGGCAATTTAAGCAGCAAACAGAGGCTGTCTGATTTGGAGAAGTGATTCTGATATTGAACAAAACTGCACTAAAAGGAATGCTCAGTTTGGATTTTGACACTAGCATGATTTGCACTATGATGAAGAATTGTGTGTTGAGAGCCATGAAAGACATATCATTTTTGTGCTGTTCAAATTTGAAGGGTGATGAATCTGTTCAGCAGTGCTTTTGAATAATCACTAAACAAAAACATTGCAATTACAGATAACGCTATGAAGATATAAACATGTCTAAATAGTTGACAGATTAGCTGACTGATTGTGTATGCATTGCAAAAGTGCCTACAGTGTTCAGATGAAGAAAGTATTACCGAAAGGGTAGCTTTTCGATTATGCCGTGCCATGCAGCCTCTCCTCCACATGTGCTCAGCCTGTGTACAGCTTAGGTGGAAAGCTCATGAGATAAGTGTTCATCTCTCACATGGAGCCTCTCACATGGAAGCAGCCTCTAATTTGCAAGTTCAAATCCCATGGCACGACCAATGTACTCCATCATCCTTCCAAAGTCCATATATACGTCACCATAAAATGGTCTGAGGCTAACACCTGTGGTTACATCACTTAGAAGCAAGAGGTACCCAGCACGAAACAACACATACCAACCCAAATTGTGATTAATATTGTGTTGACACTTCATGTTTTTGCCCGTTTCTGATAAAGCATTAGCGTTTGACTCTGTACACTTGGTTTTTTAAAGCAGGTTTCCAATGCCAAACTAGGTGGGCCTGTGCCCCACACTTAAATTTAAAATGATGTCACATCGTAGGATACTTGGATATACAGGCTGACCAGATGTCTGGGAGAACCCCCCGCCGCCGGTGCATCCGGTGAATGACAGACAGTTATTGTTGGTCCCAAGATGGATATGACACACACTTCACTCTTTGAATTCTGCAATATAACAACTTTCAATTTGGAGGAATCAGGGAAAAAATAACTGTGCACCCTAAATAAGATTTGCAAAATCAATTAATGTAGGTCCTTTCAGCAGGTACAGGTGAAATCAGTCTAATTGTCTCGCACACTGTAGCCTCATTCTGACCCTCTGGGATTACAAATTAGCTATATTGTAACACAAATTCCTTTTATTTGAAATACATCACAATATACTTTACAGGTAACTTCCCACTTTTAATGCAATGGAATTACACTTGAACCACTTTTGACAAATAAATTTCGCTTTCTCTATAAACCATTATTGCATGATTCAGTCTGCATTACTTATGAAAACACACATACACGCAGAAACACACCCACACACACACACACACCAATGAATGCTGGAGAGTAATATCTTAACTAACTACATGCAATATGAAAACAAAATAACAGTGGCTTTTTTCAGTTTTGAGTTAATCGAGTTTAAGGGAACAACAGATGGATCACGTTTACATGTTTAATTGTATTCAGTGTAGTTTAACCTGTTAAGGCTTTTTATGCATAATCGCAATTAAAAAATAAACATACAGTAACCTAAATTTGGTACCTCAACATCAACTTTACATTACAATCTTCTAGCACAGATAATAGTCATGTACCTATTAGTACAGCAGTCTTATTCGTACATTGAACACATGCTCACACAGTGATTGAATCTGAATGTGGTAGTAAAGTTAAAAGCGCATATCACAATTTAGACAAGACTTTTGTAAGCCTCTATATCCAATCAATAAGGTGAAAAAAGTGCCTTAAGAATGATCACTCCATTATCTAAACAACATGAAATCAATCACTGATGAAATAAAACGAGTCATGTTTCATATTAAACATAAAATACATAATTGGAAATCAAGCAGATCTCATATGTCCTGATGAAACATCCTACAACAAAATACATGTTTAAAAATCAAGCAGTTGAAAATGTCTTCAATATGGAACCAACATTTTGAGAAGTGTTAAATAACCCAAGCTCATTCCCCTGAAAGTAAGTTTGACATAGTGATTCCTTTGCACCCTCGCTATCCTCTGACTGGCCACACGCCTATAATGCCTTTCTTCTTAAAATGTATATGCTTTTGCAGGAGAATACTATGTGTAGAGCAGATTCTGCTGATTCAACCCTGCAAAGCACACAGAAACATTGCTCTCTAGTGATTCCCCTCCAGCCCCATAGAAACCTCAAGTGAATTAACATGGTTAAATGTAATCCGCAGATATAAGTTTAGGGCCCAGTTATTAGGATATTGGTTTTATTATCTAGGGGGTGTTGGGATAAGATTGATAATATCTTAGGAACTCGGTATTGAGCAATTTAGTCGCTAAATAAATTACACTTTGCTCTTGGTCACTGCTATGCAACATTTTTTTCATGGTAGCCTCACAGCAAACAAACGTAATATTCACCAAATCAATCCCACGGCTTGCGTTCCAATTGTCTGATTCATTTATTAGTTTATATAGATTGCTACATTTGGAAGCAGTTGACCTATAGAGATAGGATAAGTAAACAAGTTACATGAGTGTGTCCGGGGGAACATTCCTAAAATGCTAATATAAAATGAATAAACATCATTTCATTGACGCTTGTATGCAATAAAGACCCATCTAAAGGTCTATTATTCGATGGGGGTGTTCTTATTGCAATTTAAATATTTCTGTGGATTATGCTTTCTGCTTTCTTAATTTTAGTTACCAATTTTGACCCCAAACATCCGCTCCATATAATGAAATAGGCAGATATGTTGCTTTATAGACTTTTAAGTATTGCCTGCATGACATATGCACCATGGTTTTTTGTGAGTCGTTTACTGGCACCCGATGCTAGGGCTATTTCTGCTTCTGTGGATGATAGATGGGCTTGCCAAGTAAGTCTATTGTCAAGCGTTACGCCTTGGTAGGGATATTGGTGTACTACTTCAATAGCTTGGAAACCTATGTGCCCGGATACCATATTCTTTAAATTGGATTTAGTGGGCCTAAATAACATGACTTTAGTTTTATTAACATGAATGTTAAGGTCATTGGTATGAGAGTATTGGCATGGCTTATTTAACAAGGTCTGAATGCCCTTGGGTGTGCGATCCAGAATCACCAAGTCGTCGGCATAGCCCAACCATTGGATGCGAGAGTTGCCAAATTTAGGGGGTTTTGCATCCGGGGAGCACTAGTCATGGGTTAAATCTGCAAGATAAAGATTAAATAAAATCAGCATGGAAATGCATCCTTGTTTAAAGCTGACTGTGGTTGCAATAGTATCAGTGGCAACCCATGTCTTAGATAATCTAACTTTAGTGCTTGTGTCTGAGTTTAATTACCACCTTGAGTAAGCCCATTGGTATGCCCGAGTTCACTAATTTGCGCTTACACCACTCGCACCTGCCAGACTAAAATTCAGCACTGTAGTCGATGAATGCAACATATGTAGTCTGTCCTCTAGTGTGCCAAGCTGCCTCCACTATGTTAGTTAGTTCCAGAAGATTGGTCAAAGTGCTCATCCCTTTACAGGCGTCAGTCTGCTGCAACAGTGTGATGTTGATCAAGATATCCCAATTGTCTAATTTGAATAGAGGTTTGTGGGCAAAAATCGTGGCTGATGCGTGCAGCATGGCCAATATACGGTAGTGGGCACGGTTGCTGTGCAAGCATTTTGTGAACTGTGACTAGAAAGTTTTCAAGCCAAGTTGCAGGGATGGAATTCAACAGGCCAATTATTTTAAAAAGGGTATATCATTTCAAAGTCCACCAAGGGGGATTTAGTTTAATTAGGGCATTGCGTATCTCATCTGGGCCAGGAGCACAGGAGTTCTTAGGATAATAAATCTGTAACTGTTACAGTAAGATCCCAACTTGTGTTGGAAAAATCTATAAATGCTTCTTTGGGATATTACAACCTATTGTGTCAACAATGTATTTTTCCCAGTTGGTTTTTGGAGCTCGCGCTAGCATAGCAAGTTTGAGTTTGAGGGTCTAACCAAATTCCTAAAGGCAGGGGAATCATTGGTTTGGATGCAGTGACCAACGCTTGCCATTGTCTGATCTTCATTACTTTTCTATGATTTCTCGACCAGGTATATTATTCTCTTGAACTATTTCATATTTCCCTTTCTAATTCCTGTTTTCTTATTGATGTTACATATATAGTATCTTAGATCACATCTTAGGACCCTCTTGGCATCACAAAATTATGTCATATTGCCCTAATAGCTGGACTGTATTAGTCCCTTCAATCCTACCCTTAGGTATACTTTCATTTGAGATACATTGAATTGCTTTTTAAAAAAAGCTGAATTTAGAGTGGCAGTGGAGCATCCATCCTGCAGATAAGATTCTAAATGTGCTAAGGTAAAATTACTTCGCCCAATAATCAACATTTATTTTCTAGCTAGGCTCATTACAGAACATGGGCTTGATATTAATTCTGGTTATGTTTCTTGGATTGTAGCTAATTCTATTTTTCCCTAAGGTGGTTTTTATATGACCAATTTTATCATAAGGTAAAGCGGTTGGCTCAGGCATATTAATTGTTGCTAGATGAGGGAAGTAACCACTCTCTTCCCGTGGGATTACCGACAAGTGCAGTTCAATATCAAACAGTGCTTCATTAGCAAATATGTAGTCGATAGTGGAGGCTCTTTTTGCAGAGACTGTGATAAATTTCCATGGTGGGTATTGAGGGCATCAACAATTTAGCATGCAAAGCCCCTGATTTACGAGGAGTCTAGCCTATGTCTCACCATGTGAGTCTTGTGTGTTTACCAGGAGTGGTTGATTAAGTAATTCCCTCTGGGGAAAAGAATTGAGGTGGAATTCTCAAATGAAAGTCACCAATGACCATTAATTGGTGGCTATTGCTATATGATTATGTTATCACTTTTGAAATGTTACACAATTGCAAAATTAGGAAATCAAAATAGTGAAGAAATCTACACATCATTCAATTATGGCAAAACAACCTTAATCTCTGTTCTACCTTGACTTTGCAATGAAAGTGGAGTTTTACAATGAATGCTATTCCCCCTAGCACCAGCCCTTTTCTAGTCCCTTTAAAGATTAAACCAAATCTGTCCATTCAGGACCTTTAATTAGACTGAGGATTTTTATATGAAAACAGACTTAAATAGTTCCAATGTAAATCTGTTATTTGAAAAGTTTGTAGAAATGAAAGATCTATGCAGGTTCTTGCCACTGTATTCACCAAGAGAGGTAATTATTTTCTACTTTGCATAGGCCATTAATCACTACAGTAAATCCTATTCAATATATTTGTAAATTTGAAAAATGATTGTCAGGGTACCACTTCACTTACTTCATTATTTGAATCACCACATCAGAACTGTGCAAATGCTGGTCAAACAGATTCATCACCCTTCAACCCATTCTCACTGCCTGGATCATCAAAGCCTCCAACTATTGTCGAGGACCAACTCCACCTTTAAGCTCTTCTTGTTCAGCTCCCGAGTGCTGGGTTATCTTTGCTTCAGCCCCTGTCTGGAATAGTCAACAGAAAATGGCACTTGGACCCCTGTTATTGGATGACTGCATACTTTCTCTCTTCTGTTGAATCAGTCTTGCTAATGGATCCCCAAATCCATCTCTCCAATACCACCAGTATTGACTATGTAAAGGGCTTCACCACACTCCTAATGAGAGATTTGTGATAAAGTTTTTTTTCTGTTTGATCTCTATTCAGATTGGGTACTCCGATTATATGACGATTCAGTAAAATACACTGCTACAAACTGATGTGTTAAGAGTGTGCGACATTTGAACTGAATGGATTCTTCTCAGATTTCTTCCTCCTCTTTACTGAAGAGGAGCTAACATGTCACATTTTGTCCATCCTACCAGTTACATTACCAAGAGGACAATTGTACAATATAAATATGAGTTTACTAAATATGCAATTGTATTAACATAATTTAAACAATAGCAGCACTAGGCATTTAACATTGTGTTGATTTCTGAGTTTGCAACTCAATTGTGGAAACAATAAACAGAAACAAGTTAAGTTAAAAAAAACTTTTCATATCTTACATTTTCTAACAACCAATATAAGATAAACATACTTTTAAAGTCTGCCTTCTGCAGGGGTATGTCATATGTACGTTTTTATTTCTCTGACTACAATATTCAGAGATTTATAAGGGAATCTAAATGTGAGTAGAGTACATTAACTGCACAGCAACCTGACTGAAATGCACAATACATATACACAGGTGAGGATCTAGATCATTGAAGAATATCTAATCTGTTATGCTAGTGGTAACACAACTCATTCAACCCTTAAATCACCTAAAGGTATAAGGTTTGTAGTGCACACTTTCCAGGTTTCAAAAGTTGTTATGGCTTCCCTTTTTTACTTTATTACTTTTATTTATCCTTACTTGCAACTCGATGTAGGTCAGAAAAAATATATACAAACGTCATATGTTATTTTGTAATCAGAAAGTGAGATAATGCACACTTTCTCTCTCCTCTTTTCCCCCGGTCTACCTAGCTGTACATATGTTCACTTGGAGTAGTAACAAACTATAGGTGATCAGGCTTATAGTCCTTTCCGTCATGTAACCAAGTTTCAGACTGAATGGGCTTTATTGTATTCATGTTATTAAGACAATTGTTTTCACTGGCCAGTATTAAAGGAGATTTAGCAATTCCCTTTAACACCTTATAAGTAAGAATATTTGACATTTCCAAGCCCAGCTCATTCGTTATGTTGCCCACATTAAGTTCAGGGGACACGCCTTGTTGCGAAAAGGTCAAAAGACCCAGGAATCTGTTTGAGGTTTAAAAAATGCATGTGTACCTAGGTGATTACACACTTCTGTTGTTTTTTGTTTTGAAAATATCTTGGTTTAAAGCCTATTCTGTGTGTTTAGTAAAACGCCTGCCAATGTTTAAGATTGTTTTAAAACACAGAGGTTATCGCTTTACGAGGAGTTTCTCTGTTAAGTACAAGATAAGAAAGATCTAATCAGGCATCAGTTAATACATTCACAGAATAATCAGCAAGAGTCTTGAACTGGATGGAACTGTGGACAATCAAACATTATGATAGTTAAAGTACTAATGGACATTTTTATCACAAAATCTTGCCACTTCAAACAACATTTATTTGTTCAGAAAAGAGGCATATTAATTTCATTATTGGCTTGCTAAGCTTAATTATTGTTATTTTGCAGAAAATATAGTTCTGACCTATTATTAATGGACAACATTACATTCATTTTGCTAACTATTCCAGCAACCAGCATTTTGTCTGAATGATCATTTATGCTGTCATATATAACAGTAGAAATTGACATTGAGATCACGGATTATTTTATTATTTGACCCATTTTATTTCAATTGTCAACTGCAGATGTTGAGTCGTTTTACACAATTATCTAAATATTGTGTATTGAAATTGTCCCTATCAATTACTATTTATTAAAACAGTTTATCAATGGGGCCCACTCAACCCCCCCCAAATAAATACACACAAATATAAATACAACATCATATACATATTTTTCATTATTCTAGGGCATGAGTCCAAGCTGCCCAACAGCACCCCTCACAACTTGCTGACCAGCAGCATGAGCAAACAGCAATTTGTGAGGGGTGCAAACTTGTTCCAGGTCAGCAATTTGTGAGGGGTGCTGTTGGGCAGCTTGGAAATCCACAGAACAACATTAATTAAAGATATTCAGTCAACATTCCAGATGTATGTGAAAAATGCATGAGTGCCACCAATTCAAGAAAAGACATAATCAAGATATAAGCACCAAAAGAAGTAATTACACATATAAAACAATTAACAAAAACCCAAAAATTAAACCTAATATTGATCACAGCGAACAGTAATCACCAGTTTTCCCAATGGAAAGTAAAGCCTGCTGAATCAGCAATAAAATGTGACAAGCTTCATAAGGAAATTGAAGAAGTAACCTGTAGCCATCACCTCACTTCACATAACCACCACTGTTTAAAAAAGTGCATACACCCTTGCCTTAACCTAAATCAATGAATTCAAAAAGGTACATATAAAAAAGAGTCACTTTCTTTAAAGTAATCACAGAAAAAAAGGAGGAACACTGCTACCTAAAGAAATCCTAATAATGAGCCAAAATAAATAGAATCAAAAGGCCGAAAATGAGTCACAAGATAGATTTAGAAAAGAACGCTATTGCTAATACCTGGATGGGATTCAAGTTGAATTTACAAAATGGCACCAGCACCAAAAAACAAGGTCTGCAAACTGTAACAGAACAGTCTAGATTAGAATGGTCACGCCATTATGCGATTTCCATCCTAAAACTGCATAGGCTTTCCCGGATGTTACTTACACCGTGTTAGACTGCAACAAGAAAACCATGCGTCTGTATATGCCCATGCAAAATTGCCCCAATTGATGAAACATCTGATCCATTGTACATACAACAGACAAACGTTCTAACGTCATATATGTACACAAAACACTGTGCCATCCATCCGTGTCCCCCTCCCACTTATACATGGTACACAGTCAGTAATAAGATAGATCAGTTAAGGTACTAGACCAACAAGTAACATAACCATGTCAACTAATAATCCAAATAATACTAAATGAACAAATAAAAATAACTAAATAAAATAAAACTAATAATTAGATGATAAAATACGTATAAATGCACAAAGTAAAGAATAATAAGCAAACTAAAAAAATAATTATTATTTCCCCAGAAGAGCAAGGACTGGAGATAATTAAATTATTTGAAAAGAGAACAGATTCTTTCTGCAAATTGTGAGAGATGAAAAGAAGAAGAAAAAGAAGATAAGAAAAAGGGAAAACCCATTAACTGTGATCTGTAAAGAATATAAACAGAAAATGGTAATGTTAAAACTCATAGATATTTCACCTGTACATACATTTATACATAAACCACAATTCAACGTATTCAATTTTAAATTAACAAATCAGTCAGCCTCTATCACCCCTGATATAAAGGCACATAAATAGATCTACCAAACCATAAACTAGAATGTCCTAATGTACATGCTACGTATGTGAAAATGGGGACCCCAATAGGAATTCTCCAGCACAAAACATCATATTGGAAATAAATGTGCAAACATAATCAAATACCCACACAGAGGGAGAACATATCCACACCTCAAATCACCAAACAAAGAATGTCACCATGGTAACAATAAGTCAAAAACCTGTTACATGAAAAAGATGTTCTTCAAAAATGTTTTTTTTTACAAAAATGCACCAAACATTCAAGTACGCCTCTTATATATACTGAATTCATTTTGCCTATCCAAAACAGTGCATATTGTGTCAATTTAATTTTCACATCACCTCTCTGTGGCATTTGGAACACCTCAAAAATCACCATGGCAGCGAGCCACTGAATGTCTGTTCTCTGTAAAATATCTGGCAACAGGTGATCTCATATTCCTCAAATGTTTGTTGCTCTTATGCTCTCCCCATCTCTCTTTGGCCTTACTTGAAGTCTGTCCAACATAGTATAAACCACATGGGCATCATAAACAATAGACAACCGAGTTAGAATCACAAGTTTAAAAATCCCGTAATTGTATCTTTGCACCTTTCTAGGAGTGTCTAACATACTCTCCTTTTATTACATTGTTACTAAGGCAAGGAAATGTACTATTTTATTTCTTATGTCAAACTGGTTGCCCAGAAGGGACCTATCTCTCTGCTTTCACTAATGCATCATTAAAATTCCTCCCCCTCTTATTAGCTATCAGAGGATCAGAAAACAATTTAGCAAGTTGTGGATCCAACCGGATCAGTTGGCAATTTTCTTCAGAAGTCTAACAACCTGATGGATATGCCTAGAATATTTCAGGGTATGCAAAAAAGGTAAACTATTGTGAGAATGTTGATCAGCTCTAAGGTTAGAAACTTCTCAAGGTACTTATTCAACCAACAGGATTTTCCTCATAAATGCATGAATCAATAATGCAGTAAAAGAGTAAATGAGTAAACATTAATCGAGGGGTGTTCCATTAGTGTTGGTGGGAGTCTGTTGTGTGTCCGGGATAGTCATTGGAGGGTTGATGATAGGTGTGTGAGCATCGAGTTGAATGGGAGAAAGACTATACTGAACAAAGGGTGTGACAAGCAGTTGGGACATACAGTGGTGCAATGCTTGCCAGGCATGCCATCGGAGCATCCCTGAGAATGTATTTATCTTGTCCTTGCAGTCCTGGTTGTGGTCACCTACAAATCTTGGGTGAACATAGAAACGAATTGTGAATTAATTTATGAGGCATGCCATTTGCTCTGTATGAGCTTCTTCTGCCTCAAGGATATTTTGTATATCAAAATCCACTGGCATTGTGCCCTGTTCAACATGACATGTGCAGTCATCTTCCATTTGCCCTTTTGTTCAGTCTCCCTTTCACAGGCACTTATATGCTACTTTAGCATAGATTCAGTCAAATCCTTTTGCATGGAGGAGCAACATGGGAGAGGGCTGTTCTGCACTTCCTGAACCTCAGCTCTATCACAATATTTTTGGCCGTAGGTTCTGACCCCTACTCCTTCTCCCATGTTTACTGAGCATTTCTTGCAAATCCTCCGTATTTTTATGATGGTAAACAGGTTCAGGTGCCCTGATCGTTTTCCCACACCATAGTGTCATTCAGGTCAAGGTGTTGTCATATATATATATATATATATATATATATCACACAGCCTGTGTAGTTATCGTTAAGTTGCTCAACCCATAGGAAGAGCATTTTTTGGGCATTTTTATAACTTTGCCCTCCCATAACGAATCCTCACGATACTATGCAGAAAAGGTATATGGCCCCGTCAGATTGATTCTGCCAAGTGTGGTTAGGCTTTTTGTAGGGGGGGAAAAGCTATAGGGGGATGCCAAAATGCGTGGTTTTTCACATAGATTCAATGGAAAATAAATTCTGCTCACCCCTACAGCCCAAACCGCTAGATGGATTTTCACCAAATTTGTGGCAGAAGCGGTGGCTTGGTCCAGAAAGCGTGCTTTTGTAAATTTGGTGTAAATCCGTCCAGTAGTTTTTTAAAACTGCCAAAAAGTAGGTACACAAAAATGTGTGATATCTGGGTTCGGTCCGCGGACCTCCGATTCGCCCAGAGTATGGCGCGATGTTCGCAGACATCAGACCCGCCCGCTGATTGGATGGTGAAAAGCATGAGGTGCATCAGATTTTTGGAAACACCCGCCATTTTGGATTTGCGGACAGTGAAAAGAAGTTTTTTGGATGTCTTATTACTTTGACGCCACTCAATGAAACCACATGAAATTGTGGAATTTTATTCTAGACCGCACTCTGAATGGCTGTGCAAAGTGTGGTGCTGTTTTGGGAACACAATTAGAGAGGGGTCCCAAAATATTTTGAAGGTTGATACATGTGGTGCCATTTGACGAATCTGCACAAACGTATGCAAAAAGATTTTAGACCTAGATATGAATGTTTTTGCAAAGTCTGGCGGAATTTTGTCAAGAGCGGGCAACATTTGATTATATTTTAAAGGTGAATACATGTGGTGCCATTTAACGAATGTGGACAAACATTTTCAGAAAGATTATAGACCCAACCTTGAAAGTTTGTGAAAAGTCTGAATGTATTTTGTCAAGTGGGGGCTAAGTTATATGACTATTTTATGTACATACATTTTGACTCTTTGGAAAAAATAAAACATGGGTGGATTTGCAGTAAACTTGTGGTGCAAGGAGCATTGACAAGGACCTGAAAGCATGGTTTTGCAAATGTGTCTCTGTTTTATTTTTTGAAAAGTGTCATAATGTAGGTAAAAAAAAAATAGTGATATACCTTTGGTGACTGAGGTATAGCCTGTGGCCATGGGAAGTGGCCAGATTGTCCGGGTCATGGTCAAAGACCATGACCAGCATAATCTGGCTACTGGCCATGACCATGAGGAACCAGCAATGGATTTAATGTGGGCCTGGCCATCAGGGACTGGCTTTGTGGTAAGGTTTTTTCAAAATTGGGATATGTTTGAATGGGAAAAAGAAATCTGCTTGTGGGTACAGGTTGAAGTGCTGGATGAGATTTCAGCAAATATACACGAGGAGGGTCACCAATAACTTCAAAGCATCGTTTTGCAAATACATCCTGTGTTTTATTTTTTTGAAAGTGTGAAAATGTAAGTACACAACACAGTGATTTAACATTGGTGTCTGGTCAATGGGCCTGGCCGTCAGCAAGGAGAAATGTGTACTGTAATTTGCTCATTGGGGCATACAGCATGGCCGAAGCAGTAGGTTCAATGGGAAAAAAGATTCTGCTTGCGGTTACAGCCTGAAGTGGTGGACTAGATTACAATAAACTTGCGCAGCAAGCATTAGCGAGGACCTGAAAGCATGTTTTTGGAAATATGTCATGCTTTTTATTGTTCCAAAGTGTAAGAATGTAAGTAGAAAAATGAGTAATATACCTTTGGTTTAAGGGTAGTGGGCCTGGCTATTGGCAAATGCAAATATGTACTCTGATTTGCTTATTGGGGAATGTGGCTTGGCTGAATCCTATGCCCCATAGATTGGGAGACTGACCATGGCTGCAAGCCATGAACACTGGCCATTGGTTACATTGTTAGGGTATAGTGGACACTAAGCTAGGATGCAGGGTAGGTGCAGTGATTAATAGGGTTGGTTTGGTTGGGCTGGGGTCATGGCTGAGCCTTATGCCGTAGGCAATTGAACAATGATTTGCATCCCCAGCATGTACTGCTGATATCGGCAGTCATAAGTATATGTGTCAAAAAATATGTTTCTTAAAGAAGGTTTATAGTTCTTTCATACATATGAAAAGAGGAATTATTAATAATTTATATACAGTGATGTAACAACATGAACATTTTTCACTTATAAAAACCTATTAAATTGACAGAAAAAACTTTGTAAAAGCAATGTTACGGTTAAGATGCGTCCCGCCTTGGCATCCCTTGCCATTTCCCTCCTGGGTTCTCATGAGAACTTTCACATCCGTACTGCCCCTTCTAATTATGCACTTCTCTCACTGCACAATGCATATATGCTTTATAGGAGCACTGTGTTCACTTTTTGTACAAGTAAGGCAAAATGCAAATGCAAAAGATTTGTAGAAGATGGTTAAGTGGCAGTCGGTGTGTGGAAGCTTAGTATGGTCATAGAGTTATATGTAAAGATTTCGCAAGTTATTGGGGGATGGATGTGTGACTGTTTGAAAGCAGGCATTGAGGGAGTGTTACAATTATAGAATCTAAAAAAGGTAGAAGGGCTGCCCTGTGCAATGGTGTCCATGTGCCAACCAGGTATTATAATGATCCATGGCCTGGAAAGCGGACGGTGGAGACTGTGTATAAAGGACCATCGATGGTGGTACTTATTGTATGCTAGAGAAAAGTATTTGGGAAAGAAAATTGTTTCAGTCCTTTCATATTTTTCTTTAGCATACATGTGAAAGGTGGTTCCTAAAGGAACCTTTTTTTGTGTTTTTTTGTTTAGGTTTTTCCAGGAGAGGTAGAAAATAAGGTGGGGAGGCAAACCAGGGAAGAGGCACCAACCACAAATATGGAGGGGCAGGTGGAGAGTGTAAGATGTTGCATATGTGTTAAAGCTAAAGTAGGAGGCAATGTTTCTCATGCTCCTTGAACTTCAAAAGCACTTTGAAATTTCTCCCACATGCAGAGTGTTGTATTGCAATATATACAGAGTCCTGTTGTCTTCGAAAGATATGGATCAACAGCCTCTTTTATTGCTTCTAAGGTAGCTGGTCTGATTTTGTGTCCCACAGAAGTAGGCTGTGTGGTTACAGTATTGGTTGAGGAAGATGATGTGAAGGAAGACAGCCAACTACTATCTAAGAAAGGAAAAACCTTTCTGAGAGCATTGCAGTGGTTGGATTTGGTGTGGCGGCGCATGGAGGTGGTCCCGTAGGGATACTGTAGAGGTAGTGCATGACAGAGTACAACATTGCGCTCAGTGCATTTAACTTTGATAGCTTTAGCCTTTGGTACATTCCCCACAGTGGTAAGAACTGCCACACACATAATTCTCTCTCGGTACTAGAGGCAGGCACTTCCTCTACCTCATCTTGTTGGTCCTCTTCATTGTCTTTTGAAGTGTAAGTGGTTTCAACCCAGCACTCCACCTAAGTCAATGCCTAGCATGTGATGCCCAGCTGGAACTCTTAATTATATATTTTTATGTCTAAAGTTCTTTTATTTCTGAATGATGTAACCTTATATCACGCCCCTCTCTTTGAATCCCCCGGTCTCACTGAACCAAGAAGTAGGTTGTTTTGCAAAGTTAAAAGATTTATTGTATGGATTTGAACAATATATATATCACACTTTTATGAATTTGAACAATATCTAAATATCACACTATTAATATTTATACAATGATCAGCAATGGGTAATATTACAATCAACAATCTCTTTAATCAATAGGAGTATGGATGAGAAGAATAATGTAGCATAGAATAAAACTTTGTGTGGGTTCAATGAAATGCAATGATAGGAAATTAATGCAGCACAGAAATAATACTTTTGTGTGTTCAATCAAATGCAATGTAATCACTCTTTCCCCCTGCTACTACTCAATCCCCCCTAATATGCAACATAGAGATGGAAGGAGAGAAAACAGGTTTCAGTAATAAACACTCTACAAATTCAGTTTCAATCCCAATTCCCCCAGCAAGCAGAGAGAAACAGGAATGATTCTAAAACAGGTCATTGCTTTTGAATGTGGCTTATAATGAATGGGAAAAATGCTAAAAATGGATTTAATTCTCTAAAGTGGATTCAGAACTAGTGGTAGCCGATATAGATAGCTTCAGGTAAACACTAGCAATGATGATTGAATGACTGATAGATAGGATACTGAATTCAGAGGTTGAATGCAAGAAATAGCTGTTTTACATGTGTTGAAATTGAGCCAAATGCAGAATTGCGGCAAACTTTTCCGCGTGTGTTAGCGCAATTGCGGCAAAACTATAAGGAGTTGAAATGTTCTGGATTCGTTAGAAAGCTGAGGATGTTAGCTTCAAATTTCGTTCCTAGCATGTATGGTTCAAAAGTTATGAAAGTTTTGGTAAAGGTTGATTTTTCTCAAAAAGAGTCAAGATTTCAAATGAAAGATGCGCTTTTGAAGATTACAAACACGAATTGGATTTACACTAAGAGGCTATGAAAATGTGAGATACCAACGGTAGAGCCACCAGTCCAGAGGCGCCTCTGTCTGATCTTTGCCTGCTGCGACACTTGCCTTTCTTCAGCAAATATATATTAGCACAAAGATGATTTATCACTACAATTATCACAGGACTATATGGATGAAAGAAGAATTCAGGACAGACAAAAGAGATTCTACAATGCAGTTCTTGATATGATAGAATGGGTTGGATGGGATTACCTAAGGATTAGAGATTGGCTATGGACAATTCTATGCTAAATGCTCACAACTATGGTTTTGGAATAGGTACGTCAGGATCTGGTCAAGGGCTTTGGACTGGAATCTGTTCACCACCAGAGAGGATTCAGGGCACCTTGTTCTGCTCTCAGCAGGGCACTCTGTCTCTGTATGGCCTCTTGCACTGGAACTGATGGGTTGGTTCTGGGTTACATCTTTAGGTCACTGGTTTGGATCTCTGGGTTCTAGCAAGAGTTCTTGCCAAGAAGCAGAAAAACAGCACAGCCCGGCTGTTCAATTTGTTGTGCCCCTTGGAAGTCTGGGTTTAAAATCAGGTTGCAAGGCCAGCTGAGAAGGGTTCAGCTTTAGATTTGGGCCTTCTGCTTTCAGAGTTCTGGAGTCTTGATCTGGATTCTCCTGCAGAGCGCTTCGCCAGTAAATCAGTTGATGGGACTATGTGTGTTTCTCTAGGTCCTCAACAGTCACTATTTATGTATTTCCCAAGGGGGTGGATAGGCTGATTATACTAAGCCCACCCTCTAGGAAACGGATTGGTCAAAGTATCCATCTCTCCTGATTTGAGAAGGAAACCAGAGTGTCATGATGTGTCATGATGACGCTGTGTTTATGGTCCAGGGAAAAACCTCCCCTTTGTTTCTACACAGAACATATTTTTCATATAAAGCATATTTACAATATCACCAACTTGCTAATAATACATATTTACATCCCAAATTAAATAAGGCACGGATCTGTCCATGTCCCATCTTCTTAAGAGTTTCGGTTCACAATTGACAGTTTTTTGCGCTTTTGGTTGGTTACCCAGTGTCAGATCTGTGCAAACTTTTCCACATACATGCACAGAACATTTGGGCACAATCCTGTAAATGTTCATATTCCTAGCATTATCACAATTGCTACAAAGTCAACATTTTAGTGGTTCAGTATCTGAATATCGCACAAATGCCAGAGTAGTTTTAAAATGTGAGCAACATTTTCATTTCAATAACCTATGAATTCCAGATTTGTATCAGTTTGGCACAGTTTTCTATGAGTCTTTTTCTCAAAAATATATTTTCTACTGTTCCAGATATACATTTCAGTCTACCCCCGCCTCCAAGGTTTGGCTGAGCCAAGAGCAACCTGAGCCTCTTCCTGCCAGCAGCTGGTTTCTGTTGATGCCCAAAATGTGCATTTCCTTTCAATCAACAGAGTCTTTTGTCTCCTGTCAGAGCAACAGGCCAAAGTCCCCCTCCCACCTCCTTCCACAACTCCCTGGCAGTTCCTCAGCAGAGAGCAGGGGTGGGGGGATTCCTTTGTTTGGGAGAAGCTGCAGAATGTCTTTGAAGCCCAATGTGGCTGGCTTTAACTCGCTTTTAAAACAATGTTTAAAATAGTCTTTTTCTAAAATACAATTTATATTTTTAACAAATATATCCATAAATCTCTTAATTCCAGCCTTTTTACATATAGAGGTTGAATTGTATCACCTATATTGCTTTTGATGGGAAGTCTCTTATTTTCCACACTTTGATTTTAATGTACAAGTTTTAATTGACAGGTTAAGTAAATGCCAGCTTCTGACACAGGCGAGCGGCGGTGCTGTACCCATTTCTGACATATTTTTCCCATGTAAGCACCTTTGAATGTGGATTTTCTTCTGATGAAATGTGCTCCTGCTGACATTGTGCTTAGGTGGATTCTTTAAATAAAGTGTTGTTTAACTCCCAACAAGGATATTGGATTTTCTCTGCTGTTTGAGAATCATTATTTTGCATATTTAACAGCCAAGGAAAAACAGATTTTTAAAGCAGTTTAGGGTTTCCCTTGCAATGCAGCACTGCTTTTTCAAGTAGTTTCATTTTACTCTGTGGGTAGCCCAATGACAGGTTTTGGCAGTGGTCTCCTGTGTTACCCCTGACATAGGCAAAATGGATTGGCGGCCTACTTTTCCAGTTTTCCTGCGTATTTTTCAAAGATTTTTGGCGCATAGATCTTTTTGGCGGCTGTCCTGTTGTTTTTGATGAAAACAGCACACAGTGATGTTGCAGGGCATAGACTAGTGGGTTAGAGCATCCCACAGAAGTACTGCAGTTTTTTGTTGTGTAGGTCCTCCAGCTGATGGTATTGGTGCTGGTGGCTCTTGGGGAAGAGGGAAGGCAATAGCTGATTCCATGTTTATGATAAAAAGCAGTTTTGCTAATATTCTTCCAAGTATGTGCTCTGTGCTAAATTGTTAATGGATAATGAGTAAGAATAGGTGTCGGAGCTGTGCAAGGGTAACTGTTTGCAACGTACAGACCTGTTTGCGAAGTGCAAACGTGTTTGTGGACACGTCATCATGCCATGTGCGAGCGTGTGGTCACGTGACACTGTCCAAAATGTCCACAATGACGTCAGATGTTTGCGGATGTTGCCAAAAGATAAAGTGTTGTAAACTGGACAAAAATGTTGCTATATTGGAGTAAGTATGATATTAGTAAGTTGTAGGAAATTAGTGGTCACTGGTACAAATACCATGAAATTCACTGAAAAAACTTTGTTAAAGGGACGTTAAGGTTAAGTTGCACTAGTAAAAACCTATGAAATTCACTGAAACATCTTTGTGAAAGGGACATTATTGTTAAGTAGTACTCATAAAAACCTATGAAATTCAATGAAAAAACTTTACAAGTAAAAGACAAAACCCCCAGAATTTCGCTAGTTATGGTAAGCTAAGCAACCATAACTCGTTCCACCACTGTGCACTGCTAAAACTAACACCCAGAACATGAAAGATGACATCACAAATGTCATTGATGACATTGCAGCAGCTTTGATCTATGCAAAGCCACATGCCTCCACTTCTACACCTACCTCAGCACTCCAAGCCTAGTAGGAAAAACACCTAGAGGCCTATGGGAAGAAGATATATTCAACTGCTACTCTCCACCTGCTGCAGGCTAATGCTGAGGCCATGATAGCTGCCATGCTAGCTGCCGTGAACCAAAGGATATGTAGCGAGATATCAGAATTCCTTCCCGAGCTGCCAGCACACAGTCAGGCGGGATTCAAGGCAGGCCTGGCAGAGACGAAGATAGTGGCCCAGCACATCTTGGAGTCTACAGTGACACATATAGACACTGCAGGCAGGGATGTATGTGTGGCCACCGATATGAGGAGTATAACATGGCCTAAGGCAACCAAGTTGAACCCTGATGTGCAGGAATGCATTCTCGACCTGCCATTCGAGGGAGGGGACTCATTCCATTCATCTACAGATGAGGAGCTTGACAAGAAGAAAAACTCCCAAACAGTGAAGTCACTGGCAATATTAACTAAGGCTGTGTCTAAGCACTTTAGCCAGAGTCACTAGCTCTCTGACAGAGGTTGTTCCTTCAGTGGTTTCCGGAGCTTCCAGGAACGCTGTACGAGGGAGTTGGACAGGTTGCCCAGCCAACACTGACCGAAGCAGCATCACATCATCACACAAGAGGTTCTTCCAGTCCCCCTCCCAGGTACCAGCCCCATAAGGGAAGAAACAGTGATGGTGCCATCCAGATTCAAAGTTCTCCAGTGGGGGGAGGCTTGCCCTTCATTTTCAGTCCTGCCGGGTATGGTTCACAGACCCATGTATTCTCTTAGTGGTTTCCTCAGGTTTCTGCCTACTTGTACCTCCATTTTCTACCCACCACCTCCCACAGATTGGGATGGCAACTCTTCTAGTGGAGATCTGCTCACTCATCGTGAGCCAGGCAGTGGAGGAGGTGCCAACCTCACACAGAGGCATCGGTATCTAGTCCTGCATTTTTGCCATAAAGAAACAGGACCAGGATGGACTGGGAGTTGTCCTGGACCTTTCAACATTGAACCTTTCCCTACCCCTTCACTATTTGAGGATGGTTACGCCAGCACTGATAGCGGGGACACTGCGTGTGGGAGACTGGATGGGCTCCCTGGATCTGAAGGATGCTTACTTGCAAGTCCCTATTTGGGAGCTCCCTCATTCCTTCTTATGTTTCAGGATCATGGGCTTTAATTTCCAATACAAGATCCTTCCATTTGGCCTTGATTCAGCCCCAACAATCTTTACAAGGTTAATATATGCTGTGGCAGCCCTGCTCAGAGCGTACAGCCACCACCTTTATCCATACCTCAAAGACTGACTTGTACAAGCGGAGTCACCCGAGGGTGTCCAGTGCACGGCAGCCCCCCCTTATTCACATGCTGTAACAATTGGGGTCCTCCATCTACCTCAAGGTATCAAATGTACTTCCCACTCAGTCCTTAACATTATTGGGGCTGATTTGGGATACAAGAGTGGAGAGGATCTTCCCCTCGGAATACAAGATAACAGCAATCAAAAAGGCCATGGGGTATTTCCTCAGCAGATCAGTAACTTCGGCACGGTGGTACCGACACTTGCTGGGAATAATGGTGGCGTGTCTCCTGGCGGTGCCACACACAAAGCTCAACATGAGGAGGCAGCAGCTATATTTCTCAGCCTCTTGGAATCAGGAAACAGGCTCCCAAGCGGCTCTGGTCAGCATGCCACAGCGCCTTCACCAGGACCTTTCATGGTAGAGGATGGAGGCCAACCTGTTAGTGGGCAGGCCATTCAGATGGCCAATACCAGAGGTTAGTATTACCACAGACTCGTCCCTGGAGGGATGGGGGACTACCCCTGGAGAACCACAGTGTTCACAGAATCTGGTCAAAGCAGGAACAGCTAGAAAGCATAAACTGGCTCGAGATGATGGCCATCTAGCTTGCGCTCAAAGCGTTCCTCCTCTTTGTCAGCAACACGGTGGTCTGCATTCAGAAAGACAGCTTCACATGCATGCATTACATCAACAAGCAGGGGGGTACCAAGTCTCCTCCTCTCTGCAGGTTGTCCTTCGACATATGTTAGTGGGCACTTTCGAACAACATTTACCTTTCAATAGTCCATCTCCCTGGGGAGTCCAACCTGGTGGCGGGCAGACTCAGAAGCCTGGGGGTCGATAACTACGAGTGGCAGTTGAACGAGGGGGTCCTGAGGGAAATCTTCATCAGGTTGGGCCATCCTCAAGTATACCTATTCATTACCCTGAGCAACAGTTTGTGTCCTAATTGGGACAAGGCAGAGGCTCTCTGGGAGATGTGTTACAGATTCAGTGGAACGGCATGTGGGCATACGCTTTTCCTCCTGCCCCTTAGATCCACAGGGTCATCTGCGAGGTCAAGGAGTCAAAGAGTCTTCACCTCATGTCCGGACATGGCCCGAAGTCCGCGGATGCCCTTTTTGGTGAACGGAAACCCCGAACAGTCGTATAGTCTGCGCACTATTAATAGGGGTTTAATAGTCCCTGGACATCATCATGTGACCGAACCGGTGTAGCGTGGCAGTCTGTCTGTGGACAGTGTCCGTGGATAGTTTGAAACTTCATTTTTGGCCAATCTAGTGTGGTGTGTAATATATAGGGGCCTGACTCTGGAGGGTGAGGCGAGTCTATCAATATACAGTATATAGTCAACGGCTACCCCTTTCACAGAAGCACAGGAGATACACCTAAACTACAGTGATGCTAGGTTTTCATATACTAGCACAGAGATCACAGGAGGAGGATGTAGCATAAAACAAAGTTTAATTGTTAACTAGAAAACATTTTAAAAATAGGAAGGAACCTATGTAACAAATGGAGATAGGGAAGGGATGGAGGGGGTGCCCTCCTTCTACCACTCGCTTCCAAAACCTCCTAATGCGCCCCGTTTCTGCTTTTGTATGTCTGAGCATGGTGGCCAGTGTTTGAGCAGCTTCTGCTGTTTAAAGTAAACTTTTGCAAACTGCAATGCAGGAGTGAAGTGCATGATGGTGCTGGTGGATAATGCACTTTACCCTGGATTGCAATGTGCACAATGTACAGTGCAGCTGTCCACAGTCTGTGCTCCACAGCAACGTTTTTAAGTGTGTGCTTTTCAAAGCTCAGTGGCACGCAGGTGCCCTTTGGGGTGGGCTATCTCAGGCTCACTAACTGCAGTGACTGTGCCCAGTCGCGACACGTGCGCTGCGATTCAATTGCTGATGCGTGCAGTATGTCTGGCAAGAGCTGGATGAGAAATGTGTATTGATGCTGGGAGTCCGGGGTCATTACTGTGGTTGCTGGATCAACTCGGCACTCTCACATCAGCAGGATGTGAAAACAAAAGCAAAGATGCCGGAACATCACAGGAATTTTGAGCTGGGAGAAATGTCTTGTATCTGCCCCAGCCGCAGCACAGTAACACGGATTGGTTCTGAAGGTTCGGGAATAACGTTCCTTTTTTTGAAAAGTTCGAAAGTCTGGTTGCCTTATTTTTTTCAAGCAATGGTTTTTTTCAGTTCATTTGTTTCAATTGTTCCACTTCCAGTACAGATTTAAGGGGCACTGTGTGATCAGGAATACATTATGACAATTGCCATTATCTTGTTTGTAATTCAGTATCGTGTGGTGTTACGTTTTCAACTAAACCATGGGGTTTAATATTTCGAGGTGCGGCCTGTTGGGCTCTTTCCTTTAACTTGAAACATGCCTGATTCCCAAGGTCGTACAATGTGAGGATAGCTCTCGCCCTGGCATCCATATTGTAAATGTGTTACAGGATGTGTGCTTTCCCAATGCACACAGTGCTGGCTTTCTAGGCTTTTCCCAATGTGAGAATTAAAAACTGGGCAACGCAATTTCTGGTGTCTCAGATGCAAAGGAGAGGGTAGCTCTTGAAACCAGCAATGGCCCCAACTGGTGTCCAGATCTGTGCCTTTAGTTTGAATTCCCTAATGACATAATAATAATGCTGGCGTTTTATATAGGACCACTATCATGAGGAATCATATTTCGGAGTGTTTTTTTAACCAATGATATTTATTGCCGTCAATATTCAATCTAACAAGTCTGGAGGGAGGGGGGGCTGAAGGGCGGAGTCAAAACAAGAGGACATCAAGCCTATGACACGCAAAATCGTCAGGTTTTCATGGCGAGTGTGCTGCATTGAGCCATCCTCCCAGCTTTACATCATCTCAGGACTGTGCATTGCAAGACTTCTTGTTCTGACAGAACTCCACAGCCCTCAACCGCACGTTGAGATCACACAGCTAAATGTCACCGAGTGGCTCTGCTGCTTGAAATATTTTATTTGCTTTATTTTATTTTTACATTCATGGCAGTGCAAAAAACCCGGAGGCATCTAGGATCTAGTTACAATGCAAGTGCAGCAATACAGTCACAGTGTGTGGGACAGAGCATGAAAGACTACAACATGAGAGTAGAGATTATGCATGCACAGTGCAAGTACAGGTAGGTACAAATCAACAGAGGAATGGGTGCACAGTCTGGCAAAGCCTCACCTCATGGTGCCGGGGCTACATCAGGTATGTAAGTACAGGTAGGTAAAAGGCAACATTGGTATGGATGCACAGTCTGGCAAAGCCTCACCTCATGGTGTGGGGGCTACATCAGGTATGCAAGTACAGGTAGGTAGAAGGCAACATTGGTATGGATGCACAGTCTGGCAAAGCCTCACCTCATGGTGCCGGGGCTACATCAGGTATGCAAGTACAGGTAGGTACAAATCAACAGTGGAATGGGTGCACAGTCTGGCAAAGCCTCACCTCATGGTGCCGGGGCTACATCAGGTATGCAAGTACAGGTAGGTAAAAGGCAACATTGGTATGGGTGCACAGTCTGGCAAAGCCTCACCTCGTGGTGAGGGGACTACATCAGGTATGCAAGTATAGGTAGGTAAGAGTCAACATTGGTATGGGTGCACAGTCTGGCAAAGCCTCACCTCGTGGTGAGGGGGCTACATCAGGTATGCAAGTACAGGTAGGTACAAATCAACAGTGGAATGGGTGCACAGTCTGGCAAAGCCTCACCTCATGGTGCGGGGGCTACATAAGGTATGCAAGTACAGGTAGGTAATAAGCAACAGTGAAATGGGTGCACAGGCTGGCAAAGTCTCACCTCATGGTGCTGGGGCTACATAAGGTGTGCAAGTACAGGTAGGTACAAATCAACAGTGGAATGGATGCACAGTCTGGTAAAGCCTCACCTCATGGTGTGGGTTCTACATCAGGTATAAAAGTACAGGTAGGTAAAAAGCAATAATGAAATGGGTTCACAGTCTGGCAAAGCCTCACCTCATGGTGCGGGGGCTACATAAGGTGTGCAAGTACAGGTAGGTAAAAAGCAACATTGGTATGGGCGGTATGGGTGCACAATCTTGCAAAGCCTCACCTCATGGTGCGGGGGGCTACATCATGTGTGAAAGCAGACAAAATTAGCTACATATACAGCACAAGGCCGCAGGTCAATCAGGTAGATTACAGCCAAGATCATAAGGCTGTGGGTCAAATCAGGCATTATGTTTGTCGCAGGAGAGTTGTGTACCAGTAGGGCCATGCCAGGGAGCTGGGGTCACATCAATGGAGCAGGGCAAATATAGCACATACAGCAGGATAGTTTAGGTTATGTGGTGGAGCTCCTGGTGGGCAAGTGCTGCTGCCACACTATTAAGTGCAAGGAGGTAGCAGGCAAACTGCATGTGCACCATGATACTGGGCAAGTAACAGATGCATTGAAGGTCCAAGAGTCCGGTATCTGGTAGAGTATGGTGTTTACACAGCCGGTAAGTAAGTAGGCATGATCACAAGACAGAATGAGTGCTGTACTTACAGGTAGTGTTAACATGATACGCTGCTCTACCGAAGAAGAAAGTACTCTGTGTCCTTCTTTGCCCAGACAGGCTGAAACCCTCCTCGTTGGTCCCTGCCGACATCACCTGCTTAGGTTTGGGTAGGGTCGAGGCTTGGTCCATCAATGACCTATCAATTCTGGGAGGCAGGGCGGCTGCTCGTATCATGCAGCAATGCTGCTGCTGTCCGAGGATGTGGCGGTCATCTTGACACAGGGCTCCAGCTCCGTTGTTGGGATAGAGCAGCCTCAAGCTTGGAGGATGTGAAAACCATGGGGGTCTGAATAAGACTCAAGGCCAGCTCAAATGATGGTGAATACATGAGCACAATGGCCCAGACAGGCTGAGACCCTCTGCATTTTCTCTCCTCATTGGTCCCTGCCGGCATTGCCCGACGGCTCAGGGGTAGGGTCAGGGCTTGATTCATCAATGACCAATCAGTGCTGGGAGGCCGGGCGACTCCTTGTACCATACGGCAATGCTTCCTTCAGTCCGGGAATGTGAGGGCCACCTTGAAACGGGGCTCCAGCTCTTGTTGGGATTGAGGCAGCCACAACATTGCAAGATGTGAAGACCCTGGGCTCAGACAGGCTGATATCCTCTCTGTTGGCCCTCCTCGTAAGCTCCGAAAGTAAATTACAGAAGGGAAAGAAAGACACGTGTGCTAACTTTTCATTTTCAGTAAAAGTCACACATTCACCCCACCCACCAATAGCAACTTGTTGGTAGTCGAGTGAAGTCAGTGAACCCAGGGTTTTGGGACCCCCTTCAAGAATTATTTTGACGATAATGGATTGATAGTGTGCATTTTTTAAATTATATTGAATATATATTCAAAGAATGCCATGGCGTTCACTGGCAATTTTAAAACACAAGAGCTCTCATCAAAAGTTACTCAACCATCAGAGCTAGCTTTGCAGCTGTGTGCCTCGGATTCATCGCTCAATGGATATCACTAATGATGCAGCTTCTCCAGATGGACTTAAAAGTCATGAGTAATTTCATCGGCAAGTGAAAAAAATGGTGTGAGGGGTGCAAGCGGGTGCAGGGAAAGAGGCCATGACAGTGCAATGTAAATATCTAAAAAGGTACTAATACGTAAATTATATTAATGTTTAAATGCCCGCCAACTGGCATATTGCAACAGCACAGAAAGCATTGTTCATGCTCCCCCATAATTATAGGTTTGTGTGTGTAGTTATATAAAAAAAAAAAATACACTGTTTTCGACCTAGGCCCATTCATTTTCCCATATAACTAAAGTGCTTTGATTGAACACTCACAATGTGAAAATGACTGAATGGATTCGCACCAATTAAGAGACAAGTTGGCACAAAGCATTGCATATGTGCCTTTTTTTCGTTTGGGGTAAACCTGTCACATAGTATTTGATGCAAAGGGGGTGCCCTATGTTCCCAAAAACCTTTTCTATATCGCTCATGATTCATTGCCACAGAGAGGCATTTCAGGAATTAAGACACCATTTTAAAAAAATCAATGTGAGCAATACTCCTACGTCTCGTCCACTTTCCTCCATAATGTATGGACGTCCCTCGCTAGGGACGGGAACCAAACCTATTTCACTAGTAAAATCCTCTTCCCCTTTAAATTTAGTTGCCACGGGTCTGTGGCCCCAGGAGCAGGGCTCCCTTGACTCCAGCCACGTGCGCCACACCCCAGTCCTCTTTTCTGCATGGACGGGAGCAGTCCCCTTTTTTCCTTATAATTCCATGCTTTAACGTTTCCCCAGGGCTATTTTTTCCCTTTTATTTATTTTATTCATACTATTCACTCTCTTTGTTTTAGATATAAAGATACACAGTCCTCCGGTGCCTACGCTCCTTCCCGGCACATGCCGGCCACAGAAGGCTTTAGCAGGTGCCTGGCCTGTGACAGATCCTTCCCCACGTCTGACCTGCACGCGCTCTGCCTCGGGTTCCTTGGCAAAGACCAGGCTTGGGATGGCTGCTCAGCGTTCAATGCTCTTACACCTTGGTTATTAAAGAACCGGTTGGCCAGGTTGAGGGAGCTGTTCTCCAGGTCACCACAAGAGCACATCAAGGAGTACATACAGAGAAAGACAAAAGCAAAGGTAAGTATACTATTCTCCAAAGCACCCTGCAAGGGAGTCATTTTTTCCAGGAAGGCAACCGAGCGGGAGGGCCTAGCAGGCTCTAGTACCAGCAAGGGGACCAAGGCTCTCCGATCTACCGGCCAGGTGGCTGAGGGATCCACAGATCCTCCCGGTCTCACCGCTGAGGGGCCAAAGGGCTCTTGCACTGGCGAATCCCCAGAGGGGCTCTGCTCTACTACCAGGCACAAGCCTGAGGGGGCGCCAACTTGCAGCACTGAAAGAACTACCAGAGTCATGTCTGAGTGCACACCACCTCCCAGGCCCAGCCCTGAGGTGCAGGGCAGGTCAAAGCCTATGCACTAAACAGACAGGCAGAGACCAGGCCCAGTACAAGAGTCGACATGAATCAAGCACATGGCGCAGTACAGGACAAAATTGCTGCACAGCCAGAGAAAATGGTGGCTCCCCCGGAAACAGGCTTTTCCAGGAGCATCAAAGGCAGACTTCACAGGGAGGGTGCAATAGTCTCCAATGGTCACATGGTGCACCTCCTACCCATCCACATTGAAACAGGGATGCTATACGGATGTGGCCTACACCCAGAGCAGGCAAAGCACAGGGAGAAATCAGCAGTATGTGTAGCAGACTCAGCCATACCGATGCAGAAGCGCAGTTCACCAGCATGTAAAGAGCGCTTTTTTGACAAGTTCCTCACATGAATGAAATTGCAACAGATGGGTAATACTTTTTTTTTTATTTTGTAATTTTTTTTTAATATCAACACACCAAACATTAGAACTTAGAGGACATATACATTCAAGTCTACTGCGATATAGTCATACAACAAACATTGCGGTCCTTCCCTCCTCCCCTTTAACTCGTGCCCCTATTCCCATGCCGCCCGCCAGAGTATCTCATTTTGCACTCACGTCTCCTGTGCAGTGACCTCATTGGGACCCACCTTGGGGGTGCCTGCTAGTGTGGTCACCAGTTGCCTCCATTCTATCAAGGGTCCCACTTCTTCCTCCCCACCCCAAACTGTCAATTCTGCGTCCGCCCATTTTAGAAGGTCTGCCCACCACGCCTCTATCCTGGGGCACCAGGCGGCCTTCCAGCACATAGCGATTTTCCGTTTGGCCAAAATGTAGGCCAGGTCCTTCAGTTTACTAACGTGCTTCAGGTTACGCGGCCTGGCGGCCACCCCCAGCAGGCATTCCAATACTGATTCCGGCTCCAATGCAATCCCTTATCTGCCAGGCATAGCCTGATCTCTCTCAGGTAATAAGGGGCAGGTTCCTTGTACAAAAGCCTGGTCTCAGTGGACTCTTCCTCGGACAGCCACCTGGTCACATACTGAAGCTGTCCTGCCAGATAGTATAGCTCAAAGTTCAGTAAATTTATGCCCCCTTTGTAACTTGGGTTTTGTAACTTCCATAAAGCCACCCTGTTTCTGGTATTGTGCCAGATGATGCCCCTACATAGGCTGTGGAGCTTCCCAAAAAAAACGCTAGGGAGCATATGTGGAATATTCACAAAGAAGTGCAACAGTCTCGGCAGGACCACCATCTTGAGCAGCGCCGCCCTACCCATCATGGCCAAAGGGAGCATAGACCAAAAGCCCATGTTGTTCTTTATGCCTGCCACTGCCCGCTCCGTGTTGTATTTGTGTTTGTCCTCAACCGAGTGGTATATATCAATGCGAGATACCTAAAAGTCCTGGTCTGCCAGGTTATTGGCAAGAACAGCAAGTGTTCCACTGGGACCCCTCTGTATCTCCCCAAAGGGGAACATGCTTGATTTCCTGGGGTTCACCGCTATGCCCGAAAGGGTGGCATAATGTTCCATCACCTCCAGGACAAATTGCAAGTTTTCCTCTGGGAAGCGCAGGTATAACAGGATGTCGTCTGCATACAGCGAAGTGAGGTGCGTCCCTCCCTTTGTGGGGATGCCAATCTCCCCATACTGTTGTCTGAGACAGATTCCCAGCGGTTCCAGAGCGAGGATGTACAACATGGGCGACCAGGGGCAGCCCTGTCTCGTGCCCCTGCTAAGCTGCCATTTGTCCTAGATCATGGCGCCGGTTTTAACCCTGGCTATTGGGGAGCTATTAATCATTCTTAGCCACCTCAGGTACCCTGGCCCCATGCCATATTCCCTCAGCGCTGCCAGCAGCCACGGCCACTTCACCGAGTCGAACGCCTTTATGGCATCCAACGAGACTATCGCCATTTTGCCCGGGTCCTTTTCTGTTTTCTCAATTATGTGGTGGAGTCTCCTGTGATTGTCCGTTATATTCCTGCCTGGCACGTACCCTGTTTGATCGATATGGACTAGTTTCCCTATGACACGTTTAAGCCTGTTTGCTAACACGGCAGTAAGGATCTTGCTATCTTGGTTGAGCATGGACAAGGGTCGGTAGGATCCGCAGTCCGAGCTTGGTTTGCCTGGTTTCAAGAGTGGGATTATTACCGCCTCCCTGAGGGACTCTGGCAGGCTCCCTTGTTCATACACCTCGTTTAACATGGTGAGCAGAGGGGGAAGCATCTCCTGCTTGTATGTCTTGTAAAATTAACTCGGGAGCCCATCTGACCCCGGGGCCTTACACGTAGGTAGGTGCTGTACCACCATCTCTAGTTCTTCAAGAGTGATTGGGGCGTCTAAGTCCTCCCGCTCCTGATCATCAAGCTTGGGCAGTCCTATGTCCTCCAGGGTTTCCTGAGTCTCTTGCCCCGTCTCCTCCCCGTGTCCTCATGTAAGAGCCTGTAAAATCTAAGAAACCCCTCATTGACTCCATCTTGGGTATCCCATGTCTGGCCATCCTCGTCCTTTATCTCCCTGATCACTGAGCGCGGCGTTTCGTTCTTATATAGCCACGCCAGCAGCCTGCCAGGTGTATCTCCCCTTGCAAGTTGCCTCTCGATGTACTTTTATAGTTCAACTTGCAAAGCCTGTCCCAGAGCCCGCTGCTAACCTGCTGGAGTAGGGACACCCTCACCGTATCTTCCTGTGAGGTACCCCCCGACTGTATTATTTCTTTGAGCTCCCTCTCTGTCTCCTGTAGCTCCTGCTCTATGCCCCCTTGGAGCACTCTAGACTTGGATATGGCCACACCCCATACTACCACTTTGAACGCCTCCCATGGGGTACCTTCTGACTGCACACTGCCAGTGTTGATGTCAAAGAATTCAGTAATGGCCTCCCTTAGGTCTTCTCGGAATCCCGAGTCCTGCAAAGCCTCAGCTCTGAGTTTCCACGTCAGGATTCTCGCCCTGGGCGGCCGATGCATCCACTCCACCACCAAGGGGAGTGGTCCGAAAGCACTCTGGCCTTATACTCCAAACCCGTCATCTCCCCGGCTATTCCTGAGGACACGAACATGTAGTCCAGTCTAGTATATAAGTTGTGGGGGGCCGAATAGAGAGAGTACTGCCTGTCCCCCGGGTGCAGCAGCCTCCATATGTCATCCAGATCAAAATCCTGCAGGAGGGCCGTTAGTGCCTTTGCCGCAGGGGTGGGTCTCTCGAGTTTCTTATCATACCTATTCATCCTGGGATCTATTGTACAGTTGAAGTCGCCTCCCAGATGGTAGCGCTGCCCATCAGAGGGCTAATTTGATCATATAGGGCCCTGTAGTAGGCTGCTGTATCTTGATTGGGAGGTTCAGAATGCTGACCTCCCTATTCTCCAACATCCCTTGCACCACTAACCTTCTGCCATCTGGGTTTGGCATGGACTGAAGCAGCTGGAATGGTACATGAGGTGCTACCCACGTGACCACCCCCCTTGCATATGCTGAGTATGTAGCTCCTGTGGTGGTTCCCCTCCACTTCCTCTTGACTAGCTCTAATTTGTCCCTAGTAAGGTGGGTCTCCGGTAGTAATGCTATATCGACTTTCAGCCTTACTCAGGTACATCATTACTTTATTCCGTTTCAGGTAGCTGTTGAGCCCTCTTACATTCCAAGTTACAATCCGGAGACTATCCACAGCCGTGCGAAGTATATACCGCCTCCCCCCTCCCCAGGTCACCGTCCCAGTCCCGGCCAGCATGAAATTGGGCTCGTTCCCCTCACTCCCCCCACTTGGGCTTTTCAACTAGCCCACTCCCCTACCTCCACTCAACTGTTCCCCACAACACATCCCTTTCCCTCCCACCCCTCAACCACACCCAAACCACACCCAAACAAATGCCCAGCTCCATCTCTGGATCTGAGGCTCCCCCGCGATTGGTCCCATCTCGAAATCCTCAGGCCGGGAACCCGGCAGGGTGTTACCAATACTTGGTGACCTAACTAATGACCTAGCTATTGGGGTTAAGAGTGCTTCCTACTTGTCTCCTGTTAGTTACTATGGTACATTGTGCATCCTCCATATTACAATAAAATGCAACGCCCCTGAGAGTCAACACATCTCTACATTGTATTATAATCAAGTCCCAGAGTCACAATATGTACAGCACCTCGGTCCCGTAAACGGGCCTCAGTTGTCCACATCGGCCGTCCGCTCCCTCCGGGAAATTGTGGCCATCCATCCATTCCATCGCATCCTCCGGACTCTCAAAAAACAAAGTTTTGGCTTTGTGGATCACTTTCAGCTTAGCTGGGTACATCAAAATGTATCGCATCCCCGCCGCTCGCAATCTCCTCTTCACTGTCCCATAGTTCAGCCTCCGCCTCTGCACTTGAAGTGTATAGTCAGGATATGCCGAGATGGTCGCGGAAGCCCTTTGTATGGTGCCCCCCTTCCTGAAATATTCCAATATCTTCTCCCTGTCCCGATAGTTCAAAATCTTGGCGATGATCGGCCTCGGGGAGTGCCAGCGGGGGTTTCCTCATGAGCGCTCTGTGTGCTCGCTCCACAGCAAAGCCTTGCATGAAGATCCCAGCTCATATCTCCTGCAACAACATGTTTTCGACGTAGTCTGTCGAATTAGGGCCTTCTTCCCCCTCGGGGGGGCCCACTATGCGCACGTTGTTCCTTCGAGCGCACCCTTCGGCCTCCTCTGCTCTGTTCTCCAGGTTGATCACCTGCTGCTTCAGGATGTGGATCTCCGAAGCGTGAGAGGTCCGGGCAGACGGGTTTATGGTCACTTCTTTCTCCAGCTCATCTGAGCGTTCCGCCATTTTCCGCACATCCAATCTAAGTAAGTTGACCTCCTCTTGTACTGCGCCAATTTTGAGCTCCAGCGCGGCCTTAAGTTCAGCAGTGGCTGCCTCCAGCTTGCTTTCCCACAATGCATTAAGGTCTGCAATTGTTTCCAGGATCTTCCGGTCGACGCGTGTAGGGATGATGTCTGCAGGTTGAATCTTGTCCTTAGGTCTCACCCCCTCTGCCTGTTGCGAGGTCTTGGTGAAGTCCTCCATTGTAGGCTGCTTCACCTTGGATTTGAGAAGTTTGGAGGTTGTCCTGCCGCCTGGCATTCCCTCGGTTTTAAGCGAAGTCTACTGGCCCCTGGCTGCGATGCCGTGCACTCCCGTTTTTGCTGGACGCCTGTATCATCAACGGAGGCATCCACTCCTCTAGGTTCCGCAGCAGCACAGCTCAGGCTTGCTTCCTCTCAAGGGCCCTCCTCCTTAGTCCATCCGTTCCTTTATTCAGCGAGCTCGCACGGCCGCCATCTTTGATTCCGAGCGCCATCCTCCACCGCCAGCACAATTTTCTCGGTAGGCGCTCTAATACTTGATGAATTTTGAGCGGAGTGCCATCATTCGATCCAGCTATCGTTCCCACCGACTCTGGTCTGTCTCTGGTAGTGAATGTTCAGGATTAAGGTGCCCATGCACTCAAGGATCATTTCGGATCGGCAGGAGACGGTCAGAAGCGCGTCTTACACCATGGCCGCCTAGCCACGCCCCCAGATGGGTAATATACTTAAGGGAATCATGCAGGACATGATCCTGTCGGTTCTCTCTCAGCAGCTAGATCCAGTCCAAACACCATCTCCTTCACAACCTATACCTGCGCTAAATCCCCTGGTACCAAACATCACAGTGGCCTTGCTGCAGCCCACAGAGCCTCACGCACTTCCCACAGAGCCTCACATGCAGCCTACAGTGCCACCTAATACCCTACCTGCAGATTCCACAGACCAGCAAGACATAGCGGGGGATACGGATAAAGAGGTGGATCAGGACACCTCCTCCTCCGCAAGGGCTTTCCATGAAAGGTTGGCCAGGGTAGCAAAGTACCTTGGTATTCCGCTGCCACAAAAGGAGCAGCCTGAGGCTGGGGTCCTTGCAGAGGTACTCACCATCTGCTTGGCCACAAAATCCAGCATAACATTACAAAAAGATGTAGATGTCCTGGCGAAGAAGGGTTTGTCAAAACCTCGTTCAATGCAGGCAAATAGCAAGCGTCCAGATGTGAAATACAGACAAGCGGAAGGTGATTCACTCATCTTGTCTGTCCACCCTCAACGGCACTCCTCAGTCATTGCAGCAGCATCAATGTATGCTAAACCTGAGACGTCCACGCCCTCATCTACTTTGGCCCTAGGAGGCAAAGAAGTGAAGGTCCTAGAGGCCTCTGGAAAGAAGTCTACTCGAACGCCACTCTCCACTTATGGCAAGCAAATGCAGACCCCATGCTAGCCATGGTTTATCAAAAACTGTGGAGGGAGATTTCTGACTTCCTTCCTGATCTCCCAGTCCATAGACAGGCTTGGTTCTGGGCTGGTCTAGTGAAAGAAAATATAGTGGCTCAAGACCTAATGTAGTCATCTGTGGCACACATCGACACAAGAGGCAGGGCTGTGTGCATGGCTACGGAAATGAAGAGGATAGCATGGCTCAAGGCCACTAGGTGTAATCCAGTTGTACAGGATTGTATTCTCGACCTACCATTTGAGGAAGGGGACTTGCGCCATTCATCCACTGATGAGGAGTTGGACAAGAAAAAGAATAACTCCCAAACAGCCAAATCCCTGGACAATCTGGCAAAGCCGCTCCCCAAGCTCTTCAGCCAGAGCACCCACGGTCTGACAGAGGTCATACCTTTGGCAATTTCAGGGGCTTCCAGGAATGTCGCACCAGGTATCCTGACAGGTCTCCTATCCAACACTGCCGTAAGCAGCAGGAAACTACACACAAGAGCTTTTTCCAGTCCCTCTCCCAGGCACCATCCTCAGAGGGACAAAAGCATTGACAGGGTCATCAGTTCTCCAGTGGGGGGCAGGCTTGCCCTTCATTTTTGCTCTTGGCTGACAATGTCTAAGGACCCCTGGATTCTCTCGCTGGATTCCCATGGCTTCCGCCTTCCTATACCTCAAGTTCCCCCTCTTTCCCTTACTTTCCCGCAGATTGGTACAGCAACTCTCCTGGCGGAGATCCGATCTCTAATAGCGAGTGACACAGTGGAGAAAGTCCCCCTGTGTAACGTGGCATGTGATTTAACTCTCGCATTTTTGCCAGACTGAAAAAGAACCATGCAGTCCTGAGTTGTTCTAGACCTTTTAACCTTGAACCTTTTCCTACCCCTGCAAAAGTTTGAGATGGTTATGCCAGTATTGATAGCAGACTCCTTGTCTGGGGGAGACTAGTGTGCACCCTGGATCTGAAGGCTGCATACCTACATGTCCCAATTTGGCAAGGCCATTGGTCCTGCCTGCCATCCCAGGTCATGGGTTTCCATTTCCAATACAAGTTTCTCCCATTTGATCTCAATTAAGCCCCAAGGATATTTACGAGACTAATGAACACGATGGCTGCACGGCTCAGATCAGAAGGTCACAATCTATATCCATACCTTTATGACTGGCTACTATGAGCAGATTCCCCATAGAATTTGGACATAATCCAAGGGGCAAGAAGTGCATCCACTAGGAGCCAACGCAAAAGCAAATGGACCAGGTTCTGCCATTGAGCCAAGGACACGGGCATACACCCTTTAGGGGGGAAACCATCAACCATGTGATGTTCTTCTGTGCACATCTAGCATAATCCGGGGTACAAGTTGACACATGTCGCATCTTTCTGGCAGCCATAGGCGCATATAGGAACTCTGGTGACAGCCTCTTCTCCACTCCCAACCCAATGGTAAAGAGTCATCTTGCAAGACTAACCAGATTGTACCCAATGGTAAAACCTCCACACCCGGTCTAGGATCTCAATGTGGTTCTGGCAGCCTTAGCACCTAGACCCTTTGAGCCCATGGCTTTGGTGGACTTCCAATTGGTTACTATTAAGACTGCACTCTTGGTGGATCTTACCTTAGCTCGCAAGATTAGTGAAATGTAGGCATTCACAGCTTCTTAACCATATACCATTTTCCATCGGGACAAGGTGGTGCTACGGACACACCCCTCTTTTCTACCAAAGGGAGTGACTTCATTTCAACTCAATGAAGAAATTGTCCCTCCGACTTTCTTCCAAAATCCGCAGGATGAAGCAGAAAAGGTCCTGCACTTTTGCAACATCAGGAGAGACCTCACATTTTACCTTGACATGACTAAAGGCTTCTGCAGCTCGAATGTCTTGTTTATCAGTTCAGATGATCAAAACCAGGGAGTCAAGCCTCCAAAGCCTCAATAGCAAGGTGGATGGTTCTGGCCATCAAGAAAGCTTACAAGGGGCAGCACATGAATTTGCCAGCAAACATGCATGCTCAAGCAGTTAGAGCCAAGGCTGCTGCCGTTATTCCAAAGACATGTACCATGGCAAACTATCAGCAGGGCAGCCACATGGGCCATCACATCAGCCTTTCATTGTTTAGACGCCAGAGCCAGATCAGATGCTGCATTTGGCCAAGCGGTCCTTAAAAAACTGTTTTATAGGAGTTGCAGTCTCTACTCCCCGGGGAATCAATCAGTGGTAAATGCCCATGCAGTATGGAGGAAAGGGTATGGGATGTAGGAGTAATTATAAGTTACTCACTGTAGTGAATAACATACTCGTAGTCCATAGTCCCCTTTCCTCCATATATCCCACCATTCGCCCTGTTTAAAAAAATCAAGCGTCATTGGGCAAACTTTATGTGGCCGACACTTCAAAGGGGACTGAGGTGTGGCACAGGAAGGTGGAGTCAAGGGAGCCCGGATCCCGGGACCACGTCCCTATGTGAAAATACATGTAAAGGGGAAGATGATTTTTCTAGTGAAAAATGTTCTGTTCCAATCCCTAGCGAGGGACGGCCATACAGTATGGAGAAAAGGAGACTATGGACTAGGAGTACGTCAGTCACTATGGTGAGCAATTTATAATTTCCTGCGGTAACTCAGAAATAACTCAATTTAAAATCCTTTCAAAAATAAGGGTGGAAAAAGGTGGGATTCATGTTAACTACAGTTATTTGGGGATGGGGAAAGAGGATCACCTGGGCTGTGGGGCTGTTCATTTTGGTTGCAAGCTAACAATTTTATTTATGAGTGTTTTGTGTAAAGTGCTTTGGTCGAATGCACTATATAAGTAATAGATTATTATAAATGCCTAAGTGTTAGCATCAATCCCTCACATAACCCAAGATCTAGTGCTTCTCTCCTCTTTTATTGGCCACATTTTAAACACTCCCATGGAATGGGGAGAGCTTGAACCTTAAATGCAATCAAAAAATGGAATCTTCTGTTCCCGGACGTTCAGGGCATTCCTGATATATTGTCATTTTATAAATAAATATACATATATAATCAAACGTTTTGTTATTGTTATCAACTGTAAGTGCCCCCCCACCATCCCACACATAACTCCTGGAAACACCACTCTCTGCTTCTGCCACAAATCCATTTGGTATCTTAGCCCATGCTTTCTACAACTAACACAAACAGAGGGTCCTAGAGCACCTTGCAAGGTTTAAAAGTGTAAATGGTGGGTGGTGAGACAGAAGTTACTATTCTTTTTCGGGACTAGATACAAAGATAAGGATAGACAAATGAAGGCAGGTGAGGGGGCGAGGCTGGATTCGGTGTAGGGAAATAGGTATGCTGTTAGCCTTTTGTAGCATATGGTAGTAGCAATTGGACATATGAGACTGCACATCACATATTGCAGCGGCCTACTACCTTTGCCTCTCTTGATATTGAGTAATACATCACTCATCAGTCTTATACAGAATAGTCCATTGTAAGTTATCAAGGGAGATATTGGCTAAAATATCTGATTAGCCACACGCTGCAGACCTATGATGGTACAAATGCCATGAATATGTGGAATTAAGTGGTGTTTTGGTTGCCATTTGAGGCTGCATTTGGCATATGACATCAGCAACTGGGCATGAAACTGCACATTAAATGCAGTGATGTATCATTTGCATGATTCATTCATTATCATTTCTGTGATATTTGAGGCTGCTCATCACCTATGGTAAAGATACCATGCTTCTAAGGAACTATGTGGCATTTATGGATCATTTGAGACTGAGCTTGAAACGTGATGTAATCATTTACACCAGAGCCTCCACAAATGGTACCTTATACCATCCATAAAAGGCATTTAATGATATTACTGGGAAACTCCCTTACATACAGTGACCATACCAAGTGTATGAGGCATTAACTGGACATTCAAGGATGCACTTTGGAATACTGTATTATGGCACCTTCTGTGAATATGGGCTTAACTTTACATATGATTACTAGACCTGCAGCAACATATTGGTATAAGATATGATATGATATGACTGGTTATTTATAACGAGCTTAATACCCAGAGGTTTCTAAGCATGGACCCGGTGATCGAAACCTGTATCACCACGTGTCGTCTTGCTTCCAAGGCGAGCGCGTTGCCGCTGAGCTATCCTCCCGATAACAGTAAATGGTCATTTGAGGCTGTAGTGGCATGTGCAGGGCAGTGCCCCTGGCCAATTTTGGTTTTACTCCGTTTACCCCTGTCATAAGGTGACCCTGTCCATGGGGTGTTATGTCTTATTTAGTGCCGGTTTAGTTTTTTATAAGATGTAAGTTTATGTATGACTTTTACACCTGTCAATCACTTCAGGGATGCCGTCAGGGTTAAATGTCATGTGATGTTATTTCATGTGATGTCATTGGGGTCAAAGGTCATGTGACATCTCCTCCTGTGATGTCATCAGGTGTGTGATGTCACTTCTGCTACTCCCAGCATTTCGGTGAATTAAGATCCCTGCTGCAAACCTACCTGAAGTGTCATGGGTGCTACTTTAACACACAATATATATTCAGAATTCACATAAGCACATCGGTTTGTCAGGATATGGAATTAGAGCTGGGCCATTATCAAATATGTGGATAGAACCCGAGTAAAGCTCCACCTGTCTGAGATGTCACTGGGAACACTGATGTGAGATATACGTTGCAGTTGAAAGCTTTCCACATATGTCTGCATCCCTGTTCCTGTCCCTATTGACCAGTATTGCAAGATATAGAGGGCGGCATGATGGAACTATGTTCAAAGTGATAAATAAATAACCCCTGAAGAAAAGTTCTTATGTCATCATACCACCCATCCACACCTCTCTTTTGATGTTCTCCCCCACGCCAACAAATGTCTAACCTGGCATCCTGCCACTGTCTACAACATCCATTGTGTTACAGCATGCACTCCTTGTTGCTGATAAAGTTTACCCGGCATCCATCCATCGACCCATCTCTACCTGTCTATCTTTCAGCTTGGCTCGCGGACAATGCGGGAGCCATGAAAATGACAGTTCACCTCACCGTGGCATCATGCCAGTTGATTATGAATTCCGTGATCTATTGATGTGAAGTCAGAGCAGGAGTATATATCATTAGGACTAGTTGCTTTAGGCTAACAATCAATGGCATTTATTTAATAAAGGCACTTTGCATGCAATATGTTAACAAAACCAAGTGGAGAAGATGAACCCTTGTAGCATACTTTTTCAAAAGGTTTTTTTGTATCTAAAGCCCACTGAGATGTCCTCATTTTTCTTATCCATTTATGTATGAATCTCTCCTCGCGGATGTGCAGCACAAGGCTGCTTGCATCTCCTCTTGTAATCTGTTGCCATGGTGCTGAGTCTGCATCAACTAATGAAAGTCACTGTAAGGGAAAACTGACATTGCATTTATTGGGAACAAGGGTGTCTTTCTGCTTCCCTTTTATGGTGAAACGTGAATGCATCTGCTTTAAACCGAGCTTTGCGTGTTCACTGTGTGCACCATCAAGAAATGCATGATCCCTACTACTGTTTTTTTGTTTGTTGTAGAAATATATTTTGATGGTGAACTTGTAACTAATTACTAAAATAAGAACCTCTCCCTGCTGGTAAACCCGTGGTAACCAATATACAAAGTAAATAAGTAGGAAAATCAGATACACCCCCAAAAACGTAGACGTTTTAAAATAATTGGCAGAAATCAAACTCTGCAATGTGCAATCAAACGACATGCCCAAATTGCACGGCATGAATGAATATTGCAGTTTATGTGCACACTTTGTACATGGGCAGAATTGCAACTGGGTGCAACCAGGTGGACGAGAAGCAGGTAAAACACTGATATTCCCCTTTTTGTACATGTTAAATATTAATAAATAAAGGAGTGGTCAATAGTATGCAATGCATATGTAGGCAGCAGTGTCAAGCCAAGAGAATGCTTGTTGATTCATAAAGAGCAGCACATGATTTGCTGTTAGTTTTTCTAATGAAGACATGTCTCTTATCCAACCTAGCATGTTTAAGGACTGAGAGGGGCATTTAGTTCAAAATAAACACGTTTCCTTAACAAAGAAAATGTGTGTTCTCTCTAAGTATACTTATTCTGTAGAGGAAAAATGGCCACAATTATACAAAGTCCTTTGTCGTGAGCACATTTCATGCTCATGACCTGCACTTGTACTAAGCAATGAGCCACCACCATCTCTTCAGACACTGTGTTCCTATCAAAGCGACGTGTCATGTGTTGCATACCAGTGGATTTGAAGAAGATCAATAGGTGACCCCAAAGCATGCAGCTTTAAGCCTATGGACGTAGTCATGTCTAGCCTCATGCATGATGATTTTTTCCCCAACATTTGCATCGTGGGAGTTGTGCCTGAACCCTTGAAAAGAGCAAATCACTCTTAAAACAACCAATGGCAGATCGAGAGGCGAATTGCCAACCGACCTGCAACCTTCCTTAGTCAAACAAAATCATGGGACAAGAAATGCCAACACTGTGCACAAATATTGTTGAAAAATCTACATGGTCCATTACCCACAATTAGGCTTCGGAGCCATAAGAGGATGAAACATGACACTTGGGAATGGAAGAAAGGATGTGTGCAGGGTTTTTCTAAAGCACAAACCAAGCTGGGAATCAATAGGCCCTGTACATGGTGGGAACTTTATGGCTGGAGGACAGCCACAGAAGCAGAGAAGGACACGCATGGGTGATGTTCAAAGAAAGGGAAGCCAATGTGGGTCTAATCTGGCAATTAGTGCAATGCAGCACAATTATCCAGCCTTCACAATTCACAATTCAGCTGGATTGGCAAGTCTGGACAGGAATGATACATGACAGAAGCGGGCAGATGATCAACCCTGCAGACACCTTGCCTGCTGTCGTAACCTAAGCATGGATGAGTGGGGAGACCCCCGGTACCCATGCAGCAACACATGTCAATCTGTGCAATCACATCAAATACCTGTAGTGAGTAACACTGTGCAGGTGCCAACTCACATGCACTTCCTCCGGCGGGCTGAACCAGGTCTCTGACGCCAATGGCATGCATCACTCCTGCAGTGCTCTCTGGCAATTAGTTCCATTGTCTGCTTTAGGTCCTCACTCCATACCAGAGGCATAAAGTGTTTCTTCTCCTTAGCCACTGGCTCCTTTCCTGGTCCAGGAGATGGGAATCTCGGCATGTCTTTCAGTGGCACTCCATAGCTCCATGCCTGTAATATTGGCACTCATCTTGTCAGTGGGCCTTGTTAGGTCCCTAATATACACTAAATGTGTGCACTCCTCACTAGTTTGGATCCCTTTCAATCATCCATTCTGACTTGGCCAGAAAACCTACAGCAAGTGTATTGTTGTCAAGGGTTCTTAATTGGACGGGGACGATTGAATGTTCGAACAGGGACGTTTTTTGGGAAATATTATTTTACTAGTGGAAAAGCCTTTGTACACGAGCTAGTGTGCATAAAGGAAGATATTTTCACAGTGTACATATATTGTGTGGTGTATTTTAAGGTAATATATGTTAAAAGAAAGAAAATATTGTTAAAGTATCTTGCTCCTTTTACATGAAGGAGTAGTAACCTCAAAGAAAATCTCACAGAATCCATTGTAAGTTCAGCATAGTATGTACTATGTACGGCC
Organism: Ambystoma mexicanum; assembly: GCF_040938575.1. NCBI lineage: Eukaryota > Metazoa > Chordata > Amphibia > Caudata > Ambystomatidae > Ambystoma > Ambystoma mexicanum. The sequence continues at coordinate 1,366,513,763 of NC_090932.1, read as the reverse complement.
AGTTGTTGTATCTGCTCCTCATTTTCTTGGATTCCACTTATGGGATTTGGACTCAAATATATACTGTTGAGGGATTTCAGAGTGATACAATTCACATGCTGCATGAGATCCTAAGATAATGTAAATTTAATTCAAATAAAGTTTAAAACGTACATGAATAATATTACCGATATCAGAATACATGCCATGACATATTACAATGAAACATTGCATAATACATAAGCATATTGAAAAAAAGTAATTTATTTTGTGAGATAAATCGTGCTTAATCAAATACATTTCTGTTTATATGTTTTTTTTAAATATATATATATCTTTTTTTTAGTGCATGCAACTTGAAGTATGCTGTTAAAGTGGTAACCCTGTCTTGGACCTTTTCTGCAGCAAATTGTTTATCATTTTTGAAATACACATTTTGTTCACCTGGAAGTCTTATTGTTGTATGCATAAGGCAAAAGCTTGCTGTAGATGTGATAACAGGTGCAGCGGGCTGGACGTCTACGGCCAAACATACATCTAGCCTTTTTTTATATAGTATGATGTTAAGTGGGTCTTGTCTTGTTGGACGTGCATGTGCCATGCTGGGCTTATCAATGGTGCCCTATACTTCACACAATACCAATGCTAATATCTACCTTAGATCAGGCTACTTTTTAGTTGCCGTTAAGCTACATCACATTGTGCAATGTCTGGTATGCTACATTAACCCACCATGGTTTTGCTCTGTGATTGTGCTATGCCACCTGATGCTATGTTATGCATCACCTTGCCTTGAAATGTTGTGTTTTTATAGGTTTGGTTTGCTAAGTTATGCTATGTCATGTTTAGGATGCTGGAAGCATTTATGTAATGGTAGTCTGTTAGACTTGCTGTTGTATTAAAAAATGCATCTTTGCCAAAAATGTAAAACCAAATATATATATGTATATATATATTTTTAATGTACACCCTTTTGCTTATGATGAGGTTTCCACACATATCCCTGTTGTTTTTATTTCCCATTTCCAATGTCAATTTTGGAACTGAATTTCATGTTTAGGTTTTTAGGGAGCTTTCTCCTTTTGATTTCGTTTTCTTTCATGTTTTAGACATAACTCATGTGTGCCATAGTAACCTATGCCAGGTTATGTTATTTTATATTATGTCATGTTATGATGCCTCAGGAATGCCGGTGAATAAATGCCTGAATAACATGGCACCGTTATTAGAGGTGCTGATCATTCCAACAATCCACACCATGGAGTCCTATACAACTCCATGGAATGGGGATTTACGGTCTTTTACACTGCCTGTAATATCTCAGTAATTCCGGGATATGAGGTGGCGGAAACAGTTGGGGCAGTTTGCCGGTATCGCACCAGAATTACCAGCTGGATACCCGCAAACTCAGTGTGTAGTTGTCTCGGTACAAGAGAATAGACCAGTTTTAAGCAAAAAGAGATTATACTTCCTGGCTGTCAGTACGAGCATCATCTTGTGACAGTTTGAAGTTGCAACATGTCCAAAGCACCTAAAAGTGCCACAGAGATGGGGCAGCATGCAGAGAAGATTCAGCCTACTATCTCTGGGTCAGGAGCGGGAGATGGGGAGCAGATTGTAACTAATAATTAGCTGTGAGAAACAACTCACAGAATATGGTGCAAGATGTTTGAAATCCCTAGACTACCATTTCACCACTCACATCCTCTGATGGTGAGTCTGAGAATAATGATGACAATGAGCCAGTTTGGTGCACAACATATGATTTTGGAAGCCAGTGCTAGAAATGAGAAGTGGGAGGGCAATGTCACAGTTGCAGAACCAGGAGGAAAGACAAAGATAATTTTTCCACCTCTGTACCTGGTGAGGTATGTAAGTGCAGCACTGTACCATGTGACTATCACATCACCATCTTTTTCATCACCACCTTGGCAGTCATGTAGACAAAGGAGGTTATGTTTTACTGCCCCAGAAATCCAGCAACAAAGTCCAAAGTGTGAACGTTTTTCAAATGATTGGACAAATAAAAACAGTATTTCGTGACCTGCACTCTGTGCCAGAAAGCTGTGCGCTGGGTATATGGTAAAATCAAGTTGGGAACCACATGTTTGTACATTAACTTTAGCATGGCATGGCATTTACTTGTGCTTTTCCAAAATAGCAGCTCTCTAAAAGGTAGCTTTTGAAAACACACCATCAGCCGATTGTAAATAGAGATGGGGAATTCGCAAAATTTGGTATGATGGTCAATCTGTCTTACTACTACACTTCCTGGTAGTGTGTAATATCACTTCATAACCTCTTCAGCATGTTATATTTCGGGCTTCATTATTCAGCCTAGGTAATATTGACTGTGGATACAGTGGTTGCTTGATGCATTTTCCACTAGTCTTCATCACTTGCAACACACATTATGTTTTCTAGTTTCTGTTGCAAAACATTGATTAATGCAAAGGGCTATTTTCTATCTGGTTGCATTTTGCATGCTGCAAATGAAATGCACCTGTAAATATGTAAGAGCAGCTGCAATATGATTATTTGCATGTTTGCCTTTAGAGAAGGTCAGAGTTTCAAATGTTGCAAGTTTTTGGTTGAATAATAAAGTCGGTCATATAGGACTCTCCTACCCTCATGATACTCATGCACAATTAGAGAACCCCTCCTAAGACTTAAGCAATATCTAGGGATTATCCTTCCACGTCCGAGTTTGTGGGCAACTCATCCACAAGTCCTTTTCTTACCGTATTGCCAAATGTCTAATCAATCACTGAGAAGAGAGTGAGGTGGTGCAGGAGCGTATTCCAATCCACACAATCCTATACTGCCCTGGCATTCAGCTCTATCTAACTGGTTGTCAACTACCAAACGGTGGCCCATGCCTACTAGTGGTGCATCCGGTGGTCCTTCCATGCCTGCCCAAAGAGTGTCATGCCAACAAGGCTACCACCACCCACAATAAACTCTATTGGTGATAGTGGGAACAAGTCCCTGCTGGTGGATGGTGCCACTTGCGCAGTATGTACAGGGAGCAGAGGAGGTTGGATGGGTTTAGTAGGCTGAAGTGCTGAGGGCTAAAAGCTGGGGGGTCCTAGTGTAACAAACCGCACACTGTGCACCCTCCCACTTCTGCTCCTTCTTCCTACTTGCCTTCACCACTAGAATGCCCCCCTCCCCCACCAGACATCAAGGCCTTTTTTGTCAATTGAGCAGTTCAAATACAGACTCAAGATCTCCTTTTAAATAGAGAGGCGCCCGACCTCTAACTGACCACATCCCTCTAAACCCCATGTCTATGCTCGTTTTGTACATATGTTCATGACAATCTACCAGGGTGTGAGTTTCATAGTATATTTATATTCAAATCTATTCCCTTGTCTAAGTCTCAGGTCTATTTCCCATCACCTACCCTTTCAACAGCCGGTTATTACAACTCTGATATTGTGATTCTATTTTTAAGGTTACCTTCCCATAAAGTGACGCGGGCCACTGCATTGTTTCTTTTTATGTCATTGCTGTTCCAAATGACATGCTTTTCCTAATACATAAAGCCCTATTTCCCAAGGAGCAGGGCATCTTGCATGGTTTGCACATTACAGTGCCCCCTCCCAGTGCACTCCTGCAGCAAGCATTAGTGGTAACAGGCTCATGACAAGGTCGACATTGTCTGGGGATGAACTGTCCCAAACTTGATACCAAACTTGACAAGAGACACCTGTGCCTACTCTTTTTTCCTCTTCAATAGCTCCTGTACCATCACCTCTGCCTCCGCTTTTCTGTCTCAGCTGTCCCACAATGACTCTCCTAACTCAGACAAATCTTTGAGTTTCTGTAAGTGAAAGGCATCCACCCTCACAAGCCCAGAAGTCACACCATTCTCCTCAAGCACTTGGCAAGGTACATCCTCACATGAGTTATAACTAACCCATTAATCTCTACCTTGAAATACAAGCCCTGCCAAACTGATCTAAAAAGAAAGGTCTAACACAAAAAAACAAACATTAAGACTGACTTTGGCATTCAAAAGCATCAACACTCACACGAAGAAACGAGACTAACAAATTAGAAGTATTTTCTTGTACACAATCACAAATCATAAGGTTTATTTATTTATTTTGTGGAAAATTCAAGATAAGAGAAACAGATAAATGCGTCACACATAGCCTAGTAGGACACACAGTGAACACTTATGAATCCAGAATGAAAAGGGTTTTATTTTGCTTTTTTTTAAACTTGTTTGGGTGATGCAAATGATAAAGGACTGAGAACGCCTTTTTAAGGTTGTTTGAACTTTTCTTTTTGTGGGACAGTAATGCTAGTCTTCCCAATTTGATTTGTTTTCATTGGCAAATCATAAAGAGATATAAGAAATGGCCTGTGGACCATGTCCTTTCTGTAAATTTGAGTATCCCGCTTGAATTGCATTAGGTTGCAATTTAAACATGTTTGAGTGAATCATAAATTAAGTGGGTGGTTGATTCTAGAACGAGATCACTCTACACTAAATTCAGAATGAATATATTCCCTTTGCCCTATTTTACAGCAAACTGGTGCTCAATTTAATCAGACAAAACCTTGGAGTGTAATACGTTGATTGAAGATTTAAAGCGCTTCACCTTTGAGTGTCCTCAATACTGGAAATTGAGGTAAAAATACATTTTATGCCATGTAGCTCATGACAGGATATCATCATCTGTGGAAGAATGAGTCCATCTTAAACTGGGTCCCAGGCCGGTAGTAATTTTGGCTGTATCAAATTATCTCAACTGAACTTGGCACCTCATGTTGAAGTACATTAACATAGAACAAAAGAGGTGATGGCTGGAAGGTTTTGAATTGATCTTAACCTCTGGAATTGCTCTGGGCAACCCTCCAGACCATCCTTCTTTGCCTGCCAAGCCATCACAAAAGGGTAAAGACCATATGCAAATCAGGCTTGTTCCCACCCCGAAATGGGAAGTACAACTGCTTGGTCACCTTCCTTCTGGACGAGACCACAAGCATCCCCATGCGTATGTTGGCCTCATGGAGCGTCATCAGTGAGGATTAGCTTGGGTCTCTGGGGTCTTATATTGTGGGATTATATTAGCTTGGGTCTTATATTGGGGGATGTTATAGTAGAATGAATTTATAACTAATCTGTCTTGTTGTGAAGCTTTTTTGCAGTTGTTCATTTTAACATAATTGTGTTCTGTTCTTTTTTGTTACCTTTACTGATACATTTTGTTTGTTGTATATTTTATCCTTTTGATTGGATTTTAGTATGATCTGTTTTATGAACTGTATTGATAGAAATGTTCTGGTCTGATATATGTGTTTGTTCAGAAAGGTTTTAGAAATGTATTTTTGAATAATCTAAACTTTTATGAGAAAACTGACAGTTTAATGAGTCCTTCCTAAATCATGTGTAATCACATTAACTTCATGATGAGGATCTTGAATCGATGTGACTGCTTTACAAACCGGCACTATACAAAAAGGGCCTAGATTTCTGAAACATGTGTAACCGATTGTGAATACATTAAATCATAAAAAAAACTCTATGTCTATGCCTCTGTTGAGGTTAATTTTAAATATTCATTGTTCAGTGAATAAGTCCCTGGCACACCTTAGAGGGTGACTCTGAGGGAAAATACGGAGGACTATTTACTCTTTAAAACAGTTGAAAGAGTCAACGTGAAAGGAAATTTAGGAGACCTAACTAACATTCAGCAGTCCATTGAACACAGAAATAATGAGGTGATGGGAAGGCATACCTATGCATATAAATGCACCATTATATGAAAAAAAGACTATTTATACGTTGTCATATTCTGGTGCAAAGGTAGAACTGTTCTTATCAAGATGCACAATCCTAATCTGGTTTGCAACTTCTGGAGGGAATGTTCAGTGTAGAACATTCAATGTGCAATATGTCATGAACTAATAGAAACATTGGTTAATCTGGACTGATGGAAACTTGACACAGTGGGCCTCATTACACGTTAGGCGGTAAGGGTTTACCGGTACTGGTAAGGGCACCAGTACCGGTAAACCCTTTCCGCCTTACTACGAGTTCCCTTTGCGGGACCCGACCTTAACAGCTGGTTTTACCAGCCGTTAAAGTAGGGTGCCACAATGGGACCTCGGTGCTAATTACGGTACCGCAATTTGCGGTACCGTAATTAGCTCCTTCCCCATTCCCATTATGCCCTATTGGGGCAAAAATGGGAATGGGGAAGTGCCTTGGTGAATAGGGAATTACCGCCCCGCTCACCTTGGAGTGGGGCGGTAATTCCGCCATCCCCCAAGGCGGACACGGTAAAATACCGGCGGCAACCATGGCGCTAATAGCGCCATGGTTACCGCCTAACGTGCAATGAGGCCCAGTGTCTGTAAAAAATGATACAACAAAGGGGTACCTGAGACCCACTTAGTCAAACACTTAAATATATATATATATATATATATATATATATATATATATATATATATATATATATATATATATATATATATATATATATATATAGGTATTACAAAGGAGCATTCCTCACATTTGAACCACTGCTTTTAGCTCATTTGTGCAAATGCACCTGCCATGGAGAAAAACACTATCGAAAAATCGAAGCTGCACCTGAGTCTGGTATCCTTTTTTAGTTCCTTTTTGACTGTGTAGAATGAACATGACCACGCTATGTGGTCCCAATATTGGAATGGACAGAAAGAAAACATATATTTCTGAACAAAACTCTTCAGATACATACAGCATAATGTTCTCGTTGACAATGTCAATGGCTGGTGTGTATCCACATCGTTCTCAAATCATGTTCCATTGGACTGGTATAGTAATCACTTAAAACCTGCTTTGTTATGGTAACTTCCATTGGAACAGACGTTAAGTGTGCATATGGCAACGGAATGTTTCAGAGTTCCACAGATCTGGTGAGAAATCTACATTTAGATGGTATATAACACCATTTAGATATAACTTTGACTAGATAAAAACATACACAAACCATGCAAGTCATTACATTAAAACAAGACTCTCATAGTGTAAATTGTGCACATTGGTTTCTCTTTTTCAGCAGGGTTATAACCAACCCTGTTTACTTCAGTTGCATGGTACAACAAAATTAATGGAACATCAACATGCATGTTCAATAGAAGTAATGGATACACCACCCAATTGTGAAAAGACAGGCGTGAAAAATGTATGTTATCATATTATAAGTATTATCATAATTGACATTATCTCTTCATGTACGTTTTGTGGTATAACAGCATCTGACTTTGTATCCACTCAGGATGCATTACATATTAATATTAAATGGCAAACACTTTGTGTGAAGATAGGAAAGACTACAATAGCAGACAAAATCAAGTTATGTATCTTTTCTGGGAGTCACAGCGTGGTGAAATCTTCGTTTGAACCTTTATTGTGACTTCTAGGTTTGAATATCATCTGCAGTTCCAGGGCAAGTGATCTATGTACAAACCTGGTCCAAGGAGCAGGCAAATGATGTGTCTTTAGACAGATCTGATTGTCAGTTAAACAAACATTAGACCTTCACATAGTCACCAAAACATGCTTTTTCTAGCAACGACTGACAATGGCATATATCACATTTGTAGTGTTGCAGTTGATTCTTTTCCCTGTGACCATAATTTGGGAAGGCCCAGATCAAAAGGGGGTGCTGGTTTTTATGAATTTACATACCACACGTTATGTCAAGATGATGTTCCTTTATTTTTGCCAATTGAAATGCAAAACTCGGTTGGGGAAATGATGTGGCCATGTGTACTAATCGATTTTGTAAGTTGGAACTTTTCTTAGTTGGGAATAATAATACCATTTTCCAAGAGATTTAACTGCTTAGAAATGATCTTCTCTGTCTTGTATGACAGGTTAGAAGAGTTGCTCATGCATACCGATCTGCCCTTTTCTCTGTCCTTAACTTGTTTTTCTAATAGGACTGTCCTTGTTATTAGAAGCCTTTTTAAAGACCTCTTTACTAATGTGAATGGATGGCCTTTATTCATCAGTTTTTTGGTGAGTGTTTTTTCTTCGTTTTGAAAATCTTCCTTTTTTTGTGCTATTCCTGGGAAGGCACAAAAACTGTCCATATACCAGTTTGTCATGTAATGAGCGAGGACAGGAATTGTTGTGAAAAATATTTTATAGAATTAACATTTTATTAAGAAAAACAAAACACCAGTTTCACAGTTTTCAGCCCATTCATTTTCCTATTAAAAAATATTTTTTTGAACAACCGTAGTGCAAAAGCGGTTGGCAGATTTAGACCAAATAAGAAACAACTTGGGCAAAATGCATTGATTTAATTTCCTTGACTGATTTGGGGTAAGCCCATCCAGTAGGTTTTAAAATATTACAAGGAGAAGGGGGTGCCGTAAAACCTTTATACCAGCCAGAGAGGCTGAGCAAGGCTAATAACGTTTGACTTGCTGGATGGATTTGGATGGAATTTACCAGGCAAACGGTTTATCAAGAGCCTCACTAAATGGGACATTTTGGGAATGGTTCATTAGAAAATTAAAAGGTATTAAGAACAAATAAAAACGTTGTTTTCCGTCTACTCACATTCACTTTTCCCATGAAGAAGTAGCATAGTTTTTAAAAACAACCATAGATTGAAAACTTCTTGGCATATTTGTAACAAATTAGAAAATATTTGAGCACAAAGAATTGACTTAATTTCATTGACTGGTTTGGGTTAAATCCATCATGTAGTTTGAAAAATATTCAACAGAGAATAGGGTTCCCCAAACACCTTAAAACCTTTATAGCAGTATTGATGCTTTGCAGCAGAGAGGCGGAGAGAGGCTTATCACATTTGACTTGCTGGATGGATTTGGATGACATTTCTAAAACAAGAGATTGTCAAGTATCCCCCAAACTAGACATTCATGGAACAATTAGTCAAAAAATGAAAAAGTTATTAAGAAAATATAAAAATGCAGTTTTCAGCCTATTCCCATTTGTTTTCCCCCAGAGAAAAAGTGACGTTTTTGAACAGCCATAGCATAAAAACCACTTGGCAGATTTGTCCCAAGTAAGAAACAATTTGGTCACAATGTGTTGACTTAATTTCCTTGATTGGTTTGGGGTAAATCCATTAAGTAGACTTTTAAACTATTCAACAGAGAACAGGGAGAACCCTGCTCCTTAAAACCTTTGTATCGTTCTTGGTGCTTTGCAGCAGAGAGGCTCAGAGAGGCTAATAACATTTCTGGGCAGGGTCTGGGGGTATTAAAATATTTTACGGAAAAGGGGTGGCCCTTCTACCAAAATTATAGCTATATAGGTGTCCCACAATGCATCAGCAAGGCTTTTCAGAAATGAAAAAGCTGCCATTTTATTGTTGTCACTGCAAGAGATAACGTGTATAACCAGGTTTAACCAAAAAAGAAAAGTTGAAAGATTAAATGGCATCAGGCTGGAGGTGGGGAGAGGTATAGAGGACACCATGTGAAGTTGGAGGGAAGGGTGAAGACCAATTTCAGAGGTCGAATGGTTTCAGATATCCGGCGGTATAACCACGTTTATGATAGAATTCTAGATCAGGAATGAAAGTGCATCAGATGAAAGGATGAGTGTTGGGTGAGAATGAGCGAGGAAGAATAGATGACCTAAGGGGAGTGGGGAGAGCATGCCAAAAGGAGGGGTGCCCTTGATGAGGGCCTTAGAGTGCCAGGACGAGTTCTGGATTTTGTGCGCTTTTTACCGATAACCATGGTTATTTGCAGGCACCTACAGATGTGGTTATTTGTAGTATATTGCCATTATAACCACAGTTATTGGAAAAATGTTTCAAGAAAAGAGAGAGTTTAAAAGAATTTGAATAATATACAACAGTTACAGTGAAGAGGGGGGCCATAGCCTAGTGGCCCGGTACTACTATATTAAAATATATAGTGCAGAGTTAATCTGGTTATGATTTACCACATCCACTGTATTTCAATGTTTTTGTTGTGTTAAATCTGCTCAAATTAACTGCACCTTAATTACAGTTTATCAGTGAAACTATATTATAGGGGGGCAATCGCCGGCCTATAGTTAAGGTGAGTCGGTCTCCCATAGGAACCGCTTAAAATTCTATTGTTAATAACTTTTGATTCAAGTAACAGATTTGAATGAAATTTCGAAAGTGATTAGGGACTCACGCAGTTTAAAGATCCTTTAAAAAATAAAAAAGTAATTAAGAAAAACAACTATTTTTCCAAAGTTGCGGCCTACATTGCATTAATGTTCCCACAGACAAACAAGGTCAATTTATGCCAAAGCAGACAGCCCAAAACGCTGGACAGATTTGGACCAGGTCTGAAACAACTTGGTCAAGAAGGGCTAACCCGCGATCCATGCTTGGTTTGGGTTTATTCTGTGCAGTAGTTATTTAAATATTTGATGCAGAAGGGGGTGCCCCTTCTCAAAAATAGACAGCTACATCTTGGATAAATTACAAAAAACAATGTTTTTTAGAAATTAAACTACCACCATCTTGTTTTTCTCTCGATACTAGAGATAACAGCGGGTATACCCAAGGATAATTGAAAATGAAACATGAAAAAAGGCATTTGTAGTCTCACAGTACTGATGGGGAATAATGCCAGAATTGGACACTTTTAGCCTAACATAGGTCTAAAAGCATTCTATATTTGAGTGACACTATAGTATGTGTACTTTCCAAGTTATCTTTATAAAGCAGAGTATTGTTGAAAGCCAGACATGGGGGTGAAGAGAGGAAATGATGAGAGGGCAAGTAAGTCATGAGTATTTGTCCAAGCAATCGTGGGCACTGGTGAGGTTTTTTCCACTGATTGTTACTGCTTTTCAGAATACAAGTAAACGACACTGGGGTGGACAGCAAAACTTTTTTTCAGAGTGCGGATGCAACCCCCTGGATTTTTCTGAGTTTGGCAAGCTTGCTTAAGTATTTAAATACCAGGACTTTACTCAGGTTGTCATGTTTACAGTGCAGAAGTTTACCCACAAGAACACACGCAATACCACACACATTTGTTTCATATTGGGATTTTGTTTTCCAGGGAATATTTAATGACAGATTGCTGCAGGTCAGCATCTTTTAAACTGTGCCAGCATATTTATTGGAAGATTTCCTCTCTCTGGTTATTTTTCTGGTGTTATTTTGTCTTGCACTTTTCTTCTAAGGAAAAAGCAAATTTTACTTTAAAATATATGTTCACTTACAGTGTGTATATTCATGGGTTATATTCTAATTGGCCTAGTGCGCACCTAATATTAGGATAGTCTTAATTCTTTTCAGATAGGTAAAGGGGTGTCAGGGAGACAATTGTTCAGAATCCATTGTGAAAAATTGTCTATCTGAGATTATAATAATAGAAGTATTCTTGAAAGGGAAAGATTGAATCAATGGATGTAAATTGTTAACTTGATCTAATTGTTTGATATGAATTCATGTATTGAAAAATTTAACATGGTCTCTGGTGAACTAATTGTTACGAAACAATAAGAAGGCGTAAAAATAATTGATTTCATAACAAAGTTGGAGTACGAATGAAATTATTGAATACAATCTAAAAAATATGAAATACTTGATTTGGTTATACAATACTAATAGGATGTGCATTGGTCGGGAGAGTTCCACAACAATGTGCACCTCTGCTGTGATTACATTTGTAAATTCATTGGTGCCACCTTTTGATTTTCGCTATGGGGGCAAAAGTACTGCTTAAATGTGGTTAGTTGGGGTTGTGTGATGTATCACAACAGTCACCAAGAGGTGGCCCTAAAACAATGGGCTTGTAGCAGGCTGCTTAACCAAAGTGAGAGATCCTCAGGAAATGATTTTATCTCACTCCGCATTGCCTAAAAACAATGTGAGTTCTCAAAGTCTGCAATATTATATACATAACAAGACCACTGTTTGTGATTGATGAACATCTTTGATTAATGGGCTACAAGTGTTTTAAAATATAGAGTGGCCATGCCAACTGGACATGGATGAAGGCCATGTCTTTTGGTCCGGTAGTTTTCTAACATATACAGTGGACCGCTGCCAATGTGCAGGAAAAATCTATGGAAAAATAACTTTAGTTGCAGGGACGTTAAGGTGAGAACTTAACACAACAAAACACCTGAAATACAGCTAAAGCCACCTTAACGTTGCACCCGCTGTTGTACAGTCTATGACCATGCTGATGACATCACTGATGAGTTCACTGGTGACATCACTAATGACATCGTCAAGGAATTTAAAATGGGGTACTATTTAAAGATTACTTTTCACAGTACCTGTTTTATTTCAATTATAACATGTAAATAACTTACAAATGGCACACAGAAATAAAGAAACATCTATGTACATGCTTATTTTAAAACCTCATTTCTTTTCTATACATATATACATTTACAGTAATAATCAATTTCTTTTAACTACCCATGTATGAATATTCATAACATATACCCTAATACTTACTTGTTCCTTGTTTTAAAGCACTTCTCATGTCATTTAGAAAATGATATGTGTACACATTTTTCTTACAATTAAACAATAGAGTATTTACATGTTTATTTTGAAAACATAGAAAATTAGGGTTCAACCTGTTTCACTCTCTATTATTTGTTTTGTCAATGTGTATAAAGATAACATTATAGTGAACATATCATATATTTTGCAGAAGCAGGAATATTTGAAACAAGGTATCCAAGAAAGCCCTATATGATGTAGCCGCAGAGGGATGACAGTCTCTTAAAGGACGTTCCTGAAGAAGTGTAAAGATGAATGAAAGAGGAGATTGGTGACGTCACATGAAGCAAAGACGGTGCGTCAATTGGAGATGCCGAGAGAGAAGCTATATAGACCTTATAGAATGTGATGACAAAATAAAGTTGAGTAACATTTCATGTCCGGAATAAAGACTGCACATGCATAGAACACTGAAGAAAATATAAGTCGCTTTATAACTGTACAGATGCTGCAACGCAAGTAGACTAAGGCCCATGAAGGCTGGCTATACATAGTGAACAGACTGCAGGCATTGCCGCCAATATATATATATGTGTATAGAATCTGGATGTTCTACGTCACATTTTGGCAGACAAGAACCGCAGTAGCAAAAGGACTGAAAGTGTGGAACAGCAGAGAAAAGCAGCTGAAGATGGAGGAATAATCGAGAAGGCTTGTTTGGCCGAGTGTCAAGGGTTGAGGCAGCCAAGAAACTGGTTATCTATTCAAACAGATACAATGAACGTGAGAAGCGAGGCAAGCTCCTGTTGAGGTGCAATGGAAAAACATTATGAGTGCAAAGTTGTATTCATTTAATAGTATTAAATATGAAGAAGGAGCTAAAACACGGTCTACTGTCACATGCGGTAGATAGAAATAGACTTTTGGCAAGCTGCTCTCACTCCCTTCTATTCTCAGGTGCAGTGATACTTTGCAAGGCTGAGTTCAAAGACAATTTGAATGACAAACAGCAGAAGTGGTGATGGATGATGGGCTAATTGGGTCGGCATGCAAGGGTACAAGCATGCTAACTAATTATAGAGGGACATGTAGCAAAGAGCCCTATAGTTTGAGAGACAATGAAACAATTTGATGACAATGACAATGACTTGCATTAGGGCTGGGCATAGTTGTCCACCTGACTATAGAGACCCAATCATAATCCTATCCCCCATAAAAAGTATATCTAGATGTTCCCCATTAGACCAACCACAATCCTAGATAGGTTTTCTTAGTTTGCCACGTAGTACGTCATCAATGATGATGAGTTTTTGCTATAAAAGTGTATTATTTCATGTAAAACAGTGAGAGAGATATGCATTGAGACATCTGTTGATGTCTGTTGTACTCCCTGTTTTAGACAATTTATACGCCAACTTCCTGAGTCTGTACTATTATTGTTGTAAGAGTAAATTCTGCATCCCCAACCATCCAATAAAGTGTTACCTCATTAAAAGGGCCTACGGGTTCATAACTATTTTAAATTGCTAATATAACATCTGTAGAAATGTAAGGGTGGTCTAAATATGGGGAAATACATAGAGTGATCTGATGCCATTTAAAAAAAACTTGATGTCATGTATGATGCTATTAGTGATGTCACTAGTGATGTCATCAGTGATGGCATAGATGATGTCATTAGTGATGTCACCAGTTATGTCATCAGAGATGTAATCATTTTTTACGTAGGCTGAGCAACAAAGGGTGCAAAGTTAAGCTGGCTTTATCTGAATTTCAGGGGTTTTGTTGTGTTAAGTTCTCACCTTAAGGTCGTGCAACTGACGTTTTTTCCTTGAAAATATATATATATAAATATATATTCAAGGAAAAAACTTTAGGTGCATGGACGTTAAGGCGAGAACCTAATGCAACAAAATCCTGGAAATTCAGCTAAAGCCACCTTAACTTTGTGCCCCCTGTTGCGCATACTATGACCCAATGATGACCCCAAAGATCACATCACTGATGACATCACTAATTACATGTTGTATGGGAACACTGATGACATTACAAATCACATCAATGATGCCATCACTGGTGACAGCACTAAGTGCATTGTATATAACTGATTACATTGATAATAGAATTAGAAATAACATCATTTATAAGTTAGCTCATGAAAACTTTGATTACCTTAATAACAATTTAGAATGGGACTTGGCAATGACAAAGGCAGAGGTTACTGGCCAGCACCAATGGCCATAGCTAGTTGTTGGTTAGTGTTAAAAAATACCAATGTGCATGGTTAAAAGCCATGCCTAGTAGCCTGTCACTGTTTTAAAATATACAGTGGGCAACGTTGAAAGCTGTAGTCAGTGTCAAGGGCTAAAGGCCATAGCTAGTGCCCATAAATATGTCAGAATATACAGTCGGCACAGCCAAAGGCCATGGACACTGACTAGTATTGTGTTAAAAAACCATGGCTAGCTCCTGTTTGGTGTATATAATATACAGTGGGCACTGTCGAAGGCCATAGCTAGTGGCTGGTTAGTGTTGTGTACTATTCAGTGGGCACGGCTGAAGGCCATCACTTATTGCATTTCAGTATTTTAAATTTTACAGTGGACATGGCCAAAAGATGTACAAGCTGACCAAGGTCAATCACCATGACTAGTGGCCCATTTATATGTTAGAATATACAGTGAGCACAGTCAAAGATTGGGGCCACTGGCCAGTATTGTGCTAAAGTCTATGGCTAGTGTCTGTCCACTGTATATAATATACAGGGGACCCTGTTGAAATCTGCATCCACTGGTAAAGGCCAAAATCCATGGTTGGTAGCTTGTTAGTGTTTTAAAATATTCATTGCACATCAGTGAACGTTGTGACCACTGTCCATAACTGAAGGCCATGACTAGTACCCATTCATGTGTTAAAATATATTTGGCCATCCACACCGACCATGGCTGAAGGCCATGCTTCGTGCCAGGTACTATTGTAATGTAGTTAGTGATGTCATCAGTGCCAGTATGATCTGTGATGTCATCATTGTGGTCATAGTCTGTGCAACAGGGGGCACGAAGTTAAGGTGGCCTTAGCTGAATTTTCAGGGTTTTGTTACCTTAAAGTATTGCTCACCTTAATGTCTCTGTAAATAAAGTGTTTTCCTTAAATGTCAAGGGTGTTGTTATTGCACAGATTTTTAGAATGCTTCCAGACCACTAGGACGGTATTCGGCCGTGGTCAGAGGGCATGGATTTTGGCCATGCCAACTATCCATTTTGACATGCTACCAGACCACTAGCCATGGCCTTCGGATTACAGGCTTTGGTAACTCACAATGTTTTAGGCACTGCACAGTGCGATGATATTATTTGCCATGAGGCACACACTTTGGTTAAGCAGCGTTCTCCAAGCGGTACATACCTTTTCTGGGTCTTCTTTTTTGCATGGGCTGATTTGGCACACCCATTCCGCTGCAGCGCCCATTTCGTTGCACCCTTTTTGGTGAGAAAGCCAATCTGGCGCTGTTATTTTTGCAAAGGGGATGTTTGGACGTGACTAACATTGCAGCCACGTTTAAATGCCCTTGTGCTAAATAAGATCACAGGACTGCACTGCAACAAACCTCACCACCTCCCACTTGTGTTGCTTTTCTTTTAATTCAATTAAATTAGTTACATTTAAAAAACATACATCCTTGAATCCTGGTCTGCCAGATTTCAAGGCCCAGCATTTAACCACTAGGTTACAATGGCTTGGTGCTTCACAGCGCATACATTGCATACTTAACCTATAATTGTATATGTTCAATGATAAAAGGGCAGGTATGAATCTTGTAAAAATCCAAACAATAACATCATTGTAGCATAATGGTTAAGTGCTGTGTTTCAAACTCCTTAAGGCCAGGGTTCTCTGTTAGCAGTTTTCTGCATAAATGTGATTTTTTAAAATTTAATATTTTCTGTTTTATAAAAATACGAATGCTGTGTGTTATGAGATATTTAAAATTAAGAAATCTCACAGCATTCAGGACTGTGGACTGTCTGCCATCCATGCAGTAACCAGGACTGACACTGCTTACTTTCAAAGCGAGGAAGGATCCAGCCCCCTAAGGCGGGGCACATATATTGTGCAACATGGCCTTAAGGGCATGACCCCTTCTTCACTTTGAAGGTAAGCAGGTTTCATCCCAGTTACTGGAGAGGTAGAAAACCCACTGTTGCTGTTAAAATACCTGTTTTTTTTATATTTTTGACTGGGAAACTATAAATACCAGAATGCAATTCAGCAAAAGGCAAAACATTGTCTCTGAGTGCAAAACCTTCAAGGACTGACAGTAGCACATTTAAAAAAAAAAAATTAATTCAGACGCCCATCCATGCAGTAACCGGGACCAGCCCTGCTTAGCTTCAAAGCAAGAAAAGAACCGGCACATTCCTCTAAGTGGTCTTGGAAGTTTGGCTCATTTATCAGGCAACATAGCCTGAGAAGGCTGGCCCCTTTCTCAGTTCGAAGCTAAGCATAGTCTTTCCTGATTACTGAATGAATGGGAGACCTGGATGACAATTGAGTCACGGGCCATGGCCATGGCCTTAGGCCATAACATAGCCAGTGATTTTTCACCCCCAACGTCCCTATTGTTATAAAAATAACTTAATAAAATGTAACCACAGGTACCGAGCTACACATACTGGCGGTTATCTGTAGTCCTTTGTAACCTCGGAAATATAGCTATGAATGTTGGTAAAAAAGGTGAAAAAAAGAAAAAATGCTTCACTGCCCCCCAGGCCATCGCCAAGCGCCCTCCTCATCTGTGCCAGCTCCCCCGACTCCCCAGATAGCCTCCTCATCTCCGATGCCCTCTCCCTTTCACCCCAGAGCACACGCTGCTTCTGTGACTCTATTTGCTTTCAGATGTCAGCTATTTGCAGCTATAGCCGAGACTACAGAACCCTTTGTGTTGCAAACTCGGTTCCTGGAACTCCTCCAACTCCCAAGTTTCACTCAGTGCTTTCTAGCCATCTCCCAACATCTACCCTGATGGCATTTTTTATGTTTTTTGACCTGCAAATAGCGTTTTACTGCATTTCATTTTCCCATAACCTCGGCTATAACCGCATATCATCTCTCGCCTTGAGAGAAAAACAAGATGCCGGTTGTTTCATTTCTGAAAACCTTTCTTCTGCAATGCACCATGGGAGATATAACTATAATTTTTGGGGTTTGAGGAAGGGGCGCCCCCTTCTCTGTGAAATTTTAAAAGACCTATGGCTTTGAATAACCCCAAAACATGCATGGATGGCGAGTCAACGCTTCGTGCCCAAGTTGTTTTGGGCGTGGTCCAAATCCATCCAGCGGTTTAGGCTGTGCGCTTTGGAAAAAATGTACAATTTTTGCCTATGGGGGTATGAATGGGAAGTAGGCCGCACTTTTGAAGAAAACTAAATTTAAGAAATCGTTACAAAGCTAGGTAGTCTGGAGGGGCCCGGAGACTTATAATCACTTTCGAAATGTTGGCCAATTCCGTGATTCAAATCAAAAGTTATTAACAATAGAATTTTGTTCTGTGCATGGAGAATGCCTGTAATGCTATTGCCATTGAGTATTTATGCGTATGAGGGATTTTGCACTGCCACGGCACATGCTGCACTTTTTGCGTGTACATATAATGCTTTCATTGCTGCTCCCTGTTCTGTACCTGTTATGCATATAGGTGTGACGCTTGCACATTTGCTCGTGACAGATTGATATCATGCTGATGCCATCAGCTCTGTACCTTTTGTCTGTAGGTTTGTGAATAATGCAGTTCTGAGGTATGTGATGTATCCAGTCTGTGTGTTAATGCAAAGCTTGTACTGACTGTGTTTAATTGTTTTGCATGTTTGTGTGAACTCTGGATATGTCCCTGTAGTCCTCTGCACCCCAAGCCTCTTGTGTGTGTTATTTCCACATTTTCCCATAGGTTAAGGGTTGAGATTGCTGAAAATGTGTAATATGGGCCCACTTTGAACAGTATTTCCATGGCCTCTTTGGGTTCCCAGTCCACCCCTGCCAGTGGGTCAGTTTTTGCAGGGAGGAGTATTGAGTTGATGGGGCAGTGGGTGCAGGGACACTACATCCTCTCCACTAGCCATTCTATTTCAGCACAGAAGCTGATTACCCATTTATTCTGCCTGGGACCCGATAAACCGTCTGAATGGCCGAAGGATATCCCTTCACGTAAGCCAAAACAGATTGCTTTGTATTCTTGTTTTTTATCTACAAGTACACGGTGCACAAGCAGTGCTTGGATTTTTCGAAGTGTCCCGTTTAATGTTCAACACTGTAAAAGATGAACGTATTGCAAAGCACTACATTTCAATCGGAACAGCTGCCTGTGACTAATAATAGTCCTACAGATAAAATAAAAAAACAATACACTGCACCTTTCTTTTAAATTGTTATTGCCCGTCATGGGTATAGTATGAATCACAAAACGCTAGGAGTCTTTCATTGTATTTTTAGAAATAATCTGATTCTTGACATGGTATGTGTAGAACAACATTGTTTTAACGCAGTGCTATAATGACTGTGAGCAACACATTTGAATACTTGTCTTGAGTAATAAAGGCTGTGGGTTGTACGGAACAATTATAGGGTTATTTCGTTTTGATGGCATACCTGTGCAATGGTTTAAAATAGTGTTTAAGTAGTGCCTCATTAGTCTCTGAAAATCAAACAGCGACTCTGGGTACCTGTTCAGTGTTACTGTGCCAAGCAAAATTCTACATACATATTCCAATGCCCACAACATGACCCAAAAAAAGTGCAATGTCTGTTGACACCAAACACGCTAAAGGATATGGCAGGGCAACCTGCGCTCCCAAGATGTCTTGGACGAGGACTACCTTATGACTATGCAGTCTATATTTGATGGCATTTGTAGTTGGAACCCTCTGGGAAGCTGAAGGATGCAAGCCTCTTGGATACGGAGATGCCAATTCCCTGAACAGATCAATTGGGTTCTGCAAGAGCAAGGGCATTGGTCTGATTATTGTGGAACTGGGCTCTACAGTCTAAAGAATATCAAAGCCATCCTTATTATGGGATCACAGATTGGGGCAGTGAAAAGCAGGTTCAGAACTTCAATCACGATGGTTTCTTCTCCTTTATTCTCAGTATTCTTCATATATGGGGCATTCATTTTGAATCGTCCCTTATATAGTCATTAATACTCAGTGAAGGATATCCTTAGCCATATTAGTTTTGCTGTGATAGTCGCAACCGGGGAAGGGCTCTCAGCTAATCAGGTGGCTGAAACAGCGGGCGAGAATACAATTACCGCCTGCGGCCAAAGCCACCCAAGGTCCTTCCCTGGGTGGGACATTTTTTGTCCCTTTTCTCCCTGTTGCCTCCCCACCCCTTCCACTTACCTGCGGGACCAGAGCATTGTGCTACACTCCCGAAGCTCTGCCCCTCTGGCTGCTTCCATAGACATTGAAGGGGCTTTAAAAAAAAATCCCAAGATCAGCTGCACTAGCAGCGTGCAGCTCCCGATGAAAAATGTTGAAATGTTGAAAGCCATCTGCACCCAGGACAAACCCCAGGGTGCAAATCGCTTTCATGGCCTGCCAGGGGGGCAGACATGGCCTTTAATGGCCCACAGCCCGAGCTCAGGCCCCTGTTTCGCTCGCGCCTGCCTTAGCTCATGCTGGCAGGCTGGCAGGCTGTTAAAGGCCATTTCCACCCACCTGGAAGGGCATGAAAGCCATATTAATTATATGCATATATTAGTATGTGAATGAGAGGTGCTGCTCAATCATGGCGCTGGGAATGCGGGTGGAATCTGCCAGTAACAGCCTGCATTCTTTCCTGGGCACCTGCACCTCTGTAGATCAGCCTGCACCTCTCTGGCCCATCTTGCGTCCGCATACCCGCTGGATTCCCTCACATCTCTTTGCTGCCAAAACACACCGCACTGACCTGTTGGTGCTGATTGTCTCACTAACCAAGAACTAATAACTTACCCTAAGGTGGTCGTCATGGGAATTGTAAAGGGGGTTCACCTCTTTGCTGTTTTGGGTTTTAGGCCCAGGGTGCTATCAGCATTAATCCCCAGTTTTGGTGTCAAATTGTTCTGATCCTTCACTGAGGTTCTCAATTTGATTAGTGTTTCCCAGGCGTGTGTTAGCATGCAGTTACCACACATGTCCGCCCCTGAACCAGTCGTTTACATTATAGTATTATGAAGCATATTCCTTTTTGAATTCTATGATGTTCTATAGTTAACATTTATGCATTTATTTATTAACATTTATAGAGCCAAACGAGGCAAGCATAATTGCAGGACGGTCTGTTAGGCTATACATACTTAGTTACAAATGATACATGTGGGGTACAAACTTCAGCAGGTAGCAGTGAGAGTGTCAGTTGAATAGTGTTGTTTCGAGGCCTTTGCAGAAGGTTGTGAGGGAGGTTTCAGCCCGGAGTGTGTTGGGTAGGGCGGAACAGAGTTTGGAAGCAATATGGGGAAAGCCTATACCCCCTGCTTTAGCCCTTTTAAGGAGCGGGATTCTCAGTTGGTTGGCGTGGTGCGTGTTCTTGGGCATGTGGAAGACATTTATGAGTTAAGGTAAGAGTCTTGGATGTAATTCTTTCCTTAACCGGGAGCCAATGGGCATCTCGTCTGACCTGTGTGATGTGATCTCTTTTTGGGGTGTTGAGTGCTGATGTTAGCGCGTTGTTCTGGACAGTTTGGAGCCGGTTTATGTTTTTGGCTGAACTGCCTGCGAGGAGAACGTTACTGTAATCTAACTTGGCACCAATGGTGGCTCAGGGGATAGAAAGGCAGTTTTGGTTGGATAGGAAGGGTTTGACAGCGTTTATTAATTTGGTGGTGTGGGCAGAGGCGGAGGCATTGGCACTGACCTGTCTGTTCATGGACAAGGTGGAGTCTAGATAGATACCCAAGGTCTTGACTGAGGGGGACATGGTGATGGTGGTGTTGTCTGTGATAAAGTTGTCGTATTAATGGTTCAGTTTGCCCAGTATTTCTTGGGGACCTATGAGAATGATCTGCTTTGTCTCCTTTAAGGCATAGTCCATTGGCTGCCATCCAAGCTTGGATGGTGGAGTATATTTGGAGGAGGGTTGCAGAGTCATGGTCATATGAACTATCATCAGCATAGTTCATGTAGGCAATGCCGAGGGAGTCCAGTTTGTCAAAAAGGGGCTTGGTAAACAGGTTGTAGAAGGTAGGTACAGTGCAGAAACCCTGGGGAACATCGCAGTGGATGGTGGTGGGAGCTGTGTTAGCCAAGTCTGAGAAGACTTTCATGGCTCTACCTTCTAAGAAGGAGGTTATCCATGAGGAGGCCTGCATGGAGAAGTGGGCTGCATTAGTGAGGTGGGAGGTAAGTATTTTATGATCCACGAGGTAAAATGTGGCTGACAAGTCCAGTAACAGTAGGAGGGCTGGTTTACCATTGCTCATTATCTTGGTTATTTGGTTTTTCAAGTCCAGGAGGGCAGATTTGGTGCCATGACCTTTGAAGAATCCTGATTGTCTTTTGCCTAGGATGGAGCTAGTTTCAAGGACGTGCTGGATCTGATTGTGGGCCGCTTTATCTAGGATCTTAAGCAGGAATGGGGTGGCGGTAATAGGGCGGTAGTTGTTGGGGGAAGAGGGGTCAAGGGAGGGCTTTTTGAGAAGGGGGCGGACCCAAGCTTCTTTTAGACTGGATGGGACGATACCTGAGGAGAATGAAGCATTAATGAACGCAGTGATGATGGGTGCCACAGAGTCACCGTTATCTTTGTTGATGTTGGGTGGAGAGATGTCACCTTTGCATGTGGATGGTTTGAGGTGTTGGAGGAGAGCTGTGACTTCCGATACCGAGACGTTTCTGAAGGAGAAGAGTGGGGGAGGCTTCAGCCTGGGATTGGTGGGTGTGGCAGGAGAGTCAGGCTTGGCTAATGAGTTGAGTTGTGTTTGTATTTTATCTTGGAGAAGAGTGATCTTGTTTAGAAGTGCTGACAGTATACTGGCGCACCAGGCTTCATCTTTAATGATTTCATTGGGGCTATTGGGAGGAGTGGTGAGATCTTTAAAAATGGAGAATAGCTCCTTGGACTTGGAATTGCCTTTGGACATCCGGAGGTTGCTGGCATTGGATTTGGCATGGAAAATATTTTGTTTATATTGCAATGAGATTCTTTTGAATTCTTCATTGGTGGACTAGTAAATCATCCTTGAACCATGAGTTGGTGCTCATGGATGTTTTTTCTTTTTTAGCTTAAATCAGGGCTATCGTGTTAATGGCTCTGGAGCTTCTGACCATAGCTGGGGTGGGGGGGCGTAGGGGAGGGGTTTGGTGGTGGGATTTGTGGGTATGGAGAATTGGATGCAGTTCTGGTCTGTCCGTGGGTATGCCAGGTTGGAGGTTATGATGGAGGAGCAGTTATGGTCTGCTGCCCATTCAAGGGTGCAGCCTTTAGAGTGTGTAGAGTGGGTGACTTTTTGTGTGAACCCAAGATCTTTGAGTTCACTAGCAAGGGCTGAGGCTGCTTTATCTTTGGGATTGGTGAGACCGAGGTTAAGGTCACAGAGTCAGATGGATTTGGTGGAGTTTTTCAGTTTGTTACCTAGGGCATGGAGAAATTGCCCTTGAAAGTCGAGGGCTGTGGTGGGAGGCCTGTATATGACGTGTATATTTAAAGAGCCGTTAGGTGATAGGGATAGTTTGGCACAGAGGAGGTTGGTGTTGTCTTCCCATATGTAATTACATATCCTGTCGGGGAGCTCATCCCTGGTTATGAGAGCAACACCTCCACCTATAGAGAGCTTTCTCTCCTGGCAGAGCATGGAGTAGCCCTGTGGGAGAGCGAGTGAGATAGCCGGGGCAGAGGTCTCGTTGAGCCAGGTTTCGTAATGTCGAGTAGGTCTAGGACATAAATGGAGTAATGAGGTTGTTGATCTCAAGGGTGTGAGCAGGGAGAGATCGAGCGTTAATGGGGGCGCATTTGAGGGCGTGGGTAGGCCTAGCCTTTTTGGAATGGGAAGAGTGAGGATGGGTGCTGGTGGGGTGCAGGGTGGGGCTTGCTGATGATGTGGCAGTGGAGGTATGATTTGTGATGAGGGGTCCTGAGGCATAGGTGGGTTGTGTGCGGAGGTGCTGGGGTGAGGTGTGGCATGTTGGCGCTAGCTTGCAGGGGTTGTGTTTGGCTGTGCAGATGTGGGAGGGAGTGTAAGTGGTTTTGGTGGGAAAACCTAGCTTGATATTTCTCATTGCCATTGAGTTGGGGATGCTGATGTGAGGTGAGGGCTGAGTATGTGGTCTGAACCTTGAGTTCCTAGTTTTTACGTTTTGTAGAGAGCTTTGAGAGGTGGAGGGTTTGCTCATGCTGGTAGCAATAGTTAGCCCAATGGGCTGGTATGGGGAGGCAGCGGATGGGTGTGTGTAGGACAAGGTTGATGTGGTTGGGTTCATGTGCAGGAGTGTGGCAAGTGCAATTAGTGTTGCAGTGACTGGGAGTGGTGAGGGTGGTGTGCGAGGAGTGTGTTGAAGTGAAGACATGGGGAAGGCTGGTGAGGTGTGGGTGGATACATTGGTCCGTGTGGTGTGCACGGTAGTGAGGGGGCCTGATGTAATATTCCGTGCACGGAGGTCAGAGAGCAAGGTACAAGGCACAAGTGGTGTGGATTCAATATTCAGTAATCATGGCACAAATGGAGTAATGCAGTAAACAGACACAAGTGAGCAGAATGCGGTACTCAGGGCACGAGTGGGCTGAATGCAGAGTCCAAGACACAGGTGGACACAATGCAAAGTTCAAGACACAGATGCAGTAATCAGTAATCAGGGCACAGGTGGGCTGATGCAATAATCATGCACAATTGGGCAGAATGCAATACTCAAGGCACAATGGGCACAGATGCAGAAATCAGTAGTCACTGTGGATCTGAGAGAGAGTTAGAACGCAGAAATACACAAATGTGCTCACCTTGCTCACGGATGGTGCTCAGGAGGATGCACGATGTGGCCTTGCTGCTCCTGCAGCCCAGGGCGGGGGTCGCGGCTCTGGTTGATAGAGGCAGCTGATGTTGGGAAAGGGCTCCTGCCCTCTCCACGATCTGGAGACAAGTGGGAGAAACGCAAGCAGGGCCTTTTCCTTATGGCCTATTCCGGGTCGGGCAGCTTCCACCTGCCGGCAGATGTGTGCTCTGTATGAGCGACCCGCGTTGCTTAGCAACGCAATGCAAACAACATGGGATAGAGGGTGGCCATCTTCATGCGGTTGGTATTCTGCTTGTGAAAAAATCAAGATGTCAACGTTATAGATGACATTCTATTACCTAAATAATTGCCTGACAAAAGTGGAATTATCATAGGCTTATTAATTTTCTAAAAAAGGAATATTGATGAACTAATGCCCCAGCAGCTTTACTATGGATATATACATTATTTGTTTCTTAAATCGTGTTTTATCGTCCTTCAAACAATCCTTTGACATCAGCCCATCCAGTAGAGAGGCAGCATCAGTCAATGATGCATAGTCATCCTACAGTGGTAAGAGATTTCTCATTAACACATCCCCTGAGCAGATTTCCCCCATCTAAATCTCTAGACAGTTGTGCAGACTTGGAAGATTGCAGAGGTTACAGAAACCAGTTAGTTTGAATGGAGCTTTGAGATGTGTGAATTCATCGCTCTTTAGCGTGATCCTCATTAAATGATTCTTTGAATGTATCAATCTGCCACAGACCAATGCCATTTTGAAATTCGGGTATGGAGCATTATTGGAGAAAAATAAATAGTCTTACATGTAAAGGATGAAAAGGTTGTCTGAATATTGATTAGGTTAACAGATTCACCTGAATGCATGACATTAATATATAGTGGCTAGTCCTGGTGTATGTAATGCAGTCATTCTATTTCACATCTTAAGCCGGGGTTGGTTGAGATATCTTATTTCCAAGCATTTGGTTGAACCTGTTATACAAATTGATCTCAGATTTGCACCTGTTACATTACCAGATGAACATCTCGGATAGCCTGTGCATCTCAGCATCTCAACGATGCTTCAGGTTCAATATTTGGTAGTCAGGTAAAGGCAGCCGGTACCAATCGAAGAAACTCACACGCATCTCCTGGTTCCCACCATTGGCAAATCGCTGTGTACCAGTCTCGCCATTATTTATCCCTTATGAAAGCTTTTTGAAGGGAATTGCACCGTGCCATGCACATTTCCATAATACGGGGTGACAATTCAGGCAGCCTGACTCGTCTTTAATAAACGGCTATAAAACTCTAGCTCTGTCATTTGTAGCGGAAATCGCATTAGGCTTGGAAATGAGCCAAGTTGTATCATAATAGCCAAAAAGCTTTTATAGCAAAGGGTTTATTATAGAAAGTGGGATGCTAAAATGTACTATGAATAGTGGGGGCTAAGAACACACTTGGAACACTACTTGCCTGACATGGTAGCACTAGTCTTGAAGAACCACACTGTTGCTATTGAAGCCCACAAAAATGAAAATAATATCGTTGGGCCCCCCAACAATTGTCTAATCATATTACCAGTATAACTCCCTCTCCTTCTTCGTTCAGTTTACCAACCTGCTTTGCGTCTAAAGTAAAAAAAAATAGGTTTCTACTGGCAGTCCAAATTGGGCTGTGACCACCTGATTGGTACTATAGTTTGCTCAATTTATTACACTTTTAAAATATTGTGGCTAGTCCTTCCCTATCTGTCCCCACCATTTATCCCAGTAGTGATAGGATCATTTGTACACTCAAAGTTGAATTATGCCTATGCTATTCTGGTGGGTATCCGGAAGTACAAGCTGCAGCGACTATAAGTTGCACAAAATGGGGTAGTTAGGCTGGTTTTCAGATCATCCAAACGTATTCCTGTCTCTAACCTTCATTGCTCCTTACACTGGTTAGAAGTGGATGAAAGGATCCATTTTAAGATTCAGGCTTGGCCTATAAATGTTTAAATAATTTGGCACCTTCCTATTTGGTTGATAAGATCTATTACTTCTGCCCCACTAGATCACTTAGATCTCAGGACAAGAAATGACTTGTGGTCCCACAATCATGTGGTCCCACAATCTCAGAGTGGTCTTAGGGGTGATAGACAATTTTCATTTTATGGCTCACGTCTTTGGAATTCACTGTCCCTTGAAAAAGGAAACACATTCTCCTTAACTGTATTCCAGTAAACTCTCAAAACCCATCTGTTCAAGTGACCTAGCCTTGGGGATGTAGCTATAAAACTATTACATGTATGAATTAAGAATTGTGCCCAAATGCAACAGACCCTTCCTGGAGCACATTATACATAAATACAAAATAAAAATAAGAAAATAAAAATAAAAATAAGAAAATAAAATTATCAGGGGAGTTTTTGTTTTTTATTATGCTATATATTTGTTCCTTTATTTCATTGGGGCAAATGAGCATTTTACATACAATGCTGAAAATGTAATGTCTCAGACATGTAGCGTTACCGATTCATGGTAAGGAATTTGCACAACACAATGTGGGATGTTTTTATCCATGCATCCAAGCCCTACCTCAAAACTGTGCAGTACTGACATGGAAAACATCATGATGGCCAGAGATTCCCAGAAAATGCCCAGGGAAGTGCATGAAGAATAGGCTGCCACTCATTTTGCCGATGTTATGGGCACAGAAGGGCACTGTCTAAAACCACCATTGGACTACCCACACAGTAGCCTGAAACCATTGGGAATGCCAATGCTGATTGCCAAAAGCAACCTAGAATTGTGGGGAATTCATTTTCTTAAATCCCAAAAATGGGTGCATTACCAGTACTCACCACTATCAGAAAGCCGGCGTTTTAAAACAACACCAGACTTTTTTCTCTTTTTGTGTAAAACTGAATAAATGAACCCAAAGCAGGCCAAAGAAAGACTTACTGAGAGGTGGATCCAATCTAAAGTTATATTCTGAAGTGACTTGAAGGTTTATAACAAGACTGGCTGAGCTGTGGATTTCAGCAGTTTAAGTAAATTTGGACCGAAAGACACTAAAAATCTAAATGTTTAAAAGAAATGAGTGACCTACTTTTGAGTGTCACATAGGTTGCAATTGTTTAAATGTCATAGTTTTAAACTTAGAATCAGAATTCTAGCTGCATATGTAAAAATGGTTAGTTTTATTTGAATGCAGAAAACTGGGTAACTAAAAGTGACATTAGCTGGGGCCTGGCTTAAGGAACTGAATTCTGCCCACCAGCTACCCCCGACAGGAGATGAGACTTGCACTACAGCTGTGTTCCCAGGCCAGCTGCCTTTTGCTGTTCCCACCAAAAGGGATCTGACACTTCTCTGAGTGAATTACCTGGGCTCTGCAGGAAATTGAACAAAGCCCTGTCCTGACTCAGGCAAATGTTTTATTGGTGGGAGTCGTAAATGTGGCTTCCTCCTGGAAGGAAAGGGGAGGAGCACTGCATGTGAGAGCAAGCTGGCTTGGCAGAAACTGGGAGGGGGAGAAACTGGAGACAGAGGCTGAGCTTGAAGAAAGTGGAAAAACTGGTTTCTGTACCATGTGACCTGAAAAGACACACCCCTGTAGCCAGAATATGGTTTTAGAAAAAGATGAATACGGACTTGTCATAATTATTTAAATGATACCATAATTCTTGTGATTTTTCTGCCCACATTTTAAGAGGTTTTTAGAACCGGTGGCATGATCTGGGGGCAAGCTAGCAGTTAAGAGGGTATTACTTAAAATGTATGCATGTTAAAAATCATTGCTAGAGTGAGCCTGGACTAATATTAACTAGATACCACTCACCCTGAACCTCTAGAGGGATATAAAAGCATTTAGCATATTTTTCACTTCATTGCCAGCACATATAAAAGCATTTTAGCACATTTTCCAATATAGTGCTATCACATATAAAAGCATTTTGGGCCTGTGTTTCAAACTTCTGTAGTCTAAGCTTGCTGGGGTGAACTGAATTACATTTGATTGCATTTCTGAGAACTGTGTGTTTTCCTTCCATTTCCTTGCATTGCATAAAGGGGGGAGGGGATTGCCAGAGAAAAGTGATTACATTGTTTTGTTGAAATCATATTGAGTATTTTCTGTATTGCATTTTCATTCAACATTAGATCCATCTGAACTTATATAAAGCATTCTCTACCACCTTATTCTTCTGTTCCTATTCACAAGTGTGCTAGTGCCAGACTATCCATTATTGATTACTGCTCAGATTCAGTGTGATATTCAATTATTAATTTATTATAAAGCGTGATATATATATATATATATATATATATTGTTTAAATTATCAAATAAACCTTTAAACTTGCAAAACAGAACTACTTCTTGGCTCAGTGGGGTCAGGGGGATTCCAAGAGAGGGGTGTTATATAGGGGTAGTCATCCAGAACGCATGAACTGGACATAAAGATATATTAATAAGGGTTTCCATTCAGTATCCCAGACTAGGCATTGACTTAGCTGTAGTGTTGAATTGAATCCTCTTACAACAAGATGGGGCCATTTTAGTAGTCCTGGGCCACAACTACAGACACATTGCTGCATTACAGTGCAGTTCGTTCACCAGTGCACACATGTATTGAAAGAATGTATATGTGCACTTTGACAATTTCTTGCAAATGCAAATAAAAATCACTACCCAGTATGCAGGTTGTTTATTGGAGGGGGTACATTACTGAATTTATATTGCACTACTGCAACAAGACGCGCAGCTAAAGGGACACAGGTAGTGATATTTATCATTCATATGCAGATCAATGGCTAACTGATTCCAGAGGTGAAGAGTAGCCAACTCAAATCTGTCTGGCCCCTGGCTTTGAAGTTTGATTTTGGAATTTCCAACAGTAGCAATTTCTCTGATTTCCAATAGCGGCTAAGTCTATAGTGACGAATCCTAAAAGCCAAGTAACCAGGTGCCAAGCCAAGCACACACTTGAACACCAATCCAAATAAAGACCTTTAATATATGTGGAGTCCTCTGAGAGGCAGCACGTCTCATGTGGAGAATCAGGCATTTATAATAGTATATTTATTGCTCTGACAAATAGTCCAAAAATACACATTTCCCAAGTACGTATTAAAAAATCGATGAGTTCAGAAAGGCACCAACACTTGGCAGGAAGGCAGGTGATCAGTTGCAAATTAAAATGTTCACTGTCATTGGTTTATTACCTGCACAATTTACAAGCAGGGACTAATTCAAGTCATCCCAGACTGAAGGTTAACGACCTTGAGACTAAGTATTGCCCTATAAGTAATAACAACTCCATCCCTTCACTGATTCGTACGGTTTTACCACTTGATGCTAACATTTAGAGGAAAATAGCTTCACAATTGTCTCTGAACCAGGACTCTTTTATAAAAACTACATCCAATACATAATCCTGTATAACATCCCAGATCCTGAAGCATTAGTCAAAGCAAGTTTAGCATTAATCTGACACACCTGACCTTATGATTATAATCATGTGCAATAGATGGGGGAAACCAAATATGATTGTCCTCCTTTGATATTCTATGTATATCATTCTTTTCGATTTATTTTTGGAGTGTGAGGAGATGAAACACCCCCTTTGCTCTAAGTAAGCAACCACCATCTACAAAAACCAGCCATCAGATAAATCCAGATATGAGAGCATTGACCAATCAGTTAAGAAAAAGGATGAGGGCTGCTTAGAGGAATTTGCTCAGATTGGAAGAGTGATCCTCTGGAGAAAGCTTAATTGCTTAGTTGATAGAAAATATGCCCCTTATTTCCTTTGTTTCCACCTTACGGGAACGTTTGAGTCTACCTAGAAGCCCAGAGCCTAGGCACATCTTGTAAAGCCCATAGTCAAAAGTAAACTGCTGCATGGCTCTGTAACGAGGACAAACCTTTTAGTTTTAGTGGGTTCAGTTTGAGGTAATCTGTGGGCAACCACGTTAGGTTGGTATTTGAAACATTATGTAAGCCAGTTTATGTAATTACTGATGATACCTTAAGGTAAAAATGTGTTGTTGCCCTAATGATGGAGCATGATGCCTTGACTTGACAGGAGGACAGTTCAATATAAAGAATCAAAATAATTGTAGATGCATCAAGATGGGGTTTTGTGAAACAGGGAAGTATTTGCCAGCTTTAATGGCAAATCATAATATTTATGATTGTAGGGACGGGGGTTATATTGAGTGAGGGATACGTTGATTTGAGTTATTTGAAGATGGAGAAAGAGTGCACACCTTGTGGTTTTGACAGGTCTGATGGCAGTTTGATGGTAGTTAGATGTTGCCAACTCTGCTCCCGGAAGATGCTCCCAGAAGAGAGGTTTGTTCCTTGCTGCTGCTTTAGCTTTAAGAAAATCTATAATATCCGAGGCAAGGCGCGGAGCACCTGTGCGGAATCCCAAGCCGAGTCCAGTCGCTCACCAGTCAGCTGACAGCAGTCGAGTGCAGTGATGAACTCGGCGCAGGTAAAATGACTGTGCTGACCATGTCCCGGAAACAACACAGATGAGGCTTGCCTGACTTGAATGACCGGGGGGAGCAGGCGCATAGCCTGGGGAGCCATTGGGGGCAGGACAATGGAAACCTGGTGAGGGATACCGGTAAGTCATGTTCACCCCATATGGCACCAGATGACTCTCCCTTATTGTATTGTATTGTATTGTTTATTTATTTATAGATCGCACCTGGCCGTTAAGCAACTGGGCTCTTACAGAAAATAAATCTTGGGTTGCAGGTACATAAATAAGTTACATTTCTTATGTTACAGGATCATATATCAAGCATTTCTTATGTTACACTGTCGGAAGACTTACATGTGAGATATGTTACATATATGAAAACATTTCTTACCTTACAATGTTGGATGACTTACATGAAAGATATGTTACATTTACAAGTGTTCACAAAAAATATACAGAGTATTTGGTACAATTGGGGCATTTAGCAGTCGTTGGTGTTAAGCCAGAGTTTAACGTTAGCTTTGAACACATGGAAGGAAGGGGTGGCTCTAAGCGCATCTGGGATGGAGTTCCAGAGATGAGCTGCCAGAACCGGGAAGCTGGGCCCACCAGTTCTTTTCAGTTTAAAGTTGGGGACGTTGATGCTGTTTGAGAGGGCCTTTCTGACGGGACGTTCAGAAGTGTGCTTTGTGAATTTTTCTGTGAGTTATGCAGGAGCTTTGTTGTTCAGACAATTGTGTGTAATGTTCAGAGTTTTAAATTTGATACGGTCATTGATGGCCAGCCAGTTGACGGCTCTTCTATGGGCAGATATGTGTTGCCCTTTGGGGATTCCTAGGGCTGTTCTAAGGGCATTGTTCTGCAGGGTTTGGAGTTTGTTGATGTTGTGTTTACTGGTGCCTATCTACAGTGCATTACAGTAGTATAATTTGGAAGGATGAGGGCTTGTGCTATGGTGGTGCAGCTATCTGTGGATAGATATGGTTTACAGGCGTGGATAAGTTTGCAGGTGTAACTGGTTGCTGAGGCTGTAGCGTTTACTTGCTTGTCGAGGGTGAGAGCTGAGTCTAAGTCGAATCTTAAGGTTTTAACTTCCTTGGCTACCTTATCTTGCCAGGCCCGATCCACCTAACCTGCAGTCACAGGGGGATGGCCCAGACTCTACAGAAGACATAGCCACAACACGCCTGCTGAGGCTAATCCCGTATGAGAAGTCCTCGCTGGACCCATCCGGTGGCTCTACAGAACTGGGGATGGGGGATGGAGGCCAATCCCTACAGATAATGCCCTGGACGCTGATCCAATCATACCCTCTAGCCTGGCGTGGCAGTCCATACAAAATGAGGGCCTGATGGAAGCAGTGGAGCACTCGTGATTGCCACCAACGAGGGGTTCCCTGAAGGTCTTTCTGACATTTCCACCTATACAGATACCCGGTTATCAGAGAGGGGGGCCCTGGCCCTAGTAACATATCATGGATTCCCCAGGGCTAAAATCCCAGCCATCGATGCTTGAAGAGCTGAGTACACTATCTCCAAAGACAACAGTGAGGGGGGGTCAGTACCTTTAAATGGGAAGGAGACCCCCTGGACCCTACCCCTCTCGCCCATGGTCTCCCTTGCTTGTCGCCTTGGTGAATTTACTGACACAGAACTCCTAGAGAGTTTCTCTGGCGAAGACCTTGAGAAACAGCAGGCTAGCTTAGTACTCACAGCCGATCAAAGAAAATGGGGCATAACCCTGACACACAAAAGGCCAAGACTATATTCTTCAAATAGATGCAGGGAGGGGCCCAATTCTGGAGAGAAAGCGCTGACATAAGACATCAGGGCTGGATCATCGCTCAAGTCAGAAAAATATTGCCCCATGCCCTATTCTGACTCAGTGCTGTACCCCAGTGTATGCCAGACAACTATGATAAACCCTAGGGAACAGATGGTCTAGATGACAGGGGCTGTGCTCCGTGCCCGGTACAGGCTGGAGCATTCCAGGGTTCACCCTATGGGTCAGGCCCCCCTGGTTGTCCCTACGGCTGTATCCAAGAAGCATAATTTGCTCGAGAAAGAAAGTCAAAGCCTATCCACACTCGAACGAGGAAACCTTCGGAACTCGGCAGACCTGGTTTCCCTACCAGCACAACGTTTTGGGTTCCAAGTTATTCCAACTGAACACCCCATAGGGAGGACCCTACACAAGCTGTGTGGGAAGAGCAATCATAAAACAAATGGAGACAGTGAGCTTAGCTCAAAACTCCCCAATCCACCTGTACCCTCCTGCTGGGAGATTGACCCTGAAGCCTCACCAACCATCTGGAGACTGTAAAAATCATCATACTCCTACATCCCGTCCCCGTTCCTCCATACCTTTGGGACATTCCGTCCATCGGGATGGGTCTGGAGAACTTAGAAGCATCAAAAATAATGTTGTGTCCTTTTATTTGTACATGGGGCCACTGCATGTGACCGTAGCACCGCCTTCCTGAGCTTTGCCCGCGCATCACCCTTCAGTCCTTTTCTCTGTGTGGTCAGGGAATTTTCTTTTTTGTTCCCTTGTCCTTCATCTTCCTCCTGTGGTTCCATGATCTTCTTTCCTCTGGCTATGCCGTAGCATCTAGGATTCATGTCCTGTTCTTCATTGGACTGTCGTTTTGTGAGGGGGGGTTCCCCATTCTGTCTGTCTGAAGTGCTTGACCTGATATATCGGTGGGACTCTTGCTACTACTGCGACTTCCTCTCCGTCCGGGCACTGGAGCGTAGGCTCGTTAAGTGGGATGAGGTTTTCCAAAGGCTTCCTCCTTTGCATTGTAAGAAGATTCAATTCAACACTACAGCTAAGTCAATGCCTAGTCTGGGATACTGAATGGAAACCCTTATTGATATATCTTTATGTCCAGTTCATGAGTTCTGGATGACTACCCCTATATAACACCCCTCTCTTGGAATCCCCCTGACCCCACTGAGCCAAGAAGTAGTTCTGTTTTGCAAGTTTAAAAGGTTTATTTGAAAAAAATTAAACAAAATATATATATTTCACACTTTTATGATCAATTAATAATTAATATCACACTTAAAACATGAGCAGTGATCAACAGTGAATAATGTCCTACTAGTAAACTGATTTGGTGACCCAGGAGTAGTATAAGGATGAGGTAGCACACTTGTGAATAGGAACAGAAGAATAAGGTGGTAGAGAATGCTTTATATAAGTTCAGATGGATGCAATGTTGAATGAAAATGCAGTACAGAAAATACTCAATATGATTTCAACAAAACAATGTAATCACTTTTCTCTAGCAATCCACTCCCCCCCCCTTATGCAATGTAAGGAAATGAAGAGTAGCACACAGTTCTCAGACATGCAATCAAATGTAATTCAGTTCACCCCAGCAAGCTTAGACTACGGATAGAAGTTGAAACACAGGCCCAAAATGCTTTTATATGTGCTGGCAATGAAGTGAGGAATATGCTGAAAATGGTTTTAATTCCCTTTAGGAGGTTCAGGGTGAGTAAAAGATACTTGGGATGAGCTCAGGCTCCCTTTAACAATGCTCTGGGAGTAACTAGCAGGTTAAACAAATTTTTGGCAAAGGAAAGCAAGGAAGCTGCTGTTTTCACACGTGGCTGGATTTTTAACCAAATCGCGAATCGCGGCAAAATTCGTGAATGCGTGAATCACGATTACGGCAAAAGTATAAGGAGTAGCAAGTCGGTTCTAGCTTCGTTGAAAAGCTAAGATTCTAAGCTTTCAGAGGAAAGCCCAAACGGTTCCAAAGATATGAACGATTTTGTAAAGGTCGTTTTTCGAATTTAAAGTAACTCAAATTGACAGGTGACAGCTTTTAAAAATGACAGGTGACAGCTATGCGGCTGCAGAATTGACAAGTGACAGTTAGGAGGCAGTTCTACTTAGATTAAATAGATTGAATTATATCACTGGAAACTAAGAGATTTGGTTTCACACCGTCCTAGCTGTACTCACAATGTATTTGGAAGGTCTAGGTCTCACGGATCGGGTCAAGATGGCTTCGGTTCTGGTTTTGCCCCGGACGGTCTCTGCGCACAGCGTCTGGTCTCTGCTCTGCTGGTCTGGTCTGACACTGCTCCTGGCCCGGCTCCTGGATCTCTGGGTACAGCGTCTGTGCACAGCTCCTGGATCTTTCTGCACAGCTTTCTCTGTACACAGCGCTGATCTGCACGGCTCCTGGATGCTGCTACCGCTGTTAGGTTTGCTGGATGCTGAGGCCTGTTGAGAAGAGTTCTCAGTTTGTGGGTTTAGGCCCTTGCTTTGAGTTCTGAATCAAGTTCTTTGAAGTTTTAAAGTCTAAGTGTTGGATCTGGTATCTTCTGGATGTTGTGTGGTCCGGCAGAGCGCGTTGCAGCAACTGGATTTGAATGTCTCTACCTGTCCCAGCAGTCTCTTTTTATGTGTTTTGAAAATGGGTGTGTGTCTGGGCCTAGCAAAGCCTACCCCTCTCTACTTGTCATTGGCCCAATTCTCCCCTCTCCCATGATTGGGGGAAGGAAATGTGAGTCAGAGTGATGCTGTAGGTTTTATGGGTCAGAGGATCCTCCTCTGGTCAGTTTGCCCACAAATCTATATTTGATTCAAATACATATTGCACAGATACACAGTTGTTTAAAATTACATGCACCCATCACATATCACATGAGGTATATTCTGTTCAAACTCTGCTCTTCCTGGGGGCTTGCATTCAGAAATGTGAACATTTTGTGCTTTTTAACTGGTTTTGCAATATCGGACATTTACCCAAATTTACACACATGTGCGCAAGGAGTATGGACATTAATTGATGAAGTGTCCGATTTTTAACATGCAGACATTTGGAGTGAAACCCTATTTTCCACTAGCAACCCCCCAGATCATACCACCAGGTCCTAAAACCTCTTAAAATGTGGGCAGAAAAATCACAAGAATTATGGTATCATTTAGATAATTTTGACAAGTCTGCACCATGAGTTATACATCTTTCTTAAAATCGTATTCTGGCCAAAAGGGGTGTGTCTTCCCAGGTCACATGGTGGAGAAACCAGTCTATCCAGTTTCTGCCAAGCTCAGAGACCCTGCCCCTCCCAGCTTCTGCCAAGAGGAAGCTATTTTACGCCCCCCCCCAATAAACCATCTGCCTGAGTCAAGGAAGGGCTTTGTTCAAAAGGAAGCCATTTACGATCCCCCCAATAAACCATCTGCCTGGGCCCCGGACAGGCCTTTGTTCAACTCCCTGTAGCTGCTCCACCCCTAATCTAATCAGAGAGGTGACAACTCCTTTTGGCAAGGGGAAGAGAGGCTGAGCAGGTTTTAACTCCTGTGGGGGTAGATGTCAGGCAGAATTTAGTTTCATTAAGCCAGGTTTCAGCTAAATGTCACTTTTTGTCCCCCAGTTTAAGTCTATTACGATTTTTACATACACATTAAATAATTACTTCCTTCAAGTCATTTCAGAGTATAGTTTTACATTGTATCCACCTCTTAGCAAGTCTTTCCTTGGTCTGGTTTTGTTTCATTTGTTCGGTTTTACACACAAGTCTGGTGGTTTTAAAACGCGGGCTTTCTGATAGTGGTGAGTACTGGTAATGCAACCATTTTTGAGATTTAAGAAAATGAATTCCCCATAGTTCTAGGTTGCTTTTGGCAATCAGCATTGCCATTCCCAATGGTTTCAGGCTACTGTGTGGGTAGACCAATGGTGGTTTTAGGCAGTGCCCTCCTGTGCTCACAACCTAGGCAAAAATGGTGGCTGCCTATTCTTCATGCATTTCCCTGTGCATTTTCTGGGAATTTCTGGCCATCATGATGTTTTCCATGCCAGTACTGCACAGTTTTCCTATTCTGGCGTACATGTGGGCTTTTTGGCCATCTTGGATTTTCTAAGCCCACAGCACCAAATGTTGCAGCATGATAGCTCACACGTGGGTCAGGACACCCAACAAAGCCCCCCCAAGCGACTGCACTTTGAATTTGAGTCGATGGGGAGTCGGGTGCACAGAAGGTTATGACCCACGCACTGGTATGTCCGCATAGTCTCTTCCAATTCTGCAAATTGCACAGTTCAGCATCTTTTCCTCCATCCGGTACTGATCGATCGGTTCTCCTCGCCTGTCCTGATGGGAATATTGGGCGGTACCCCGGGCCCCTTGGGTCTCTGCTCCCGGTCTCCGGATCGTCCTCCTTGGCCAGTCTCCAGGTTTTCTTTCTCCTAGGACGACAAAGGAAACGCGGCAATACCTATTCATGGACATTTCTCCCCCACCATTGATATAGTGGGGTGGCATATATATTTTAGAACTCAACAGATATGAACATGCACATTTTTTTAAATTAAGCAACAGGAACACATAAACTTGAGAAACACAGAATTTGATAGGCTATATGTAGGATATTTCAGGGTTGGAATTGAATTACTCTGGAGCGATACCCTCTGGGATTACAGAGGACTCCTCCAGTTGCTGCACAGTGTGCCTGGGATGGCAACACTTCAACTGGTTTATGTGGACCCACTTGTCTTCCCCCTCTGCCAAACCGCCTTTGGGGATGCGGATCTTGTAGGCCACAGGGGAGATCTTGTCTATAATCTCAAAGGGTCCCTTCCATGTAGGCAAGAATTTTCGCTGTTTTGCCTGGTTTCTTTGGAAGTTGTATAAATAGACCCGATCCCCCACCTGATATTCCTTCCTGGAAGTTTTCAGGTCATAGTGGGTCTTCATACTCTCGGCTGATCTTTCTAGATTCCGCTGAGCATAGGCAAAAGCATGTTGAAGGTGTTTCCTTAAATTCTCCACATACTCATGAGTTGTGGAGGCATTTATCAACGTTTGCTCTTGGGTTCTGTAGAGCAAATGCTGGGGAAGCACCATCTTGCGTCCAGTCATCAACTCAAATGGTGACATTTTGGTTGCAGATGAAGGGGTAGATCTGATGGCCATTAGGACCAGAGGTAATCGGATATCCCAACTTGGCCCAGAATCTGCCACAAACTTCTTTAATATACTCACAATGGTTCGGTTGTATCTCTCCACTGCTCCAGAAGAAGCTGGTCTGTAAGCAATGTGTAGCTTC
The DNA here is from genome assembly GCF_040938575.1 of Ambystoma mexicanum. Classification (NCBI taxonomy): domain Eukaryota; kingdom Metazoa; phylum Chordata; class Amphibia; order Caudata; family Ambystomatidae; genus Ambystoma; species Ambystoma mexicanum. The sequence goes on along the minus strand of NC_090932.1, from coordinate 1,366,475,823 downwards.
CTTTTAACCCCCAGTATCTCCCACATCTTTGTCATTACTTCACTGGTGAAGTGGCTACCTCTGTCTGACTCAATCCTTTGAGGTAGACCAAAACGGGAAAAGATGTGGTTAATCATCAGGGCAGCTGCTGTTTCTGCCTTGCAGTTTGGGGCTGGGAGACATTCCACCCACTTGGTAAACAAGCATGTAACGGTCAACATGTACTTGTTTCCTCTAGACGAGCGAATCACAGGGCCTACAAAGTCGATTTGCAAATCTGACCATGTCAGCGTCATCCCCCTCTTTTGGAGGGGTGCACGGTGCGTGAGGGATGATGGCTGAAATTGTGCACACACAAGACACCCCTTCAAGTATTGGTCGAGGTCCTGCCCCATGTGTGGCTAGTATGCAACCTCTCTTAAGATTTCTAATGTTGTGTGAAACCCCCTATGACCGGCGGTGGCCGCATCATGGGCGTGACTTAACATCAGGCTTCGGAATGAGGTAGGAACCACCCACTGATCGTGGCCAGCTTTGGATTTCCTTACCAACAAACCGTCTTGGATCCGGAACATTTTTCGACATTTCATCAACACTCTTAGGTCCTCTTTCCCAAAGTAATCGGTATCCGTCAGGGGAAAGTTCTCAGGGTCCTCAAGGTGTTGGTAAAACTTACCAATAATTGGATCCCCCTTCTGAGCTGTGATCAAATCAGCATCAGGGGTCTCCTTGCTCCATTGGGGAGTTGAAAGATCATTGTGAGCATTTGTCTGGGACCTAGCGATAGCGGTGACCTTGATTTCCCCCAACAGGGACTCTATTTCTATTAGATCCCCTTGGATGGCCCCGGTTTTGGCCAGCTGATCAGCTAAGTCATTTCCAGTTTTGTCTGGTCCCTCTACTTTGGAATGACCCTTGATCTTTTTCCAGTAGATGGTCATCCCATTCGATGTGACCAGATCATCAATGTTTTGGATTGACTTCCCATGTTTCAGGGGTTTGTTATTAGCGCATAACATGCCTCTGGTTTTCCAGTTGACCAGGTGCTCCACGAACCCGTTCTGTACATAATCCGAATCTGTGATTATGACCAGTTCGTGGAGTTGATGCTGGACAGCAGTGAGGATGGCCTGATGCACAGCCATCAATTCTGCCACCTGACTACTTCGGGGACCAATTTTGTATCCAGCGGAGGGTTCTGGGAACTCCTTCACCCATGCATTCCCTACACCAGCCACCAGTTCTTTCTCCCCGTCGTTGTCAACATGGTAAGAGCATCCATCCACATAGACAGTGGGCATTCCCTCACACTTGTCTTCTTCAAAGACTTTGTGTGGGGAATTAAGGTATGCCTCCATGTTGTCCTTGATTTTTAGACTTTCGTCCTCGAGACAGTTTTCTCTGGCACAATCATGCAAGTCAGCCAGACCTTGCGCGAGGGGATTCTTCTTGTTTTGGCCATATCTGACCTCCACAGGAAAGCCTTGCATTGACAGAATCCAGGAAGTAATTCGGGAATTACTCACATTTCCGGCCCGGATGCTATCACTTTGGAGATATTGCAGAGGCTGGTGTGGAGTCTCCACTATGATGTGTTCCCCATGGATAAACGGGCGGTAATTCTTCAATGCCCACACCGTTGCCAGGAGTGCCTTCTCACAATCATTGAATTTTCCTCCACAGAGGATAAAGTTTTGCTCGCATAGGAGATTACTTTATTGACCTTGTCATGCTTTTGGTATAATACTGTCGTCAAGCACGTATTAGAGAACTCTGTCTCCAGGAAGAACTCCTTGTTTCTGACAGGGTAAGCTAGGCAGGGCGCTTGTGAGAGGCTTCTTTTGAGTTGTCTTACCGCCTCGGCTTGCTCTGGACCCCATTCCCACTTGACCACCCCCCCCTTCAGGAGATGAATCAGGGGTCTGGTGATCTCTGCGTAGCCCTCAATGAACTTTCTGCTGTAATTAGTCAGTCTAAGGAGGCTCCTTAGTTCTTGCAGAGTTGTGGGGTCTTTCAGTTTCTGAAGTGCTTCCACTTTCTTTTCCTGGGGACAGAGACCCTGAGGAGTAATCTCATGCCCCAAGAAATTAACACGGGTTCTACACCATTGTGCTTTCTGAAAGGAAAGTTTTGCTCCGGCGGCCCTCAACTGTGTCAGAACATAACAGATCTCCGCTATGTGTTCCTCCACAGATTAACTTTTGATGAGGACATCATCTACATAAGCCAGGTTACCCCTCGCACCCAGGTCGGACATGGCATTATTTAGGAAAATGTTGAATTCATTGCCGGAGTTGAGGTTTCCGAAGGGAGTCCGGGTCCATGTGTAATGCTGGCCCCCAAAGGTAAAAGCCAGTTTGTATTGGTCCTCCATACTGACAGGCACGGTCCAGTATCTATTGGTCAGGTCTATTGCTGTGAATACCTGTGACCCGTGAATCTGGGCCAGCCCTTGGTCAATGTAGGGCAGAGGCCATCGGGAAGTATGGACCCGTTTGTTGAGCTCCCTGAGGTCGGCGCAGAGTCTCCACTGGCCATTTGGCTTCAATATTCCCAGCACCGGGTTATTGAAGGTGCTGTGTATTGGACGGATTATTCCCCGGGACTCAAGGTTCTTAATTATTTCAGTAAGGGACTCCATGGATGCGAGAGGCAAACAATATTGCTTCACAAACACTGGAGTCATTCCAGGGTCCGTGGGAATTGTTGTGGTGTGGATGTCAGTGCGACCACAGTCATATGAGTCTATCCCAAAGAGATCTTGGAAATCCAAGAAAACTTGTTTCAACTTTTGCTTCTGTTCCAGAGTCACACAGGCATCAGCTAGGTTGACTCTCTCTTCCACCATCTGCCTGAAGCCTGGAAAGACCTCTGGTTTGGCTATCTCAGCGGCCTCCTCCAGCTGGGTGGAGAATTCCCTGGTCAGAGCGCTGATTTGGACTGGAGGCCCCAGGTGGGAAAGGCAGCCTTCATGAGCCTGGAAAATGACCTCATCCCTTCTGAAGTCACAAGTCACATCCTCCTTACCATAAGGGCAGGAAGTGTACACCAGGATGTTCCCCCCATGCCCGGTGAAGTTCCTGTCTGGTGTTGTATTGTCATCACTGTCACTGTCAAAACAGTCCTTGGGGATCGGTCCTAACAGTTCATTTCCTAAATCAATGGAGAAATGTCGGTCATCAACCGCCATTCCAATAATGGTGCCTGCGGCTAGAGTAATACTCTTTAAGTCGCTGTTATCCACCTCTATTGGAATAGTGTCATGTTCTATGTTGACTAATGGAGTTGGGTTTACCCCCAACCCTTGCTGTTGGAGAGAAGCATTTAGATGTATATAAGCATCAGGGTTTTTCAATGTTTGTCCTCTTTTAACTTTCACTTCCAGGGAGAATTGTCGGGTCCTTTCTGGGATGGTGACTTCCTCTTTAATCTGAATTTCGACTGCATAAGGTAGCAATTGAGCTGACCTAAATGCTTTTTCTGGATCATCAAAGCCCATGGGATTATCCGCTAATCGGGACCAAGCTTTGAAGTTTATTAGGTCCAAACTTATGGCAAAGCGATTGAGAATGTCAGTGCCTAAGTAAAAGGCGGCAGTGACGTCTCGCACGACCCAACAATTATGGACTATGCTCTTGTTGCCAATGGAGATTTTGAGCATACACCTGCTTGGCAGGAGGTGTTTGGAATTAGGTGCTTCCAGGTCCATATCCCATTTGTCTATCAGTTTGAAGGTGGGAATGGCTGGATCTTTTGGGAGTTGGCGAAACATGGCTTCGCTGATGAAGCTCTTACCGTTTTTAACACATACTTGGGCGAGAACAGAGTCCTTCCCATCATTTAACTGAACAGGGATGAACAACTGCTCTCCAATTTGCTGAACATCAGCCAGGCCCTGAGCTGATTTCACATCTTCCTGGACTATAGGAGTTGTGATGTCTGATTGTGAATTAGTATAGAATTTCAGAGTGTTTCCTTCCAGCGCGGAATACCACTTTAAACTGGAAGGAAGGTTGATTTTCAGAAATAGAGAGGACCCCCCATCACCAGTCTGTTGTCCTACTGCTATTACTGTCACGTCTGGAATCTGGCTGTTCTGGAAGTGGAATTCTATTTTGGTCAGATTTTTGTTCAACCATGTGGCATGTGCCATTTAAACTAACATAGTTGACACTGTGTTTTAATTTTATGGGTCGGCTAGTCTTGGTCCAGAGGACCTTGTTTACGCAATCTATTAAGGGTGACAACCTTCTCAGGAGGTCATTCCCTAGTAAACAAGGGGTGCCCTCTGGAGTCACAACTATGACCGGGTGTTTCAACTTATGTCGCCCAATTTTAATGTCCAAATCTGCCGTCCCCTCGACGGGAATTTCCTTCCCGTCAAAGTTCTGGAGTTGTCCAGGAAGAGAGGTGAGAGGAATGCGGTAATTCTCCCCACTTCCTGCATTCAATTCATCAAAGGCCTTCTGGACAGAAGGGTAGCTTGAGATCCAGTGTCCACCAGCGCTGAGATTGTACCCTGCCCCTGTACTTGTACCGGGGCATAATATCTTCCCTCCTTTTCCTCAAGGGGGCACAGATAATGTACATTTTTGTACAACTGGTGGGCTAATTTTCTGGTTTTGGACATGGCGAGAGAGGAAATTTGGACAGAATTCCGTGGAGAGTCTTGGGAATATGAAAGAAAAAGTTGGCAACTGGAAATGAGATCCATTATGGGTTCCCCTGGTTCCAGTTCTGGGCGACCACCCCCCCCTTTTTGGAGGAAGTCACCAGGATGGGTTTGATCCAGGGGATTTTCTTGCTGTTGGTTCTGGGATGAGATGGTGGGCGGCGGTAGCTCAGTCTCCACGTCTCCCCAGTCTGGATTGGCATCCCTAGGGACCAATTTTTCTTTGGGAGGAGTTCCCCCATCTCTGAAGGAGAAGATCCTTTTCCCAGGATCCTCTGAGGATCCCTCTCCCTCAACATGGAAGATCTGTACCTCCTCCTCAAAGTGGGTCTGTTTGGGTCTTTTGTTTCTCCTACCTCCCCTCTGCTCCTTGGGAGGCAGTCATTCAGGGGCAGGAGATTTTGTTTCTGGTTCCTGGTTTTCCAGGGGCTGTTTACAAGTTGGGAAGGAAGCTTCCTCCAAGGCTTTACACCCCCTTTCCCCTTGTGTCTCCTCCCTGGGAACCGGTGGGTTATCGGGGTGCTGCCCCCGTCATTGTTCTGGAGCACAGGTCCCGAGTTTGGGGCATTCTGCGGTGGCATGCTCATCTGAGGGTTCTGTTGAGCCCTCAGTATGTGACACAGATCTCGTGCCATATTTTGGACCTGGCGCTCAAGTTGTGAAACCCACTCAGGCTGATACAGGGCTCTATTTTCTCCCCTTGGCTGATCCCGGGAAGGGTAGCTATCCCTTCTCTGGTAGTACCCCTGGTTGGGAAGATTTTGGTACCCCTCCACCATTGGCCTCCCCTCTCCCGGGTTAGGTTGTCTGGGCTCAGGGAATTGGGGAAAGAAGGATGGATGATTTTGGGGCTGGAAATTGGGTGGATACCTGGGGAAAAAGTTCTGCCCAGGATTTGGAGAATTTCTGCCCTCCTGGGGGAAGTTAGGAGGGAAGTTCCCCGGGTCAGGTGCTTGGCTGGATCCCCCCTTGGGCTGGAGGAGTCCACACATAACCCAGGATTGGTCGGTTTCCCTTGTAGCGGGGACTTACATAGTCAGGGGAGCGGGGGACCCCATTTGTGGGACTACCTCCTCGACTCCCTGTCTGTGACTGGCCCGAGGGCCTTCTGGGCTGTGAATTATTTGGTGCAGGCAGGTTTTTAGGCCCCCCCATCTCCAAATCTAAAACGGGGGCAACCTTTACCTCTGCCACCTTGTCAGCAGCAGGGGTGCTGTTGGTTTTGGGGTTTTTTGGCGCGTTATTTTTATTTTCGATAGGCTTCTGCACCTCATAGATCCGGGTAGCCTGTTCAATGACCCAGTCTAAAGATCTTTTCTCATGAAAATCTCTCACGAGCTGGGTCATTATATATTTAGGGAGAGCATGGAAAAATGTATTGACAAACTCTTTGCTGTCTGTGCGCACCCTTCTGGTGGTCTGCGCAAAAGCACGCTTTAATTCTTGCACAAACTCTTGTGGGGCCTGATCCTCCCCACATTGCAAATTGTAGGCTGCCTTGCGAGCCTCTTGAGGATTTCTGTGAACAGAAAAATGTTTCAAGATGGCCGCCTTATAGGTGGACCATCTTAAATGATTTTGGTCCTCCAGCCCCGCAAAGAAACAGGAGTATTCTGGGCAGAATGTCCATTTGATGTACTGGATGCAGCTACTGCTGTCCTTCAAATGCAAAGTCTCCATCATTTGCTCATAGAGCTCCAAGTGTTCCCAAACGGAATACTTGGCGTTCTTATGATAAGGCGTGATGACACTCCTTATTGCCTTTATTTGCTTCAATGGGTCCTTAAGCAAGGCCCTTTTTTGCCTTATTGGCCTTTTTGGTTTGGGTAACCCTGGTCCATTCATCCTCGGACTCAGAGGCACTGCTCCCAGAGGTTCCTGTCTGATCTTTCAGGTTTTCCCGTATTCTGCGAGCCTGGGAATGGCTGGCAGAATGTGGGGACCTGGTCTCCTGTGTCCTGCGCCGTTCAGAGGAGTCTTCAGATTCCTCCTTGCTGCCAGGATTTGATGGGTACCCCCCCCCCCACTGACCTAACTGGGCAGGAGTTTTCAGGATGCCCTTAATGGGCCTACTCTCCTGGGGTTCCCCACTAAATTGCACGGTGCTTGGGTGCCCATACCCGGATGCCCGCCCCTCCATTCCTGGGAGGTACTGGCCTATGAGCCCCATACTTCTGGTTGGATAGTAATCTGCCATCCCTGTGGCCCGGTGCTCATGTGCGCGAGGGGACATGGGGGTGGCAGAGTCCAGGGACTGAGAGATATGAAGGCCTCTGGTACTAGGGCTCCTGAGGTTATGCTCAGGAGTCTCCCTCTCCCAGCGAACCTGGTCTCTATCGGCCCCTGCTCCCTGTTGCAATGCAAAAGCCTGCGCTTTCAGTTCCTCAGTTAAGGCCTTACTAGACTCTATCAGTCTCTCCTGCATCGCTACCTGTTGTTGGAGCCTATCATTGTGCTGTCAGAGAGCCTCATTTTCTCTCTGTGCCTCCTGATTGGTCCTGGAGTACTGGGCCAGTCTTTGCTACAGGAGGGTTACCTCCTGAGTCCCTTCCCTACTGGCCTGGTCCTTTCTTGCCAGAGCCTCCTCCACCCTCCTAGTGTGCTCTAACAAGTTCTGGTGTTCTTTTTGGATGTCACCCAGTCCCTGGAGGGCCAGGTGATTTTCTTCCATTTTCCTTTTTAAGTGGCAGACTTCCTGGCCTAAGGTATCCCTTTCCTGACTAAGAGCCTGCATCTGTGCCGCCAGGTCATCCCTTTGCCTTTGGAAGGCACCAGCTTTCTGGCGCTCCTGGTCAAACTCTGCCTGGGTATCCAGGTCTTTCAAAATCAGTTTATTGCTCTCTGCCTTCTCCCTATCTAGGTGGCTTTGTAGGGTCACTACCTGCTCAGCACATGCCCTATTGAAGTCTAACTGTTGCTCCAGCTTTTTCTGGCTCTGCAGTAGGGAGTCCAAACCTTCTTGCTACTCCTTCTGCAAGGCCAGAAATCTGGTATCCTGGTCAGCCTTTTCCTGTTGCAGCACATCCATGTCCTCCTTTATTTTAGTGATGTACCGTCTGCTGTCATTTTCTGACTCCTGGCTCCTGAGCAGCCTCTACTCAGAAGAGTCCAGATCAGATTGGGCCTTTTGTAATGCCAGCAGTTGCCTATTTGCCAGATCCTGGCCTTCAGCACATTTGTCCTGCATGTCTCCCATATATAGGTACAAGTATGCCGCTATCCTGGCAATCTTATTATGTTCATCTTTGTCTTTAGGGGCCATATATAGTTCACTCAGGGCCACATGTAATGGATCCTGATCTCCCCATATGTCTGACCCTGTTTCAGTGACCTGTTGCGCGATGGCCTGCAACCAGACCGTTTGGTCCTGGTGAGTCCACTCACCTCTCACAAATAGCTTATGTAAGAGGTGCTCCCTCGCTATTTTGATGTCTACCAGTGTCGTCATTCTGGAATTTGAGTTCCTTCCTGACTTGCAGAAGTTTGTATTTTATTTTTGCAAAACAGACCTTTTCCTTAGAGCGTTCCTTTGAGGAGTGCTTTACAGCGTAACACAGCGTGGTGATCCGACCGGATGTATGTATCCCGTCAGTTAGCACACTGTATTAAGCTGCACAAGTGATAGATCTAACACAGACGTCCGGCTCGAGCCCCCACTTTGTAAGAAGATTCAATTCAACACTACAGCTAAGTCAATGCCTAGTCTGGGATACTGAATGGAAACCCTTATTGATATATCTTTATGTCCAGTTCATGAGTTCTGGATGACTACCCCTATATAACACCCCTCTCTTGGAATCCCCCTGACCCCACTGAGCCAAGAAGTAGTTCTGTTTTGCAAGTTTAAAAGGTTTATTTGAAAGAAATTAAACAAAATATATATATCACACTTTTATGATCAATTAATAATTAATATCACACTTAAAACATGAGCAGTGATCAACAGTGAATAATGTCCTACAAGTAAACTGATTTGGTTACCCAGGAGTAGTATAAGGATGAGGTAGCACACTTGTGAATAGGAACAGAAGAATAAGGTGGTAGAGAATGCTTTATATAAGTTCAGATGGATGCAATGTTGAATGAAAATGCAGTACAGAAAATACTCAATATGATTTCAACAAAACAATGTAATCACTTTTCTCTGGCAATCCACTCCCCCCCTTATGCAATGCAAGGAAATGAAGAGTAGCACACAGTTCTCAGACATGCAATCAAATGTAATTCAGTTCACCCCAGCAAGCTTAGACTACGGATAGAAGTTGAAACACAGGCCCAAAATGCTTTTATATGTGCTGGCAATGAAGTGAGGAATATGCTGAAAATGGTTTTAATTCCCTTTAGGAGGTTCAGGGTGAGTGAAAGATACTTGGGATGAGCTCAGGCTCCCTTTAACAATGCTCTAGGAGTAACTAGCAGGTTAAACGAATTTTTGGCAAAGGAAAGCAAGGAAGCTGCTGTTTTCACACGTGGCTGGATTTTTAACCAAATCGCGAATCGCGGCAAAATTCGCGAATGCGTGAATCACGATTACGGCAAAAGTATAAGGAGTAGCAAGTCGGTTCTAGGTTCGTTGACAAGCCAAGATTCTAAGCTTTCAGAGGAAAGTTAAACCAAGTTTCCAGCCCAAACGGTTCCACAAATATGAACGATTTTGTAAAGGTCATTTTCGAATTTAAAGTAACTCAAATTGACAGATGACAGCTTTTAAAAATGACAGGTGACAGCTATGCGGCTGCAGAATTGACAAGTGACAGTTAGGAGGCAGTTCTACTTAGATTAAAGAGATTGAATTATATCACTGGAAGAGATTTGGTTTCACACCGTCCTAGCTGTACTCACAATGTATTTGGAAGGTCTAGGTCTCACGGATCGGGTCAAGATGGCTTCGGTTCTGGTTTCGCCCCGGACGGTCTCTGCGCACAGCGTCTGGTCTCTGCTCTGCTGGTCTGACACTGCTCCTGGCCCGGCTCCTGGATCTCTGGGTACAGCGTCTGTGCACAGCTCCTGGATCTTTCTGCACAGCTTTCTCTGGACACAGCGCTGATCTGCACAGCTCCTGGATGCTGCTACCGCTGTTAGGTTTGCTGGATGCTGAGGCCTGTTGAGAAGAGTTCTCAGTTTGTGGGTTTAGGCCCTTGCTTTGAGTTCTGAATCAAGTTCTTTGAAGTTTTAAAGTCTAAGTGTTGGATCTGGTATCTTCTGGATGTTGTGTAGTCCGGCAGAGCGCGTTGCAGCAACACAAATCTATATTTGATTCAAATACATATTGCACAGATACACAGTTGTTTAAAATTACATGCACCCATCACATATCACATGAGGTATACTCTGTTCAAACTCTGCTCTTCCTGGGGGCTTGCATTCAGAAATGGCAACATTTTGTGCTTTTTAACTGGTTTTGCAATATCGGACATTTACCCAAATTTACACACATGTGCGCAAGGAGTATGGACATTAATTGATGAAGTGTCAGATTTTTAACATGCAGACATTTGGAGTGAAACCCTATTTTCCGCTAGCAACCCCCCAGATCATACCACCAGGTCCTAAAACCTCTTAAAACGTGGGCAGAAAAATCACAAGAATTATGGTATCATTTAGATAATTTTGACGAGTCCGCACCATGAGTTATACATCTTTCTTAAAATCATATTCTGCACAACAGGGGTGTGTCTTCCCAGGTCACATGGTGGAGAAACCAGTCTATCCAGTTTCTGCCAAGCTCAGAGACCTTGCCCCTCCCAGCTTCTGCCAAGAGGAAGCTATTTTACGGCCCCCCAATAAACCATCTGCCTGAGTCAAGGAAGGGCTTTGTTCAAAAGGAAGCCATTTACGATCCCCCCAATAAACCATCTGCCTGGGCCCAGGACAGGCCTTTGTTCAACTCCCTGTAGCTGCTCCACCCCTAATCTAATCAGAGAGGTGACAACTCCTTTTTTCAAGGGGAATAGTGGCTGAGCAGGTTTTAACTCCTGTGGGGCTAGATGTCAGGCAGAATTCAGTTTCATTAAGCCAGGTTTCAGCTAAATGTCACTTTTTGTCCCCCAGTTTAAGTCTATTACGATTTTTACATACACATTAAATAATTACTTCCTTCAAGTCATTTCAGAGTATAGTTTTACATTGTATCCACCTCTTAGCAAGTCTTTCCTTGGTCTGGTTTTGTTTCATTTGTTCAGTTTTACACACAAGTCTGGTGGTTTTAAAACGCCGGCTTTCTGATAGTGGTGAGTACTGGTAATGCAACCATTTTTGGGATTTAAGAAAATGAATTCCCCACAGTTCTAGGTTGCTTTTGGCAATCAGCATTGCCATTCCCAATGGTTTCAGGCTACTGTGTGGATAGCCCAATGGTGGTTTTAGGCAGTGCCCTCCTGTGCTCACAACCTAGGCAAAAATGGTGGCAGCCTATTCTTCATGCATTTCCCTGTGCATTTTCTGGGAATTTCTGGCCATCATGATGTTTTCCATGCCAGTACTGCACAGTTTTCCTATTCGGGCGTACATGTGGGCTTTTTGGCCATCTTGGATTTTCTAAGCCCACAGCACCAAATGTTGCAGCATGATAGCTCACACGTGGGTCAGGACACCCAACAGCATTTACAGCAGTTCATTGACGAAAAAAAAAAGCGTCTGGTAAGTTCCTTCCTTTTAAGGCACCCCGGCCAGGGGACTCCCTCCCGGGGTCTTCTGGTTCCGGGAGGGGTCCAAGTGGCTCAGATACCAGGATCTCCCTGAGATGTCCCGAAAGGGATCTAACCTGGATTCCAGAGTTTGCTCTCAGTCCCCCTGTCAAAGGGCTGTCAGGACCGGATATTCATCCGAGGTTCCCCCTCTGGGGGATAAGGTTAAGGCCAACATTTCTGGGGCTGTTTCGACCAGGGTTATTCCTGAGGTCTTCAAGTCTGGAACTAAATGTACGAGCCTAGTCTTGAGGTTTCTTCTACAGTGACTAAAGGTACTCGGGTTATCCCGGAGGATCCACGATTAGGGGCTCTATTAAAACTGGCAAGACAGAGGGGCCTCCTCCAGGGGCTCTGACTACAGGTGGTGACCCAAAACCTTTCCACAAAAAATCTTGTGGTAGAACCGATCCTCCCGAAGGGACAAAGAAGCGTCTTAAAGTGCTGACTCTGCCGAAATTCTCTGTGACAAGCTCTTTCACACACACGTTCTCAGTAGCTGGTGCAGAGGGGTCTATTTTTTGGTCTGAGCAGCATTTTCCACGGAATGTAGAAAATAGGAATCCTTTTCGCCATCCATTGGATTGGCGTTCTGGTTTTCCACTGCCACACAGTCTCGCTTTCTCCTGCGTCTGCTCCCTCACTGAGGGATAATTTTTCTGAAGAATCAAAAGGGGCTCAAAAGTGCTCTAGATCTGCTAGAACCAGATCTGCTGAGGTTCCCTGCCAAATGGCTAAAATTGATTAAAAAAATCCAGTGAATCTCCTGTGGTGACAATGGCCTCACTGAAACCTGTGACACAGTTAACCTCAGAAAGAGACAAAATAGCGGTTTAACCCATGTGCTCTGAGGCAGCCATTTTGACAAGCTCTTTCACGCTAACGTTCTCAATGGCTGGCGCAGAGGGGCCTATTTTTGGGTCCGAGCAGCATTTTCCACAGAATGTAGACAATAGGAATCCTTTCCCCCATCCATTGGATCAGCATTCTGGTTTTCCACTGCCACACAGTCTCGCTTTCTCCTGCGTCCTCTCCCTTAGTTTATGTGGTCCAGTTGGTGGAGGGCCAATACAATCCTGGGGCTATACCCCTGCAGAGCAGCCTCTACCCACTCTTGTGCCTAGACCTTCCTCTGAGGACAGGTTCTTTGTCAAATTCCAGGCTATTATGCACTCTGACCCGATGAAGGCATACTTTATGGATCTATTCAAAGAAATTTCTCCTAAGCCTCTCGAGCACAGCCTGCTCCTACTATGCCTCAGCAGGTTTCGGTAGTGCCACCCCATCCTCTTGAGATGGGGTCCCCTCCTCCACTGCCACCACTGCCTCCACTTTCACCAGTGCTTAAGACGCTGGTTGTGCAGACAAGTATGCCCATGGTGTCTGAGGTATGACGTGCCACGGATCAGTTTTCTGTTCCCACCACAATTGATGAGGAGCAAGCAAACCAGGACAGCGAATACCTGCCCCACTCTGTCAGAGCCTTTCATGACCGGGTCGTGGATATGATGGTGTTGCTGCATATTCTGATACTCGAGCCCCCGGCTCCACAAGAAGGTGTATTTTCAGGAGCCTTAACACTTACGACACAGGAGCTCACTGGCCTTTTCCTTCAAAAGGATGAGCTTTCTGAAGCCTGCAAGGTATGGGAAAAAGCTCACTCCAAGCAACACGTTAATTGGAAAATTGACGCTCGCTACAAGCTACACTCGGCTGAAGAGATACCCTTGACTGCATGTCCACTGCCTTCATCAATGGTGGTGGCAGCAGCTATTCTCCAGTCTAAGACATCCTCAACAACCGCTCTGGCTGCCTCTCAGGTCCAGTCCAAAGAGGACAAACATCTTGACGCCATTGGGAAAAAAGTCTTCTCCAATTCCGGTCCTCAGCTGCGCTAGGCAAACACCAAAGTCATACTTGCAGCGGCAAATCTGAAGCTGTGGAAGGAACTTTCCTAAATTTCAGGAATATATCCCTCAAGACAGGCTGGAATATTTTAAAGAGGGCCTATCTGATGCCAGATTTCTGGCTCAGGACCTACTGGTTGCCGCGGCCCATCATGTAGACACTTCTGCTCGGGCTCTTATGGTGGGAGCAGACATCTCCTGCCAAGCGAGATTGCATGCTACAAAGTTTGCGAGGGAGTTTCAGGACAAAGTACTTTATCTTCCCTTCAAAGGTAAAAAGCTTTTCCACTCCTTCACTGATGAGGAACTCACTAAAACAAAGGCAAGCACGCAAATGGCTAAAACTTTGTCGGCCCTTGCCAAACCCACAGCTAAAGCAGCCTATACACAGAGGTTGGGGACCCAGACAAGGTCCCTCTCAGGTTTCAGGAGTATCAGGCATGCCGAGCAGAAGGCTCCTGTGGCGGGCCTCATTGCGTGCAGCAAATGCAAAGTGGCCAGTTTTTCTCTCGGTCATCAGCCTCCTCTTCAGAAACAGGTGGTCTTGCTGCAAACAAACCATCCAATGATGTTTTCCATCAGTGACGCGATACTCTGGTGGGAAGACATATATCATCTCATATAGAGGCGTGACAGACCATCACATATGACCAATGGGTTTTGTCCGTCGCCCGGGTGGGCTTCTGCTTACCCCTCCCTCATACCCCACCCTCTCACCCTCCTCTTCAGCAGACTGGGTCTCTCTCCTTCAGGTCCAGGTACAGGAACGTCTAGACCTCAGAGCAGTGGAACATGTTCCTAAGTGAGAGCAAAAAGAGGGCTATTACTCCTATCTGTTTACAGTGTCCAAACTCAGCCAGACTAGCCTTAGCACTATCCCCTACCTCTCCAACTTTAATCTTTTCCTACCCCAAGAGAAATTCAAGATGATCACGCCAAACCAGATAGGGTCCTCTCTCCGGAAGGGCATATGTCTCACTGTGGTATATCTTCAGGACATTACATGCATATTGTGATCTGGGGCTCACATCCAAAATACCTTCCGTTTTCCATGGGAACGGAACACTTCCAATTTCGAGTGTTGCCTTTTGGTCTCAGCTTGGCACTGGATGTCTTTATGAAGATGATGGCGGTAATTGCAGCATTCCTCAGACTGCAGGGAGTTCATGTCTATCCATATTTGGGCAATTGGCTTCTGTGGAGTCCTTGCCCATGGGCGACAACAGCCAATCTTCAGTGACTTCTCCAGCTCCTGTTCCAATTGGGGCTGTCGGTGGACTGGCAGAAATTGTCTATGAGACTAGCGCAAGACCTGATTTTTCTAGGTTTCCTTTGGGATACTGTCAGTGCCAGAGTGTCCCTAGCGGAGGACAGAATTGTAGATTCATCAGCCACATGCCACCTTTTCCTGAAGTCCTCCCACATGTTGGCCTTGTGGATCCAGAGACTCCTGGGCCTGATGGCGTTGTGCGTGTTAGCCCTACCTCTTGCGAGACTGAAAATTCGACTCACACATCTAGCGCTTTGGGGCTGATGGTCCCAAACCTTTGACCCGGACTCCAAAATGATTCTGATTCCATCCTCCATGACGGTGGATCTTCAATGGTGATTATCCGCCAGCAACCTCTCAGTGGGAACCTACTGCCAGGATCCCTGCCCAAAGTCTACTGTTACAACAGACTCCTCCCACCTAGGGTGGGGTGCGACGCTACATCACCTCGAGGTGTATGATCTTTGGATGCCCCAGGAAAGAATGTCTCATTTCAATTACCTAGACCTCAGGGAAGTTTTTCTGGCATTGAAAGCTTTCCAGCCCTCTATAATCAACAAAGTGGTGCAAATTTGCACAGACAATTCAGTAGCTATCTTCTACATCAACAAGCAGTGGGGCTACCAGGGCCCCTCCTCTGGTGGATCTAGCTATCCAGAATTGGAATTGGGCAGACCAGCACAATGTCTGGCTACAGGCCGTGCACCTTCCAGGTCAGATCAATGTTGTGGCAGATTCCCTGAGCCGCCAGTCTGTGGCGAATTTCGAGTGGGAAATGAACAGCGATGTTCTTACCAAGCTTTTCCAGCAAGGGGGTTCTCCAAAGTTGGATCTCTTTGCGATGGCAACAAACAGAAAACTACCACTTTATGCTTCCATGGACGGTCTTGGAGCATCTCCATTGGGGGATGCCCTAGAGATTCCTTGTGACAACATGAAGACTTATGCCTTCCCGCCTTTGCCGTTGGTTCATCGGTCACTCTGGAAACTCAGTAGTGCCTCCAACTGCACTCTCCTCTTCATAGCTCCTTGGTGGCTAATCAGGTTGTGGTTTTTGGAGCTGCAGCACCTAGCGATATGTAACTCGATCAGGTTGCCGCAGATACCCAACCTCCTTCACCAGAACAATCACCAGGTATGGCAACTCTCCTCAGAATCCTTCAGCTTGGCAGCCTCGTACCTGAGTTCAGGTCCTTAATGCAGTTTAACCTTTCAGAGGATACTATGCGCATAATTCAGAATGACACGTAAGCCTTCTACGAGGGCTCAGTACAAAGTTAAATGGCGTTGTTGGTCTCTAGCTAAACAGCTTGATCATCAACAGGCTTCTATTGACTGTGTCCTGTCTTTTATTTCTGACCTTTCAGCCTCTGGCATCCATGTCTTATCATGCAGAACATATCTATCAGCCATTGCAGCTTAACTGTCTACAGACAGTTGCTCCTTTTCACTGACAAACCCAGTAATCAAGAGGCACTTTACAGGCCTTCTCCACCTCTTTCCGCTGGCCAGGCTTCCTCACCAAAATGGGATCTGAACATGGTCCTCACTGCTTTGTGTCACAAGCTATTTGGAACTATGGCCACTATGTAGCACAAGTTCCTTTCTTGGAAAGTGGCCTTCTTGATTGCAGTAACATCTGTGAGCAGAATAAGTGACCTTCAAGCTCTCACTCTTGAACATCCGTTCCTAATTGTCCACAAAGATAAGGTTGTGCTTCACACTCATCCTCCTTTCCTTCCAAAATTGGTCTCAGAGTTCCACATCAATCAATCAATATCCTTACCGGTTTTCTTTCCGAATCCGGCTTCGAATGTAGAGAGGGTTTGACAGGATCTAGATGTCTGACGAGCTCTGAAGTTTTACCTCGACAGAACAAGCAAACTTAGAAGTTCTTCACAAATCTTTGTTACTTTTAGGGACATAAAAGGGAAACCGACATCAAAGCATCAATTTCACCCTAAATTGCTTCATGCATCTCAGTGGCTTACGCAATTCAAGGCCTTCAGCCTCCAAAGGGCGTTCATGCACATTTGGTCCATGGCAAAGTGCCCGCTTTTGCCTTGCAGATATATGTCCCTTCGTAGTCCATAGCCAGGGCTGCTACGTGAACTTCTCCTTCTGATTTTTGCAGACACTATTGTCTTGACCTGAGCTCCAGGGCTGATGCCCAGTTTCGCCAGGCACTTCTTAAGAACCTGTTCCAGGGAGAGAAATGTACATCCTCCCTATTCTTTGGTCATTGCTTGGGAATCTCACAAAAGTATGGAGGAAAGGGGACGGGACGTAGGAGTATAACAAAGTCACTCACTGTAGTGACTACCTTACTCCTAGTCCATAGTCCCCTTTCCTCCATACGCCCGCCCGCCGTCCAACTCTAATAAGTATCCTCTATTTTGTTAATGGTCGTTCAACTTTGGCGATAGAAAAGGACCGAAGTTTGATGTGCAGGGCTGAGCTCAGGAAGGCGGGGCTACGGACACGTGCGGTTGTCCCACGTAAAATAAAAGAAGGTCACACAATGATTGTTTATGTTTCAAAGTGCTCTGGTGCTATCCCAATGGACAGAATGTTCCAAAAGTATGGAGGAAGGGGACTATGGATAGGAGTAAGGTAGTCACTACGGTGAGTAACTTTGTTAATCAGGAAGAAGAGACAGTGGCCATTCAAGAAAATCTGGTCAGGACCTCTCCAGCCAAATGTCGGTTGTTACCATCACAATGGAGCTATAAATGACACCCTAAAAGAACAATCAACTTTACTGGCAATTTTATACTCCAGGATGATCTTTATAGAAGGCTTTATAACAGCAGGCAAGATCACAGGCGAGGGGTGTCCTCCTGACATATCGCAGGGGGGCGGCTGCTTATGCTGTTGCAAAGCACCATACACAGAAACTCTGAGGGTGGACAAAAATAGAACTAGTCTAATCAAAACACCAGCAGAGATCAGCCTATCTCAAGGGAGGGCTCAAAACCTGACTGTGGCAGAGAGCCCTATTGATGCATCTACAGACTCGACAGAGGGTGCAACAGATATCCAATCTAAGGATGATGAAGTTATGGGATCTTCTATATCAGAAGGGGTGCTAAACTTAAACAAAGCAGATACAACTTCAAACCTAACCACAGATACCAGGCCAACACAAACGTTCACACTTTCTGGAAGGAAAAAAAAGAAGAAGAACTCAACTGAGCTTAGCTCACAGATATCACAACCACAAACATTGCGGGCTAAACCAAAAGATATTTAAAGTGCCTCAAAAAATCCCACTCTCTCCAAAACAGACCAACGGATGCAGAATGTTGCATATAACAAAACAAATCAACAACAAAAAAAGAAAAAGCCAGAGAAACGCTAATTGGAAGCAAAAAGGGCAGAGGAAAAACCTCCTTACGGGGAGAGGAAATCTTGCATATGGAGGCCTTAAACACACTATTAAACCTATCAACTTACTCGATGGATGGGGAAGAGAATCCCCATAGCGGTGCTCCCGACCATATGTGTACCTATTCAGTGTGTCTGGGTGACAGTCAGGTAGCAGTGGCAATCAGCACAAAGGAACAACCAAAGCCATTTTTAACCATGGCCAAAAGGAGAGACATAGCATTGTCAAAAGCCCTGAAACAGGAAAAAAATGAGGTAAAGGTTTGCAGGCACAAAGGCAGCAACCATGCCTCTAATATGGGCCAAGATGGCCCTCAACAAAAAAAGGCCAGAAATTCACAGCGTCACAAGGATCAGCAGTACCCCTCCAGGAATGGAAGGAACAAACCAGTAATGCCCTCTAATTGCGGGATACACCAGGGCTCACTGGGGGACATGGTATTCCCCAGAAAGAACAACCTCCTTTCCCTAAGAAACAGCGTTCCAACGACAATGCTGCCCAATAGAAAAGAAGGGAGGACCGCAAGCAGATTGCTTGGGAGGCGTTTGAGACTGGAGAGGGTGGTTGATAAAGGGGTGGAATTGATCCTGAACAGAGAAAACATCCTGAGGCTATGTCAGTGGGTCCCGACCCTCTACCAAATCTCCACTGATGACCTGACTATCATAGAGTTTGCAAAAGAAGAACGCTTGGGCCTGGTACACCTGCACCTACATTCGATGGTAGTAAGAAACATGATCCTCTCGGCCCCTCTGAGTTTTCTGCTCCTGGGTTTTGACCTCACGAACCTATGCGACAGGAGGTTGAAGGATGATATCAAACCACAAAAAAAGAGCCCTAGTCAAGAAAGGGCAAGGAACAGAAGCACTATTATATCTATTACTAAGGATTTCCCCTCAGGAAGGTGCCTTCAAGGTCCTACCAGTAAGATCTCTGCTAAATCTGTCTTCGACTCCTTCTACAATGAGATTGTTTCCCATAATTATCCAGAGGCAAAGTTGAAGAGGACAATAAATCATCGAGGCTTTGCTGCAAAGGACAACACTGAAGCTAAAAATATATCAGAACTCCCAGGGGACATGGCTGATGACTGCTTCATCAAACGGTCCCTCCCACTAGGGCAACCCCCTGGTGAAGGGTGAGAGTAACCTCATTCTGGTTTTATGGAACACATGAGGCTCTTCTTATCTCTTCGCTAAAGGGGAGTTACACTGGTGCAATTTGGACTTGGTATGCCTACAGGAAACATGGCTACTAGATTGTCCAGTCGTGGATGGGTGCATGGGTGGATGGGTGCACAACATTCTGAGTTCTGCTATGATGGGTGTGGCAGGTCGACCGCATGCAGGTCTACTGACCTTGGTGAAGTACGGTAGAGGTTTCGAAGCCAGATCCCATATCTAAAGAGGCCATTATATCCAGAAAATCACTTTCAGGGCCAAACAAGGGAGGACCAAAAAACTTAATAACCAGAAACATCTACTGGAACCCGTCACATATTAGCTCAAAGAAAATGCTTCAAGAAGTGGGCCAGGTGATTGATGAAGCATGTGATGTAGTGGCTCCATCAATGATACTCTGTGGGTACTTAAGCTCTTTCCCAAGATAATTTGACAACTGATAATGTACATGCTCAAAGAGGAGCTCTCTGGATGTCCTTAATGGAATGCAGGAAACTCCATATTATAAACGACCATTTCGAAACAGCGACTACATCTTCTTCGATAGGGATCTAATTAATTCTTCTACTCCCAACCATTTCAAATTACCATAACATCTTAGAAATGGCATGGTCAAACCAAGCAATGAGAGAGAAACAATCTATGAACAGCGAAATGGAGACAGTAAACAACAGATGCTGTCTGAGAATGATGAAGAAGGACGTCCTACAAGCGATTGCCGTCTTTCATGCACAACTTGGAGAGACATCCACTCTGAGCACACCAGGGGCTGTTAATTATGTGCCAACATGGGCCCTTTTGTGGGTAAAAATGGGTCAAAGGGAAAATTATTTGCAGCCACTTGCATGCATGCAACCAGCTGGTAGCTACAAGAAAAGAGAAATGATGAACTCTATTTGAAGGGATAAGAGAGCCTCCCATCTGAGCTCGAAGTTTACAGTGAGAAGGATCAAAAATACCTATAAAAACTGGCTCAGGTTCATAAAAGCTCTAATATACAGCAAGATGCGGAGCAGATGCTGAAGAACATGTGTTCCAAGAAAACAGTTGAAATGTGTGGGCTCTTAAACCAGACAAATCAAGACCCCGACTGCTCACAAAAAAATGGAGTTGCTGATGCCGGTTTTATGGATTTTTTCAAAGCACTGCATGCTGCCCCTGTCACGGTTGCAAACAAACAACAGCTCATCCAAAGCCAATGGAGCTTGAACTTCGATCATGATGATCTGATCCACTTAATCAGGCACGCCAACTCCTCATGAGCGCTTGGCCTTGATGGCCTTTCAAATGTAATACTGAAAAAATCCAGAGGAATGGGCCATAATGGCAGAGATGATACTCAAGAACAAGCTGGTGACACAAAAAATCCCAGACTCCTGATGTCGACCAAGGTAGTTCCACTCTTCAAGAGTGGCAACAGACTGGACCGAAGCAATTACTGTCCTATCTCTCTTTTGGACGTGTTGGCCAAAATCTACTCAGCCCTTCTCCTAAAGAGACTGTATAAGTGGACAATGCTGGTCGCTTCAACATCTTCCAGTCTGGCTTTGTCAAAGGCTTGGGGACTACTTCACTCATCTGTATACTGTCGACTCTGAAGTACAAAACCTGCCAGGCCAAGGGTAAGCTCTACTTGGCCTTTGTAGACTTCCAAAAAGCATTTGACAGTATCAACAGACAGCACCTATCGTGCAAACTGGATTCCTGGGGGTGTCCGGAAGACCTCGTGGGCCAACTAAGATCCCTTCATTCCGATACCACCATCAAAATACGCTTAAACATCAAAGGGTGGCTAAGCAAGATGGTACCAATGTGGAGAGGAGTACAACACGGTTGCCCCTTGCCTCCAGCCCTCGGCAATCTCTACATCTCTGACTTGGACAAATCAATGGAAAAGATTAGGTGCTTCCTGCTGACAACAGATGGGGTGAAGGTGCCTCGCCTATTATATACAGATGACTTACTGGTCTCAGATAAAACTGCCATTGGTTTACAGAGACAGCTAAAGGCTCTTAGTGAGCATGCAGTGGAAAACAACCTCCAAATTAACATCGCGAAAACAAAGATCTTGCTAATAAAGAAGGGAAACCCTGCAAAGAAGCAACGGTTCCAGTGGTCCTGGGGGGGGGCAGAAGAGATTTAAACAATGAAATCTTTTAAATATCTGGGGGTCCAATCTCTGGTGGTACAGTGGAAAGACACACCTGGGACATGTTAAAGGGGAAAGCTACTGCTGTAGCAAACCAGGCAAAAATAATAAAATGAAGATACTGTTGCTACTCTATCTTCCCTGTCCTGGAGATGTACCAGGCCTAGGTGGTTCCGGTGCTAACCTATGGAGCAGAGGCCTTGCTGCGGCTCCCAAAAAACCACTGGACTCTCTTAGAAAGGATTTTTTGGAAAAGGGTATTGGGCCTCCCACAATCAGTTCCTGTCCAAGTTATTAGATGCACGTTGGGACTATGTTCTCTAAAAGCAGCTGCTGAATGAGAACATTTGAACTTCTTTGGTAAATGCATGGACATGAATGCGGCTCCAATCTTGGCCTTCATAAGAGCAGCGCTATTGAAGGAAGACGGAAACACTCTTGCTACTTGGGGAGCCGACTGTAGAGCCAAACTGGTCCAGCTAGGTGTACTGATGGAAGATCGCTGTCATTTTCCATCCAGGGATGGTCAGGAAGAGGTTGAGGACCTTAGACTGGATAACAACAACTGATGAAGTAAACAACTATGGTAAACCCCCTGAATACCTAAAGAAATTCCCGGACCCTCTCTTCAGGGACAACTTCATGAGAATTAGAATGAACTTGTTAAAAACCAACAAAGTCCTGTCGGCTAGAGCCAGAACAAAATCAGTCAGCGCTGACTGTAGATTCTGTAAACATTTTGGTCAGGTCGAAATCTACTCCACTTGTTTAACAAATGCAAGGCCCTAAGTATGACTCCGACATAAGGGAATTCTTCAACTTATTGGAAGTGGACGGCTCACGGGGGTACCAAATGAACTCTTAAACAGAAAAGGGAGGATGTGGACATTAGGAATGTGCTGTTTTGTTACTTTGCAAAAGGTTTACATTAAACTAACATGCAAATAAAACATTAAAATATAAGATGTTGCCAATGTTCTGAGTACCTGACCTAACCCTTGAATATGTGCCAAAGAAAGATTAGAAAATGCCCTTGAAAATGCGAAAGAAAGATTATCATTCTCCACTGTACAGTGCCATTTTATGCTTTAAATGATGTCACTTAGTTCAAAATGCTCCTGCAATATTCTAAAGAATTGAAGACCGGATGGCTATGTCAGACACATTATATGATGCCAAACTACATTTCAGTGTTTAGTGCCATATGAGCATTGAAACTGGTTCACACCTGGAGCAGGCTTTAGTTGCTTAAGCAAATTAAATTGACCCTTGAAGTAAGTCATTACCTGATAGATCACTGAACATGACCCCTTTTCTAGGGTTATTCAATCCATTTTGGATTTGGGATCATCCAAGAACACAATCCCAGTGTATGACAGGAAGTTTATCAGAGCATGTTCTCATAATCCACTAACTTGATATCTAATAAGCAACTCCAGGGAGCAAAATGCCCCTAGAAGGCCGTTGAGGCAGAGATTTTGCTGTCCAAACCAATGATTCAATTTGTAGAACTGTGCCAGAAATGGCAAAGCTTAATGATCAAGTAATATTAAATCTATATCACTTTTTTATGTATTTATTTATTTTGAAGCTTATATAGCGTGCCAAGCCTAAAGGCATCAGGGCGCTTTCTTACAGAGTGTAGAAGTTACAGTAGTTGCACAAGCAGGTACAGGTAACTTATAGTGAAAAGAGGGACATTACAAGATAGCAGGTGTGAACAGAATAACATACATATCATTCGGATACACCTGGTGAGCTAAGTGAGAGGGGGAGCTTAGTGACTTAGACTTTGGGTGACAAGGTGCATTTTGAGTTTGAGTTCCAGAGTTTTCTGGCAAAAGTGGGGAAGCTGCTACCACCAGCCTTTTGGAACTTGAATCTAGGACTTGTAAGGCCTACCAGTGCTGATAGATGGCTAGGGTGGGCCTTGTTAGGGAGATTTCTCATTCTATGGCTAATTTCCCTTACCTATAGAGTTCCCCAGCAGCTTTGCTGGATTTGAAGGGTTTGTTTCTTTTTACCTGCTAAGAGTGAGACTCTTTTTCCCATTCTTAGGCATTTCTGCTATGTGTGTTCTAGGCTATTTTTGTGTTTAATGCCTATGAGATTTTCTCTCCCCCATAGGAACCATCTTTATTCACATGTGTTACACTACACCCTCCGTGTAGTGACACAGGGGTGTCGTAGCGACCCCCAAACATAGACTCCATACCCTGGGACTGACTACTGTCTCCCAGGGCATGTAAAGTCCACATTGACTTTACAAGTCGATTTTTATGAACTTAACCAGTACAACCCATCTTACTATGGAGGTGCTGGAAGGGGTTAATAGTTTATCCCCTATGTTCATTTTCGAGGGGGTACCTTAAAGTCCCTCTCTCTAAAGTTTCTGGCTGGTGGCAGTGGTTACTACCATAAATATTCGACCAAAATATTTTCCTATGGGATTTTCCTATTGTTCGAGGCTAACACTTTTTCTGACAGCCTCTAACATACCGCCGGTGCATTTTAATATTAACTTTGCTCCGGTAGGTTTTATTTGCCAGAACTTTAATATAACTTCTTTCTTGTGTCTTTCTCTACGATCCTAACCCAGGCCTGGGATCCTTTGTTAGTCCGTTTGGCGGGCATCTGCCCAGAATCCCTCCTTCCGGCACCACTGAGTCTACGGTGGGTCCATTGTGTAGAGGGGGAGTGGGACCCCTGGACAGAGTTGCCGCAGCAACTCAGGTCGCACTCTAACCTGATAGGCTGGAGGGTCTCCCGCCAAGAAGACCACTCCACTGCGTGAGTGACAGCTAGGCTGTATGAATGGGTCTCTTTCTGCATAAAGCAGGGTCCTGAGGACTGGAAGAGCAAGATGTTGCCACTGGAAGTACGGAACCGAAGGGGAGAGAAGCCACAGACATCTTCAGCATCTACACCACCGGTGAAGCCCTGCCGGATCGTCTCACCTCTTTTCTTCCACATGATGAGAGGAGATCTCCTTCGAAAGAGCCTTCTTCCCTTGAGCTGGTGGGAACAACAAGTTCACCCATTGCTTCTCCGGACCTGCCTTGGTTGAATCGACAGTGCCCCGTACTTGGAGACCGGATAGCCAGGCAGCTATCGACCCGGACCGTGATTAAAAGGAGCGTACCTTTTAAACTTCGTTTGGCAGCACCGCAGCTGGTTTCATCCCTGGGTAGTGCAGTGACTCGAACCGTCCTCCATGACGAGAGCCTCTCTTCCTCTGCTGGACCCCTCGAACTGCAGGAACTACCAGGAACAACCGCCACCGCAGGAGCCACTTCTTCACGTTTAAGGTACATTGTTCCACCAGGCCTCCCTTTCCCCGTGGTAGCCCTAAAGGTGTTTTAAATCCTTTATCTACTTGTTGGGTTGGCCGCCCTCTCTCTTAACATTGTCTTTCACCCGCACTACCTTTTCAATATTCGTTTACCAAAGACTTGACTGCAGCTACAAGAACATTTTTTGCTCCTAAGCTCTTGGTCCTGTACCACTGACGCTGCCTCAGTCCCATTGACTCTGGCTGATTTGTTAGATATGCTCTCACTAGATTGATTTGCAATAAGAAATGTGTTGGTGCACCTGAATCTTCTAAATCCCTCTTCCTTCCTACTGTTTTAACTTGTGGAGTGCCATTTTTCTCAGTTTTCATTCACTTATCTTTCTGCTAAAGTGTCACTGTGCATTAGGGAAGTGTTGCTAGGGGGTGTTTGAAGATATTTTGGTTTAACTTGTGCTTTCCCTCCCTTTCGTTAAATTTGTAGAGTGCCATTTGTAGTTGGTTTTCACTGTGCCGTTTTGCTCAGTTTTCACTCTACCGCAAACTTGTCTACAATTGAATAGGGAGTTGTATATACTTTTCCTTGACTGAACTTAACTTACTTTATCAACTGTGATTTATGTGTTGAACTAGACATGTACAAAATAAATATATTCTCTTTTTGATACAAAGCTTTGGTCAGTGTTTCCTTGTTCCATAGTACTGTGATACCTATTGTGTAAACCCTGAATACTGCTCATCTCCCTCTTGAGATAAGTCTGACTGCTCAGCCACAGCTACCAACTAAATCTTTGCGGTACAGGCTGATACCAAAGGGGATCTATTGCTCTCACCTGTAGTCCTAATCTGGTGTAGTGCTCCCTAAGGGAACTGCACTGGATTCTGCCTAACAGGCCTCGACCGTTGTGATAGATACTGTTGAACAGGTAGGCGGGCCATCAGGTGGATACATTTGTGGGTTAGGGTGAGCGATTTGAACCTGATGTGTTCCTGTACTGGAAGCCAGTGTTGTTGGTGTCTGATGGCTGAGATGTGGGCAGATCTGGGGATGTTGAGTGCAGCTCTCAGGGCGTTATGTTGTAAGACCTGTAGCTTCTGGAGTCTTTGTCCCGGCATACAGTGCGTTGCAGTAGTCAAGGCGTGTAAGAACTAAGGCTCTGGCTAAGGGAAGACAGCTGTCTGGTGTGAGGAATTTTCTGCAATCACTAATGAGCTTACATGTGTATGCGGTGGCAGAGGTGGTGGAATTAACTTGTTTATTCATATTTAGAGAGGAGTTTAGGTGGAAGCCAAGTGTTTTTAGCTCATTAGTGACTTTAATGGTGTGTCCATCTATGATGAATGACTTAATGAGTTGATTTAGTTTGTTGATTCAGTGTTGGGCTCCGATGATAAGCAACTCAGTATTATCATCGTTTAGACATATCCCCTGCTGCACCATCCAATCTTGCATAGATTGGTAAATGGCATTGATTGTGGCTGTGTCAGTGTCGTGGTCTCCTAAGAAGGGTATGAGGACCTGGGGTTGTCTGTGTAGTTTGTGTATGTGACACCCAAGTCGGTGAGGCGGTCAAAGAGTGGTTTGTGAAGATATTGTACAAAGTGGGTGCCACACAGGAGCCTTGTGGCACTCCACAGGTGACTGGGGTTGGGGGATGCTTCGGCCGTGGGCGAGAAGACTTTCATGGTTCTGTCACTAAGGAATTATTTTAGCCATAGTGTGGCGTTAGATGAGAAGTTTGCTGCTGATGCAAGGTGTTTACACAGAATGTGGTGGTCCACCAGATCAAATGTGGCAGACCGGTCTTGGAGAAGATGCACTGCTAGTTTCCCGTTGACCCTTAGGTTGCCCATTTGGATTTTTAAATCCAGTAGTGCTGTTTCTGTCCTGTGTCTCAGGCAGAAACCAGACAGGCATAGCCCCAAGATGTTATTATTTTCCAAGTATTTCTGAATTTGTAGATATGCTACTCGATCAAGAATTTACAGGGGAAATGGTACCATTGTTATTGGGCAGTAGTTTGTGGGGATGATGGGGTCTAGGGTTTTTTTTTTTAGTAGGGGCAATACCCACACTTTTTTTAGGTCAGATGCAATGAAGTTGTTTTTGAAGGAGGCATTGTTAAGATTGGTAATGAATGGAGAGAGTTAGGGTGCGCAGTCTTTGATGACTGTCGTGGGCATGGGTCACCTTGGCATCTTGCCGGTTTTAGGCAGAGGATTATCTTCAGAAGTTCTGGGATGGAGACCTTAGTGAATTTAAATTAGGGAAGCTCCTTGGGGTGGGTGGCTGTAGCAGAGGGAGGTGATGGTTTGTATTATTTTGTTTAGGCTGTTCTTCAATTGTAGATTGGAGGCGACTGATTTTGTTTTGGAGGGCATTTTTGATGCTCTCCCACCATTCAGCGTCTTTATTACAGCTTTCTGGGGGTGGGATAGGGGTTTCTAGCTCTCTAAGGATTAGGAATAGTGTTGGAACTGGCTTTGGATATTCTGTCATTGTATAATTTGCCTTTGGTAAGCAATACTTTTTGTTTGTAGTCCCTGGAGGCCGCATCAAAGAGAATTTTGTTATTGGAAGTGGGTGTTTTTTTCCAGAGTGATTCGGCTTTTCTTTCAGTTGTTCTTAAGTCTTTTAGCTGGGGCGTGAACCAGGCATTAAGGTGGGCCAGTTGTTTGGCTTTACGTAAGGCAAGCAGAGCTAGTTTGTTTATGACAGCCAGAATTGTTTCGTTGTAGAGTTTGCTCATTATGGTGGGGTTGGCAGTGTCGTCCGTGGGTGTGGCCAGGACGGGTTGCAGAAGTAGAATTAAGTTGTTTGCAGTGATGTTTTCTTTTGTTTCGGGAGGGAACTTCTGGGGCTATGATGGGAAGGTTGGTGGGGTTGATCTTGGTATTGATGTTGAAAGTGATTAAGTGGTGATCAGTCCAGGGGCAGGGAGGGTTGGAGATGATGGTGGCTGTCCAGTTTATATCTAAAAGCCAGTCGATAGTGTGTTGTAAGAATGATGTTGCTGAGGGAGCAGGAATGGGCTACAATTAAATAAGAATGCTTTGTCACTGTCTGGTACCTAATAAAATTCAGATTGTACTTGTTTGATGGCAACTTCATCTTGCAGACAGAACATAAGCCTGGAAATAATTAAAGAATCTGAAATGGGGCATCCAAAAGTTCCTTGCAACCTTGCACTTGCACCGGTGCAAAGTTTCTGTAATTTAGACCCATAATCTGTACATTTCTGTAATCTGTCTGAAAATTACATTCCGACAAGTAACAAAAAAAAGGTTGCAAAAACCAGAAGGGTAGTGTAGGACAATATAGATGGAGAGGGGATGTATCCAATATAGCGGGTGTTAAGGGGATGGTTCGCCCAAAATGTTTTATTTCAAAAATAGATAGGCAATATTAAAAAAAATCGATTGGCAATTTTTTTTTTCCAAGCCCCTATGTAAAATTTTGAGCAAATCAAGCTCAAAGAAAGCACATGGGAGCATCCATTTTGTGAAATGGATGCCCGCTGCTGTGCTCGCTTTGGCTTTTGCGGCACTAATTAAGGAAAAGCCAGCCAGCTGTAGTAAACAAAAGCTACCACTAGGTGGCTTTTCCTTCATTGGTGCTGTACGCGGAGGACGGGGACCGGAGACTACAGGCAGAAAAGCTGCAGCTGCATCTCGGTAAGTGCTATTTTTTAAAATAAAAATAAACACTAGCTGCGTTTGGAGTAGCCGGAAAACTTCGAAATAAAACTGCAGCTTTAAAAATGTAGCTTTTGAAGCAACCGCAAACATAAATACAATGTTATTGTGTTTGAAAACGCTGCGGTTTTTCTTTCTATATATATAAATATGAAATATATATAAAGAGACATTCCTACATTACCGTAGGCCGATTCAACAGTGCTGTTCAAATGCACTTGTTAAAAGCAGCCATGGTTGAATTCTGCCTATACAGAAAATACAGGTTCACATTATGATGTCAAATTTAGTTATACTAAACATCATTTTGTTATTTATTCTTCATGCTGGATTCCTCCACCATCTAAGCACTGGAATAATCAATAATACTATTATTACCCACTCATGTTAATCTATATAGCAGTCTAGGCTGTGTGTGAATGGCTATGTTGACCCAACTGGGGCATAGACCCTTTGGCACATGGTATTGCGTTATTCCCCAGGGGAGTGAGTTGTGTTTGATCTATCCTTCCTACTTATTATATTGAGCAGGCTGGATTTGCTAAGAAATGACTCTCATAATAGTGCAGTGAATTTAAATAATGTGTTAATGTTAAACTGCATGTGTGCATTTCAGCGGCAAACCAAAAGCAAAGATTGCAAGTTCATTGTTGATCAAGGTAGGGCTTCGGAAAAATGAACAATTCTGGTAGCGTACTTGTTTTGGATGCCCCCATTTCAGATTCTTTAATTATTTCCAGGCTTATGTTCTGTCTGCAAGATGAAGTTGCCATCAAACAAGTACAATCTGAATTTTATTAGGTACCAGACAGTGACAAAGCATTCTTATTTAATTGTAGCCCATTCCTGCTCCCTCAGCAACATCATTCTTACAACACACTATCGACTGGCTTTTAGATATAAACTGGACAGCCACCATCATCTCCAACCCTCCCTGCCCCTGGACTGATCACCACTTAATCACTTTCAACATCAATACCAAGATCAACCCCACCAACCTTCCCATCATAGCCCCAGAAGTTCCCTCCCGAAACAAAAGAAAACATCACTGCAAACAACTTAATTCTACTTCTGCAACCCGTCCTGGCCACACCCACGGACGACACTGCCAACCCCACCATAATGAGCAAACTCTACAACGAAACAATTCTGGCTGTCATAAACAAACTAGCTCTGCTTGCCTTACGTAAAGCCAAACAACTGGCCCACCTTAATGCCTGGTTCACGCCCCAGCTAAAAGACTTAAGAACAACTAAAAGAAAAGCCGAATCACTCTGGAAAAAAACACCCACTTCCAATAACAAAATTCTCTTTGATGCAGCCTCCAGGGACTACAAACAAAAAGTATTGCTTACCAAAGGCAAATTATACAATGACAGAATATCCAAAGCCAGTTCCAACACTATTCCTAATCCTTAGAGAGCTAGAAACCCCTATCCCACCCCCAGAAAGCTGTAATAAAGACGCTGAATGGTGGGAGAGCATCAAAAATGCCCTCCAAAACAAAATCAGTCGCCTCCAATCTACAATTGAAGAACAGCCTAAACAAAATAATACAAACCATCACCTCCCTCTGCTACAGCCACCCACCCCAAGGAGCTTCCCTAATTTAAATTCACTAAGGTCTCCATCCCAGAACTTCTGAAGATAATCCTCTGCCTAAAACCGGCAAGATGCCAAGGTGACCCATGCCCACGACAGTCATCAAAGACTGCGCACCCTAACTCTCTCCATTCATTACCAATCTTAACAATGCCTCCTTCAAAAACAACTTCATTGCATCTGACCTAAAAAAAGTGTGGGTATTGCCCCTACTAAAAAAAAACACCCTAGACCGCATCACCCCCACAAACTACTGCCCAATAACAATGGTACCATTTCCCCTGAAAATTCTTGATCGAGTAGCATATCTACAAATTCAGAAATACTTGGAAAATAATAACATCTTGGGGCTATGCCTGTCTGGTTTCTGCCTGAGACACAGGACAGAAACAGCACTACTGGATTTAAAAATCCAAATGGGCAACCTAAGGGTCAACGGGAAACTAGCAGTGCATCTTCTCCAAGACCGGTCTGCCACATTTGATCTGGTGGACCACCACATTCTGTGTAAACACCTTGCATCAGCAGCAAACTTCTCATCTAACGCCACACTATGGCTAAAATAATTCCTTAGTGACAGAACCATGAAAGTCTTCTCGCCCACGGCCGAAGCATCCCCCAACCCCAGTCACCTGTGGAGTGCCACAAGGCTCCTGTGTGGCACCCACTTTGTACAATATCTTCACAAACCACTCTTTGACCGCCTCACCGACTTGGGTGTCACATACACAAACTACACAGACAACCCCAGGTCCTCATACCCTTCTTAGGAGACCATGACACTGACACAGCCACAATCAATGCCATTTACCAATCTATGCAAGATTGGATGGTGCAGCAGGGGATATGTCTAAACGATGATAATACTGAGTTGCTTATCATCGGAGCCCAACACTGAATCAACAAACTAAATCAACTCATTAAGTCATTCATCATAGATGGACACACCATTAAAGTCACTAATGAGCTAAAAACACTTGGCTTCCACCTAAACTCCTCTCTCAATATGAATAAACAAGTTAATTCCACCACCTCTGCCACCGCATACACATGTAAGCTCATTAGTGATTGCAGAAAATTCCTCACACCAGACAGCTGTCTTCCCTTAGCCAGAGCCTTAGTTCTTACACGCCTTGACTACTGCAACGCACTGTATGCCGGGACAAAGACTCCAGAAGCTACAGGTCTTACAACATAACGCCCTCAGAGCTGCACTCAACATCCCCAGATCTGCCCACATCTCAGCCATCAGACACCAACAACACTGGCTTCCAGTACAGGAACACATCAGGTTCAAATCGCTCACCCTAACCCACAAATGTATCCACCTGATGGCCCGCCTACCTGTTCAACAGTATCTATCACAACGGTCGAGGCCTGTTAGGCAGAATCCAGTGCAGTTCCCTTAGGGAGCACTACACCAGATTAGGACTACAGGTGAGAGCAATAGATCCCCTTTGGTATCAGCCTGTACCGCAAAGATTTAGTTGGTAGCTGTGGCTGAGCAGTCAGACTTATCTCAAGAGGGAGATGAGCAGTATTCAGGGTTTACACAATAGGTATCACAGTACTATGGAACAAGGAAACACTGACCAAAGCTTTGTATCAAAAAGAGAATATATTTATTTTGTACATGTCTAGTTCAACACATAAATCACAGTTGATAAAGTAAGTTAAGTTCAGTCAAGGAAAAGTATATACAACTCCCTATTCAATTGTAGACAAGTTTGCGGTAGAGTGAAAACTGAGCAAAACGGCACAGTGAAAACCAACTACAAATGGCACTCTACAAATTTAACGAAAGGGAGGGAAAGCACAAGTTAAACCAAAATATCTTCAAACACCCCCTAGCAACACTTCCCTAATGCACAGTGACACTTTAGCAGAAAGATAAGTGAATGAAAACTGAGAAAAATGGCACTCCACAAGTTAAAACAGTAGGAAGGAAGAGGGATTTAGAAGATTCAGGTGCACCAACACATTTCTTATTGCAAATCAATCTAGTGAGAGCATATCTAACAAATCAGCCAGAGTCAATGGGACTGAGGCAGCGTCAGTGGTACAGGACCAAGAGCTTAGGAGCAAAAAATGTTCTTGTAGCTGCAGTCAAGTCTTTGGTAAACGAATATTGAAAAGGTAGTGCGGGTGAAAGACAATGTTAAGAGAGAGGGCGGCCAACCCAACAAGTAGATAAAGGATTTAAAACACCTTTAGGGCTACCACGGGGAAAGGGAGGCCTGGTGGAACAATGTACCTTAAACGTGAAGAAGTGGCTCCTGCGGTGGCGGTTGTTCCTGGTAGTTCCTGCAGTTCGAGGGGTCCAGCAGAGGAAGAGAGGCTCTCGTCATGGAGGACGGTTCGAGTCACTGCACTACCCAGGGATGAAACCAGCTGCGGTGCTGCCAAACGAAGTTTAAAAGGTACGCTCCTTTTAATCACGGTCCGGGTCGATAGCTGCCTGGCTATCCGGTCTCCAAGTACGGGGCACTGTCGATTCAACCAAGGCAGGTCCGGAGAAGCAATGGGTGAACTTGTTGTTCCCACCAGCTCAAGGGAAGAAGGCTCTTTCGAAGGAGATCTCCTCTCATCATGTGGAAGAAAAGAGGTGAGACGATCCGGCAGGGCTTCACCGGTGGTGTAGATGCTGAAGATGTCTGTGGCTTCTCTCCCCTTCGGTTCCGTACTTCCAGTGGCAACATCTTGCTCTTCCAGTCCTCAGGACCCTGCTTTATGCAGAAAGAGACCCATTCATACAGCCTAGCTGTCACTCACGCAGTGGAGTGGTCTTCTTGGCGGGAGACCCTCCAGCCTATCAGGTTAGAGTGCGACCTGAGTTGCTGCGGCAACTCTGTCCAGGGGTCCCACTCCCCCTCTACACAATGGACCCACCGTAGACTCAGTGGTGCCGGAAGGAGGGATTCTGGGCAGATGCCCGCCAAACGGACTAACAAAGGATCCCAGGCCTGGGTTAGGATCGTAGAGAAAGACACAAGAAAGAAGTTATATTAAAGTTCTGGCAAATAAAACCTACCGGAGCAAAGTTAATATTAAAATGCACCGGCGGTATGTTAGAGGCTGTCAGAAAAAGTGTTAGCCTCGAACAATAGGAAAATCCCATAGGAAAATATTTTGGTCGAATATTTATGGTAGTAACCACTGCCACCAGCCAGAAACTTTAGAGAGAGGGACTTTAAGGTACCCCCTCGAAAATGAACATAGGGGATAAACTATTAACCCCTTCCAGCACCTCCATAGTAAGATGGGTTGTACTGGTTAAGTTCATAAAAATCGACTTGTAAAGTCAATGTGGACTTTACATGCCCTGGGAGACAGTAGTCAGTCCCAGGGTATGGAGTCTATGTTTGGGGGTCGCTACGACACCCCTGTGTCACTACACGGAGGGTGTAGTGTAACACATGTGAATAAAGATGGTTCCTATGGGGGAGAGAAAATCTCATAGGCATTAAACACAAAAATAGCCTAGAACACACATAGCAGAAATGCCTAAGAATGGGAAAAAGAGTCTCACTCTTAGCAGGTAAAAAGAAACAAACCCTTCAAATCCAGCAAAGCTGCTGGGGAACTCTATAGGTAAGGGAAATTAGCCATAGAATGAGAAATCTCCCTAACAAGGCCCACCCTAGCCATCTATCAGCACTGGTAGGCCTTACAAGTCCTAGATTCAAGTTCCAAAAGGCTGGTGGTAGCAGCTTCCCCACTTTTGCCAGAAAACTCTGGAACTCAAACTCAAAATGCACCTTGTCACCCAAAGTCTAAGTCACTAAGCTCCCCCTCTCACTTAGCTCACCAGGTGTATCCGAATGATATGTATGTTATTCTGTTCACACCTGCTATCTTGTAATGTCCCTCTTTTCACTATAAGTTACCTGTACCTGCTTGTGCAACTACTGTAACTTCTACACTCTGTAAGAAAGCGCCCTGATGCCTTTAGGCTTGGCACGCTATATAAGCTTCAAAATAAATAAATACATAAAAAAGTGATATAGATTTAATATTACTTGATCATTAAGCTTTGCCATTTCTGGCACAGTTCTACAAATTGAATCATTGGTTTGGACAGCAAAATCTCTGCCTCAACGGCCTTCTAGGGGCATTTTGCTCCCTGGAGTTGCTTATTAGATATCAAGTTAGTGGATGAGAACATGCTCTGATAAACTTCCTGTCATACACTGGGATTGTGTTCTTGGATGATCCCAAATCCAAAATGGATTGAATAACCCTAGAAAAGGGGTCATGTTCAGTGATCTATCAGGTAATGACTTACTTTAAGGGTCAATTTAATTTGCTTAAGCAACTAAAGCCTGCTCCAGGTGTGAACCAGTTTCAATGCTCATATGGCACTAAACACTGAAATGTAGTTTGGCATCATATAATGTGTCTGACATAGCCATCCGGTCTTCAATTCTTTAGAATATTGCAGGAGCATTTTGAACTAAGTGACATCATTTAAAGCATAAAATGGCACTGTACAGTGGAGAATGATAATCTTTCTTTCGCATTTTCAAGGGCATTTTCTAATCTTTCTTTGGCACATATTCAAGGGTTAGGTCAGGTACTCAGAACATTGGCAACATCTTATATTTTAATGTTTTATTTGCATGTTAGTTTAATGTAAACCTTTTGCAAAGTAACAAAACAGCACATTCCTAATGTCCACATCCTCCCTTTTCTGTTTAAGAGTTCATTTGGTACCCCCGTGAGCCGTCCACTTCCAATAAGTTGAAGAATTCCCTTATGTCGGAGTCATACTTAGGGCCTTGCATTTGTTAAACAAGTGGAGTAGATTTCGACCTGACCAAAATGTTTACAGAATCTACAGTCAGCGCTGACTGATTTTGTTCTGGCTCTAGCCGACAGGACTTTGTTGGTTTTTAACAAGTTCATTCTAATTCTCATGAAGTTGTCCCTGAAGAGAGGGTCCGGGAATTTCTTTAGGTATTCAGGGGGTTTACCATAGTTGTTTACTTCATCAGTTGTTGTTATCCAGTCTAAGGTCCTCAACCTCTTCCTGACCATCCCTGGATGGAAAATGACAGCGATCTTCCATCAGTACACCTAGCTGGACCAGTTTGGCTCTACAGTCGGCTCCCCAAGTAGCAAGAGTGTTTCCGTCTTCCTTCAATAGCGCTGCTCTTATGAAGGCCAAGATTGGAGCCGCATTCATGTCCATGCATTTACCAAAGAAGTTCAAATGTTCTCATTCAGCAGCTGCTTTTAGAGAACATAGTCCCAACGTGCATCTAATAACTTGGACAGGAACTGATTGTGGGAGGCCCAATACCCTTTTCCAAAAAATCCTTTCTAAGAGAGTCCAGTGGTTTTTTGGGAGCCGCAGCAAGGCCTCTGCTCCATAGGTTAGCACCGGAACCACCTAGGCCTGGTACATCTCCAGGACAGGGAAGATAGAGTAGCAACAGTATCTTCATTTTATTATTTTTGCCTGGTTTGCTACAGCAGTAGCTTTCCCCTTTAACATGTCCCAGGTGTGTCTTTCCACTGTACCACCAGAGATTGGACCCCCAGATATTTAAAAGATTTCATTGTTTAAATCTCTTCTGCCCCCCCCCAGGACCACTGGAACCGTTGCTTCTTTGCAGGGTTTCCCTTCTTTATTAGCAAGATCTTTGTTTTCGCGATGTTAATTTGGAGGTTGTTTTCCACTGCATGCTCACTAAGAGCCTTTAGCTGTCTCTGTAAACCAATGGCAGTTTTATCTGAGACCAGTAAGTCATCTGTATATAATAGGCGAGGCACCTTCACCCCATCTGTTGTCAGCAGGAAGCACCTAATCTTTTCCATTGATTTGTCCAAGTCAGAGATGTAGAGATTGCCGAGGGCTGGAGGCAAGGGGCAACCGTGTTGTACTCCTCTCCACATTGGTACCATCTTGCTTAGCCACCCTTTGATGTTTAAGCGTATTTTGATGGTGGTATCGGAATGAAGGGATCTTAGTTGGCCCACGAGGTCTTCCGGACACCCCCAGGAATCCAGTTTGCACGATAGGTGCTGTCTGTTGATACTGTCAAATGCTTTTTGGAAGTCTACAAAGGCCAAGTAGAGCTTACCCTTGGCCTGGCAGGTTTTGTACTTCAGAGTCGACAGTATACAGATGAGTGAAGTAGTCCCCAAGCCTTTGACAAAGCCAGACTGGAAGATGTTGAAGCGACCAGCATTGCTTGTCCACTTATACAGTCTCTTTAGGAGAAGGGCTGAGTAGATTTTGGCCAACACGTCCAAAAGAGAGATAGGACAGTAATTGCTTCGGTCCAGTCTGTTGCCACTCTTGAAGAGTGGAACTACCTTGGTCGACATCAGGAGTCTGGGATTTTTTGTGTCACCAGCTTGTTCTTGAGTATCATCTCTGCCATTATGGCCCATTCCTCTGGATTTTTTCAGTATTACATTTGAAAGGCCATCAAGGCCAAGCGCTCATGAGGAGTTGGCGTGCCTGATTAAGTGGATCAGATCATCATGATCGAAGTTCAAGCTCCATTGGCTTTGGATGAGCTGTTGTTTGTTTGCAACCGTGACAGGGGCAGCATGCAGTGCTTTGAAAAAATCCATAAAACCGGCATCAGCAACTCCATTTTTTTGTGAGCAGTCGGGGTCTTGATTTGTCTGGCTGCTGGCTTCAACCATGGCTGCTTTTAACAAGTGCATTTGAACAGCACTGTTGAATCGGCCTACGGTAATGTAGGAATGTCTCTTTATATATATTTCATATTTATATATATAGAAAGAAAAACCGCAGCGTTTTCAAACACAATAACATTGTATTTATGTTTGCGGTTGCTTCAAAAGCTACATTTTTAAAGCTGCAGTTTTATTTCGAAGTTTTCCGGCTACTCCAAACGCAGCTAGTGTTTATTTTTATTTTAAAAAATAGCACTTACCGAGATGCAGCTGCAGCTTTTCTGCCTGTAGTCTCCGGTCCCCGTCCTCCGCGTACAGCACCAATGAAGGAAAAGCCACCTAGTGGTAGCTTTTGTTTACTACAGCTGGCTGGCTTTTCCTTAATTAGTGCCGCAAAAGCCAAAGCGAGCACAGCAGCGGGCATCCATTTCACAAAATGGATGCTCCCATGTGCTTTCTTTGAGCTTGATTTGCTCAAAATTTTACATAGGGGCTTGGAAAAAAAAAATTGCCAATCGATTTTTTTTAATATTGCCTATCTATTTTTGAAATAAAACATTTTGGGCGAATCATCCCCTTAACACCCGCTATATTGGATACATCCCCTCTCCATCTATATTGTCCTACACTACCCTTCTGGTTTTTGCAACCTTTTTTTTGTTACTTGTCGGAATGTAATTTTCAGACAGATTACAGAAATGTACAGATTATGGGTCTAAATTACAGAAACTTTGCACCGGTGCAAGTGCAAGGTTGCAAGGAACTAGCTTTAGGGCAAGTTGTGCCCTATTTCTAAAAACACTCGCACATATTAGTAAACCATTGCCCAGGTGCAAAAATGCATTGACGATGTATCTTATTTGCACTAAGGCAATGCTTGCCCTGGTGCCTATGCTATAGCAAACGGCACGTTTCATATTGCAATGGTTTTCGTATGTTTCCCAGTGTTTTTACAAATAGGGCACACTTTGCCCTAGTGCTAATACTGTGTAACTTTGCACTTGCAAAGGTGCAACATTTCTGTAATCTGGACCTATGTGTATCTTTTTTAAAGAATGTCTTTAAAAAACAGTTTGTTTTTGGAATTGATCATTTAGCTTTTTCCTTTATTTTCTAAGGACACACATTTAAGGCAACATGAGAATGTTACCCAATTTTCTCAATTCAGCTTTTTTTAGGTCAAATCCCTCCAAATCTGCTTTTGTGCATATTCAATTTGCCTTGGCCTAATAAGATCTCTCTTTATAGCAGGTCCTTCCAATACTTTTAAAAAGAGCACAGAGATCAGTGTTGTGGGAGCCCAATGATCACGCAGTCACTTTCTAGTGTGACACTGCCGTCATTGCCAATAAATTAATATTGCTTGCACACAGTTGCTTCACTGTGATACTTCTAGACCATGGCTTATTCTGTGAGTGGCGCTAAGAGATGCTATAATAGGGTTGGTAGGCTGGCAGGAGTTGGGGCCTGATCTGGTGGTCAGAGAGCTAGGGCTGCAGTGCTGTCCCTCACTAGCCCATGCCGCAAATGCCTTTTGCGCGCCCGTAATTTCCTTTTAGTTCCGTCCTTTCGCAAGAGGTCATGTGAGCTCTCGTGAGATTACGCTCTACATACCTCCTTTTGTTGGTAGACGAAAGCAGGTGGTGCTACTCCATGACAAACTCTGTGAATTGTGTGGGTCTCTTTTTCGACCTCTGCGGCTGACCTTCTCTGCTTTTTTTTCTTTTTTGCATGTCATCTGCTTCCTCCTCCCAGTCTGTTCCCACCTCCTGGGATGTCTGGCTATTCTCCTCCTGCTCTTCCTGCCTCCATGCCATCTCCTTGCTCAGGGTTTGCAGTCTTTTGTCGATCTTTCTTTCCTCTCCATTCTCTTTGCTTTCGTGCATCTGGTCCCGAGCGGTGGGGCCTGGTGTTTCCTTGGGACTGATCTCAAACAGCGCCACTGGTTCCAGGTTCCATCTTTTACCGTCATGAGTGTACATGTGCTTAGTCCCCCTTTTGCACACCCAGATGGGTCTGCTGCATTTGGACCCTGTGATGGGATCGTTGTGTGACAGCTTTATCTTTACCTAGTCACTTTCTCAAATTCCGCTGCCCTAGGGCGCCCTTTCCTTGTCTTTCCACTCCTTCATGAGTACCTTGCTCTTCTTCATTCTCCAGACTAAATCTTCCATTCATTGTCTTGCCTTAATTGTGACATCCACGGAGGGACCGATGTGGCTGCTGCCCTGCATCCTCTTAGCATCCATAACAGGGACACGTTGGTGATCCCATTGGGGGCCAGTCGTTGGGCTGCCGCTGCTTCCTTGACTGTGGAAAAGGGATCCATCCCTGACGCTGTGGCTAGTTGCATCACTCACTTGATGAACCTATTGGCCCATTGTTTGAGGGTGAAACAGTGCCGCTTTTACTTGGTGGATGTTATTTTCCCTCAGGACTGTGTCCATCTCGCGAGAAACTAGTTGGACACCATTGTCGGTGACCAATTCTTTGGACAGGCCTTCTCTCCGGAAGATGTTCTTCAACATTTTGATTACTGTGGATGACATAATGTCCGGGACACACTTAAGTTCCACCGACTTTCGATGGGTAGTCTATTAGCACAGTGCCATGTTTGTGCTCAGATCTCATTGGTGCCTATGAAGTCAAGTCCCAGCTTCTGCCACACTCCTTCTGGCATCTCTGTTGAATGGAGAGGCACCTGCCTCATTTTCAACCTCTTGTCGCTATGGCTACACTCATCGCACCTTTCAGTCATCATTCTTATGTCGGGGTCGATGTCTGGCCACCAGTACGACTCTCTCACTCTTCTAAATGTCATGTTGCTCCCCAAGTACCCTGCGTGGGCCCTTCACATGATAGTCTTCTCAGTGCAACAGGAGGGTTGGCTTGGTCACCTTTCATCAGCATGCCTTTGTCCTCAAATATATCATCAGATACTTTCCAGTATGGCCACATGCCTTCCAGGATCATTCTTTCATCCAGCTCGCTGTTTCAAACCCATTGTGTGAGTTTTGCAGTGGGGCTGTCATTGGCTGCTTCCTCTCTCCAGTGTTTCTCATTCATCTCCAGGTATTCTTTGCTTCAGAGATCTCCCAATGAAGCTATGCCACACTCGACCTTCAGGAGGTTCTCGTTTAAGCTGTTCTGCTCTGTCAGATTAGACAAGCAGTCCGTCTACACATTTCCCCATTCCGGCATATGTACCACTTCGTATGTATATTCTTGCAGTTTTTCTGCTCTGCGGGCAAGGCAAAGGGTGGCTGTTCTCATCGGTCCTGGGCTAAGCATAACCAATGGCTTATGGTCCAACACCAGTTGGAATTTGGTGCCCCAGACCTATGTCCAGAAATAATCATCTGCCCATGCTCAAGCCAGCATTTCTTTTAAATTTGTCACATAGTTAATCTCTGCTTGTGACAGAACCTTTGAGGCAAACGGCTCTACCTGCTCCACTTCTCCCTTCCTTTGGGTGTATGTCGCTCCTAGGCCATAGGAACTGGCATCCTTGGTTATGATGGTCTTCCATTGTGGGTTGAAAGGCTATAGGAAGGGGACATGTAATCCTTCACTTTTTTAAACACCTCCTGCTGCTCTGCTCCTAGGCCATAGGAACTGGCATCTTTGGTTATGATGGTCTTCCATTGTGGGTTAAAAGGCTATAGGAAGAGGACATGCAATCCTTCACTTTTTTAAACACCTCCTGCTGCTCTGCTTCCCACTTGTACTCAGACCCCTTTTGCATTAATTTGCGCATGGGAGCTGTGGTTTCTGAAATGTTCTGTACAAACTTAACATAGTATTTGGCCATTCCCAGAAACGATCTCAGTTAATCCCTCTCTGTTGGACAGATCAGGTGCTTTCACAATAGCCTGGAGCAGGTCCTTCTTCGGGCTGATTCCCGCTCCTGACATTTTGTAGCCTAAGTACTCTATTTCATCTGCACTTAAGACACACTTGTCGAATCGTAGACGGACTCCCGCTTCATGTAGATGTGTCAGCACTTCACGAAGCACCCTATTGTGCATTTGTACATCGACTGCATATACCAGAATGTCATGCTGGATGTATACAACATTGTCAATTGTCCTCAGTAGCGAGTCCATCATGCGTTGAAAGGCAGAGGCAGCTTACGACAGACCAAACAGCATATGGGTGAACTGGAAAGTGCTGAATGGGGTCATGAATGCCCTCAGGGACCTCGGCTCTTTGTAAAGGCCAATTTGGTGGTATGCGTCCCTCATGTCAAGTTTTGAGAAAACCTTGCCTCTTTCATTAGGAGGAGTAATTCATTAATACTGG
This sequence comes from Ambystoma mexicanum, assembly GCF_040938575.1. Classification (NCBI taxonomy): domain Eukaryota; kingdom Metazoa; phylum Chordata; class Amphibia; order Caudata; family Ambystomatidae; genus Ambystoma; species Ambystoma mexicanum. The sequence continues at coordinate 1,366,435,045 of NC_090932.1, read as the reverse complement.
GTAGTGTTACCACCTCGAGGTTCAGGCTGCAGAGATCTATGCATTGTTAAGGATTTCAACCAGGCAATAAACCCGAATCTCAGCCTAGCATGCAATGCACAAATGAAATACTTATTTATTGTGTCTATAGGTTCAATATTCTGAGTGATATACCACTCATATCACACCCCTTCTCAAAATACCCCGAGGTCACAATGGACCAGGAATCAGGCTGGTTGGTAAAGGTAAGAATTATTTATTTATTTAAAATTCAAATCAAACACAGGTTTTAATATATATAGGCAACAATCACCAATGTGGTGACAATACAAATCAGCAAGTAGGTAAGGCAGTTGAATTCACTTATAGCAATACAGAAGATAAAACACAGGGAAAAGAACACTTTTTGGCTTGTTCAAAAGATAGCGCTTAAGTTAAGATTTCCCCCTGCAAATTTCTCAAGTCACAAAGAAGCAATTCTACACAGATGTAAGTAAGCAGCAGGTATTCAGGAATAAAGAATAGAGTACAGGGTTTGAATGCAATCTTCCCTCCCCAAACAAGAGAGAAAAACGTTTTGTAAATTTTACACTTTTAAAATGACTTTTGAAAATGGCTTAGAAAACAAATAAAAGTGTGCAAAAATACTTAAATTGATATAGATTCCTATGGAAGCAACAGTAAAAAGATCCTAACAAACATAAGCTATAATATGAGCAACAGTACACACTTTAAATCAGAATGGAAGTTTGGAAATACTTTGAATGGATACACACACGTGTACAACTTTTGCAAAATTAGGGTAGGGATGTAGCTACAGGCCTCGGATTTAAGTCAGAGTTGAAATTAAGTCTATAGCTACATAATTGAGGAAGTTATGAGTTTGAATGAGAAGTGTTTTTGAAAGTATAGGCATGAAAATGAAAACAGAAATCAGTTTTTACAATGACAATTATGTTATAAACTAGAGTATTCAGGCTGGTTACCCATTTGAAACACAGTAAACTCCAGAGTGGTCTGTGGAAACCAACCCCAGCACCTCTGTGTCCACCTTGGAGGACTCAGTTGGATTATCCGTGGGAGAATTTAAGGGTTTGGGATTTCACAAGACAAAAGGATTTAAAAAAAATGGTCACTAGCACAAGAAATCAAAGCAAGTTTTCAAGACTGGTGTGGCACTATTACAAGTTCTTAAATTAAAGAGAGGGTGGGTTATAGATTAGGATAGGACAAGTAAGGCAATTAGACTATGGTTTACTATGATTCCTATTTATACTTACAGTCCACTGTAATTTAAGATTGGACCATCAGGGTTCTGGTCATCCGGACCGGGTCTACAGACAGCAGGGCACCTCTGGTGGAATAAGATCAGCTGGGCAGTTCTGGTCAATTGGACTGGCACCTCAGACTGGACTGGACTGGATTGGATTGGTCCTTCTGGTTGCTGGACCCTGTAGATGAATGGGATGGTGAGTTTCGGCAGACAATCCTTAATGGTAGCAAGCAAGACTGGGTCAAAATTGCTTCCCTGAAGTTTGGGATGGTTTAGGATTAGGGCCTAACTGAAAAGAGTTCAGCAAATGCTGAGTCCTAGGCTTTTCAAGAGATCTAGAATCAGTAGTAAGATGAAGAATTCAGGAACAAGATGAAGAAGTCAGGAACAGAGCGTCACACGGAAATTGGAATGGATTCAGTAATAAGTGTGTGTCTGTGTGTTGTGAAGTTCCCTTATTTATCCAGCCAAGTGACATCGCTCAGAATATGGTAGGGGCAGACTTACTACCCACACCCACAAGGCTATGGTTGGTCAAACGCCTTGCTCTTTGCTGGTAGGATAACAGAAAGTGTTGTCATGTTTTATTATGTGACTTGGGAACCTCCCATAATTATTGGGTCCAAAATGGAACTTTCCCACAAATACACATTTATATACTTATGCCCTCTAATAAAATCGGACAATTACATTACATATTTTGTGGGTTACATTTACATCCAACTCCCACGTCGTTGAGACCTGGTCTTGTCTTTCTATTGTATTTTGGCAATTTTAATCATAAAAGTCTGGCCTAACAATTCCTAATTTGGTACATATATGTGCAATCACCTCTAGAACATGAGTACATAATATTAGAGTTGCAGCGTTAATAGTTTCTGTGCAATTAGTGTTTTTGCATAACTTTTGTTCCTTACACAGTAAGAAATCCTACCAAGTTTTCAACTGGCTAGCATGAGTTCAAATTTATATGTACGTACTTTTGACTCATTTACTTATTCTTGCCACCAAGTTAAATGTCATGAAGTTCTGTGGCAAAATAAGCAAATTAAATTCAAACTCCATGTCAGGTTTTTTTTCCTGCTTCACCAGTGTGAGCAAATGGCCAATCCTTTGAAGTTCAATGAGAAGGCTCCTCCCGGAGAATGGAACATCCTGCCCCTCCCCTGTAGGGATGAGTTTCAAGCCTGTCATTGTCTTTGCCTGGGGCTCAGACGAAAGTCTGATGAGGTACTTTGTCATAATTATGCGAGGCCTCCCCCCAGCAATTAGTCCTTCCTGCCATCAGTGACGTGTCAATCTGAAGTGTGAACCTTTCCCAGGCTGAGGACTGTGAAAGTAGAATTGTAATAGTAAATCAACTCAAGACTGGGTTTTAACTTTAAGCTACCTACATCTGTCATTAAAACCTATAAAATGAACACAGTTTATAGGGAATCCTTACATTAGCAATCCTTTGACATTTCTTCAAGAATTACGCCTTTAAAAAAAAACATGCTTTCAAGATAGGCGATTTTGCACTTTCTTCCTGGAAAAACACATTAATCTGAGTTCTTTTAAATCCGCTTTTCCTATGCAGCACATATATTTTATTCAGCACCAGTTGTTGTTCCCTTGAGTGCTGGGATTTCTTTGCAGTCTGGATACATGTATCCAGCTTCTGTTTAAAGTTTATGTCTGCACAGCTGAAATTGTTACATGTTGTAATTTTAGCCACATTGTTCCTGTGGAACTGAAAACAAATGCTCCTGGACCGCCTTTTCCTTAGATACATTTCAGAACTGCTGTCAATCAATGAGGCCTGGTTCCTCTCGGCACACTAAATGATCCTGACATTTCAGTACCCTTTTAATCTCACAGATTCAATGGAAAATAAATGGATATAGCGCCAAAAACAGCACTTTTGAAGCTTGTAGAGCTACATTTTAAAAGGCATTTTCGGTTTTCAGCACAATCCTGCTGGTTTGCTCCATGTTGAATTTAACAGAACCCACTGGTGTGCTCCTGCAGTGATAACTCTGTTTTCACCCCCACTGCGTCTGTGTGTGGCAGGGGTGCAGCCTTTCCTTGGTTGTGACCCAAACACGGTTTTGCAGATTTTGGTGCGCACAGGAGTCAGTGCATCCATTTTGGGCTGCTTCTTTCACTATTTGTGAAGTGATGTAGTGGGGCACATTTGAATGGGTCAAAATATCCCACAGCATATGCGCAGGTCATTCAAATGTTGTTTCTTGATCAGGTCAACCGGGCTCAACCACTTGGATGACTCTTCAATTTCTATCATCCCATCTTTGAGCAACCTGGCTAGATGTTCCTGTACTGCTTCTCTTGTCATGGCAGGGTCCGGCCTCACTTTATGTTTGATTGGGACAGCTCCATACTTTAGCCTGTTTTTTAAAACAGTTCCTTATTTTCCCTGGTTTGTCAGATAACAGCTCACGTAAATCTTCTCTAGATATTGGTGGGCCCTACGAATTGAGTGATAGCACTTTTCCTTCCACGTTGGCATCTACTCACATCTGCAATTTTGCTTGATCGTCCCAACACAGCACGGCTGGTCTTCTTTCAGAAAGGTATACTTTGCTTTCTGTTACCCTCCCTTTAAATTCAATGATGCTTTGTATGTTGCTCAGCAAATTTACCATGGTTGTTCCGCCAAAAACGGTTGGTCTGTGCTTCATCGTGCGTACTTCCACTCAGTCTTTCCCTACCATTTCTTTGTACATGGCAAGGGGTAGTATGGTTAGATCAGATCCAGAGTCAGCCATGAGGCTTGTTGCCGTTGACTTTGATGATGCAGTGTGGCTTTTCCCTGCGAGCAGAGATGCTGTTGACCATGATTACCGTGGGACATCCCTCGTCTTCTGATGACTCTTCCATCCTAGCTGTGACACTGAGTATCACTGTGGCCATTTTCCTACCTCTCCACGTGCAGGCAGGAGCCACGTGTCCGAATTTGAACACTCGTTGTTCCTGGCCGACACTGTTTGTCATTGGCAAGGGGACTGGTGCTGGCACACCTGTAGCATTTGGACAGTTCTCTTCTCCCTGATATGCTGTCCTTTGTGTCTGGCTGCCATCTCTCCTGTCACCCTTTGAATTGAAGTGCTTATACTTCTGTCTCGGGACAGCTCCCCCAGAATTCTTTCTGCCTCCGGGAGGTCTGCTACACCGCTCTGGCTATTTGTATCGCCTTCTTCAGCTGCAGCATTTTTTCCAGCATGAACTTATCCTGTATCTTGCGGCTGTTGGTATACAGGGTCAACATGTAGCATATTCTTTCCTCCGATGTATCCCCAAAGGCACACAATGCAGTAATTTCACTCAGTTTTGTAACATATTCATCCACTGGCTCAGCTGGCTCTTGTTTCTTACTGTAAAACCTAATTCTTTGCAGGACGACATTCTCACCAGATGAAAACCTCTTCATGATCTGTCTCACGGCCTCTTTATAGATGTTGTCTTGATCACCTTCTGCTGCCTCGGGTTTCAATCTTGCGAAGATTCTCTGGCCTTCCATCCCTAGTGCGTTCAGCAGCATGGCCCTCTTCCTTGCTGCTGCAAAGTTTGCACCAACCAATGCTTCCACACACATCACAAACATGGGTTGCCACTGCGTCCATGGTATGGTTGGACTAACTGAGGACTGGAGAAATGCTGGTGGTGGTGTGGCACCTTGCAGGATGTCTGCTGTGGGTCGTCACTTCTGTCCTCATCGCTAATTATGTTGTGGCCGCCCACTGATCACACAGACACTTTCTAGTATGACACTGCCTTCATTGCCAATAAAGTAATACTGCTTGCCCACAGTTGCTTCACTGTGATAATTCGATTCCATGGCATATTCTGTGAGTGGCTAAAAGGCGTTATAATAGGGGTGATAAGCTGTCAGGAGTTGGGGCCTGACATGCTGGTCAGAGCGCTAGGGCTGTGGTGCTGTCCCTCACTAGCCCGCACTGTTGGGTGAGCTCTCGCAAGATTACGCTCTACAATTAGCCATCATGTCTAATTAAAGAGAATTGCATTTATAAGCAAGGGTTCATTTCCACTTAGTCATAGTTACGATTATAACTTCTTGGATACATATTATCAGAAATATGCACCTTGGATTCATCACAAGCAGAAATTATAATATCCATGGGATATATGAACATTTAACTAATGCAGATTCAGTTAGATCACTGATAGGTGTGTATGCGTGAATGGTGACTTGTAGATATAAATGTGATTATCTTACCCGTGCTAGAGTTGAATCAGTCATTTGTAGGTCATTTCAATTCTAAATTTGATATAAAAAAGTAGCACTCCCACACATCACGATTCTTGTAATTTCAAAATTACTGTATCATAGATTTGGGTTTGAAAGACACCTTTGTCTTTTGAATTTCGGAACGTCCAAAATCCTCAGAAATAAACATCACAATAGTCACCATTATATGTAGATGACTTGTATTTGCACAGGCGAAACATTTCACAGTTGTCAGCAGCAAAGCAAATGGTTGCAACACAATTTGCAAAGTCAAGCCACAATTGTCAGCAGCAAAGTGAATGAGCCCCACAGAATGCGGCACTTTGGTTGCTCTTCATCAGCACTGTTTCAAGACATAATGGATAACTCTATAGTCCTCTTGTAGCAATCAGTCCCTCAAGGAAAGAAATGGACAAAGGCATACAAATAAGTGCAAACTAAAGTTACAAGTGCTTAGAAACCTACCAGAAAAACACGTGCTGGATTGACTGAAATGTGTATAGCAAACGTGCACTGTGTTTCTGACTACTGTAAAAAAGGTTTGCCAAGGGAAAAAAACCATCTCAAATCCATAGCGACCGGCGAGATGTTGGTGGATGTGGACTTTGCTCTATTCTATATACAATTCTTATTTAGCCACACACTGCAGAGTTAGCTGCTTCCAGTTTAGCGAGAACATTTTGTGAAAAACAGGCTGACATATATTGTGCATTTATCTGTAGGCTTGTCACGAATGACAGATTGATGACAGATTGCATTATACTTGCTTGCGAGAAATGGCAACTGTGTGAAAAGAAACACAAAGTGTATGTATACTTAAATATGCCCACCTTTAATAGATGTATTTCAGTAGATGGAAAACGCCCAAGCAATATTGATTTGTGTCATTTGGAATGCTTGATAACCCAAAGTCCTCCTGGCAATTTCAAAGCAAATATGAAACCCAGATAAATAATTGCAGACATATGAACTGGTTCTAACACTTATATCTTAAACCTCTAGAATAATAAGAACATATTCGTCTCATGCCTTAGTTACTCAAAAAGAGAATTATTGATAACCCAAATGGCATTCATGTACAGTTTTCCTTTCCTTCTTTAAAAAAAAAAAAAAAAAACAGTATGCTTTCCCCTATACATTTTCTGTGATTGTAAACTCTTCCTCCTTTCCCGAGGCCATTACAACAGTTTCCACATCTGGAATCAAGCGCATCCCAGGATGCATGCTCCAGGATCCTGGTAAATTGTAGTTGAACATTCTAACAGTTTTCAAAGAGAGAACTAGTGAATGCCGTGCTACAGAGAACAGTTTAACAAGACAGGTTGGGCCAGAATTACAAGAGCGTTTTTCAGTGGGAAGATCCTACTCCAAAAGGCCTTGTAAAAAAAGTCCTGCAGCTACTAAGTAGTGCTTCGACCCGAGTCATAAAACATATAAGAATAGCATTTGCATTAGTGTCAGGTCCAGGTTACTCTATTAAAACACACTTTATTGGTGCTGGTGAGCTCCATTCCCAGCAGCAATAGAGTGTTTTTCTTTTATTGTGTCCATGGTTATACCTAAAAACCCTACACATATAAACTAGCAGCATAGAAAGGAGAACACAACAATACCATACACAATATTGCAATCTAAAAAGAGAAAAATACAAAGTCTATAAAATATGCAATACATGCTAAACTCCTACATATACAAAAGCTCCTGCAACACAATATTCATATAAAAAAATATCAGTTCTTAATAAAAATCTGTTATATGCATCTAACAGTAGCCACAATCCTAGAGACTGGTGTACCTTCTAGAATCTATTTCCAGAACTCATCCACACTACGAAAGCTGCGACTGAGTGAAAATGCATGAACATATTTATTTATTAATTCATTTATTGGACATTTGTATGGTGCCTATGCACAAGTGTTTCCAGGCTCCACATGACAAAATGGAGGGAGGGACCAAGGGAAAAACAGCAGTAATGGTCGAACGAGGCCTGGTGACATACTTACTGTACACGTGCACAGAACAAAGCAGTGCAGGGGAGGGTGGAAGTAAGGGGAAAGGACTTGGAAGGGGGTGAAGTGCAGGAGTGGGAGCACAGGGTGGGATGAGCAAGTGCAAGGGAGCCACAAGGCAATTGCCGGGGAGAATGGGGGAGGAAGGGAAAATGTGTTGGATGGGGTCGACCAGACTGTGGCTAGCCCGGGAAGGGTGCCCAAAGGCAATTGCTGGTAGGTATGCTGGTGGAGACACGTTTAGGAGGGCCGGGCACGGGTGAGATTCAAAAGGGACCAGGCACCAGTCTCAGCAGCAGTGGAAGATTACTACGGCAGGGAGAGAGGGAAGGGGGAGGAGAAGAGGAAAGTATTGAAAATTGTTCCGGAATTTAAAAAGATCCAGCTCAAGTCTGAGGGGGGCAGGGAGGCATTCCAGAGGGAGGCTATCTTAATATATCTATTAGGGAGAATCGAGGGGCAGACCAGCAGCAGATGTTTTAATATTTCAACAGAGCCTTACCTCTGACAAAGTCTACAAATCCTTTTTGCAAATTCCTCTTCTAGCCCCCTCAACCTCTGCAGGAGACAACAAGTTCATAGAGTGTTTTTTAATAGAGTAATGAATTGCATGAAAGCAACAAAATGATGTCCTTCTTTTGAAGCACACTTAACAATACTCCATCTCTCCTGAGATAATCCGTATTCCTAGGTTTCTGTGGTCAGTTCTATTGTTTAAAATCATTAACCTGTAAAAAGCAGTGTTTGCTGCTTACAGGTGACTCCATTATTGATTATTGAAATGATATTCACTGCTTAATAGAAAACAATAACATTCCATACATAAACATATGGTAGAACAGATTGCAGAAAACAATGGCACGCCATTTTACATCAGGCCACAGTGTAATTGTACATTACTAATGAGCATCCTCTCTCTCTACAATGTTCAGTTGTTCTTGCAGAGCTCTGCAACCTGTGGCTCTTCAGATGTTGTTGAAAAGGAGCTCTCAAAGTTCACTATGCGTGTGTCAAAAATACACAGCTTTAAACATTGTGTTCTCTTACTGCGTAAATACTCTGTTTAAGCTAAGGAACTATGCCATACTATAGTCAAAGACCTTACATTTATAGAATTCCGGTAAATGAGACTAGCAACTGCAGCCACCCTCACCAAGGAACTCAATGACCTGGGCTTCACCCAAAAAGTAGAAAGCCCTACTCACATCAAAGGCCGCATTCTTGACTGGATTGCAGGCCATAACTGCCTCTCCACTATCACCTCTATCTCCTCACTGCCCTGGACTGACCACAACTGCATCGAGTTCTCTATTCCTATCAACAAAAACCACAAAACTCCGACCCCTGCTTGCGCTGCACAAGTCAGAAGCTCTAAAAAACTCATAAAGGAGAACCTGCGCCCAAACCTCAATGCCCCCGAGTTAGCTCCCCCATTCACTAATGACCCCAATGTCCTAGCAGACATCTACAAAGATGTCATTTCCAAAGCTATCAATGAAATAGCACCACTCGAATGGAAAAAAGAGAAGAAATCCCTACACACCAACTCATGGTTTACTGAAGAACTGTACTCAATGCGATCCCACAAAAGAGCAGCACTAAAAAACTGGCAATCTGACCCCTGCACCAATACCAAAAACAAATTCAATTTAATCTCTCACCAATACAAGATAGCTATCACCAATGCCAAAGCCAATGCCTTCAACACACGAATCTCCAATGCCAAATCGCACTCCAAAGAGATCTTCGCCATTTTTAATGAGCTCATCTCCCCCCCTAATACACCGGACGAAATAATCAAAGATGAAGCTTGGTGTACCAGCATTCAAGCTGCCATGCTACACAAAATTGACCATCTCCAAAAGAAAATCAAAGACCATGCAAAGTACTTCCTCATCAGACAGGAACTAAACCTACTAACACCCCACCCGCCTCATCCAAGCCCACCATACCTGACTTCTCCTTCAGAGATGTCACTGAATCAGAAGTTATTAACCTACTAAAAAATCTCAAACCCTCCCCCTGTAAAGGCGATATTTGCCCACCTAAACTCATCAAAGACTGCGCAGACTGCCTTGCGCCACTCTTCACTGCATTCATCAACACGTCCTTTAAAACAGGCATCATCCCAGCTAACCTGAAAGAGGCCTGGGTCCGGCCCCTCCTAAAAAAACCTACTCTCGACCCCTCACAACCAAACGCCTACAGACCAATAACCACGGTGCCTTTCCTGCTGAAATTACTGGACAAAGCCGCACACTGCCAAATCCAACACTTTCTGGAAACCCACTCCATCTTCGGGACTAGGCAATCAGGCTTCCGGACAGGACATGGCACAGAAACAGCCCTGGTAGATCTGAAGAGTCAGATCACCCAAATCATGGACAAAGGCAAGCCTGCTCTTCTGCTCCTTTTAGATCTCTCAGCCACTTTCGATCTGGTTGATCACAAGACTCTCACTTCACACCTCACCAACTCTGCCAACTTCTCCAAAGAAGCAGCCCTCTGGATCACTTCCTTCCTAGAGGGAAGAGCCATGAAAGTCTTCTCGGACATCGCCAACGCCACTCCCACGACAATCCACTGCGGGGTCCCTCAAGGATCCTGCACTGCACCCACACTCTATAACCTGTTCACCAAGCCCCTCTTTGACAAACTTGACTCATACGGCATCACATACACGAACTACGTGGATGACACACAAGTACTTCTACCCCTTTCAGGATCCTACAACGAAGACGCCAAGGCACTCCACAAAATCTACTCCGTCATTAAGGCATGGATGGCAGTTAATGGCCTCTGCCTCAATGGTGACAAGACTGAAATCATGATATTAGGTCAACAGAACACCCTAGACAAACTTGACAAACTTTACGCTAACTTCTCCATTGACAACTCCATCATCCCCGTATCCACAGCCGTAAAGACACTGGGAGTATACCTTGACTCTTCACTTTCGATGACCAAACAAGTCAGCGCAATCACTTACGCATCCGCACACACCACCAAACTCATAAACGCCATCAAGCCCTACCTCTCTAAACCTAACTGCCTCTCTATAGCGAGGGCAACCATTGGAGCCAAACTGGACTACTGCAATGCACTCCTAGCAGGCACTTCAGCCAAAAACATAAACAGATTACAAGTCACGCAAAACAATGCTCTCCGGGCCGCTCTTAGTATCCCAAGAAGAGAGCATATCACTCAGGCCAGGCACTCAGCCCAATGGCTCCCAGTCAAAGAACGGATCACTCTCAAAATCCTGACCCTCGCCCACAAATGCCTCTCTGTCTCCGCCCCGTCCTATCTATCAGAAACCATCCTCAAACCTTCCTCCTCCCGTCCCACCAGGACGCAATACTCCAACCTTATCTGCATCCCATGCATCAAAAAAGCCAAAGCCGGAGCTTCCCCTACATTGCAGCCAAAATCTGGAACGCGCTCCCTGCAGATATTAGAGCGGAAAACTCACTCCACATTTTTTGCAGGAAACTAAAAACCTCATTCCTTACAAAATAATTAGGAAACTCTCAGGAATCCATGTAAATATTCTGCATTGCTAATGTATTCAGGTCTACTGTAAATTCTGTATTATATGTAATTACTGTATCCTATGTAACCAAGATTTTGTCTGTAACAAGCGCCTCGATGCCCCCGGGCTGAAGTGCGCTCTACAAATCTGAATAAATAAATAAATAAATAAATTAGTGATAAAGATATTCCACTCTTATTTTCAATTTGTATGTTTTTAATTTAGAATATGTTATATAAAAGAAATGAAAAGTAAGAGCATGTTTAAAATAGGTACACCATGAATTATAGTGAAACAATTATGTATGTCTTTAGAAATAATAAGTATTAATTGTTGCAAAAGACAGATTATAGCTTTAAATCCAGTAATATTTTGTGCACAGGCTATCACAATATGGGAACTGTGTCGTACCGATGTTCTGGAAATATGAAAAACATTCTGAGCACTAGAATTAAAGCACAGAAACAATTACCTCTTCCGAGCTAACAATATAAAGACTCAAAATCATATGTAAACAGCTAGGCAGCATTTGAAATTATGGACATAGTTTCACAATAAGAGAAAAAGAGACTATGTATCACATGTATTCATATATATTTTCGCTTTTCTATTTTCCATTTATTCTTTTAATTCTTACTTCTAAACATGACAAACTAGCTACTGCAGAAGCACTTATCTTGTGTGTAGTGAGAAGACACAAGTAGTGAGAAACATGTGCTGACCAGTAGCTAGGTTTATTTGTACTTTTGTTTGCATACATTTCTTAATTTACATTGAAACAGTCCAGTTTATATTGAATTGATGAACTACATTTAGAGTTGTCACCAATAGAAACACAGTTCTTCCTCTGGGGGATAATTGTTTCTGTGCATAATGTTTTACATTTAATATGGACGAAACTGAATGTTTTTTTTCCTGTTATTGATGAATATCATGATACTAACCTCAGACTTGGGATCCCTGAAAATCTGTGTTTACCAATCAATGATCTATCATTTATCTGATGTCTTCCTAGCCTCATTTAACTAACATGAGACTGTTGTATATCCCACACTCCTTGTCGCACATGTTCTGTATTCATCAGGTTTCTAGGAGACCCATGAGGTCTCCCAAATCTTGTCAAGTCATTTCATAGGCCTGGGGCAAAGAGAGGTAAACACACACACAGACACCACCACACCAGCAGTTGCAACAGGCGGTCACATCAGTGGGGCACGGTAGACCCAAATGTGGTCCTTTGCTTGATGTGCCCTTGCAGTTCCAAGCACAACCTCAGTGGTCATGCACTGTAAAGATGGACTACCTACATAAGCAATCTGATAAAAGGTACAAAAATTGCTCCACAGAAGAGTGACATCGTGCAAGATCGTGCAGGAAAGAAAACACACATTTATTAACTCCTCAACAGCTGAGAGAAAGATTCAGGCAGCATTGCAAACTGAACTGGTTGAAAGGTTCTTAGCCCTGCCCACTGCTAACACATGTACAACAAAACATGAATTACATTTTGGGCCAGGACAAACAAGCTGATTGGTAGAGCATCCTCAGGCTCCTATAGATTGGGAAACATCTATTGAACAGACATTCCTTGAAACAAACCTTTCACACCTATTTCATGATGATATGATGGTACAATACTCCCTCCCTTAATTCCATCACTTTTTGCTGACCAGCAGAAAATCCTTTGCTTTAATTGGCTGGCCCAGTCCAATATACAAATAGATACTCAGCCATAAATTAATTGAACAGTGTGTTTTGTTTGAAGATTATGCAAGCTTCAACATAACAGTGACAAGGTCAAAACATTCCGAGCTCTCTGATAGCTCCTCTTTTCAGCTCCTGCACTCACCTCCCTTCGCACACCTGCTGCCAGCTTTTTTTATAAAGCTGGTGTGTCTGGCTCGGGCTCTTCCCATGAGACACCTTTCCTTTGGCAATAATTAATTAGCTACTCTGTGTGCCTCGGCCTTGGTGAGCTAATTTCCACTGTTTCATCATTTCAGCAGAAACTCAATTTTACTGTGCGCTGTGGCCTCTAAACTAAAATATAATAATGGAGTCTATTATGTATGCCGTAGGCCTGCTCCAAGATGGCAGCACTATGGTTCATTAATACACATAATGCTAATCCTTATTATGCTTCTATTTAACTGCTACCACTTCCTCTAACTAAAACCCCTAATTATGCTCCACCTATACTTATAAAAATAAAGACTAAGCAAAACCCTATGTGCATATGTGCTAAAAAAAAAACCTGCACGCATTGGCTCTACAAAATGAAAACAAAACCCAAGTATTGCTACACAGGTGATTATTCTTTGCAATCACCATGCTTGCATACCCCTATTTATCTAAATCTTGGAACTGCATCTTCATTGTGTGTTTGAGTGCAGATATTTCTTTGTGCAGCACCCTACTCCCTGTCATGTGTCACTCTAGGTGTAATGTACATGCATCATGACATCATCCCACATGTGACTCTTATGTCACTACATCATTTTCATAGCTGATACGTTCACCCCCCTCTTGTGGGTACTACATTTACCTCTCTTCAGCACAGTATGGTGAATCATGTATGGGGTTGCTTGTGGTTTTATGCAGAAGGGACGTAACATAGCAGTTCATGATTGACTGACCCATTTGAAGTGGGACAATGCTTGATGTACACATGTTTTTTTTCTCTACCTTTAAGGGCAATGCAAGATGGAAAATTATGGAGTGGAGGGGTGCCTAGCACAATCATCAGTTGTTGTGATTAATTCAAATCACCATCTACTTTTCTGAGCCTTAAAGACAATTAGAGATATGTATAAACATCTGAAGGGTTAAATAAGGCCATTAAATTAGGATTACTATGTACATCCAAAGGACAGCCAAAGAAAAGAGGGTGCTTTTTTATTAAAAATGTGGACTTTGTACTAAACTTGCTAAAAACATCTATATGCCCCCCCAAAATAGGTTGACATATTCTAAACGTTGTATGTTCGAAGTGAGATATTTGTATGAGTCTTATTGACTCATCACCTGCGGACTACAAGTTAAGACATTCCACAAAGTGCATAAGCATGACAACATTCAGTGTTTATTACTCCATCAAGGCTATCTGAAATAGTTTAAAGTACTCAACATAACGATAACAGCATGTGGAAATACTATATTGTTGCTGATATGTCTTTGTATTCCAGCAGACATGTTCTGCAGCCTCCGCCAAAGCACACAGTTATGTCTAATTCAGATGTCAATCCGATTGTCTAAATAAGGATTCCATACTGAGGACCACAAGAAGATAACTCAACCCAGTTTAAATCCCCACTCAACCAAATAGCATTATCATGGGCACATTGATTAGTCCTGTTTCTTTGTCTATTGCCCTTCAAAAGGGGCTAGGAGCTGCCGCAAAGTTGAATGAAGAGTCTTCCTGTCTTCAAGCCCTGCGGGCTTGAGGCAAGATAAGTTCAAGGGGATACCGTCAGGAGAACACCTGTGACGTGTAGGAGAACCAGACATGAGAGCAAGGGGGAGGGGGTGTGCGGAAGACAGTGGTATATCAAGGGGAGTGTGAGCATAGGGGGTGTACCAGGCGTGCTGAGTTGTGCTACTGGAGAGACCTTGCCGCCAATTCGACAGAATAAAGAAATCTCCCCGGCCACTGTTGTATCAACCCAAGGCTGCCCTGTCTCACTGTCTTTCCGATTCACGTCTTACCGATTCACAACCCCAGAGATAGCCCTCCTTGCTGGTCGGCTGAACTGGCTGAACCGGCTGCATTCGCATCCGGCTGTATGATTCTTCAACTTAGCATAAACTCAGAGAAAGCATCTTTAATTACAAATTCAGTGGAATCCATCCAGGGGTTGACATAAGAATCAGACAGAATTGTGGAAAAGAACTGCACAGGGCATGACTGGTCACAGAGCTGCAGCTTGCCACTTTTTAAAACACAGTTCAGCGGTTGGTTGCAGAGTAGGAATATAAGAAGAGTGGGAAGCGCAAGAAAAAAGTGGAAGTGTATGATTGTTAGACCGGCCAAAGCAGAAGCTTTAGTAACACTGAGTACAAAGTCTACTGCGAAATGCAGACAAAAATGAAGCTGCATAGCACCGTAATAAGGGATGGCATCAGATGTCTAGAATGGGACGGTTCATTTACAGAGAGTACAGACTCCACTGACCAACAGACACCTCAATCCTTTCAGGAGGCAGAAACCAATCCAGTTGTAGTGGGCGGGCAGCAGATACAAGCACAAGCCCAAGTTCATTCGCAACCGTTGCCACAGACGCCTGTGGCAGGCGGACATTGGACCACGAGCAACAGGTTATAACAGACTCTTGGAAGCAAGGGCTTGAGTATACAGTCACCACAAAGAAGATACAAAGGAAAATAGACAACCAATTTGGAAATAAAATGAACAAAAGTGTGAAGGAACAGGAACTGGGGTCATGTGTTCAGGCCCCTTCCTCACATCAAGGGGCAGGAAGAGGAGCTATTATGGACAACTTGGAGCCAGGAGGCTCGGCCCACCTGCCTGAAACAGCAACTGAAAGGGAGTGCTTGGATGGCTCGGATATGAAATGGAGCCCAGAAATTAAATCAGGTTGTTCTAACAGAGGAAGAATTGGCGAATGGAACCTCAGAAGAGGTAAGCCAGGGGCTGCCTACTCCACTGGGACAGGGCATGCTTAAACAAAACAAAGCCACATTATTGGCACTCAATTTCGTTTTGAATTCTCTGGTGTCAGTCTTTGAGTTGTTAAAGGCAGTCATCCAGTCGCAATCAGGGGTGTTGCAATAATGTGATTAACTCTGTGCTTGTTCCAACTTTGAGAGACCTCCGGTTGGAGGTAGCTAAACAAGCACTGGATATATCAGCAGTCTAATTGTCTCTAGCTGCAAGGGGGAAGGACGAAGAGTCTAACAACTTAATATTACAGGACATCTTGTCCCAACTGAAAGTAATCGAGCAAGCAGCAAAGGAAGTGAAGGAGGGACATAAGTTAGAGGAGCTAAATATACCATTTGACGATACCCCCCTATCAGAGTCAACACTGTAGGAATTCAGGAGATTAGCTAATGTGGCAGAGGGAACGATCGAAGGGGAGAAAGATCTGGAGCCTTTGCCATCAGAGGCTCCACCCCAGAATCTGGACGCAGCCCTGGAAATCACGGCAGATAATGGACCCCAGCATGTTGTTAGTAGAAGGAAGGAAAGGAAAACGGAGGCAAGGAGGAGGAGAAGGAATAGAGACTCTCTTGATGTTAAAGGAGCGGAAAAAAACAAAGCAGCAAAAAAATGTTAAACATAGAAAAACAGATACAAATGCATTCCTTAAGTCAATGCTGAGATATCCAACCGCAGTTATCAAGGTGGGAGAAGAGATTCTAAAATCTACATTTACCAGCAAGAAAAAACTAAAGGGGAAAACAGAAAAGGAAGGGAATCTGGGGAAGAGACAGGAAGTCCAGAAAGCCATGGGATCGCAATGTGAAGATGGCCTTTGGCAAGGGGTTAAAATTAAAAATGTAAGTGTTGGACTTCAAACGGACTGGCAAGTTTCGAGTAGCAAAAATGAAAATTCACAACCCCTCGGAAAGCTGGCGAAGGGGGTGAAATTGGGTCAGACTGATGCAATTTAGACCCAAGCTCTAAGGTACTCCAATATCCCAACTGACTCTAATTTCCCAGTGCCACCAATTTTCCTTTTGAACAAACGTCCAGTGGGGATACCCAGATTTTCCACAAATATAGTGACAACTGTGGAACAATGGGCGAGGATGAAGATTGCACCAATTTTTCTGAAACACCTAAATAAGGAGTCAGTGAAAACCCCTTTGGTAGAAGAAGTGAGAATCGGGCAGGGAAAGCACTCCATGTTTGATATAAAATACAATGGAGGTGGGAAATCAGCTGAGATTGGGGGCACTAACATTCGGAAATGCTCACAGCCGCCAAGTCTGTCACAGCCGGAAAGTTAAAGGAAGAATAAAGAAGAAGCAACCCCAATTTTTGCGATGCCAAAAAGATGGCTCTCAATGACTGTTTTTTTTTTAAAGTGGTCTTCAATGCTACACCTGCCATATGTGGACATGTGTGTGTGTCTGTTCGAAATGTTCAGCATACTTCCCAACATGCTACATACCTAAAATGTGGCATGTGGGTAGGTTCCATGGTGTAGACAATGTACAAAATATGACATGTCAATTTTTCGATTCATTTTTTTAAGCGATCTCCAATGCTTATCCCTGCCATATGTGGACATGTGTGTGTGCCTGTTCGAAAAGTTCAACATACTTCCCAACACACTACAAACCTGACATGTGGCATGTGGTTAGGCTCCATGGTGTAGACAATGGAAAAAGTGTAAGATATACATTTTTCTATTTTTTTTTTAAGCGGTCTGCAATGCTTACCCATGCCTTATGTGGTTACATGTGTGTGACTGTTCTAAATGTTCAGCATACTTCCCGACATGCTACAAACCTGAGACATGTGGGTTAGTTCCACAGTGTAGACAAAGTACAAAGGATAATCTGTCTGCAATGCTTACCCCTGCCGGATATGTGTGTGTTTCAGTTCGAAATGTTCAGCATACTTCTCAACATGATACAAACCTGAAATCTGGCATGTGGGTAGGTTCCATGGTGTAGACAATGTAAAGAGAATAAAATATACATTTTTAGATTTGTTTTTAATTGGTCTGCAATGCTTACCCCTGCCATATGTGGATTTGTGTGTGTGTTCAAAATGTTCAGCATGCTTCCCAACATGCTACAAACCCGAAATCTTTCAAATGGGTAGGTTCCATGGTGTAGAAAATGTAAAAAGTATAAAATATACATTTTTAAATTTTCTTTTTAAGCGATGTACAATGCTGCCATATCTGGATATTTGTGTGTGTGTCTGTATGAAATGCTCAGCATGCTTCCCAACATGCTACAAACCTGAAATTAGGCTTGTGGGTAGGTTCCATGGTGTAGACAATGTCAAAGTATAAAATATACATTTTTAGATTATTTTTTTAAAGCAGTCTTCAATGCTTACCCCTGCCATAAGTGGATATGTGTGTGTGCCTGTTGGAAATGTTCAGCAGAATTACTGACATGCTACAATCCCGAAATCTGGCATGTGGGTAGGTTCCATGGTGTAGACAATGTAAATAGTATAAAAAATAAGCAGGCTTCAGTGATTACCCCTGCCATATATGTGTGTAGGTTCAAAATCTTCGCCAAACTTCCCAACCTGCCATAAACCAGAAATGTGGCATGTGGGTAAGTTCCATGGTTTCGATAATGCAGAAAGTATAAAATGTACATTTTTGTATTTTTTTTTTTAAGTGGTCTGCAATTATTAGCCCTGCCAGATGTGGATATGTGTGTGTGTCTCTGCGTAATGTGCAACATACTTCCCAACATGATATAAACTGAAACGTGTTATGTCGGTAGGTTCCAGGGTGAGATAATGGGCCTCATTACACGGTAGGCGGAGGACCAAGGTGCTATTAGTACCTTGGTCCATGCCGGTAAAATACTGGCACCGCCTTGGTGGAAATGGGAATTACCGCCCTATTCCAAGGTTGGGGGGGCGGTAATTCCCCCTTCCCCCATTGCCCTTCCCCATTCCCATTTTTGCCCCATAGGGCTCTATAGGAATGGGGAAGGCGCTAATTACGGTGCCGCAAATTGCGGTACCGTAATTAGCACCCTGGTCCCTTTGCGGGTTGGTTTTTAACGCCTGCTAAAGAGCAGGCGTTAAAGTACCTACCCGCAAAGGGACCTCGTAGTAAGGCGGTAAGGGTTTACCGGTACCGGTGCCCGTACCGGTACCGGTAAACCCTTACCGCCATCTGTGTAATGAGGCCCAATGTATACCTTTATCGGATATTCTTTTTTAAGCGGTCTGCAATGTTTACCCCTGCCATATGGCTCATTGTGCGGTAGTTCTGCTGTAGTCCTACATAAAGTTCAGCAGTTCATTGTTCCTAAAGTTTCCACACAATTAGCATTCTAGGTAACATAAGCGGCACTCACTATTGCTGTTGGTACTCTTGTTTAAAGGAGGATTGCCCAGCATTTCAGTGATGGACTCCTCAAGTGGGTGGGACAAAGAATTGTATGCAAATGGATATTCTTCCTTTGTGAAAGGTAAGTGAGCTAAAATGTGGCTGCAGACTCTTAAGTGGGTACCTTCCCATAGAACAGGTCATTAGGCACTGTTTGGTGTCGCAGAAGGGCACCATACTTCTTTTTCTGTGTTCTAGGTACTTGGGGTTGGTCACCCTAAGGTACCTAGGGTTATTCAGATGTGGACCCTTTGCTCACTGTGCTCAGAGAGGTACAGCTCCACCTCACTGATGAGCCCCGACTAGGCCAAAACGTTTGTCTGTGGTTGCTTTTAATACTCTTGTTCAAAGGAGGATTGCCTAGCATTTCAATGATGGACTGCTCAAGTGGGCGGGACAAAGACTGATATGCAAATGGTATTCCTGCTTTGTGACAGGTACAGAGAGCTAAAATGTGGCTGCAGACTCTAGAGTGGGTACTGTGAGAATCCTGAGGGGGTTTCACTTACTAGTCCCTGGAAATCTGTGATCCAGGTGCCCAGGACACAGCCATCGATATTGGGTCCAGTTCCTGTGGGTGGACCAGTGAGAGAGGATCCCGTGGTTGGGGAGTCCTCGGGGAGTGGAAGTGGGGCACCGACGGGTGAGACGCGGTATGCCCCATCTTATAACACCTTTTCCCTAACCTATCAAGTAGTATACTCAAACACTCTAACCCTCCCCCTTTTTCCGACGCGAACACTTTCGCATATCACAGTGGACAACAGACTAACATCAGAGCCATCTACTGGACATGTCCCAACACCGGGCCCAGGCAAAGTCAGGCAATTGACCAGAATCACACACACCTGACAGCCCTTTCCCTTCCCCACAGGGATAAAAAGTGGAGCATGAGAGCACAATACGAGCAAGGCAGACCGCACATCAAGAGAGCTAACTCAGCACTGCAGTTCAAGAGGAGGAGAAAGACGGCATGAACCGAGAGTGGGACAAGGAGAGAAGTGACCTTGACCTTTCCGATCAAGGCCTGTGAAACCACTGTGGAAAGAATTGTAAGACAGCAAACAATTGCCAGCGTGTGTTGCAGCAGATGTCAATGGTACACAGGGCCCTCCTCCGCTGATAACCAAGCCGGGGACAGACACTTGTTTCCATGGTACTAACCTTTACCACATGGGTGCTTACTCAGGAAACGCTGGTCGATTATCCAATTGTAGAAACTACTGTTACCAGAAGGCCTTTGGAAAGGTGTGAAAGAGGTCAAAGTGGTCATAATGGGACCTTGTAAAATCCTCGGTACAGTCGAAAGTCTTTGACCGGCAGATGATTGTGAAGCTAAGGGAAGTGAATCCTGTGTCATGAGAATTTAATGGAAAAAATATATGATTAACAACGTTGGCATGAGTGAACCTGAAAGAGGAATGCCGATCAACAGGGGTGAAGTCTAAAGTCCCGATATATAGTGTGTTGACAAGAGTGAATCTGGCAGAGGGAAGTCAACAGTGAACTGTTTAAAAAGACATGATATACAGTGTGTCAACAAGAGTGAACCCAGCAAAGAGATGACCTCAGTTAACTGTTTAAAAATACATTAAGATTTGTGATTATCACAGATGAGATCGGGTTGAGAAGACAAACATTGCAGAAGGGTCTCAGCCCGGAAGAGGGAGATCCAAGGGGTGAACAGCGTCACCTGAAGACTTGGGAGTGCCAAAGGGAGAAAGAGTGTGAGTGAGAGGGGGGTGAACTCATCACCCACCAACACGTAAATTATTGAATGCAGGCAAAGCACACCCATCAGAGGGAAGCTGATATTCAAGAGGGGTCTGAGCCGAGAAGAGGGGAACCCAAGGGTGAGGAATTATCACCCAAAGTGCAACCAGAAAATAACTTTTGTTGAACTTTCTTTTAATATTTTGAACCTGTCAGGCCCTCGGTAGCAAGAAGAACTTAACTATCGAAGGTCCTGATATAATTAAGAACCGGGAGAGAGGAATACAATGGTGAAAAGGTATCACCCAACATGCAAGCAGGAAGGAACTATTGTTTATTATTTTAAAACACATCAGGTCTTCGAAGACAAGAGACTTTTTTAAAGAAAAGAGACTTAACCACCAAAGGTCCTGATAGCTGAAGGCAGAACTGTTGTCTTGTGCAGGAAATCTTGAGTGTGTGCTGTGCTCCAGAGTGCTACCTTATCCTGTGCTTAAAAGATGGGGACGGGAGACCCGAGCTACTGCATCCTGACATATTGTTTGAGAACACTTTTTTCTTTCTTATGAACAATATCCTACACTTCTTTTGTATTTAGCATAAGGAACTTGTAATACGTTTCTCTTAGTATAGGACCTTTTAATTTGACAAGACATCACTAGGACTGCCTTATTATTGGTTGATGGCCGGAGCTTGCTCCCACCTTAGATTTAGATTGGGTGTTTTTCCAACCTACCTGTACAGTTTAATAATCACCCTTGACTGTGATCACTTTTGTCTGTCTTTACTGTTGCCACCATCAGTTGCTTACATAACCTTCTCATAAAACATGTCATTAGGCCGTGTTTGTTCTCACAGAGGGGCGCCTGTACCTCCTTTTCCTCTATTGAAGTCATGCTGGTGACACAAAATGGTGCTTTGGTAGTGATGTAGTTGACAGGAAATGGTGCCTGTCTCTTCAATAGTGTCCGCGATGACTTTGCCCATCACATCATGGCAGATCTCTCATGATAATTACATAACCTTCATTTACCATGGAAGTTGATGAATGAATGCAATCTCAACAGCACTAAGCTTACACGCTTCAGCCTTACATGTACAGCTCTTATGTTGAGGTCGCTGTTGCCTCGGCTGTAGATTGGGACACCAATAATGTTGCTGCTCAATCTCAATTCCCCAACTCAAAGAAGCTACAATCGATTTATGGGATTCATGCTTTTCTCATGTTCAGCGTTATGTGGCTTGCTCTAGAGGTTGAAACAATAGCAATTTGTTCACACTAGCTACTATAGAAGACTAGCAATATTGTCTACAAAGAAGCATTGGTTCAGGGATAATAGTATACTAATGACGGCATTAGGCAACGGGGACTGTCCGGTACAAATGAAACTCCCATAACTCTCCATACAATACAATTCTGGAACACAGTAGTAGTCAAAAGGGTCTCCTGGGACAAATCAAACTGGCCATAACCTCCCCACATTGTGATTTGGATAATGCAAACAACCATGCAACACCATCATCCATATTTGTTAATTGAACAAACTTCCAACTAGGACTGAATCAGGAATAACTGTGTGAAGCACAGGTACACCTGCTAGTGTTCAAATATTGGGAGTACTTTGAAATCATCTAACTCTCAATAATATGAGCTATCTAATAAATGTAAACTTACCTTCCATTGAGGAGTCTGCATTCCTTCAACAGATCTTATTGTCGCCAAACGTCTGACTTCCACTCATGTGGCCTATCTCAGTGGAAAACTGAGTGCAGGTTTGAAGAATATTCAAAGTGTCTACAACACAAATGCAGAAAAGGAATCCAAATTGTGTGTGACCTCCTAAGAATTTTGATCCATTTGTCATCATTTCACTCATGGCTAGACTAAGTTCATGCATTTAAGTTCTTTCCAACCACCCAGCAGACAGATATGCTCAGATAAACTCGAGGCCCAAAACATGGTTACTACAGAGACAATCAAGTTATCCATAAATCCTTAAATATCTGTTTTATAGCAAAGTGAACGAAAGGGAATGCTAACGTAATCCATTTGGGTTAGACTCACAGTGAGCTTGTGAAATGTCAATGCATCCTGTACAGCAGATTTCCAACCACCAACTGGCCATCAAACACCCTATGTAACTATGACCAAGATGACCAAAGTCATGGGGCCTCATTACACGGATGGCGTTAGGGACTTACCGGTACCGGTAAAATACCGGTACCGGTAAATCCCTACCGCCTTACTACGAGGTCCCTTTGCGGGTTGGGATATTTAACGCCTGCTTTTTGCAGGTGTTAAAATCCAACCCGCTAAGGGACCTCGGAGCTAATTACGGCCGCGCAAAATTGCGGTGCTGTAATTAGCGCCTTCCCCATTCCCATAAAACCCTATGGGGTAGAAATGGGAATGGGGAAGGGCAATGGCGGAAAGGGGATTTACCGCCCCTCCAACCTTGGAATGGGGCGGTAAATCCCCTTTCCGCCAAGGCGGTGCCGGCATTTTACCGGCATGAGCCATGGCACTAATAGCGCCATGGCTCACCGCCTACCGGGTAATGAGGCCCATGGTTTTGAAAAGCACTGCCACTCATGTTTGGTATTTCAATGCAGAGTCTAAAAAGTTAATTGAATAACATTGAAGACTTGTAAGCAACTAATGGTGGCAACAGTATAGACTGACACAAGTGATCACAGTTCAAGGGTGTTTATTAAACTGTATAGGTAGCTGTTAGGGGTTTTGTCTCAGGGCTATTACATAATTTGGGTGGTATTTAGACTCATGGTAAAATGGCAGTTAAATGGCAGTAGTGTTGTAGCGCAGTGTACTTAGAGCAATGCCCTATATGACAAGACAAGTCTTCCCCTTCTTTATATTTCTGTTCTGTTTAGGGTTGACTGTAATTGCAGACTGTTGGACTTTGCACTTACAAGGACAGAACAGAGCCAGCTGTTTCTCCGTTCACTTATTTTTTAAACAGGACTAACGTCTTGGACGGATCTGCTTAGCCATCAGCATGCACAGCTGAGACACACACACGCATATATCATAGGTTTTCTACCTTGCTAGCTGGCTCCCAACCTTTACCTTCCACTTTACCACATGAGGTAAATGTTGTACTGCTTTTGGGTGCAATATGACACTTTCTTATTATTTCC
The DNA here is from genome assembly GCF_040938575.1 of Ambystoma mexicanum. Classification (NCBI taxonomy): domain Eukaryota; kingdom Metazoa; phylum Chordata; class Amphibia; order Caudata; family Ambystomatidae; genus Ambystoma; species Ambystoma mexicanum. The sequence continues at coordinate 1,366,411,074 of NC_090932.1, read as the reverse complement.
CTCTTTTAAATAAATCCACATAGACACAAAAATGCAATCCCACTAATTTGTTTTTTTTTAACAAATGCTTTTCTTTATACGTGTTATAATGTAAAAATAGGTTTTACAATATGCATGTTAAACAAGTGAACACTTCAGTAATATATATATAAATATGAGCCACCTTTGTTCACTATGAAGACATTCATTTTTCTTACCAAGACCTTGAAACCTGATGCGGTTACAGAGTTTACTTGTCTAAGAGAAAAGATATAAGCCACATAGCACAAAATATGTCAACATTTCCCTCCGTCACAATTCAGTGACTCCCCATTACACATACAAAAGAAGGAAAACAAACACTTTGTTCAAAATGACCATTTAACCCTGACTGCCTAACTGACGGAAAATGACAATACCATCATCTGCACGCTCCTCAGTTTCACCGTATTCACTTCTAATATGTAGAATTTCTCAGTTGTTTATCACGAAAGCACCCCTCTCCGAAGCGTCTCATCTGCAAGCGGAATGGTGCACATTTTTCAGCTGTTGGCAGCCCCGTGAGAAGCCAGCAACCTCACTTCAACCCCCTTCAGACTGCTGCCTGGTATCTTTCCCTCTCTGCACAGTCTAGCTGCAGTCTTGATCTCTTCTCTCTGCAAAATGATGCATGAATCTCCACCCCTCTTGCAGATAGATTTATACCATAAGCCTGTCAATCTTATTGACCATGCCTCTTTTCCTGATATCTCCTGTCACCCAAGCTCCCTTATAGAATAAAGGCATTTCTCTCTCCAACCCCCAGCCCTTGAGCACATTTGTATCAACCTGCTTCCTGCAAGGCACACAATAGCATCAAGACTCACAATATATTTTTCAAAATGAAAAAAAAACTGGCAATGCATGTACTTGCACGTTTAAATTTACATTGAAACACAAACAGAATCTGCCATCTAAATCATTTGCACTGCTCTGTTAAAGGGTTCATTAATTAATTACTGGGGGATTGTTATTTAATGGGAAGTTGTTAATTGATTACTCTTGGTTAGCTTATTCAGTGCAACTGTACAGATGACCCATTCATTATAACATGGAACATTTTTTACAGGTGTTCAGTGCAGTTCAATGTGCTGTCATTGCTGTCTTTGCATTCATTTCACTGCCTCTATTGAAGGTCTAGTTTACTACCCCCATGAATCTAATACATTATTGTTCCCTACATATTCCTACATACCTTAGAAAAGTGCCTAATCCAAAACTAATTCTAAGATGGGAGCAAGCTTCGACCATCAAACAATAATAAGGATGTCCTAGTGGTGTCTTTGTCAAATAAAAAGGCCTATACTAAAAAAAAAAAAAAAAAAAATTGACAATTCTTACGCCAAATACAAAAAGAACTGTGGGATAATATTCATAAGAAAGAAGGAAGTGTTCACAAATAATACAAATAATAAGTCAGGATTGGCTAGTTGGGGTCTCCCTTCCCCAAGTTTTCAGCATGGGCCAAGGCAGGATTTTGGGGTACAGCACATGCTCAACCTTTCCCAGCATGAGCCAACAGTTCTGCACTCAGCAATCAGGGCTTTCGTTGGTTAAGTCTCTTTTCTACTAAAAAGTCCCTTGCCTCCAGAGACATGATGTATAAAAAAATAATAAAAAAAGAGTTCCTTTTCACATGTACATTGGGTTATGCCTTTTCCACCCGTGGATCTCCCCCTCAGAGCTCGGACCCTTCTCAATGTTAACTTCCCTCAGCTGGGTTCACTAAGGCTTCTCAAAACAATCTCTTCTGTGATATTCACACATCTTAATGTCTTTTTCAACAGTTCATTGTAGACATCCCTCAGCCGGGATCACTCTTGTCAACACACTGTATATTGGACTTTGTAGACTTCGCCCCTTTTCCATTGGCATCCCTCTTTCGGATTCACTCTTGCCAGCTTTGTCAATCGCACATTTTCTCATTCAGTTCTTATGATGCAAGATGCACTTCCCTTAGCTTCACAATCTTCTGTCGGTAAAAGACTTTCGACTGTACAGAGGATTGTACTTGGCGGCTGTATGACCACGTTGACCCCCTTTCTTGCATTTCCAAAGGCTGTCTGGTACCGGTAGTTTCAACTAAAGGGTAATCGCCCGAGTTTTCCTGAGTGAGCACCAACACGATGCCTAACTTTTCTGTGCTGGTTTACCCCCTTTTTGCATTAATAGTTATTTATGCTTTCACAGTTCAACTAGCCGGTTGCTACCTTTGTTCAATACAGTTTGGTTTCTTATCGACTCCCCGCTCGACTCACCGGCTGTGATGAATCGCTTGGCTTTCCTTCTCTTTTGAGTCCAGGTTGGTACCACAGAGACAAGCGTCTCATCCCAGCTTGGTTATCAGCCGAGGAGGGTCTTGTGTACCGTTGCCATCTGCTGCAACACACGCTGGCTATTGTTCGCAGTCTTACAATTCCTTCTTCAGAGGTTTCACGGGCCTTGGTCGGAAAGGCTAAGGTTGCTTCTCTCCTTGTCACCCTCTCTGTTTGCACCGTCTTTCTCCTCCTCTTGAACTGCCATGCTGAGTTAGCTCTCTCATCATGCAGTCTGGCTTACCGAAAGGGCCGTTGGATGTGTGCGGTTCTGGTCAATTGCCTGACTTTGCCTGACCCTGGTGTTGGGACATGTCAGGTAAATGGATCGATTGTTAGTCCATTGTCCTTCGTGATATGCAAAAGTGTTCACGTTGGAAAAGGGGCGATAGACTGTTTGAGTGTCCTACGTGGTAGGTTGTGGAAAATGTGTTTTAAGGGGGATACCGCATCTGACCCGTCGGTGTCCCACTTCCACTCCCGAAAGACCCCCCATCCAGGTGATCCTCCCTCACTGGTCCACCCCCAGGAACTGGATCCAATAGCGATGGCCGTGTACTGGCTACCTGGATGACAAACCCCTAGGCACTAATCAGGCAGACACCTTCAGGTTTCTCGCAGAAGCCTCTTAAAAAATAAATCGACCTTGTGGTTGTCAAGGATGTGGTATAACTATCTTATTCCTGGATGTAGAGCTATAACGAACATCCTACCAGGTTTCAATAGTTGTAGGACAATATACTTATTTGAAGATTTCATTTCTTGTAAGTCACGTAATAAATAGTGGATACTCATCAATGAAGAGTGGAGGAGTGGTGACTCAGAACCCATTACGTAAGCAGGTGAGGCCCCTTTTTGTTTCATAGGAGAAGCACCTGCCCTGAGATTTTAAAAATCAGTCCAATCTGGCTGCGTACATGCCAGTTATTGCTGCCTATGTCCATGATTAGAGATATTCTGTCCCAGCGAACTATAGACCAGTCTCCCTTCCTGACATCTCAGAGAACATTTTGGACAACGACCTGCTGAAAAGCTAGATGATTGGGTAAGAACTAACAATGTCAACTCAGCTCTGCAAGCAGGTTTCTTCAGGGGTGGTAGTACCCTGTATCAATTTGCTGTTCACCTTTATCTCCTAGTCCTAATGTATGCAGCAGCAAGAAAAGAACAACTAGATTGCTGTTCTTTGATCTCATATCTCCATTCGATTCCATCCCAGCTGTTCGTTTATGCAAGGTGTTGCTCAATATTGGTGTCCATAAAAGCCTCTTAGATGATATCTGCATGTTATATACGTGTAACTTGTCATTGGTGAGATTCAGATCTTGGGTGGAATGTCCCAGGAGTTTTTCAGTGGATAAGGGAGTATGAAACTGTGTGTTTGATACCCTTATTTTTGTTAATCATTAACTCACTGGCTCAGTTTATTTCAAAGTTGGAAGCAAATACCCCAAATTTTGATGGGCACGAGATTGTTATTCTTTTATTATCTGATGAAACCATTTTAATTTCAAATATTCAATCGGGACAACAAAGACAGCTAATTAATGTGCAAATAAGGGTCCTGAAATGAATATTCAAAAGACGATGTGTGTGACTTCTAGACTCGTCAAGAAAGTGAAACTGTTTTTCAATCTGTAAACTGAGCTCCAAGAACAGGAGTCATTTTATGAATATATCTGCAAGTACAAATTAGTGCCATCACAATATGGGCATTGCAAATTACAAAAGATCTGCCCTTCTGGGCAGGCAAGAAGGAGTGAAAGTTGCCTTTTCCAAGACATTTTAGTGGTAATGCCATACTTCCTGACTGGGTAGCATACAGATCCCAGGCCATGTCTGCCTCCCTGTGAGGTGCTGAGATTAAGGGGTTTGAAGGATGCCTCTTACCTGGTGAAATCTGAAAATAGAGTTTGTAAAAAGAAATATAAGGACTTCCAGCTGCATGTTTTTGAAAATAGGATTTTTTAAAAGTATTTTAGAAAGTTAATTGTGCAACTTCTACATTCAAGAGTCATACAACTGGGTATTTCCATCTTAATTGGTGAGATTTTCGCATGACCAACTTTCCTGGACAACGATATGGTTGAATAATATGGAGAATTTAACACAGGATATTATATAGTCTGAAGGAAGTCCCTATTAAATCTAAGATAATACCATAATCAACAATTTGAGAGATTGCAATAGGGAAAGTACCGCATGTATTCAATTTAGCATTATAGAAGATTTTATACTTGCACCAACTTCTGGCGTAGCATGTTATTTTCAGGTTGTCACAGAATAACACCAACATATTCTGTTGAGTCATTTCATGTTAAATATGTTGCCCTTCTGAACCATACATGAAAACAAGGAGCGGTACCATATTATACTTTGTTAATATAGTGGAATGGAATCCTCTGTTTTGATTATTATAAATGGCTCCAAGAAAGCACTTTTTGCTCCATTCTTCGATGATAGGGGATTTTGCAAATGTAGACCTGCATTGAAGCATTTATCGATCCTACCTGATGAATATGTTTGTTCTTGTGCCCGCCAATTTCATTGCTGCTGTTTCAAAATTAAATATAAAGTAATGTAAACATTTGTAATGATATTTTTCTTATGTTTTGCACTTTAGATGGAAAGTGTTTATGAACTACGCATTGTATGTTTTAATTGTGCAAACTTTATGGGACATTGTAGTCACAAAATAAAGTTTTATTGATTGATTGACTTCCGTTGAGTTGTCAACACTCTCCATGAAACTCGAGGTGGGCTTTGTAGGGTATTTTGTGGAGATTTGGGGCCTGACGGTATTTTCTTACCGCCGAAAAATAACTTAGCAACAATCACTCCTTGTATTCAGATTGGGCCATGTACAACAATAATATAGTGGGCATGCATTATTTCAGCACCCAGACATGCATATTTGGTATGCGTGGTTGGTATGCGTGGTTGGTGGTATTTTGGTGAGCATAATTCCCTTGTTTTATTTGTGGCCCCAATGTTCAGAATCCCTTATCTTTGCTTAGATTTTTCGTGTAATCACTAGAGAAACCTCAGACCTACATTTCAGGAATACCACATTTTCAGTGTTAGTGTTAGTGTGCCACCATGGGCGATCTCACTGACTTATTTACGACAGAGAGCTATATGTGGTAATTTTGTGGTAATTTCCACTACCTTATATACGGTAGGGAACTATGTCCAGAGAGTCCCTCTTCCCGTTGGCTCATGTACCTCCAACGAGCTATGCTACAAACAATCACTCACAACTGTCCATACTGAATATGATCATGCACACATCTGTCTTAAAATGACAATTGCACTGTTTAAAAGTCTCCCCACATCATCAGCACTGTATTGGTAAATATAAAACACACCACCCGTCTGTTTTCAAATATTTTTCTGTATTATAAAAGTTGCATTTAAACACGACCTCACTCTTTACAGAAATAAATAAAATAGCACAGTAACAGCATTGTCTGTGATACACTGAAAAGAGAGTGGCGGAGAAAAGAACTCGATTTGCAACATTAACATGTGATTAAGGCACAGGAATCTCCTTTCCTACACTGACTGAATATTCTCGTACACACTCAGCTCCCACACTTATGTAATTACCTTATCTGTTCAGCCCGAGTTTTCTTCAGCTGTTCTCTTTCTGAATGTGGCTCCCTTGAAGATTAACCCCAGTGAAAACGAGCGCCTTTCGTTCTCAAACCGGGGTCATTGCCTGGAACTCTCAGCTTTTTCAGCAGAAATGCTCCAACCAGGAAAAAACAGGTCCTTCTCCCAGCTCTCCAAATCTCCACTGTTCTCCCTCTCTCTTCAAACTCCCCCCAGCAAAACCCTAATCACTGCCTCTAGCATGATACTTGCTATGACGCTGCTCCAATCAGAATCAATCATGCCATCTCCTCCCTCTCTACACAATGGCTCATTTTTATAGTAATACTTTGTAACCAACTGATTTCCTGTTCTTTCGAGCTCTTTTGCTTCCTGTAGTTATGTGGACAGAGCAGCAGAGAAAACGAAAAAAAAATGAATGTGCGTTTAAAAGTTCACTTTCAGAGTAGCCCTATTTCTGCAGGGGAGACACATTTTTATTAGTGGGTTATGTTAAATTCAGTTTTATTAGTCAGGTTATTTATGAGTAATGTTAGTTATTAATTTTCAAATGTGTCTCTTGCACCATAGGCATTTCAGGTGAAAATAGTGTGCATTTTTGAATGTGCACGTGTGCTTTTAACTGTAAAAATAGATTTGCATCTTATATGTTAAAATCGTTTTTGACTGAATAACCTGTCTTTCCTTGTTAATCTGGTAACACATATAGCAATGCACCGCACCCTTGTGGTGGTGCTGCATAAAAAAATTGCTACCTGTGCAGTAGTGCTGTACTCTGTGCTGTAACACGCCAAATATCCTTACAGCTTGAAGGATGTCCAGTCTCTAGTGAAATTGCTCTGTCTATTGCATTGGACACACATATGATGCTCCCAGAAGCTTGTCCAAACTAGAGCAGCCATTATATGGTACCTATAATGCCCAACGGTGCTGCCCACTATGTGGTTCACTCGTGTCATGTCTGGTTTAGACCAATTCAATTTGGGGAGTGTCTGGGACAAAATGGCATTAATCGATAAAGTTGCAGATACATAGGGGGTCATTACGAGGTTGGAGGTATTGGCACCATGGCTACCCCTTACCGCATTCCGGGTCCGGGTTCTCGAAATAGGGATTAACCGGGTTATTCCAACCTTGGAGGACCCGGTAAATCCCCATTCTGGGAACCATTCCCCATTCCCATTTGAGCCCCCATAGAGCTCAATGGGAATGGGGATGGAGCTAATAACGGTACCACAATTTGCGGTACCGTTATTACCTCCGAAGTCCCTTAGCGGGTCCCTTCCATAACGCCTGGTAAAACCAGGTGTTAAGGGAGGGACCCGCGAAGGGACCTGGGAATAGGGTGGTAAGGGATTGCCGGTAATCCCTTCCCACCTACCTCGTAATGACCCCCATAGTCTTACCGGGAATTATCCCAGTTTTACTGTCAACAAACAGTAGCAAGTTATGGACTGAATATCTGCTTACAAAAAATATTCAGGCCTAGGGCGTAATTTAGATTAAATCATGTATTTTCCTAATCTGAATTTGTGCATCCACTTGAGATTGGGGATTTTTCAATTAATACATATATTTGGAAATTGAATATTATGCAGAGTTTGGGTGCATGGTCCAGGAATAGTAGAGGGTTTTAAGGACCTCTTTTTTTTCTCTTGCTATGCCAGGTATATGAAGTTGTGTGCCAAACCATTACTTATTTCTCGAGGTATTTCTATGGTTGTTGATATGCTGATCCATATCATTATGCGGGTTCAACACATTCGATTATGCTGTGAGGTGTGTAGCTAATTTAATTTCAACTGCCTGGAAGCTTAGGATGAGTGGTACTTAGATGAACCATCTAGAATATGATGCATTTGTGCTGTCGCTTACTGTCTTCACAATAGTACCAATATCAGTAGAAGATAGCAATATTGTTGAGTGCCATTTTATTTTGCTATTAATGGATTGCTACTATTATTTTATTTATTTTCTGATATCGTTTTTAGGGATGCTGTATATCCAAATTAATACAACAGAATGGTCAGGGCCTGTCTAAAGAACATTAGATATTAGAAACGTAGGACCAACCATTATTGTCTGCAGATGTATGTGTCATTATAATTTCTTGGGAAACAACGCACTTATAAAGATAAAGAGTTTGGTTGCAAATGGAAATATGTCTTAATCAACCATAGTTCGATTTAATTTCTTAATAGCACAAGTAATTTTAACGTGCAATCTCTTTGTATTGCATTATGTGGAAAGTCTGATGAAATGCGCGATGCAAAGTATGTAATCGTTTTTATAAAGTATAAGGACATTGTTGTATGATGTATTTGTAGTTTTATAGCTTAGTTTCTAAATGTTCATCCTGATTTATGATACTGATACTTCATTGTTATACTTTCATGGAGTGTTAGTCCACAATAAAGCAGATTTTCACTTCAATACATCTTTCACATGCCCATTTATCTATGTCTGGTGTTGAGTAATGCAGGCCGAGCAATATATGTTTAGGTTAGCGTGTGTCTTTTCGTGGAGACATCTGCATCGCTGTTTCACATATGCATGCCTAACAGCCAAACAATGCGTGATGGGCATTGGGATGTCACTCCTTTGTATGAAGTCATTGTCGGCTTGGCTTTCTTTAGGGTTTGTCGAAGAGTCAGAACCCAAAGAGAGGAGTGAATGACACCTTACCTGCTAAGTGGTAAACCTGTTTATTCAGTTGTATTTAGGCAAGAGTTTGTCTTTGTTGTCACGCAATGTGAATGCATGTGGTGGTTTTTTTTTTAGGGAATGTGAGATGCAGCAGTGACATGAAACAGTCTTTGAGGATGTGGCGACAAGGAATGAAGAGACTGACCAACTGGTGCCATGTTGATTGCCATAGAGTTTTTTTAAAAAGAAAAAACATACCTATCTGTCCTTAACTCTACTGGATTTCACTACCTAAATTAAAGAAGCTTGGCGCATGTCAGGAAGTCTGTGTAAGTCCAAATAAAAAATGTACCATCCAAGTCAAAAAGCTCCTACACTGCCCCTGTAAGTACGATAAGCCATGATAAATGTCTGCTTCAGCTTCAGGATCCAAGAGAATGATTCCCTTCTCCTGGATGTCAGTGTTCACATTTTAAAAAAAAAAAAGTTCCATAAAGTTCTGGTTTCTTATGACACACAAACAAAACAGTTCTTTGGGGTTATCCCTGGGCTAATAAAATTACTCCCTTCTCCTAGCTAATTCCCCAGAGTACTGTACTGCTCTCAACAAATCTTGCAGTTTGGTCAATGAATTCTCAATGCACTTTGCTTTCCTCATAATTTTCAGTTGGTCCCCATTGGGGTGATGAAGATGCTCTCTGAGGTCCTCTCAACTCTCTAGCACCACACTCGTGTGGAACTGCCAAGGGAATTGTTTACAAACATGACTCACTACTTTCTTGGTTTCTTCACTTTTACAGTCTCAAGTATTCTCGATTTCCTCAGATGTTACCAGGTTACTTTCCAAAAGGAAGGGCCTGCTTCTCCTCTTTTCAAAAAGAGAAGACAACGACAAAAGACACAGACAAGTGTTTTCTTACTCTCGCCCACTGGCCACCAGGTTGTGCTTGCATAACCTTTGGCATTCTGACTCCATGTGGAATGCCTTCTCCACTTTCTGCTTCTACTTCCACTACTGGCAACACTTAGTCGGCCTGCAAGACGTCATTGTGCGTTCTCTTGAACCACACCCTCCACATCTCTCTCTCGAGCCTCTCACAGCTTCCTTCTGCTTCTTTCATCCACCTTGACCTCGATTTCGCTTTCCAACTCTATCTTCATCTCTGTCTCTCTCTGTCTCCATCTCTCTTCCCCCATTGTTTGTTTTTGGCACCTTGATATATCAGGGTCTGCCCTGGCGTAAAGACATTTCCATTGACAACATCTCCTGTAATCGAGCATAGAAGTTTCTATCGGGCCTGATGCCACCAGCAGTACGTTGGAAACTGTTATGCTCAATTACAGGAGCATTGAGTCACATTATTGACTCCTCCGTTTGTGCTCTACTTTCTCCCAAGGATCATGGGGGCAGTGAGACTGGACAATTAACGAATGAGAACAATAGGTCCATCTTCTTGCACGACTCACAGCGCACATGTTTTTGTGGTCTATTGAAAGGTGCCAGCTGTAGAATAATTGTTATGTGCTTTCTCGCATATGCTGGCCCCCCAGTCAGGCCCCGTTTACCTGAAAGAAGACCCTTCCCAGCACTGTAGAATGTCCTTTAGTCCTCTGATGAAGACGTGGTGAAACAACACCTACTCTTGAAACTGGTCAATCCTGTTATAGTCTTGGAAACTGACTCCATGTGGGATGCCTTCTCCACTTTCTGCTTCTACTTCTACTACTGGCAACACCTAGTCGGCCTGCAAGACGTCAATGTGCGTTCTCTTGAACTACACCCACCACATCTCTCTTTCGAGCCTCTCACAGCTTCCTTTTGCTTCTTTCATCCACCTTGACCTCGATCTTGCTTTCCAACTCTATCTTCATCTCCTTATTGACTCCTCCGTTTGTGCTGTACTTTCTCTCAAGGATCATGGGGGCAGTGAGACTGGGCAATTAACGAATGAGAAGAATAGGTCCATCTTCTTGCATGACTCACAGCGCACATGTTGTTGTGGTCTATTGAAAGCCATCAGCTGTGGAATAATCCTTATGTGCATTTTCGCACATTCTGGCCCCCAGTGAGGCCCCATTTACCTGAAAGAAAACACTTCCCAGCACTGCAGAATGTCCTTTAGTCACCTGATGAAGACGTGGTGAAACAACAACTACTCGTCGAAACTGGCCAATACTGTTAGAGTCTTGGAAACTGTGCTTGTGTTACATTGGATAACAACTTAGATTCTCGCCAAGACAGAAGAAAAGAAGGATGAAGAAAAAAAGAATTATACACAAATTGTATAACATTGGGCCTCATTACACGCAGTGCGGTAAACCATGGTGCTATTAGCACCATGGTTCATGCCGGTCATTTACCGGTACCGCCTTGGAGGAAAGGGGAATTACCGCCCTATTCCAAGGTTGGGAAGGCGGTAATTCCGCCTTCCTCCATTGCCCTTCCCCATTCCCATTTTTGCCCCATTGGGCTCTATGGGCATGGGGAAGGCGCTAATTACGGTACCGCAAATTGAGGTACCATAATTAGCACCCTGGTCCCTTTGCGGGTTGTTTTTAACGCCTGCTAAAAAGCAGGCGTTAAAGTACCAACCCGCAAAGGGACCTCGTAGTAAGGCGGTAAGGGTTTACCGGTACCGGTGCCTTTACCGGTACCGGTAAACCGTTACCGCACTACGTGTAATGAGGCCCATTGTCTTTTATCAATGTTGAGATTAAATGTTTTGTATATGTATTTATACTTAGTGTGTTATGCAAATATGAATGTTGAATTGTGTATGGATGAGTGTATTAGGACAGCTTGTCTGCTTGATGGGTTTGAATGTGTTGTTACCTTGTCCTTTATGTTATGTCATAGTTGTGGTTTTACCTGCATTTAATAGTTTTTCTCTAGATTAATTTGTTACCCCTTCCGTCTAATGACTCTGTATCAAATCAAATAAATATTTTTGATACCTTTATAAAAATTATGTCCTCTGGATCTTCTCTTCAGGAAACTATGATTTGAATTGTGACATTTTTAAATCAACCTGTATTTCCAAGAAAATGTAATGCTTTAAAAAAAAGTTGTCGGAAGAGAGAATGTTCAAATAGGAGTTAAAAAAATGTCGACCTTACAACAAAAAAAAACTAATCACTGCATTAAGAGATGTACGTTTGTGATGATGAAACCATAGTCATTGGACAACAATAGGAATACTTCTGCATGCCTAAACAATCTCCCCATACCGAATCCAAATAATGTAGACAAATCTAACCCTATCATATACATTTTTCTTTAATAATTTTGTAAATGTACATATGAAATTTGACTGATTTATTTGTTTCATTGCAGATAAAGGAATACGAGAAATTGGATTCTCAGGAAGAACGCCTTTGTAGGAGTCGACAAATATATGATACATATATAATGAAAGAATTGTTGTCTTGTTCACATGTAAGTATCTTTTTACCTTCCTATGTTCATATGTATGTTAATCTGCTTTGAGGAGGAGGAGAAGTTTTAAGGGAATTAAGCCATCATATTTTTATTTAGCATTTACTTTAGTTTAGGCAAAACCTTAATTTGTTTAGTTTTGTTAGCTAAACTGACCTTTGCTATTTTATTTTCATTAGGAAATCTAATTTAAAGATGTTCTTACTTTGTGGTGCTTTCATTTGAAGATGTTGACATTTTCTGCAGCATTTTAACTTTTTCTCTTATTGTTATTTTGTAATGACATTTTAATCAATTTCATAGTCACATTTTAGTGGCATTGCCCCAAACTTACGTCAAACAAATGCCAAACGTGCTTTTATTGCACATTCGGGATGGGTTGAAAATGACAAATCCCAAAATGCCGAACTAGGCGAGTAAGTGCTACTGGTTTTCCCCTGAACACCAAGTTCGGCATTATGGGCTTGGGGGGTTGTGGGAGTGTCCCCTGCTTACATTAAATGCAAAACAGGTACCAAATGAACAGAATCCCAAAAGCTGGAGTTTCAAAATGCAACCAAATCAGCTTCTCAATTTTGAAAGTCAAGCTTTTCTGAATTCAGATTTTTAACGTAGATTCTCATTTTAGTTGCACCTATTTTTCTTTCATTTTTGTGTATTTTTATGACTATTTAATTAAAGGAAAAATGAAAATATATCAGTTCAGGAGTAGGCTGTGTTGCTTTCCATCGTCAAGTACCATTAGCATGATTTGGCATCCGTGGGGAATTGTGAGGAAGACCAAGTTGTACAACCTCTTGAAGATAGTGAGATAACAGAGTTGATCTCTCTTGTTTTAATAAATGCTGTTTCTTTTGATGATCTTGTACATGATAGTAGCAATGGTGATAATTAGGTGGTGTGGATCTCAGATTTGGATGTGTATCAGAGAAGCTGGAGCAGCAGTGGCAATGCCACCAGCGTGAAGATCATGATGTATTGAGCCTAAAAAAGGTGCAATACAGACACGTGTTCCTCTGTAACTCCAATTATTCCTAGGAAAGGGCATCCCTTTACCCTCAGACTCTTGGCTTATGCAACATGGATAAGGGGTGAGGCTAAAAGATTGGTGTGCACCAATTGAGTGCTGAGTAACATTAAAGGAGGGGCATGCACTATGAATCCCATTCATCAGGTACCACATAGGTCTTAAGCCATCTGTGACACTTTCTGTCCACCCAAACTCAAATCACAGATCATACAATGAGGATGAATAGATTGCTGCTGCCAGGATTGCCTTGGATTCTGAGAAAAAAAGATTCCCTTTTGTAAGCGTAAGCATTTCCTTACTGTGGCAAAGTATTGTCACAGTAGGGACATCCCTGAGCGTACAATACTTTATAAAAGCGGTGACACTACTGTATCACAGCAGGGGCATGATCACTTACAAAAGGTACAAATCCAGAATGTCAGCACCGCTTTGATAACGTTTTGTGCACTCTTTGATAACGTTTTGTGCACTCAGGGATGGAGATTTCTCAGTTAACTGAATTACCTTGGTAAGATTAGGCCACATTTGTGCTTCTGAGTTTTTCAGGGTGAAAGTCGAAAACATCAGACACACAGCAACATTTCTAGGGAGGTGCTGCATAGCCTGCATCTACATAATCATCTTGGGAGTATTAGAGCAGCAGTCGCAGTTGACCAATGGCATTTTAACTGCATGGAAGGGAAGATAATAATAGTGGCTGTTCATCTCTTTCCTGTGGGCGTACAATCACAAATGGTGTATGTGTGTGCGAGTTTGCGTGTGTCTGCATAACCGTGTCTCTGTAGAATTCATCTGACACTTATTTGTAGGGGCCTCTTCCGTGTTGGAGTGCTTATAAAATGTATGCCCCATCCCTTTAAGAGAGTAGGAAGAACATCTCTCGATGTGTCTCCATACTTTATTGATGAGTGCCCTCATAAATGTGAAAGTACAGGCAACGTTTGAGAGTACACACCCTGTTGAAAATCCTAGTTCAAGCCAAATCATGTGTGCTTGCCCGTTCCCTGTGGAACAGTATGCAAACATTATCAGTGTTTAACCCCTTCCCTGCAGGAAAGCAGCCAAAAAAGGCATTGTGCCTCATTACGAGTCTAGCAGTAACCCTGCCTGTGTTACCGGAGGGTTGCGCCCAACTCGCAACATTGTACCAGCACCTAGCTTCCCCGTGTCACTGGGACATTGCAAGTCCCGGCGGACCAGGAAGCTAGGTACCGGTAAATGTTAGTCCCCATTCCCATGGAGTCGCATAGGACTCCATGGAAATGGGTTCACGGAAGCTTCAGCACCATTACTGTTGGTGCCAATGCTTCCGTGATGAGTTTGCTTACCAGGCCCACTGTGCCCGGCAGGGTCATACCTGTCGGGCGCAGAGGCCCCTGCAGGCAAACTTGTAATTTGATGGTCCAGAAACAAGGGTGCCGGTAAGCTTATGGGCATGGTCCTATGAGACCCATTATCTTGATTTGATTTAATTTGTATAACACATACCCACGTTGGATTGGGTAGGGCAACCAGAATCTGGGTAATAATGACATTTTATCTACCTACCAGAAAAAGGTCCAGTTGACGCAGTTACATGGGCAACTGGTTACACAGTCTAAGGTTCAGAATGGGAATATTCTGTCCCCTGTGATGGTACAATGAGAACTGTGAATTTTTAACAGATGCAGACTGGTAGGGTGAAAAGATGTAGAAGGATAACAAGGACACATCTGTTTTAATCGGCGGTAAACCATCAATGTATCGAAAAAGTGCAGCAAATAATATGAAAGGTGATATGGTGATTCACTGGTACCCAATGAAGACCTGAACAAATGCTGGAGATGTGCAGATGCTTGGGGAGTCCACAAATAAGCCATACACCTGCATTCTATATCCTCTGGAGATGCAACAGCAGTTTGTTTAGGAGACCTACATGTAGTAATTGTTTGTAGTCTAATAAGGAATTTATTAGGGGACTCGCAAATCCAGCATTAACTTATTTTGGGATACATGGGAGATCCTTCCTGAGGAACCACAGTGAAAAGAATGACAATCTTACTACTTCTATCATCTGAAATGTAAGTGAGAGGTCAGGTTCCCACATAACACCTATGTTTTTAACTTCAAGAAAGAACGAGGTAGGAAGTCCAAAGAGGGTAGGGGGGGGAGGTAATTGAAGAGGAACAGTGATCACGTGTTTGCACACAATGCAACATCACCTCTGTTTTTGCAGGACTGAGTTGGAGTCCATTTGCTGCCATTCAATCCCATACTGTTGAAAGTCATTCCTCGAGCTGAGCCCAATTGTTGTTGTCGTAAGGTTGTGCATTGTCGGCTTAGGAATGGAAATGGAGCCCAAAATTATACAGGATATTCATTAATGGTGAATGTAGAGATTGAACAACAGAAGGGAAAGGGGGCCCTCTGAACTCCACCATATACTCTAACAGAATGCCTGAGAGGAAGCTCTTGAACCAGTTCAAAGATTGATCAAACAGTGCAAGGAGCCTATACAGCCAGAAATGAGGAGGCCATGATCAATGATATCGAAGGGTGCCTACAAGTCAAGCGGGACTCGGAGTGAGGTCTGGCCCCCATCTACTGCTGCCATCATTTCATCCCATATGGAATCAAGCACGGTTTTAATCATATGGGATGGAAAAAGCCAGATTGATAAGGATCCAAATCTACTTCTGTTTGGCACATGTTTGTAGCTGTACTGTCGCAAATCTTTTCTATGATCTTAGCATTCCCAGTAGATTGAACTTGGGGGAGTAACACCTTCTGAGACTTCTTGGAACCTAAAATCAAGATTGTTATATACAGAGGTTCAGTTGGGTTCGACTGGAGATTTCCTTGTTGGTTTCTTCAAACGTTTTCTGTTTTTGCCATAAAATGTCCCTGAAATCGTTATCCAATTGCAAAGATGAAGAACATTTTTGTGACAGACTAGAAGGGTGTGCTAAGGATTTAACAATAGCACAAATCTCCTTAAGTCTAGTGTGTACATCAGTAATGTAGTTATGCTAAAAAGAGGTTTTATAAGTCAATATCATTTTTTTATAGTGCTTGTGCACCTCCCGAAAATGACATACCAAATTTGCGAGCCTTTGGTTTGAGGTCTTTTATTTCTGTTGATTACCATGGATTGGTCTGTTTCTTAGGAACAAGTGGACATAATGGGCGTAGGTGTCAACTGCATGGAAGCCTGCAGTGCTCTTTGCTCCTGTGGGGTGTAGATAATTCTCCATGTTCTCTAAGTTGTATTCTGTATATAGAGAATCTAAAAATGATACATTCCAGTTTCCCTCTCTAATTCTAAGAAGAATCTTTATGTTAATTAGGCGGAACAAGCTGAATGTTTTAGTTGTAAGAGATGCGTAGCTTGTATTCCTGAAGGTAAACATGCTTGTAGATTGTGTGGCAATTCTAATATTTCGACTTTGTTAAATGTTTTTATTGTGCATTCACTCCTTGTTGAATTTACTGATGTCAAAATTAAATTGTTCTTTTAATTAATCAATAAAACATTATATCAAAAATGAAAAATAGAAATAATTTGGAAACAGGGAGGCACATGCTAAACTAGTGCCTGCTGTACTTTGGTTGGTACTTACACCCTGTACTACAGGAAATATGTTGAAGATCTGAACACTATGAAGATGGAGCAATTCTAGCTACATTGTGCATCAGGTTACAGGGTTTTGCTTTTACTATCTATAACTAGAGTTTGGAAGGAGGTAGAGGAAAAACTGAGAAATAAGTATATGTTGGTGTTTTTTTTAGATATGTCTGTATGATAAGTGTAACTCTTTTTAGGATTTGTATTTTTCTCTATGTTTTAAATGAACGTATGCATTGTAATTTGAAAATTGATTTTTGTTTTAGATATTACAATGATTTCTTATTTGTTTTTTTATACTAATTGTGTGGAAAGTTGCAATACATTAAACACACCAAATAAAGAAATACAGAGAACAATATAATAATTGTGGGTGTTCATATATTTCACCCGGGGAAGTGCATGGACAAATGTGGTGATGTGACCAATTTCCCATGGAAGAACCGGGAAAGGAATATTGGTGTTCATCTCCTTCACGGTGGGAATGCAGCTAAAGATTGTAGGAATTCACCTGATTCTCTGTGAGAGAGTGCCCAAAATATTAGTGCAAAAAATCTTTGTGAATGTGCGCTCTACCACCTGGAACAAAATAATCCCAAAATGTAGGTCTCAATCACTGTGGGGTGAAGGCACATGTTTTAGGTGTAATGTATGTATTCTCCATTCCCTGGTGAGGTACCACCAAACATTGTGTTTGCAAGTGGCTAATTCCCCTCAGTATCAAATACAGAAGACATTTTTCTAATGTTACCAAGTTGTGTTACATTCTGACCTTAGACCCAAAAAAGTATAATATGCATAATAATTGAGTGCTTAAGGGCATCTTTGAAATTTCAAATCCTCGCCTCACTTATATCACAATGTATATTTTTGTCCAGAGCATGAATTAGTTGTATCCAAGACTGTGAAAATCATCAGTGGACACAACACCCACTCAGTGTTTTGGCTAACCTACTGTCCAGTGGGTACAGGTCATCAACTGGTGTCTTACCGAAATATGGTGCTCCTTCAGTATCATGAATTTGAGATCGTCTGTATGAGCCACAGACATTTTTCCCTGTGACTGAAGACAATAGCATCATCTGCACTAGACAGTTCCAATTGCACGCACGTTTGCTGCTTATAAATAACTTCTGGACAAAGTGTGCTGGCCACAAAGAATGTTTAGATACTCAGTCATCAATGATCGTCCTTTCTGAGGTAGACTGCACCACTCAAATATGTATGCACCATCTGTGTAGCTGTTGGCCTACTAGCTATTGTACTCAAAGGTTCAAACACTATGAGGTTTGCACATTCAGAAAGTGAGTGCCACAGGTGTGTTTGTGAGAGAGATGCCCACCCTACATGGGCTATTAAATGTACCAACATTGTAGACGTTAGTAGTAGGGACCTGTCAGATGACAGATTTTATTTTGAATGTTGGAAGTGTTTTCTGTTTGCAAGAGAGTACTCTTTCTTGAGCCTCTCGTGTGCAGTCTTCCACATTCAACTCCATATTAAATTCAAAGGTGCCAAATCATATGGCTAAACATATTCAATGCTATACTCCTTGGTCATCAAAACATATTGGTAGCATTTGACTCAAAGGCTGAATAGTGTCTCACTTTCCCATGTTTAACTATTCCCTTGCCTTTTAGGGCATCTTCATATCTACCAAATTATTAATTAGCAGTCCCACACTAAATGGCACAGAGGCAAGGCCAAACACTGGTCCTCATTATAACCCTGCCGGTATCCTGGCAGTAAGCCAGCCAGGATACCGGCAAAGGTATTACCGTTTCCGGCACTCAGAGAGGCAGCATTGCCGTGAGATTACGAGTGCTAGAGTGACGGTGTAAATCCCCATTCATAGAGTCCCATAGGATTCCATATGGGGATTTGCCGTCCTTACCGGCACTGACCCTGCTGGCGACAGTAATTACTGTGTTTTTTTCTGGTAGGGCATCTGCCTTAACTTAGGCACCCCATTGGCAAACCCATAGTCAGCCGGTCCAGTAAAGTGCCAGTATTCGTGAATACCAGCACTTTAATACCGGCCGACTCTGAATGAGGCCATAGAAAAGATAATGCGTTGTATATGAGCTGGCACTATGTCTTTGTGAAGAATGCTTCACCTATTGTTGAACTATAATACTCGCTCCAGTCATTTACAGCATTTCTTTGTCTCACAATAGTGGTCAAGCAGGTACAATGTTGAATTTCAGGCGATCTTCACAGGAATTACCTGCTTGTGGTGTGCCAGTTTATGGTGTAACTGCTATTCTAGGAAATTATTTCTGGCTGAAATGTGAGCAGATCTTGTGACAATAAGGATATCATAAATATGGGGACAACCTTGACAAAGAGAGTCACAACAAGGTGGACAAATTGTGCAAAGAATGGGATAAGTATTGTTTATCCCAGATGGTGATGACATTGGAACTATTATCTGCCACTACAAAACCTATGCTAGCTTGTAAGGACTTAGACACTCTGTTCCCACCTACACTTTCTCCCACATACTGCCAAAGCACTGCATGCACAAAGCGGCTTGTTGGACAGCATGCGTTCACATGCACCATCTCTTCTTTCTTAGCACCAGCTGTCAAGGTAACCCAATGACTATTACTTCCATTTAGTCTGTGAATTACCTGCTTGTCTACAGATAGAATTTCTGACCTGTTCAATACCTTTCTCACTACAGGAAAAATGGCTTGGCACAACTGTGTGAAAAAAAAACTCTGTTCATTATTAGCCAGTGAATGTCAATGCTTGCCATCTGTCATTCAAGTCATCTGGTGCATACTGATTTTTCTGTTTAGGTCTACTTGATTGAAAATATTTGACCTCATTTGTTTGGGGTCGTTTTTTGTGCTAAAAATGCAAGGGGGAGAACCCCCGCACCGCGCCCTCACTTACCCCCACATTAACCTATTCCCTTACCCATCCCCATAAATGTATTTAATTTAATTTGACCGACCAAAATAATAAAACAAATTCGGACAAATGGAACTGGTCACATGTTTTTCGATCAAGTATGCTAATACTGATTTTTCACTTGCCACTACTATAATTTATGACATTGTTAGTACTTACACCATGGTACATTGCAGGATGACTTTGTGGAACAATACAAACAAGTGACAGGATGCTGCAAGTTGTACAACAGGAGGGCTATTACAAATGTTCGTCCTACGCATGTGTATGTTGTTATTTACTTCCTAGGGTCCAGTATCAATTAATTCTGTTGTCATCTAGTGTTGTGAATACCTTGGTGTCACATGCACTAGGGCTCCAGGGTGCATACTTCCTGTCACTGACAGTACGGAGGTGATCTGCCTTGATTGATGTGCATGCATATGGTCAGTATGTGAGGTGTGCCTTGCTTGGAGCACAGCGTCATGTACATCACTGACGTACAGGGTCACTAGTGCCCATGTTGGTCAGGACGAATGTTGCTTGCGTGTACCATTGTACTGTCAGCTGATGGGTACTGTACTAGTTGTGGTGGTGTGATAACGACAATAGGTGGGACACATTTGTCAAGGGGGCCTTGAAGCTACTGGTCTGTTGCAGTGGTTATTAGTTTGAGACACACATTTAGTAGTGTTCATAGCTTGACATGTGCTATATTTTTGGAACCAGTCTGGCTATTGTGTAGTACATGGGTGATCAGTGTGCTGGCAAGGGGTGATGGTAATGTGTGACAGTTCTTGTTACTTGCAGTTCCATGGTAGTTGTGTCCTACATGGTGCCATTATCATCCTACTTAGTGGGCGTTTAAGGGGTTCACACCTTCCATGACCCTTGATGCAATGGCCTGTGGTGTCACATAGATGGGTCATGCACAGTCAGGGTTAATGTTGCCTGGATGCATGGAGGTTTGTGCATGTCAAAATGCTATTGGTGTGGTGCTGCTGACTCTGACCTCAGCCGAGCACACACACTCTAGGCCTGCCATGTCAAGGATGATGCTGACCGTCTCCTTCCCCGGGGTCATCTGCAGTGGATCAACTGGTCATCCACCTGTGGCTGCTGTCTCCTGGCGGTGGATGTATACCGGGGTGCCAACTTGTGCCATGAGGTTGTTCAGCCTCTTATTCATGTCTTTGCTTTCTTGTGAGACATGACCTGCAGGCCCCACCTTGTTCCTTATTTCTGATGAGATGGCATTCTTCCTCTGATGGGTGGTCTTGTGGTGTTGTGACCCATACAAGTCCTCTGAATGGGCCACCACCTGCTCTGCTAGGACAGCCAGCTCCTGGTCCATGAATTTGGGCGTCCTCGTGTGCATTTCTGGAACCTTCCCATTTTCTTTACCTCCCAACACGATCGACCTTTCCTGTGGTGGTGGATGGCACACATTTCAATGGATTGTGTTTTTAAAGATGGCTGCTTTGATGCTATTTCTGCTGGTGGTAATTTCGTAGGTGATAATTCCGCCAACAGAAATAGCATCATCGCCGAACTGGAATTAGTACCAAATATACGGCATTAAGAGAAATTCTACCAATTTAACACTGAATTACCATTGGTTTCGTGTTTTTCCACGGTAATTCCTCCGGCAGAATTACTCTTACTGCCTATAGGTGGTGCATGCACCCGCATACTTATGATTCATGGACATACTGCCACACATTTCGCCAGGAGGAATTACTGCCATCTTTACCCCCAAACTTGTAATGAGGAACTTTGTTACTTAAAAGCTTAGTAACACTTTATTTCTCAGGCATACAGTGTGTTATATGGCAAACTCGAGTAAAGTGCTACTTAGGCCACCACCATCTCAAAACCACCACCATACAATATTAAATTCACCTGAATACAACTTCTGGAGAATCAAATGCACTAGTCTCTGCGTATTTTGTGTTTGCATGTTGTGATGAAGCAGTCCAATTTCCAAGCATGAAATATGGATGAAGGAATTATTTATTCCATGACTGTGAGCAAGTAATCCGACAACTGGAAAAACAGGTGATAGAAATTGAAGAAAGTCAGAGAGAGGAGAGAGCAGATTGTAAACATGGCTGCCAAAGCTGCATGAAGAAGCTGAGATGATAAGAAAGTCAAACAGAGTGGACCGAAGAGTAGAAATTTACCCAGACAAATATCAATGGAAACAATGCCAACCAGGAAAACACAATTACAAACTCCTTGGCAGAAGGGATTTGAAATAAGAACATTTTGGAGAGACTGCCAAAATCAAATCTGCTGAAAAGACACTGAGAATGTCCAGACAGGGGCAACAAACAAGGAGGCGAATGAGTTCATACTCACCTGAGACAGAAAGGGGATAACAGACACTGAGAGCCTTGGGAGAGCAAACAGTGAGATGCAATGGGCTTGTGGTGGTGAAGCAAATGGCACCATTGGCACTGTACACTGGGGATTGTGACTCAATCTCTCAGAGCCTGTGGCACAATGTTAAAAGACTCTAACCCATACTGATAAGGGAAATTAGAATTTAAGCATTCAGTACCCTGATTTCTAAGAAGATCAAATCCCTATGAAGAAACAATAACTTACACTTATTGTTTCATTAATTCATATTCTATATTACCAATTTTATTAGGGGAGACATGACATAGTTCAGTCAAGGGCCTAGTTCAAATGTTTCCTCAACAGTAAGTGTCAGACAACACCTGTTCCAAATGGATCTTCAAACAAATGTCCATGTTCAATATAGTTGAGTTGTATTTTTGGCATTGGGTTCTATCACACGTCTAGTCCCAATTCCTACTCAAGCAAGAAGCAGGTTGCCTCAAATTGACAATCAAACAACATGCCACTAATGCCATGTTTTACCAGCAACACCACTATCCATTAGAATATTGTATGTTACCCCAAAAACAATAACTAATGTAATACTGTGTGCTAGTCTCTATTATATTGTGGCTGTGTGTTCAATCAAGTACCAAGCAAAAACTCATCCCCAAGTAGGTAATGTGTTGTGTCAAATGCTCAAACATCCTGCCAATATTGCTGTTTCCTCATCACCACAACTGCCTGAGCGACCAACTGCCAAACAAACTAATATCCTCCAAAAATCAAGAGCGTGTGAAATGTGGTGCAATAATTAAGCAATATCCCCCATGCCCATGTAATATTGTTATTAGGTTCCGGGACACTAATAGTATTTTTTCTCGAGTTGGGAAACGTCGTGGAAAGCTTTTCGTAACTCGAGAAAAAAACATGCCTGCCATGGATCGGAGAGAATGGACAGCACATACTCCCTTCTCACTTTCCATGGAGGCCATGAAAAAGTAAACAAAGAAAATGGCCACCGGGCAACAGAGCAAAGGGACTACATGCCAGTCGGAGTAGACAAAGGGCATTTCTGGGATGCAGCGTGCATCGCGAGGAGGTCATTGTGGAGCTGGAAACCACTCAGCGAGGGCCAATGAGCTTGTGTATTGCAAGCTCATTGTCCCTCGTGGGTACTATTCTGTGTTATTGTTTGGCTTTTTCTTCAGTTAAGCAACTTGTGCAAATTCCTTCACAAACAGGCAGAGGGTGAAATTTCACATTAAGAAAAAACAACCACTTATGTCACTAACAAAAACATCTATGACCAGCACCTCCAAATATTGTTATGTTTCCCAGAAATGCTTTTGTATTCCAGTGTGGTGGTCTCTTGGCTGTTGTGCTCTTGTGTTAAATCAAACACCTAGGGTTGATTCCATTTCTCAATCATGTTATGTGTTGTATAGTGGCGTGGCCCACACAAAGAACCACAGTGACTCGGAAATATAGTTCAAGGGTTTTTATTAAAATACCTTACAGATGGTATAGTCATTTCTCTTGTGTCAATGGTGTGTGGGTCTAGCAAGGCTGGGATGTTTGGCCCTAGGGTGGCCCTCTCTCTCTTGTCTACCCAACCTTGTCCCTACCTCCCTAACCCATATCTCGCTTTTGGGGATGTTAGTAGCACTAGGAACGGTAACCCCTATCTGTCTTGCGCTTTCTAGGCTGATGGTGTTTTCCCTAAATTATTGGCTAGCTAACTCCCTAGGGATCTTTTAACTTCGCCTCTCCTATCCCTACTTACTAATCTCCGGGAATAGGGAATGGTGCCCTCTTTCTCCCCATATGATGCTCATTCTTTTCACACCTTCTCGTACCCGACTGTTCTTTATACTGGTCTCTTAAATTGTTGTCCTCCCACCAGGTCATTGTCGCTCCAATCTCTCACTTTGCCTTTCCGTCTCCACCTTTCTATCTTACTTCTTTTTCTACTCCTCTTCTTACTATCACTCGTACCTCCAACTATCCTTCTATCTCGGTTATTGTCTCTTCCCTCCTTCCCTCCTTCCGCCCACTCTACTTCCTCACTTCTTGCTATTCCTCTAGTTATAATATCTGGCTCATGTTACACCTTTAGCTACTCCTAATCTCCCACTCACTGTCACACTATCCAAGTCTCTCTCTCCCACTTCTACTATTCCCCTCTCCTACTACCTCTACCCTTCCACTGTCTTTCTCTGTCTTGACTCCAAGTGATATTGTGCCCTTCCCACCCCTCTCGCTAGCCCCTGGTCCAACCCTCAGGCACACTCAGGAATTGTGTTCCCTGCACACCTCTTCTACTACCAACTAGCGCCCTACTTCTTATCTACTTCACTCGCTACTCTCAAAACCTATTGACTTTCCACTATTGCCACGACCTCGCCCCCACTACTTCACTCTGCCAGTACTCTTACTCTACCTCTAATACTCACACTCTCCCCCTCTCTCACACAAACACTCCACAGACGCCCCTTCTTGACAGTAACATCTGCACTCGCGGATGCCCCCCACCGCCTCTTGTCCTCTCCCAACTAACTCATACTTGCACACTCACACACACTCCTTAAATACCCCACCCACTCCCAGGATCGGATACTTACACTGTCCTATCACTTACCTGGCTCACGTAGGTTTTACAGGGAAAGGCCTTGGGAGAGCTTAAAAGCGCTGCTAAGCCCTGCCCTTTTCCAACATGGACCATGATACTGTTCAGGGTGGGTGCGCGGCTCAAGGCCTGAAGGGGCCTTTTAAAAATAGTATTACATTCCTGATGGTATAGTGCGTCAGCTGGAGCTTGATTTCTTTGAAGGCGAGTGTTGTGGGTCCTCTGGCACCCCTTGCTTTTCTGCAATCCACGTCTTCCTACGTTAGTGCGGCCTGCATTGTGCCGCTCGTGGTACCCCTTTGTTTTCGCATACCGCTGCTTCGGCATCAGAGAGAACATTTCCTCTGGCTGCTGCTCTGACCTAGAAGCGGCCATCATCGCAGGTAAGAAGGGGTCGGGTGCGTTGCTACCTGCACTCAGGCACCTGTGTTGGACTTTGACAGGGCCACAACGCTGGCCCTGTCACAGTTGGTTCTCACAAACTATCTGTCATTAATAGCAGCACCTCACTGAACCACCAGCCTCACCACCCAGCAAATATTTTAATGTTCTCCTAAAGTCAAGTGTTTGTGAAATCTAATGTGCTAGTCTCTGAGCTGTTTGTGACATTAAGATCTATCAAGTATCTACTGCCGATTGATGCTGAAGAAGGAGGTGTGCTGTGTCACAAACTCAAACTACCTGACACTCCCTGACACTGTGATGAAATGACTAGAGCTATGCAGGAGAAAAGGGGTTAGTAGTGGCTACACCGTCTTCTCACGCTAATCAAACTAACACTGATGACAATCATATTGGTGAAACAGGCACAGTCAAGAGATATACCTCGTTTGCCTTTTGAAGTAGCATGGGTGGAGGGCAGGTTATAAATTTAAGAAAGGTGTGAATTTTTTAACAATGGCAAACCAAAAAATAATAGTACAAAGACTCCAAAATAAAATAATGCTAAATAACGTTTCTATACAAATGTATGTACTTTAATTAAGCAAACCAATATACAACTAACTAACTAAAAAAACATTAACAAATGCCGACCCCTGAAGAGAGAACACAGAGAGCTCAGAACATGGGATAACATTTTGGATACTGGAACAGGGGCTAATAGGCAGGGAATTGCAACAATATACCTTTTTAAAGCATATGTCTTTGATAAAGGTATAGCACATTCTTTTATCCATCACTATGGTACCAAAGGTGCACTAGCGGGTCTTGGCCTCTCATTAGTACATTAAACCTTTTCTTCAGTGGTTTCACACCATCAAACTGGGCTTCTCAGTGCTGATCTTGTGCGTTGAACCGAATGTGCTTGTAGTGAGTCGCATTGATGTGGGCGGCAAGTCGGCGTCTATTGGGGTTCATAGTGAAGGTCTATGCAGTTCTGTGTGGCGTCAGAAGAGTGCAGCTCGAAGAGTCCACCAGGATCAGTTTGATGTCAACCTAGTTCGAGATGATAGATGGTATGAGGGTCTAGTAAGCAAGTGACACAATGCTTCCAACAGTTCAAGTTGAGGTATGAGTCTGGTCAATGCGAAGATCCTGATGGGTCCAGGTGTTCACATTTTGTTTGCATCGAAGCAGTGATGAAAATGACTGGTTCGATGTAGGATGGAACTGGTTCAACGGATGCATGCAGTAGTTCGAAGTTTGATGAGAGTGCTACAGGGCTGTGTCCTGTGTGGTTCGACTTGTTTTGAGGACAGTTCAAAGCAGTGGAGAACAGGAGTCTAGCTGCTTTGGGTTTTGCTGGGCACTGTCAGTCCTGTTGCTCTTGGACAAGGTGAGTATTCTTTCCCTTCACTCCTAGTACATGATATGATATGATATGATATGATATGGCATTTGTAACGCGCCTATACACAAGTGTTTCAAGGCGCGACGAGGCAGGGAGGGGGGAACAGGGGGAAGACAGACAACGATCCTACTAGGCCAGGTGTCATTCAGATCGCGCAAGTGCAGGGGTAGGGGAAAGGGAAGAAGTGCAAGGGGGGAGGGGGGAAGTGCAAGGGGGGGGAGTGGAAAGTGCAGTACAAGGTAAGTGGAATAAAATAAATAATAAATAAATAAATAAGGAGGGCCAGCTGGTGGCAAGTGCAAGGTAAGTGCAGGTAAGTGCTGGGAAGGGGGGGCTGGAGGGATACAGAGACAGTCCCGCAGTGCAGGGGTTGCCAGGGAGGCAGTGCAAGTGGAGAGTGGCTGGGCCCAGGGTCGGGGAGAGTGGCCCAGTTGCAGATTCAGTGCAGTTTCAGCAAAGAATTAGCAGGGGAGAGGGAGAGAGAAAGCAGAAGCAAAGAGGAAGGTCTGAGGTGCTTCCTGAACCGGAGATGGTTCTCCTCAAGTTTCAGGGAGGCAGGAAGGCTGTTCCAGAGGGAGGCCCCTGCCGCGGAGAGAGATCTACCCCCAGCGCGTTGCTTCGAGAAGCGGCTGACCCTGAGGGAGTTGGAGACGGATCGGGAAGGAAGATATTTAGGAAGAGAGAGTTGAAGGTATTTAGGCCCCAGGCCCCAGAAGGCCTTGTGGACAATGCAGAGGGTTTTGAACTTTATCCTCGCAGCCACTGGGAGTAAGTGTAGAGATTTCAGTCCTGGAGAGATACGGTCCCTGGGCTTGAGGCCAAGGACAAGTCTCGCAGTTCTGTTCTGGATGAGTTGCAGAGGGCGGATAGTGGAGGCAGGCAGATTAAGATAGAGGCTGTTACAGTAGTCCAGCTTCGAGAGAACCAGGGCTCGGGAGACAGTGAGCTTCTGGGGGAAGGAGAGGAAGGGAAGAATACCTCTGAGGAGGTGCAGCTGGTAGTGTGACTTCTTAGAGACGTCGGATATATGCGGAGAGAAGGAGAGTGTGGAGTCAAAGATAACCCCGAGGTTTTTTGCCTTGCAGGTAGGAACAGGAAGAGGGCCAAGAGAGGCCGGCCAGAGAGCTGCAGGGAAGGAGGGGGTGGGTGTGCCGATGAGTAGAATCTCAGTCTTACTGGCATTAAGGCAGAGGTCATTGGCGGCACACCATTCCTGGATAGCAGACAGACAGTCAGAGATGAGGGAAGGAGAGGAGGAGGCCGAGGGTAGCCTGAAAATGAGCTGGGTATCATCCGCATAGCACTGAAAGTTGGGGCAGAGAGCGGCCATGCGGTGGGCAAGGAGTGCCAGATACTGGTTGAACAGCCAGGGGGAAAGATTAGATCCCTGGGGGACACCACAGGTTGAGAAAAAGATGTCAGAGAGGAAGGACCCCAGTTGGACCAGGGAGGGTCGATTGGAGAGGAAAGAGGTCAGCCACGCCAGAGCCTGACCAGTGATATCCAGATTATCACAGAGACGGTTGAGCAGGATGGCATGGTTGACAGTGTCAAAGGCAGAGGAGAGATCGAGCAGGATGAGAACACACGGAGTGTTGGAGTCGAGATTCAAGAGCAGGTCCTCACGGATGTTCAGGAGAGCAGTTTCCGTGCTTCTGGCAGCTCTGAAGCCAGATTGATGGTCATGAAGACTTCCAACAGATTCAGCATGGAGGTTAAGCTGGGAGATGGCCAGTTTCTCCAGGAGCTTGCCCAGGAAGGGGGTGATGGAGATTGGGCGATAGTTAGTCGGGCAGGAGGGGTCAGAAGAGGGTTTCTTAAGAAGAGGGTGCACAAGGGAGTGCTTAAGGGGGGATGGGAAGACTCCAGAGGCGAAGGAGTGGTTCCAAAAGTCAGCCAGGGCCGGAGCCAGGGAGTCGATGTGGTCCTTGATAGTTTTGGAGGAACAGGGGTGAACCTGTTTAGACGAGACTTTCATAGATCGGACTTGTCTG
Source organism: Ambystoma mexicanum (assembly GCF_040938575.1). Lineage (NCBI taxonomy): Eukaryota > Metazoa > Chordata > Amphibia > Caudata > Ambystomatidae > Ambystoma > Ambystoma mexicanum. Next base: position 1,366,382,751 of record NC_090932.1, on the reverse strand, counting down.
GAAACCTCGTCAGCAGAAAAAAGGGGAAAGGCAGAGAAGGAGGGAGGAGGGGTGGCTGCAGAAGGGCCAGAGGAAGAGGCGGGAAGGGAGGGAGGGAGGTGATAGGAGGAGAGTGAGGACAGGATGTCCTGAGTTTTAGAGATAAAGTGAGAGAGCTTGGATAGCACCAGCAGAGGTTGAAAGTGCAGCGGACATAGTGTAGGTCTTGGTCCAAACACCAAATCACCCAGAATAATCCCTGAGGATGGTCGGGAGTAGAGCTGCCTTCGAACACCCTACCTTCACTTCACAACTAGATGACCAACAAATTCTTCCTGTCTTAATGTATTTCCAAAATTAATCAAAATTAATCAAATCAAAGAAGGAATGGGATAGCCCTTCCTTATAAAGGTAAAAGGGCACAGGGGATTATGCAACGGCATGCCATAAGTAAAATATCCCAACCCTGTTGCTCTGTCAAGGGATCTTACCTTTTCTTTTATTCTACAGGGAGTGACAATATGGCAAACCCCTCCTCAGTTTCCCTCTGACTTTTCTGGCTACTGCAGCTCTGTGCTGCATCTTCCCAAGCATACAGCTTTAAAGGCCCTTTGGTATTCAACATCCTGATGTGAGGTTGGCCCTGTTATTGTTGTGCCTCTTTAAAGGGTGTTTCCCAGGACACCTCCTTGTGAAAGATAATGTACTGGAGGGAAGGTTTTGCCAGTGCTACCAGAGTCCTAAAGAATCCATATTGCCTTTGCATAACTGTCCTGAGCTAATGCAGTTGACATTTCCATGATAACAACTGGACATTACTTTAAAACAACCACAAATATAATGTTGTTGGATCACAGGGGCAGACATTAAATGCAGCCTCTGTCTCTAGGGAAATGGTGTCCCTGCAACTGCTAAGAAGACACACGTGACATTTGGAACTGCCCTTTTCCACTGGAGTGTAGGTGCTGCAGATGTCAGGAGAATGAGGCAGCACGGCATTTGTTTATACTATGAGTTTGGCATAGAGCTTTATGATTATGATTAGCAGACCACCCTTTCTGAAATGAATATCCCACATTGTTTCATTATTGAATAAATAAATAAAAATATAATCTATCTTCTTCCCCATACCAGACAGCCACCGAAGCCACCACCTCACAACCTCCAGCAAACATTGCACTGGCCTGGAATTAAGTGCCACACCGTGCAAACCTAGCGCAGGGGATCATAACGAATCAGGAGTGAACCAAGTGCAAGGCCCGGTCAGGGTGTAGTGATTGAATTTCTGTTGAAAATAGACTGCGCCTTGGCCATAATCGGCCCGGTGGACCAGACAGAGAGCTTCAAAAGAAATCTGCGTGTCCACCAGAAGCCAATGCAGATGGTGGAAAGTAGGGATCACGTGTGAATATCGGGGGGTCATAGTATCCGCCCTGGCTCCTGAGTTCCGAAGGACATGGAGCCAGTGAATGACGCAGGCAGGTTGCCACAGACACAGTGCGGAAAGCAAAAGAGAGGCCACCACTAAGGCCCTGAGCTGCTTGTCTACAAAAGGCAGAAACTTCCTCAGGATTTCTTACTGAAACTGGTCTTGCTGTAACACCACACTACGCTGCTTGTCCGCTGTAAGGGTGGCAGAGATTATAACTCTGAGGTTTAATACAATTGGGACGGGGATGGGAAAGGGACCAAGAGAGGCGGGGGCAGAACATTGTGGTCCATAGAGCAGTTGCAAGTTCATGAATCTGTGGAAACTTTGCTGAATCACAAATACAGTAACCATTTGGCTGAGCCAGCGTTTATTAACACGTATTTAGCCAAGCGTACTGCGGTGGGAACTCTTTCAAACAGAATTTTAAAACCCTGTCAAATCCATGCAAGTATTATTTTACAGTGACTTTCTTCCATTAAGTCACGCGAAAACAATTATTGAGGATTTCCTCTATGGATAATTTCAGTTCTTAGCTACTAACAGAGAAACAATAGAAAGGAATCATCAAACATATTTGCAGAGTTTACTATGGACTCAGGCAGCACACAAGAACTCATACGCTTAACTGCAATGGCGTAGGAAAGCGAGGTAAGCAGTAAAGCAAGAAAATGCAGTGAATGGGATTCACAAATTGTGAAACAAATTGTTTTCCAGAGCCCAAAGGCTCACAGCAATTTGAGAATGGAAATGCTCAAACTGTACAAGCGCAGACGTTTGGCATATTAGGGTAGATGGTGTAGAAACCATCGCAATGGTGCACCAAAAGATGCTCTGAATTATAGAATGACCTACAAATTGATGCAGCCATTCCCACAGTTCCGGGAACAGAAGCACAAGTTGTTCAAGGATGAAGAGAAGACAAATTATGAGGGGCCGTGCACCTTTCTCAGCTGGATGCAACACTTTGTTCCACTGCTCTCTGTGTAGAAGCAAACAACTAACCCGAAGGTGTGGGGGTTACAATATTTCTTGTTAGGTCACAAAATTAGTAGTGTTCTCTTCGGAGTGTGGTGTGAGCTCCTGCAGAAATGTCACGCGTTTCGTTATGCAGGATGCAAGTATCTAAGCTCTATATAGAACTACACCCTATAAAAAGAATCAGAACACCCATTTTTTTCAGGGGCAAATCTTTGTGTAGTGGCCATTCTGTTTGCTCAGATAGCAAGCGCATGAGACCGTTATGATCTATATGAAACACAGAGATACATTGCTCCACATGAGGTCAGCACAGGAATGTAAAACCCTCTTCAGAGTTCTACCTTCCAATGAGAAGTACAACATGTGCAGTGTGTAGAGCATCATCATGCACCTTTGTCTTGGAGTGTTCTCAGTCCATGATTGGATGTCTGAAACAGTGCCAGGGTGCCATGTTTTAACTTACATTGGGCCTCATTACGAGGTAGGTGTTAAGGGATTACCGGCACCGGTAAGGACACCGGTGCCAGTAATCCCTTACCACCAAGGTCCCTTTGCGGGTCCCTTCCTTAATGCCTGGTTTTACCAGGCGTTATTGAAGGGACCTGTTAAGGGACTTCAGAGCTAATAACGGTACCGCAAATTGCGGTACCGTTATTAGCTCTATCCCCATTCCCATTGAGCCATATGGGGGCTCGAATGGGAATGGAGAATGGTTCCCGGAATGGGGATTTACTGGGTCCTCCAAGGTTGGAATGACCCGGTAAGTCCCTATTTCGGGAACCCGGACCCGGAATGCAGTAAGGGGGTAGCCATGGTGCTAATAGCACCATGGCTACGTCCAACCACGTAATGAGGCCCATTGTCTGTTAGTTCTAGTGTATATGTGATCAAGTAAGCTTTCAGCTCAGAACAAATATTGCAGGAATGATTAGGAGGAAATAGGGCTTGCATGTTGATGAAGGATGCACTCAAAGTGCAGTGAACAATGTGAACGTGGTGGAAACCATGGTGGTGGTATGCTCACACAGTGTATGCCAGAGGTTTTTGGGCTTCATCACAGATTTTGAATGCCTTCATTTCATTGCTGTTGAAGGTCAGGAAATCATTACCCATATTTAGGGAGAAGGCAATATTACTTTTTACATGTCCTGTTTTTATGATATCATAGATCCCATAGCTGATGGTTGCTTTATTTGTGACATTGCACGTGCACTTGTTGTAATATATATAATTTGATGCATGGCCCTTTGGTAAAATATATGATGGATTTTGCTAGCAAGCATATTAGCAGTCAATTCCTCATTCATTGTTCTGAATTAGTCTACTTCTTTGGGGGTCTGCAAGCTCTTTATTAAACTATTTTTTGCTATGTTATTTTCTGAACTGTATTCCTTCTCTGTGAGTTATGCTTGAGTGTCCAGTGCCCTCATTTTAACAGCAATACGTTGTGAATGAGGCGATTTGGTGATTTGAATAGCTTAGATACTCTCTGAGGTGTTGCTAAATCCTTATCAAAGTCCCCCAGCGTTAGAGTAAATAGTAGTCTGTCTATAAATTGATCACTTGGATTTGATGTGAGATCCTCAGCCCCAATTTATTTTATGTTATTGAACATTTGTAAGGCGCCTATACATTAGGCAATGTGGTGAGGTTCAGGTTCCTTATTGTCTGGGACGGTACAGTCAACTCGTTTGTTGAATTTTGCGAATGGGTCAATAAAGGAAACCAATTTCTAAAATGTACATCCACTTACAGTAGGAGAAGATTGACATTTTAGATATCACAATAGCAGTTGACCCTCAAGTGAAAGTATTGAAGGTCAGTCCTTTCCACAAACCAACTGATAGGAATGCCTTACTCAGGTTCGAGGGTTGCCATCCAAGACACACACGCAAAAATGTGCCCTTTGGACAACAGTTTACTATTCCCAGTCACACATATGTCCAACTACAACATTTGTTGCCCTGGGATAGCCTGTATTTGGCTGCCTTATCCTATTCCTGAAACAGTCAAGCTATGCCAGCAACAGGCCCATATACTCAAGAGATAACTTGCATCCCCAGATAAAGAATTGTCTTCCTAACAACAGCCTGTGCCTATCTGCTTTGAATGTGAATCATAGCCACTGGAAATGTCGCCCTTTCATTCCGTCATATTTTTTCCTGCATTCCCCTTTCAGAATGGAACACATGTGCATTGTTATCTGCCCAGAACTAACCTCACATACCTAATAACAACCCCACATGTCCAACTACAGTTTCATTTAACAAGGTCCAGCCTCTTATGTCAAATTACAACCTTATGTGTAAAGGTGCAGTCACCCTATGTTGTTTAAGACATTGCTGGTCTGTGCACTGCCATCACATACCAATACACCGTAATGCCCCACAGTGGAGCCATTATTCTACTATTGTATCTCAAGTTCAACATCATGAGACTACGAATTGACATTGTATTTTATGTACACCTGTTAGGCAGAATTACATGCAGTCCCCTCGGGGAACACTACATACAATTAAGACTACGAGTATAAGCACAATCTGACCTTTGATACACGGTCGTACTAGACAGTTATGTGGTAGCAGTGGCTGAGCAGCCAGACCTATCTTGTGTAATGTGAGCAGTACAAGATGTTACACGATGGACAAAAGTAGATCCATACAAGAATGGTCTAAACTTCTTCAGTAACCACACAATAGCAAAACATTCTCTTTCAATGGTTGCCCACCTTATTTAAGGTTCCTTCAGCTTCCTGCTGATGAAACAAATGGGGTGCCCCTTACCTTTCTCATCCAGCTGACTCAGAACTACACCTATACCTGTATTGGAAGCATCTGTTTGCACAATGAAGGTTTGGTTGTAGTCAGGAGATCTTAGGACTGGAGCTTGAGTAGGGGCTTTCTTAAGTTCTTCAAATGCTTGAGTGCACTCCTCATTCCACCTGACCTTTTTAGGAAATTTGGATGAGGAGATCACATTTAAGGGAGAAGCTATGGTCACATAGTTCTCTATGAAGTTCCTATAGTAACCAGTGAGACCTAAGAAGGCTCTCACTTGGGTTTGAGTAGTAGGGGTGGCTCAGTTTTGTAAAGCTTGTACTTTGCTAGGCAATGGCCTGATTTCACCTCCTCCTACCTCATGTCAAAGGTAGACCACTTTACTCTGACCAATTTGACACTTACTTGCCTTTATGGTCAGATGGGCCTGCTCAAGAGCTTGCGAAACATATCCTAAGTGGTCCAAGTAGGGCTGAACACTGCAATGTCATCCAGGTATGCCATGCAGAAGTGCTCCATCCCATTCAGAACCTGGTTAACCATCCTTTGCAATGTTGCAGGTGCATTCTTTATTCCAAAAGGAATTACCTTAAACTGGTAGAGGCCTGCTGGGGTGGAAAATGCAGTTTTCTCCTTGGCATGGTCTGTCAGTGCTATTTGCCAATAGCCTGAAGTGAGATCAAATGTACTGAGGTACTTGGCTGAACCAAGTGTGTCCACCAGTTTGTTTGTCCTTGGTAAAGGATGGGCATCAGTCTTTGTGACTGCATTAAGAACTCTATAGTCCACACAGAATCTCAACTCTTTGGATCCTGCCTTTGGCATTGTACAACTGGACTAGACCATGGACTTGTAGATGTCTTTATTATCCCGAGATCAAGCATCTTGTTGACCTCTTACTTTATGTGGGATCTTACATGATCTGACTTCCTGTAGCCTCTGCTTTTAACAGGTAAACAGTCACCAGTGAGAATATCATGCTGGTTGGAAGGGGTCAAGCCTGGTGATAGTGAAACCAGGGAGGCAAACTGATTTAACATAAACTTGCACTCCTCGTGTTGTTCCAGTGTAAGATTAGAAGAGAGATTGACTCCTTCTATCTTCTCATCCAAACGCTGGCCTCTGAGGAGGTCAGGTAGAGTTGCACTCTCCTCCTCCCCTTGAGCAGAAGCTAGAAGCAAAGATCCTACTTCTGGTCTTGAGACATAAGCTTTTAGACGGTTGGTGTGAAAGACTCTGGGAGCCTCCTTATGATTGCCTAAGTCCAAAAGATAGTTGACCTCTCCAAGTTTGCCCACAACCTCGAAGGGTCCTATCCACTTGTCCTGTAAGGCCCTCTGCCTTGTAGGTACCATAACTAGAACTTGCTGGTCTTGAGTAAACTCAACCATGTTGGCCTTCTGCTCATGCCAATGCTTCACCAGAGCCTGACCTGCTTTCAAGTTATCTGAGGCTTCTGCCATCATGTGTGTCATTCTCCTCCGGAGATGTATCACATAGTCAGTGACTCTCACTGGCTTGGGGGAAGGAGCACCCTCCAACCGCTCCTTAATCAGTACCAAGGGGCCACTGACCAGATGGCCATAGAGAAGTTCAATGGGACTAAATCCAACTCCCTCCTGAGCGATTTCTGTATAAGCAAATAGAAGGCATGGTAGTAGAAGGTCCCACTTTCTTCTATGGGGATCTTCTAAAGCACATATCATGCTCTTCATTGTACGGTTAAACCTCTCTACCAATCCATTTGTCTGTGGATGGTAGGCAGTGGAGAACTTGTGAGTCACTACACAGTTCTTCCACATGGCCTGCATGTAGTGGGACATAAAATTGGATCCCCTGTCAGAGATGACATCCTTAGGAAAACCTACCCTGGTAAAATACCAAGTACTGCCTTAGCGACAGCCTGAGCTGTAACAGTCCTCATAGTTATTGCTTCAGGATACCTAGTAGCATGGTCTACTACAACCAGGATTAACCTGTTGCCTGAAGAAGTTGAAGGGTCTAAGGGACCAACAATGTTGATTCCTACCCTCTCGAAAGGGACTCCCACCACTGGGAGAGGCACCAAGGGTGCCACATTCTTGGCTCCACTCTTGCCATAGGTCTGACAAGTGTGATAGCTCCTACAGAATGTATGTACATCAGACCCCAATTTAGGCCAGTAGAAATACAGAGAAATCCTTCCTAAGTCATCTTGAAACTCAAGTGACCAGCCAAAGGAATTGTGTGGGCTAACTGTAGGAAGTGTTGTCTACTTTCCATTGGCACTACAAGTCTTCTGTAGTCCCCTGGAATAGACTCAGTAGTTTCACTATAGAAGAGGCCATCCTCCCAGTATAACCTATGCTTCCCTGGCTCTTGCCCTTCCAGCTGGGAAGCTGCCTGTTTGTGAAGACCTTCAAGAGTAGGACTCTCTCGTTGACCTCTGCTGAAGTTTGCCCAGCAGGGTCCACCTTCTGCCAGTAAAGATTGCAGCTCAGGATGGTCTGCAGGCTTCAGATCTCCAACAGGAGCAAGGTCCTCTTCCAGCTCTGATTCCTCAGCAGCTGATTAAACCACACTAGGGTTTTCCTCACACTCAGGCTCTGCTGATGGAGGAGTCACAGGTGTGACTTTAGACAGTCCTCTCAGGGATGCCCTTGTTGGTAGCACAGGAGTGCTGGCTGACTTCTTCTTTCAGGTTTTAGGTTTCCCCTTTTCCTCTTTCTTTTTAGAAATTGCAGTCAGTAAGTCCTGTGAACTGGAGGTTATAGTTTCCTCTATAAGTTCCCCTGGAGGGCCCCTTAAGGTACTTTCTCTGGCCTTCCTAGTCTGCTTCTGTTTCCTTTTGCTGGGAGGCCTGGGGGGCTTTATACAACTCCAAGAGTTGTTAAGTCATTCCCCAACCGGACACTCCCAGGTACTTCACTCTGCACACTAACAGGTATCTTGACAGTCATGTCATTGCACTGGATGAAAGCTGGTAACTGTGGAAGCATTTGGACAGGATATGTGGGTGCTTTAGCAATATTCTCTACCTTGAAAAAGGATTCATCCACTACAGTAATGCTGGCCCGAGTGTCTCTGATGGCAGGGTTTTCCTGACCATTCACAAGAACACTGTCTTTGTAATACTCTTTAGTATTGTGTGGAATTGAATTGCAGACATCTAAGTTCTGCTGTTCCCACAGACCCAGGGACACTAAAGAAACACTGGCTGAGACTTTCATGGGTTCCTCAGCCAGTACGTGAAAGTTTCCACTTGCCATTTGAATTTCTTCCTCTGGGGAGAAGGCTAAGCAGACAGTGTGGACCCCTGAAGGTTTACCCTTACATTTGGGATCCTCTTTCAAATGTTCAGTAGCCCCACAAGCATAACATTTTCCAAATGTCTTTATGAATGGCGGTTTGACCTGACCCACATCTGGTTTAGCACCAGGTGTTACAGTAGCCTGATTCGGTTTTCCTTGTGGCTTCCCCTTGTTATGTTTGGGGCCCTCGTTTGGATTGGACGTAATAGAATTCTCTTTGTTATCTTTCTTGTGCTGCTTTCCCTCATCTTTCTTCTGGGTTGCCCTAGAATCCTTGTGAGTAGCCCTGTTGGCAACCCACAAGTCAGCAGCTCTTGGATCAATTTCCTTAGAGTCAGCCAAGTGCTGTCTCAGCTCAGGAGAACAGGCATCATAGATAGACTCCAACATAAACAGATCACTCATATCTTCATAAGTTTTAACTCTGTAACCCCTAACCCAACCATCTTAATGTTTCAAACATTCACACACCCACACAGCCCAAGGGGTACCATCATGCTTTTTGAGGCTTCTAAACTTCTTAATATACTGGGAAGGAGTTTTCCCAAACCTAGCTATCAAAGCTAGTTTCACACGTTCATACTCCATTCTGTCCACTTCTCCCATCTCCATTACAAAATCAGATACAACTGGGGGTAGCCTAGAAAAGAACCAAGGAATCAGCTGATTCCCTGTATTGTTGTGAATCCCATGGTTATACTCAAAAGTTGCCAGCCAATCCAAAATATCAAGCTTAACCTCATGCATATTTACTGCGTCTTTGGGCATGCAAGTCCTCTTAGGGCTGGAAGACCTAGAAGACTCTGGGAGAGAACAATTCTCAAGAGACAACTCTTTCATTTCAAGTGCATGATTCAACTCCATTTCTCTGGGCTTACGTTCTTGATGTTTACTTTCAGTTTGGGCTTGGATTATTTTGAATTCTAACTCAAGTCTCATCTTCTCAAGAGAGACACACTCTGGATTCAACATTGGACATGGTAGGGACACTGTGGCAAAGGATTGAGGACTAAGAGCAGGTAGAGGTAATGTGGGGCCTACATCTTGAGACTCCTCTGCCTGATCTAACTCATCAATACCAGTTGAGTTGGACTCTGAAACATTATCATCCTCATCATATTTTTTCACATTTTCATCAGAAGTAGGTACAGTAGACCTATTTCTTTGACTTTGACATTCCAACAACTTTTCTATCAGTTCATTTTTCTTGCCTTTAACAGTGAGTTCCCTAGCTTTACACATTTCTCTCAGCGATCAACTGTTAAAAAGACTAGGGTCTCTTGTCTGTAGCTATCCAAATCAGACATGATAAAACAATTGCTTGTCTAGTGGTGCTTAGCCTTGGGAGGGTTATTTGAACAAAAGTAAGAGCAGCACTCTCAATGTAACAACTATACTTGATCCTCACCACTGTATAGCAGTGTTAGGCAGAATTACATGCCGTACCCTTGGGGAACACTAGATACAATTAAGACTACAGGTGTAATCATAATCTCACCTTTGGTACAAGCCCGTACTACACAGTTATGTGGTAGCAGTGGATGAGCAGCCAGATTTATCTCAAGAGTAATGTGAGCAATACAAGATGTTACACAAAGGACTTGCAATCACAGTAGCTCAAACAAACACTATTCAAGGTTTCTTGGTAAAAGAATATACATTTATATACACAGTCATTTGGAAAACATTCCACTAGTAAGAGAGCAGCTCAATATCACACACAAATTTACTACAGTACACAACCAATACGTTTCTGAACAAGTTAAGCTTCCCTGAAGTGGGAACAAAATGGAACTTCAGTTACTTTCAAAAGGGTAGAAAGACAAGGTTAAAAAAAGTTAAAGCACAATTACTTTCATAGGCAGGGCAAATAGTTTCAGTGCACTACAACCAGCAATTCAATTCAATAGGCCTGGGCCAAAGTCAATGGTTCAGAGTCTTGGCTAGAATAGCACAGTTCTGGTAGTAAACGGTTAAGTCTTTGCCAATGTTCGAAGAAGTAGTTTGCCAGAAAAAGAGTTATATGTCGGTTTAGGAGCGAACAAGATCCCAAAGTTGGGAAAGTTTCACAAACTTTCACCGCGGCAGAAACGATTTCCACACTGCGTTTGCACGGTACCTTAGTGATAAAGAAACGCTGTAGCTGAGGCAGTTGTTCCTGGCAGTTCCTGCAGATTTTGCTGTTCCTGAGCTTCAGTAGTGGGGACAAGAAGGAGGATGTCGTGAGGTTCCTACCCTGCTCAGGGAAGAGGCCACAAGCTTGGCTAGGGGTCAGTTTAAGATGTGAGTGCCTTCAAGCCCACAAACTGGTATCCTTCTCACTGGCTATCCGGTTTTCAACAGCACTCTGAAGAAAATTCGACCAGTACGGAGGCGATGTCCAGGCGGCTTACGAGTCGCTTGTTCCTACCAGCTCATGGGAAGAAGTCGTCCTTGAAGGAACTCTCTGTGGGAGTTTCTGGCAATTCCAATCTGCATCAGGGCTTCACCGGGCAAACCAACAGTCCAGGAGTTGCAGCAGTCGTCTTCCTTCAGCTCGTCTTCGGTTCTTTTGTTCCAGTGGTCGACTCTGCCTTCCAGTCCTGGTGACTCGCCTTTTAAACAGTTTTCTCCCATTCATCTCAGCCTAGCTGCCACTCACCCAGCAGGGTGGCTGTCCTTGCTGGACAGTCAGCCAGCCATTCACACCAGAGTGCATTCAAGTCTCCAGGAGACTAAGCACAGGGAGTTTCGGGCACCTCCCTCACATCCTGTCCACCCTAGACACTCAGGTGCCAGAGGAGGGCTTCAGCCCACTAATTGCAGCCCCCTTATTAGCTCCAAGGTCCCTTAACGGGTCCCGTAAAGAATGTGTGGTCAGACCACACGTCCTTCACGGTTCCCGCCAAGGGACCTCGGAATCGGGCGGTAAGGGATTACCGGCAACGGTCTCCTTACCGGTGCCCGGTATCCCTTACCGCCCCCCTCGGAATGAGGCCCATAGGCACAATATCTGGGCATAGAGCGCAGAGAACTAAGCTTAGGCACAATATCTGGGCATAGAGTGCAGAGAACTGTACATCGGCACAATATCTGGCCATAGAGCGCAGAGAACTAAGCATAGTCACAATATATGGACATAGAGCACAAAGGTCTAAACCTAGGCATAATGGGGGTCATTGTGACCCTGGTGATAGCCGTGCCAGTAAGTACTGGCATGACTGCCGCCAGAGTCATTAATTTTCCGACGCCTGGGAATGGCCAATTACCGGGCATTACAGCCCCGGCAGACCCAGTAATTGCCGATTCCCAGGCGATGGAAAATATTATACCACATTCCCATTTGGGTCCAATTGGACTCAATGGGAATGGGCAGGATGGATGCACCGGCACCATTCATCATGAATGGTGCCGGTGCATCCGTCGAAGTCTGCGAGCGGGTGCCGTTCCACCCCCAGGTCAGACCTGGCAGGCTGAAAGGCTACCGCTCGCTGAACTCATAGGTTGCCGGTCTGGAGACAACGGTACATGCAAGCTTACTGGTACCGTTGTTTCCGAACCATTAAACTTATAATGAGGCCCAATATCTGGGCATAGAGATCAGAGAACTAAGCATGGCCACAATATCTGGGCATAACGCACAGGGAACTAAACATGGGCACAATATCTAGGCATAGAGCACAGAGAGCTGATCATAGGTATAGTATCTAGGCATAGTACAGGTACACAGGAATCAGACACACAAGGCATTCAGTGTGAGATCATAATAGTGGGTAGGTGTGCCAGTTATGAAACAGCAGTGATACAACATTATATATACGCGTAGAGTTTCCACATTTAGCACACAATAGTTATACATGGCAATGATCTGGTACAACAATGAGGAATGGCGGGCGTGACTGCACAGTAAGTATGCAGATACTAATCAAGTTCTGAGCGGCGACTGGACAAAGCTGTGCTAACACTGTGGTGCAGTGTCACCCACACTGGTAATTAGAAGGGTTCAGCAGCAATCGTGTTTACTGAGACATGTAAAGTCTGTTTGCCAGGCAGATTTGTTTAGGCACACCAAGTTCGTAGTGTGGGGAAGTGCATGAACGTCAATTCCATTAAGGGAATCACTTGAGACCTTTTATTTCACAAGCTAACGCCGAGACTGTAGCTAGAGCTATAGTCGGCGCGAAGATTGACTACTGCGGCAGCCTTTTGTCTGGACTAGGCAAAACCAATGTTAATAGACTCCAAGTTGTCCAAAATGGTGCAGTTTGTGTCGTCACTGGCCTGGCACGGCGTGACCACATCTCTGACGCCCGACGATCCTTACATTGAAGCCCGGGTCAGATTTAGAATCCTTACAATCGTCTTCAAATGCAGGCTGGGCTTAATGCCAAAATACCTTCTTGATCAAATTTCAACCAAATCCAATCCCAGGTTTCTCAGATCCAGCAATCAGAATTTGCTATCTGTTCCACGATGCAAACTCAAGAAAGTGGAGAAGGGGTTATTTTACATGGTAGCTCCAATTCTCTGGAATCTCCTTCCTCCTATGCTTCATCAGCAACTGTTGGTCTCTTCGTTCAAGAAGCATATACTAAACAAACTACTCTTGCACCCCTCGGATGTGGTTGGCTCCACACCGTCAGGCTCTTCTTGTCTCTCTACCGTCTTCTCTAGTCATCTTCTATTCTTAATGGTTTTTGTTTGTGTGTCTTGTCCTTCGCGCTCTCACGCCTTCGGGTCCAAGGCAGCGCATTACAAATTGAATGAAGTAAAAAGTAAAGTAAAGGGAGATGTAAGTCGGTGGACGGCCAGTAGGTCAAGTGTACCATGGGGCCTGGGTCCTGGGTGCGGGATATGAATTTAGTTAGCAAAGGCTTCTCCAAGGACGACACAGAGCAAGACGTGATGTAGAGGTGGGGCCCTTACTTGTGTTTTGATCGTGCCTCAGCTGTGCCCCTGTCATGGGGGCCGGAGTTCACCTGCTGGCTCCCGGATTGGCCTGCTTAAAGCAGGAGGCAGGCCAATCACTGCAGCAGCAGACTGCACTTAGGAGACGCTTTAGTGTAGGCAAAGGCGGCAGCCATTTTCAGAAGGGGTTTCTCTCACCTTCAAAGAAAGAGTAGCAGTGCGGCTTTGGGTCGGGGTGGGCCGCCACACTGCTTGTGTGATCCAAAAGGCAAGTCACAGGTAAAGCACATAAATAGGGCTTCAATTTGCAATAATGCGCTCGGCGGCGAAATTAGCAATAAATAAATTCTTGGTTGCATATTAGCCCAGGAGGGCTTACCATGGTCAGAGATGCTGCGGATAATACTGGCTCCTGCCACGTGTGCCCCTAGCAGCGACGGAGCAGCTGCTTCCGTGGCTGTCTGGAGATGAATGGGCATTCAAAATGTGGTCCTAAATCTGGGCTCTACAACATTTGGCTCCCCAGATTTGTTGGACTACATAGTCAGCATTGTCTGTGGAAAGGAATGACGGGAGTAATCATTACAAATGTTGGAAAAACCACAGGTGGCAGACCACTGTCTTAACTAATAAATTGTGAGACTCAGAATCTGAGAAATCTGAATGCTTACATACTATAAGCCTCAGGAACATCTCCACATGACGGTATGTGATGACCATTGCACAGATAAGCAGAATCTCTTCTATCTCAAGGTCTTGACCAACATATAATCCAACCAGAACAATAAAGTTCTAAAGTGAAATAGCGGCCAGAGACATTGTTAATGTTTGTCCTTGCTTTTTATTTATTTATTTATTTATTTAGCACTTTTGTGAAGTTTTCAAGCACTGCAGCCCTGTTGAACTTCATCAAAGATTGTTCAGGCTGCTGTCCAGATGGTTGTTGTTTCTGCAAGAATATTACTGAAATAAAACCTGATTTGTAAATTATCTGGATGTTTTACAAGCCCAACTAGATATGTATCAAGTGACAACATGACGAGATCAAATCATGTAATTTCAGAAGAGAAAAACACTGGTTAATTTAGATGACTATAGATTAATGTAATTTACTGTAAATCAAAATGTTCACTTCAGAATTCAAGTAATACATATTTTCAGGGTAATTCATGGAATTAATGTGCACTGAAAAGGGAGCGCAAGTGTGAAAATCGCAGCGCACGCGTGCTAAAGCTGTGCATGCAACCGTTTGTCGATTCATGGAATGTGCTGCGTGTGTTTTCCCAGGGATGTGCGCCACAGCGAAAGCGCACAACGTGTAGCGCACACACCAAAAGGGGGCGGAACACAGGGCGGAACACGCGGAATGGGGACATTACGGGGGAAGCACTGCAGCCAAATCCTCGCAAACGCCCACACGCGCGCTAACAACACATATTCATGGAATTGAACAGGGGAAACCCGCGCACCACAAAAGACGCGCTAATCCGGAAACACGTACGCCAGCAGCATGCAGGCGTAAGCGGGCCCGTGCAGCATAAAAGTGCGCGCAAAGAACAAACAAGCTCATAATCTACGATGAAGATACCGTTCCTCGCAGCAGTGGTCGTGGGACACCACAGGAGGAGGAGGATAGCCAGGCCCCGCATTTTTTTACCCAGGACCAGCCTTTTTGGGATGCCTAATGACCAGGTCTATGGGAGGTACATGTTTCCACCACAGATAATCCTAGAGCTGGTTGCTGAGTGGGAAGATGACCTCACATCACCCACCCTTTGCTCCCAAGCACTGAGCCCCTTGGAAAAGGTGCTCAATGTACTGCATTTCTTGGCTACTGGGTCATTTCAGCAGACAAGTGCCATAGTGGGGGTGTCTCACAGGCCACGCAGTCACGCTGCCTACACCAGGTGTTGGCACTCATGACTGCATGCCCCTCAGTCCGCAGGCACATATACATGCCCAGAACACCTGCAGAAAGGCAAGCCGTGGACTAGGACTTTTACAGGGTGGGACACTTCCCCAAAGTGCTAGGTGCCATTGATTGCACCCATGAAGCTCTATGTCCTCCCAGGGCCACTGAGCACATCTATCAAAACCGCAAGCACTGGCATTCCATCAACGTGCAGGTTGTATGTGATGCCAAGGGAATCATCACCTCAGTATATGCCAACGATCCGGCGTCCAGCCATGATAGTTTTATATTCAGAATGTCACCCCTAAACCAGGACCTGGAAGCTTGGAGGCATGGCGACACAGGGCTCATTGGTGAGTAGAAATGCCTCTGCACATGAATGCATGTCGGACACTGAGAAATGGGAAAACCCAACTAATGACAACCATTATCATCTCCCCAGGGGACAGTGCCTACCCTCTGAGCACCTACATGATGACGCAAATACGGAACCCCACCACACCACCCCAGGTAAGCTACAACACAGCCCATATTGCAACCCGGGGCATAGTGGAGCGCACATTCGGAGTGCTCAAGTCACGTTTTTGACCCTCTTGACCGCTCTGGTGGGCAGCTGCTATGTGTGCCGCCAGTAGTGTGCAGGATCATAGTGGCAGCATGTGTCCTGCACAACGTTGCAAGTCGGAAGGGGCGTGCCAGTGGACATGGTGGTGCCCCCACATATCCAACCACATGCACGGCCACTGCGCATGGGAGGGGAAAGTGCACGTGGTGAGGCAGCCCGTACCCAGCTTGTGGAAAATTTCTTCACCTAAAATCCCACCCCCGCGGAGTGCACACAGGCCGGGAACATACCAGCTGACAATTGATGGTGATGACAAAAGGGATAGTCAACTGTCACAACCATACCACCCTGAGATTGATTTCCTGGAAGAGCTTCATTGTGTGCATCCCTAGCTACTTAAACAGACCCAATGCTGTGTCAGTAAAAGGCACACAATCATGCAGCATGAAGGACTACCCCCTTGCAAAATAGTACACCCAAATAGTGGCATGTCACCCAACCCCTCCCTAACCCCATTTCAGCTACCCAGCACACCATGGCATGGCATGCTATGTGAAAGCACCCAAATGAATGCACAACACATGACACAATTGTCACAAAGTGCACCGTCCCAAATGGAAACAGGCCAGAGACAATTCCCTCTCACCAATGAAAAAGAAACAGCACACATGAACAAATACTCACCAGCAAGACAAAACATTAGTACAGGACCCAACAGTGGCAATGTATGAGAGTAAAAAATGAAAGTAGTGCAAGTGTCTTAACCTGACAAATGCAGCACATCGACCCCTTCCATCTCCAGTGTTTTGCTGGTAGGTAAATGTGGCAGTGTACTGCATACAACATGAACTGCATCTGCAATGGAGACAAGCTTGTTAAGACATGAAGAAGCTACATGCAAATATGCAAAATGTCCTGTATGGAATACAATATACAAATCGACCATTCAGTGGAGAAATCATCAACAATCCCCACTAGGGGTGTATACACAGTTTGGACTACAGACTGCCCACACACCTTATGGGAGCCCAATGCCTCTGTGTAAGTTACTGTCACTTGGTCACACCCTTGCGAGCCCATGGAAAGGGGAAGCAGGAGTGGCATATTTGTCAGGGACCCATGTTTCAAACCCAAACACAGGACAAGCTTGCATGTGCCCAGCTGGAACACACAGTGGATGCCTACGGGAGCCACACAAAGCAACACACTGTAACATGAATGTACAATCTGAAAGAAAATAGATATCAACCAAAAAGGACATGTAACTTAAAAAAATAAATGAGAAATAAGAAAAAAATGAAAATGAAAAGTAAAAAAAAAAAATACTAATGAAATTAAAAAAAAAAGAAAATCAAAAGAAAATGAAAAAATCAAATGAAACATGAAAGGAAAATGAAAATAATAAACTGAAAAATCAAAAGAAAACATGAAAATCAAAAAATTCAAAATTTCAAATTGGAATCAAATATGAAAAAAAAAAAGAAAACAAAGAAAATGTTGTCCAAAAGAAAAATTAAAAGAAAAATCTAAAATGGCCTTGTGTCGACCATGGGTGGGGCACCCAGGATGGAGGAGGTACAGGATGCACCCCAACACCCACATGCGTGGATGTTGAGAAAAAAATAAAAAAAATACCCTCCATGGGCTCATGGCCTGCACGGCTACCCTATAGTGGGAGAACTGCCATCTCTGTCATCACCCTCTGGTGGTACATTAGAAGGTGTGCGTGATATGGGAGGCAGACCATGCAAAGCCCTGGCATGCTCCTCCACCGCAGCAAGCATGCAGGTCTCAAAGGTTTGGTTCTGCATGTTGATGGTCCGGAGATGCCCATGCATCACCTCATGGGTAGCACGTACTTCTGCCTGCAAGGCCTCGCGTGATGCCCGGATCTCCTCCTGTAGGACTAATGGATTTTCCTCCACCACCACCCCACGTCCTTCACTGGTGCCTGGTTGGGGCTCTGAGTATTCGTGCCCCTGCGCCATCTCCTCCTCCTCAACAGCATCTAGTGCCTCATCACCTGCACAAAAATGTAAAAAAAGTAATGAAGACAGGCATGAACAGCATAGCCGACACACATAGGCGTTACAATCTACACATCGAATACATTAATGACACATGTCACACATGACACTAACTCTGGCATGCATGCACTGGCAATCAAGTGGAAGGGGACCCTAAAAGCAGACACTGAGGACTCCAAGATGGAAAAACAACACATGTGCTGCATGCTGCATAGCACCTGCATCACACATTAGCCTGTGAGTGGCATGGACAATCCACATACATGACACATGCAAGCACACAGATGGCACGTAGCATAGCCATGGCAGATTTGACAAGGACACCCAGATGGTAGTAAATCACTACTGTCCCCATCCATGTGAGATGCACATCATGAAATAGAACATGCAAAAGAGTTTGACAAAACACACATGTGTCACACGCTGCAACAAAGCCAGTGTATACTAATACAGTGATGGTAGACACATGGATACATCAATGGTAGGTCACTCGGACATGACACAAGTCAATTGTCATGTTGAACATTCAAACAGGGCTCCGAAGTGATCGTGTGCAGAGCATGTGTAGGTGCACAAAAGTCAATCAGCCTGATTGATGAAATCATTCCTTAAAAAGTAAACAAATGTGGGGCATTGTGGGGTGAACTCTATGTCTGAATTATGGTGAATTTGGGGCAGAACGGCACAAAAATGTGTGTTTATCATGCAAATGATTCCATCAATCAGGCAGAATAAACAGGAAAACAGTATTAACAATGATGTGGCATGATGCCAGTTGAAGGGCAAGCGCAGTAATCAGTTGGAACGTGTTAACTGCGGTCAGAAGGGATACTGTGAAACCAAACCCAAGGGCAGGGGATGGTTTGGAGGCACCTCATGGGTGACCTATAGCAGTCATGACTACACAGCCTGACCTGGCACTCAATCAGAACACATCACCAAGCAACATACACATAGTTTGCACACACATGCATGGCCACTCACCGGACATTGCCTCAAGATCTGGTAGGTCTCCCACACCTTGGATCTGATCCTCTGTGATGAAGCCTCCAGCGATTGACTCATGTTCTGTGAGTACTTCCTCCTCTGGTGGAGACCCACTGCCAGTCACCAGAGTAGAGACATAATTGGAAGCCAGCTTGTTTTTTGCTCGGCGTTTGAGGTCATTCCACCGGTTTGAGCAATCATCAGCTGTGCGCCTCACAAATCCAAGGGAACTAATCTGGTCTGTGATGCACTGCCAGTGGGCCCTACGTTGAGCAGTCATAGTCTTGCACCCTGCAGTCACCAGCATTTCGCGGCCATGGGCCGACACGTAGCCCACAACTGCGTCTAGTTCCACATCATTGAAACTCTGCTTCCTTGACGTGCTGGAGGGGTGAGCCGTGTCTGGGGTCCCAGCCTGTTCTGCAAGAGCACGCTTCTTCCTCTTGAGAGGGTGCGGACCTTGACTGGCTTACACCGCTCTGGTTGGTAGGGGCTGAAGCGCAGGTGGACTGGGCACTGGAAGCAGGCAAAGGCACAATGACCAAAGGTCTCACTGCAGGCATTGGCTGCTGGGAGCTGTTGCCTGGACCAAGCGGCACAACTGCCTTGGTGTGATGGTCTGGGACCAACACTGTCCCGGCTGGTTGACTCAGAGCCGGGGTGGATTGAGCTGCAGCTGCCCCTTCAACCTCTGCACACTGGCTACTTGGGGCAGCAGATGACATTTCTGCCCTAGTGCCCTAGATCCACGTGGCCTGGTGACAGCAACTTTCACCGCCACACGTGGCTTTGACTTCGTGACACGGAAGTTGGCCTGTGAGTCATTCCGTGCCAGTTCTGTGACCAATCTGGGCCGGGTTAACAGGGCCTGAGCTGGGATGGTGTCAGCTGCATCTCCCTGATGTTCTTGTGCGAATGGGAGGTGCAGTAAACAATTGTCCTGGGCAATTGGGGTGAAGGGGCAGGGTACTAGATGGAAAACGTACCCCTGTGCTCTAGCAAGGCTGTCTGTGACTCCTGGGGGAAGATGAAAGGTCACGCAACGCTCGGGCACCCTGAAAACAAAATTTAACATGCACGCAACCTCTGGTAGCCCATGTGCATGGAATAAAGGACCTGCACTATTCTGTGGCACCCAGAAACACAAAAATAAGCATACGCGTGGTACATGCAGGCTACAATGACCTCTGAATGGGCACGAGACACATGGGGGCAACCACAGTGGAAAAATATGTGCACGACTCACCGTCTGCCTGGAAAAAGAATGTGAAAAAGACGCGCGTGGGCACGTTGGCAACACCCTCGCTGAAAGAAGAATTGAAGGCTGTCTGACTAAACAAGGAGTACCAACTGCAACCGTTCACTCCGTATCAAGCTGGCCACGCGACAACACACGGAAGACCACGCTCCTGCCCAGAAGGCCGAATTCCTTCCCCCCCAGAGCCCCGAGCCGACTCCCACCAGCCATCTGCTGCTGTCTGCCTGCCTGCCAGCCATGTGCCCTGCTATTTGGTGCCTGCACATCAGCCATCTGCAGGGGTCTAGTAGCTGTGACCACCCCTGCTGGAACAGAAGACTCCCGACTGAAGTTCCACGCGCCACAGCCCAGCACCAGGACCCAGTTGCCCACCCACACCTGCCTCGGGGGTTGCCATATCGGGGGAAACATCATCGGAGACCACTGGCAACCCCCAGCAAGAGAGGTAGAGGGCTGCTAGCTTCACTACAGGAGAAGTTGGCATCCTGTTGGAGCAAGTCCTGGTGCATTATGATGCCCTCTACGGAAGAAGACGCACCGACAAGGATGGACGGGCGAGGATCTGGAAGGACATTGTGGTTGCTATCAAAGTGGAGGGGGTGGCAACATGCAACCTACCACACGTCCGTAAGCACTGGGAGGACTTCAGGTCCATGACCCTCAGGAAGGCCACCTTACCACCGACGACATGAGGGTCCTGGAATGCATTAACCCAGCGCTTCACCGCCAGGTCCTCGAGAGGCAGACCCGTCTGGAGTCGAGTGGTAAGTGTCCATGCGTACTTATTGGACGCAGTGCATGTTGATGTGTGCCAGGAATGTGCAGCTTGGACATATGTCTGAAAAGGGCCATGTATGGATGTGTATGTGCAGGGACATGACCATGCTGCATGTGAGTCCTGTCATGTGTGATGCACATCAATGGTGTATGTGTTCCAAAGCATGATGCACAACTGCATGTGGAGATGCACACATGTTAGCATTTCTGTGTATGAACTATGGCATGGTTGGGGTGTGACACATGGATGCTGGTTCCACCTTCATGTACGTGCACGGCATACATGTGCATGTGTGTATTTGACATGTGTGCGACTGTGATACGCCATGGATGCATGTGACACAGGCATGTTGTGAGGCAATTGGCAGATGTGACATAGTTGCTGGTATTTGCACTGTGACAGGTGGTGGAGATGTACAGATGCATGTCTTTCTGCTGGTGTGTGCGCATGTGTTTGGCACTCTCTGTGTTGCTTGTGATGTCTGGCTGACCTTTGGATGTTCATGCTGTTGTGTGTGTGTGGATGTTGCTACCTGATTCACCATTCCTGTTAATGTGTGCATGTGTGTGGGTTCATATGATATGTGTGTTGGGGAGTGTGATGCCATCTGTAAAGTTTGACACTGCCAGTCATGTACAACTGTCATGTGTGTATCTTACCATTGTACAGTGCCCTGATGCCTGTGTTCTGTCTCTCCCTGACTGCAGCGTCAACTGATGAAGAGGGCAGAGCTGGTGCTGTGAAGCACACCAACAGGGATCCCACCACCAGCCGGAGACGCAAGGCCCAGCTCTCCTCCCACGTTGTCATCTCTTCCGGGAGTAAGGAGTCTGGTGCCGCGTCCATGGCCACAGCTGCCGATGGGACGTCCATTGGCGGAGGTTGGAGGTGGACTCCTCCGCAGCAGTAGGGGCAGCTGAGCACCCACAGGGGCCTATAGAGGAAGATGGCACAGAGTCATCCAGGTTGGTGGGGGGTTCGGTTGAGGAGGAGGCCATGGAAGACCCACGCACCGGGCCTGGAGGGGGATTCCACTGGTGCTAGTGGGGCAGTCCAGGGGCAGGGACAGGAGGCAGCACAGGCTGCTGCGGAGGTGCCTGTGTGTAATCCTGTCCCCAATCCTGTGACTGCATCATCCGGCACCAGCAGGAATGCCTTCATCCAGAGCAGTTTTCAGGGAGGGGATGCAGACACAACAACTGGCTTTCCTCTCCCTGCAGACATGGCAATCCGTAACCATGTTGAGCCTGTCCTAGTTGTGATGGCGTTGCATGAACGTGGTATTCGGAAGGACGTGCAGGGTTCTCGTGAGGACGATGCATGTCATTTCGAATACCTCATTGACCGCATCGACCTACTAGGACAGTTCACCAAGGCTGGGTTCCCCCGTGTGCTGGATGTTCTAGCGACCCCCTCCTCAACTGAACCCCCTATGCGCCAGTCGCCATCTGTGCCATCTTCCTGCCCAAGTATCACCTGGGCACCCTGTGGAGCTGCCCCTGACCCAGCGGCCAGGCTGGTGGAGGACACATCTCTGCCACAGTCGGGAGTCGGAGTTCCAGCAGGGGTGGCCACCCCACCAACTGGACCCCAACAAGAGGAGGACGTGCAGGCATCGACAGGCAAGGCACATGCACGGCAGCAGAAGGCTCAATGTGGGAGCAATGATGGCTCGGGGCCATCAACATCACAGGGCAGGCATCGGCCAGAGGGCAGGAGGACCCTGGATTGAGAGTGTCTTCCATGTGGCAGTGGTTGGGCCAGCAGATATATGCGGAGCAGCAGCGGGCGGAGGAGGCACGGCTCACTATGGTCAGGGCGGCGAACTCCATGCTCAGGGCATTGAGGCGGACTGAGTGCCTCAAGACCAGGGAAGAGGCCCACCTCCAGGACGTTGAAGAGGAGTTCGATGATGCCCTGGCCAGAACATCAAAGAGTGAGCTGTAGAACTTGCCCTCTGCCTTTGTACATAGTTCTTTAGGGTTAGGTTTCCTTTGTTTCATATTTTTATTTGGAGTTCATGGACATTGCTCCACTTCATGTATATAGTTTTTTACTGATAGGTTTTTTGGTAGGTTGGGGGATCATGGACCCTTTGGACTTGCATTGTAAATAGTTCAAGACTTGTACACACTTTCTTTATTTGAACATGGATCAATGGTTTTTATTTTATTTTTATTTTTTCATTTATATCGTCATTGGCAATGGACTACTTTTCAGTTTTCATGTTCTGGATTTTTGATTTATTTTAATTGCATTATCCTTTTTTTGGTATTGCATTCATTATTTATTATTTTGCAAGTTTGGTTTTCATTATGTTATTTCATTATGTTATTTAATACATTTCATATATCTTCATTATTGGTGTTGTGTACTCTCATTGGTTTTGTGCATGTCTATATGAGCATTGCCTCAGTCATGTGTTGCCACTGTGTGGCTCTGTTGTACAATTATGCATGGCCGTGGCCATGTTGGTTGTTTTGAGACTCTCATGGCATGGGTCATTTGGGAGTGCCTGCAGTGGATGGTTGCGTGCTTGTACTGGGGGGAAGGGGTGGATTTGGGTTGGCATTAGAACCATGGGTCTGTTTTGTTATGACATGGTGTTTGGTGGGACATGAGTCGGGGCCTGCTGGCAGGTGCCCATCAATTTGGGTGGGGGACATGAGTCGGGGCTCCCAAGTGCATGGTGCCATGTGGTCTGCCTGCGGGGCATGGCCAGGGGTGTGGGGTGGTCCCCTGTGGTGTGGGCTGCCTGCAGGGCATAGGGACGGGGTGGGGGTACACCCGGGAGTGCACACACTGCCAAATCGCATGTGAGACTCCCTGCGCACCCCCGGAATACACGTACCCCGCTCGCACCAGGCCAATCGCATGTAGAAATCTACGCGCAACCCTCGGAATACACGTACCCCGCTCGCGCCAGTGAAATTGCGTGTAGAAATTCACGTGCACCCCTCGGAATAGAAGTACCCCACTCGTGCCAGGCCAATCGTCCGGAAACTCCCTGCACACCCCCGGAATATGCGCAGGCAGCACATCCAACCTCCCCACGCCCCGCAGGCAGCCCATTCAACCTTCCCATGCACTGCTGGCAGCCCATCCACCCTCCGCATGCCTCGCAGGCAGCCCATTCACCCTCCCCATGCCCCGCAGGCAGCCCATCCACCCTGGGCATGCCCCGCAGGCAGCCCATCACCCCAGTCCATGCCCCGCAGGCAGCCCATTCAACCTCCCCATGCCCCACATGCAGTCCATCCACCCTCCACATGCCCTGCAGGCAGCCCATTCACCCTCCCCATGCCCTGCAGGCAGCCCATCCACCCTGGGCATGCCCCGCAGGCAGCCCATCACCCCTGGTCATGCCCCACAGGCAGCCCATCCACCCTCCCCATGCCCCGCAGGCAGCCCATCCACCCTGGGCATGCCCACAGGCAGCCCACACCACAGGGGGGGCTTTTCCACGCAATTTACCTGGCGCAAGCTGGGTACCCGTATTCCGAGGGGTGCGCAGGGAGTTTTACATGCGATTGCGCTGCCGCGAGTGGGGTACGCGTATTCCGAGGGGTGCGTGGGGAGTTTTATACATGATGTTGCTGCCGCAAGCGGGTACCTGTATTCCGAGGTGGTGCGCAAGTACATTTTCACTTGTTTTGGCTGCCGTGAGAGGGTTACACGTAGTATGTTCACGCGATTACAGTGTAGCGGCCCTGTAAGCTGGTCCAGGGTTAGTGCGGCCCTTTGCGCCGTATTGAGGATTTCGATGACTTTTCCTTGCGCAAGGGGCGTTCTTGGGGGCGTAACTGGCGCTGCGGGATGTTCGCTGTGCCAGGGCTCAAAATGGCTTGGGAAATCCATGAATATGTAGTGCATCAGAATGCTGTTTAGCGCACACGGCTGACACCGCTGGCGCACGCTCCCTCTCTGTGCTGCTCGTGTGCGCTGCTACTGCACTGAAATCTATGAATAACCCCCTAAGTGTTTAAAGCAAGAGACCAAACAGTGTTGCTCTTATTTCTGTGAAACTTTAAAATCTGTCAATGAATGCAATTTAAAATGATTCATGGACACCTATTGATCTGTCACTTCTAATGAGGCTTGGCCATACATTGGGCATCATCACGAGTTTGGAGGTAGCCATGGTTCTATTAGCACCAAGGCTGCCTCCAAACCGGGCTCCATTACCGGGTTCCTGCAATGGGGACTTACTGGGTAATTCCGACATAGGAGGACCTGGTAATTCCTCCTTGCAGGAACCATTCCCCATTCCCATTTGAGCCCCCATAGGGCTCAATCGGAATGGGCAGGGAGGTAACCACGGGCACATTACGAATGGCCCGTTATTACCTTCCTCTTCCCCTCGCGGGACATGGAAAAGACGTCTAGGGCCTCATTACGACCCAGGCGGTAAGGGGTTTACGGCAGCGTAAACAGCGCCAACCCTTACCGCCTGATTCTGAGGTCCCTTAGCGCCATGGAGGATTTAACACCTGCTTTTAGCAGGTGTTAAAATCCATGGCGCTAAGGGACCTTGTTGTTAATTACGCCACCGTAATTTACGGTGGCGTAATTAACACCTTCCCCACTCCCATTATGCCCTATGGGGCAAAAATGGGAATGGGGAAGGGTAAATGGGGATTGGGGACTTACCGCCCCGCCAACCTCGGAATGGGGCGGTAATTCCGCCAACCACCATGGCGTAAACGTAGTTTACGCCATGCTGGTAAAGGTACGACCCAGGCGGTAACTTACCGCCTGGGTCGTAATGAGGCCCGTCTAGTTTTACCAGACGTCTGATCCGGGTTTTGCAAAAGGAACGTCGTAATCGGCGCTCCCGTAAGGAAGGGGGCCGGTCCCGTACCGACCCCCTTCATTCCGGGAGCGCCAGGGTCGTATTGTGTCACTGTGTCCTCTAATGTGATGTGTCTAATTTAAAAAGCAGAACAACATGCATAGAAATTCCTCTTTTAAGGCTTAGACCAAATGACCAAAACCTGAACTCCTATTTAAAATGTTAATTTCCAGAAAAACATTACTGTGACAAATGGTGATACACTGTTAAGATAAGTGGTTTTTCATGAGCAGATGGGCAGGAAATCCATTAACATGTGACATTGGAACCATTATGGCCACGCAATACATTTGCAAATCAAGCTCAAACATATTCTTTAACCAACTGATGCATAGAGATAACAATAAATCAAGGTATCTTTCAAGTTTAATGCAGTCTTTAAGCAGATGTTTGGTAAATGATAAGTGATTCAGTTCTGTCACAGGTTCTAAAAAGGACCATCCAGGCAAGACAAAAGGCACTGACCCTAGTAGGACCTAGCACTCTTCTTACGCGACAGGGAGGACACTGGTTCAGAGCCCAGAAAATGTATTTCCTCGTCTGATTACAATGCCGATTTATGCTCTGCCTCAATGGTTTATAATTTGGTTTGTGGGTGCTCAAAGCGTGTGTCCTTTCCCAACTCACATACACATTTCTAATGCTCACAACCCTTTCACCAGGTAAGAAGCTACCTGATAACCTATCAGCTTACTCACGGGTCAGCAAAACGTTCAGGATAGTGCCTTGTAGCACATATTTATAAAAGGATAGGGAAGAGTTTAAAATCAAAACATTCCATAGAACAGAGGCATAATATGCACCACTTCATTGTCCTGTTAGATCGCTTTTCCAACATACCAGAGTTAAACATGACTATTTTGTAAAAAAGGAAGCATTTATTCACAAACATAAAGGTCCTCATCACAATCTCTCTAATGATCCCCAGTGTTCAGACAAATGAACCATTTTGTACGGTGCAAGTCATATTTTTGTACTCAAACCAATCACCTTTATAGTTCAACCCCACATGAGGCATAACTCACAATTCATCTTGACAATGACACAAAGCCCTGTACTTTAAGACCACTAAAGTTCAAATATCCTGCTCAATTCAAACCAACACTAAGGTTCCAGGCGAAACCAAAAGCTTATGTCAATAAAGCATTGTTGCAATATAATTCATCTTTGAAAGCACACATTCATTGCATCAATATGAAATGAAAAGACCAAAATAAGAACACATTATTCAATGTACCGATCAGATACTACCTTCTACTTGGCCTTGTCAGGCCTATGCTTGGTCACTTATATGAGGGCAATACTGACATGAAATGGTATCTCATGTGCTGCTCATGTGTTCTTGCTACCCCGAAGGGCAGAATGGTTGACCTCCTAGGACAGTTTCATATGTTGGAACTAACCCTGGACCCAACTATTTGTCCACATCGGAAATCACCTGAGTGTCTGTAATCTGTCAAACTTCCCAAACCTTTATGAGATTTGGGTAAGCAAGGTTCGGCAGGCATACTAGCCTGGCTGTACATGCATATAAGGGCCTGCTGGATGTTTTCACTAGTTGCTGGCAATCTTTCAGAGATTGTAATTGTAATTGTTTATTTGTAAAAGAGTGTATACATAAATGAAGTGCTTCAACTCGATTCAAGGTGGGAAGGGAACAAGGGAATACAGTTGTCATTCTTAGGCCTTGAAGATTCCGAATGATCTAACAGCTAGCATACTAGGCCAGAGGCATATCTACTAGTAAGTGCTTGACAAAAAGGATAAAAAAGGGAGAGTGGGGGAGGAGCATACAGATCAATAAACTACAGTACTAGTCTTGGTAGTTGGTCATCCAATGCGCCAATACCTAAGAATATCAAGCATGACCAAGCTAGTGAGGGGAGACAGAGGGAGGACGGGACAGACAGACTTGCAAGGCCTAGAACATTCAATGTCAAGGTCGTGCAAGTGCGGAGAATAGAAAGTGCGAGGGGTGGGGAGGTGGATAAATGCACCCAGTCCAGCAGATGACTGGGTTAAGTGCAGGGTGGTTGCTCCTCTCATGGACATAATGTAGTAGTGCCAAGCAGCGAGCAGAGGCCCAGAGGCAAGTGCAGACCTGGCGGGGAGCCTGTGAACTGTGAGGTGCTGGAGGTGCACCAGGAGACCAGACAACTAGCTGTGCAGGTTGGGGCAGAGAAGGAAGGAGGGAAAGAAATGAGAAGGAGGTTAGCAGGGCAGAGGAAGGGAGAGAGAAAGAGGAAGAGAAGAGGTAGGTCTTGAGGAGTTTCTGGAACTTAAGGCAGTCTGGCTCAAGATGGAGAGAGGTAGGTAGGCTGTTCCAGAGGGACACATATGCAGAGGATAAGGATCTACCCCCAAATCTCTGTTTCGAGAAACGGCTCACCCACAGAGAATCAGAGGGGGCCAAGCGGATGGCTCTGGAAGGAGAGTATTCTGGAAGAGAAAGTTGTAGATAGTAAGGGCCCCGGGCCCAGAAAGCCTTGTGGACTATGCAGAGGGACTTGAACTTGATCCTTGCAGCCACGGGGAGCCAGTGGAGTGATTTCAGCGCCAGAGAGATGCGGCCCCTGGGCTTGAGGCCAAGAATAAGTCTTGCGGTTCTGTTCTGGATAGGTTGAAGAGGTCAGAGAAAAGAAGTAAGAAGATTGAGAAAGAGACTGTTGCAGTAGTCCAGTCTGGAGAGAACCAGGGCTCTGGAGACAGTGAGCCACTGGGGTAATGTGAGAAAAGGTAGAATACCTCTGAGGAGGTGCAGCTGAAAGTGAGACTTTTTGGACATGTCCGAGATGTTTGATGAAAAGGAGAAAGTAGAGTCGAAGATGATCCCAAAATGTTTATGGGTTTGTGGTGCAGGATCAAGGGCGGCCGACCAGAGTGAGAGTGCGAAAGTGGGTGCAGTGGTCCCAATGAGGACGATCTCTGTTTTGTTGGCATTAAGGCAGAGATCGTTTGCAGCACACCAACTGCGGTCAGACCGTCAGGATTGTGCAAGGAGGAGGTGTCTGTTGTTTGAGAGCCTGAACATCTACGTTTTCTTTCTATGTATGTTTTTCTGGGTTTTTATACTAAACAATGTTGCATGTTATACATTGAATATATTTACGGGGAGAGACTGAAATAAGGAACTTTAAAAACCAAAATAATGTTTTGTTGTTTGTTGCTGTTTGAGAGCAAGAACATTTACATTGTACTTTTAGATAGGTTTCTTTTTACTTTGAAACAAAACTGTATCACTGGTTAATACATTTACATGACAAAATAGAAAAGGGACACATTTAAAAGGAAATTACATTTTGTTTTATAAGTAAGAACGTTGGTAGGGTGATTTTAGGCAGGACTCAAAAGAACATCATTTTATTTTTTATTTTTGCAAACACTGTTTAAAAGCAATCTGCATTTCACAGAGACAGGCTAGCCTTTGGTATTTTCTGAGAGCTTTCCCTTTCAGTGCCAATCACATCAACATTCTACTTTGCATATTTTTATTAGGGCTGCTAGATTTAACATGCACCCATAGAAACAAATTTGGTGTTGGAATAAAGACAGGGGGCATTAGTGGCAGGTTGATTTGTATGATGCATCAGACTGACTGTTTAGACAGTAAGACAAAGGATGAATGTATGCAGGACCAGCTTGATTGAATGGGTGCTTTTACAGACAAGCAGTTGAATGCTTTGGGGAAGAGATAACACTATGGGAGTGCTAGAAACATTGGTGGAGGTGGTGATCACATGTAGTGGGCATTATTTGCAGATTGAATGGATGTGTGACACACCACCTCCTAGAGAGCAGAAGGATTCGAGAGGAAATTGATTTAACAAATGTGAACATTTGTTCCCATTTCAGCAGTTGTTCTGTGGTGAGATACAAGAATACACAGTACCAATTCCTTTTGAAAAAGGTTCCATTCAAGCTTCCATTGTCTGTGGTTTTTCATACCAAAAAGAACCCAAAATTAAAGTTTTCACGGAGCCTGTTGCCAAATGCAAAAGTGGAAGAAGAAGGCAACTTGAAAATGATGTGCAGTTCCGGTAAATAAAAAGTAGTTGCTGCCTAAATTGTTGGAGAGAAGGAGAAGATGATCTCGAGGGAATGGCGGATTTACTGCTCCCAGCACAAAGTCAAGGACAGCAAGTCTATGCCCAATGTCAGAGGAGCAGAATGTTTCTCAGCCTAGCACACCCATTTCATCTCCAACCCTTCCACTATTGACTCCAATTTAGATGATAACAATAGTGTAGATAATGATGAAGGTGATGATAATGACTAGGACATTGACTACTTTGGGAGAGCCTTTTACACCTATGAGCAGAGACACTGAGTCATGCCCCAGCAGGGGCCAAGAGGATGGTTGTAGTGAGAAGCACAGCCTGAAAGGTCACCTACTATCACTACAACCACTGTACAAATTCAGAGTGCAGACATCACACCACAAACACTGGTACTGTGTATACATTTTGATACACCTCAAAGATTCTGAGGTGGCAGTGGTGTATTAAGTCAATCAATGATAACATGTACCAGAACATTACAGGCCCCAGTAATATCTCTTACCGCTATTATCCTTGCAGAATGCCATGTTCTCTCTTCTTCTGCCTCTGCTCAGCAGTCAATGACACCTTCTGTGAGTCCACAGTACATATCTATGGTCTAGAAAGAATGCCTTTGTATTAAGTCAAAAGCAGCATCATGCCTCCTGCACTTTTTATTGCTGTGTAGAAATGGGGTGCCAAGTGGGAAGCCGCGAACCATCTGGGTACGTCATCATTGATGGTCCATATGAAGAGATATCATGCAGAAGGGTAAGAAAAACATATTACATGGCTAACCCTAGAAGCAAATGAACAGTCAACAGCAGACTGAGTCTGTCCCTGCAGTGAATTGCAAATTGTGTCAGTCCTGCAGCAAAGTAGTTTGTCTGCTAGTACCATCATCAGCACCCAAAAAGAAGTAGCATTAGGGGAGCAATGTCTACGCACCATCAAAGCCTCATTGAATCATTTGACCACAGTCAGAAATATCATAGTAACCGAGGGTGTAGGACATGGGGGAGATAGAAGGGGGGAAAAATCCCCTCCACAATTTGAAGTGGGGGGATATAATAGCTTTTATCCCCCCTCAGATTATTTGTGTCACTGCCGTAAAATACAACTGCACCCTGCACTGCAGGCTGCAGTTGTCATGTAAGCACTGACGTAACTGGGGCCCCTGCACCCCCCGCGGTGCGTGGGGCCCCATCCATGTCCTGGTAGGGGCCCCTCAGACAAACATTTTTTTTTTAAATATATTTTATTTACAATAATGTTTTTAAAACAGACAAAAATGAAGTTTCTTTTTTAAGTCACTCTGCTTTCATAAAGATTTTTTTTTTACAGCAATAATTTGTTTATGAAGGCAGAGTGACAAAAAAAAAGATTCTATTTATTGATGAAGTCTCGAGGGCTCCCCCACCTTGTGACGTGGAAGCCTAAATGCTAGTGACCTCCAAGGCATGGGGCATGGAGCCCTACAACTTCAAAAAGAAATAGGGCCTCATTACGAGGTCGGCGGTAAACCGCTGGTGTAACTGGCGTGTTGCCGCTGACCTCGTAATACCATTTCTGACACCTAGCTTCCCGCTGCTACTAGGACATTACATGTCCTGGTGGAATGGGAAGTTAGGTGCCGGAAAATGTTAGTCCCCATGGGTTCACGGAAGCACCGGCACTGCCACTAATGGTGCCTGCGCTTCTGTGATGAGTCTGCCTACTGAGGCCGCTGCGCCCGCCAGGGTCAGACCTTTCATGTGCAGCGGTCCCAGCAGGCATACTCTGAATGTGACAGTCCGGAAACAGGGTGCCGGAAAGCTTACCAGCACCCTTGTTTCCGGACTGCCACACTTATAATGAGGCCCATAGTTTATGTTTGCAGTAACTCTGCCTTCATAACAAAATGATTTCTGTTCCGGTTTGGTCCTTTAATGGAAATAATTTCTTTATGAAGTCAGAGCGACTTCAAAAAGAAACCATTTCTTTTTGAAGTAGTGGGACACCCATACACCCCATGGTACGGGGGCCTCTCGATCCCCTGCTGATGACGGAAACAAGCATTCCTGGCTACTGCTGGGAGGTGAAGGTCTCGTTCCCTGAACCAACGGGTTAGAGGTGAGAACATTTATTTTCTTTAAATGTGTGTGTGTGCATGTAAGTGTGTGTATATGTATGTATATAATGTAATGTGCATTAATGAGTGAGTGCATGATGCGGCCTGGATATGCCTGTGTGAGTGTATGGTGAAAGTGTGCACACTCAAATGTATGGGTGGCTGGGTGTGTGTGTGAGAGTGTACGGTGAAAAGGTACACACTTAAATATATGGGTGGCTGCCTGGGAGTGCCTGTATGGTGAAAAGGTGCACACTTAAATGTATGGGTGGCTGGGTGTGCGTGTGTGTGTTTATGTGTATGGTGAATGATGTGTGTGCTTGTGTTCACGGGCTCAACAAAGCCTACATTTCGGGAGACCGCTAACCCTTCAAATGTTGGGAGAGGGGCTAACTTCACGAGCGGTGGGAGAGTGGCACATTTATTTGTGTGGGGGCATCTAACTTCTTTACGCATTCTAATGAGACTATTCTAGTGCAGCTTCAATGTTACAAGCAGTTACCTCTCTCCTTTAAGTCTGAAAGCACCCACTTATGGACTGCTGTGAGAATGAGCGTTCTCCTGTCCCCTCTCTACCCTTCCAATCACTCCCCTGTGATGCAAGTACTAAGCCCATATCATGCTTTCAACTGCCTAAAAACAAACAGTGAAATGCTTTACGTTAGTATTTGCTGGGCCTTTAGGAACAAACACAGGTGCCGTTTAACATATGTGTCCTGTTCTGTCCGGCAACAGATTTGTAGGTCAGCCAGGTCGAGTCAACATAGCCCAAAATTTCAGGGGGTGGGGGAAGAGGACTAAATCCCAGTCAGATCAATGGGGTTGTGCCACTGCTTGTGTTTAATGCCATGATTACTTATTGATAATCTTTGCCTCACACACAAGTCCTGGGATGAGGTAGAGGGATATGGAGGTAATGCCTGGCTTAGTTACCTGTAATATTCATTACTTCTAGCCCCACTCTTCCTCGACATTGTACTTAGGGAATGTGCCTCATACGTCAGCACTGGGACAAGGAAGAGGGACGTGGAGGAAATTCTGAGCCGATGTGCTGATTTTGGGGGTTGGAGCAGGTAGTTGGAGCAAGGGGGGATGTGTGGGGGCAGGGATTGTGTGATAAATCACAATGACAATCCATATCCAGGCTTAGCAGGTATGATATGTGTTGTTAGTGGCTAGGGAGGCATTTGGTGCAGCCAGTCTAGTCAATTCTTAGTTTTGCTTGACTTTCTTTAACTGGGGATCGCTGATTAAGCAGCTCTGCTAAGTATAATTACCTGGCTAGACTGACTTTTGGTTGCTGCCAGTCTAGTCGTTTCTTACTGTGGCATTGTATATTTTTCTGGGCATCTGTGATAAAATAACCATGATAAGTGTTACTGCTTTGACTGCCATTTTGGTGCAACCAGTGTAGGTATGTCTAAATGTTGGCTGCCATGCTTTACTGTAATATGTTATTACGTGTCTAGACTGGTCTGCATTGTACAGCCAGTTGGACATGTTTTCATTGTGGCATGTCATTTTTAATAGCAAAGCATTCCATTAATGAAAGCATTAATGTTCCTATGCACTGTTGGTGACATGCATGTATTGGATTTTTGGACTGGTGTTCCCCTACAAAACAACTGCAAATTCTCTCGCTTTTTAGCCAATTTTTCTCAGAAAGTGCATTAAAACACACACGTATGTATGCTGCTCCAAGCACAGTGTGCAGCGTACCCTTGAAGAAGCATTCTCGTGCGTATTGCACAAGCGTGATAATCTTGGCCAGCCCAGAGTGTGGCGCGGCCCATGATTTGTTGCTGATCTGGAGGGGGCCCCCTCAGCATGGCTTGCCGGGGACCCACACAGGTAGTGTTACGCCACTGCATGTAAGCTTGCAAAAGTTAAAGTAGAGTCTACTTTAACTTTTTCAAGCTTACAGTAGACTGAATCTTTGCAACTTCTGCCGCTGCCACGCACCTGCGCATAATGAACGTGCCCAGGCCGGGGAACAAACAAACTGCACGTGCCCTGCCTGCACAGTGCACTGCTGCACAGCCTCAGCCTTCGTTTTAATGAACGAAGGAGAAGCCAGGCAGCGACGCATGCTGCAGTGACTCTGCTCATGACAGTGTGTGTGTTATCGAGGGAGACAGAGTGAGAACAGGCTGAACAGGCAGCAGCTACCGTAAGGTAAGTCAGTCAAGTGTCCCCCCCCTTCTCTCTGAGGTGCATGTCAGATATACACGCACAGCGCATTGCAAAACTGATCAGGGAATACTGGCCTCTGTTTCAATGAAACATTAAGAGGCCAGGATTCCCTTATCAGTTTGCAACGTGCTGCGCATGTTTATAAACTGTATATCTGACGTTGGCAGTGGCACACTTTCATGAATTGAAAAACCTGAGGCCCTGCCAGTGCCACCCTCATGTTTTTCAATTCATGAAAGTGTGCCAAAGCCCCTGCCAAAGAGGAACATCACGGAACGGCTCTTTGTTCGTTCCTTACTGATGGGCAGCCAGGGCTCACATTTAAGCTCCAAGCATTGGCCAACACGGGCTTGCAAGGCCACACAAAAAAATACAGAGCCCATTCACCTATATAGCAGAGGATCATGGGTGCACAATAGGAGCCAGTATATATTGACATGCACATGCAGTTTCTATACAAATGCCACAACACCGTTTAATATATGATGTATTGCCTTTTTTAAGAAGGGCGTGATGATTATTTTTGCTGCTTACACTATACTAGTGCCCCTAAACTGTCAAGTTACTTTGAGATTGTTTCTAGTTTATTTCCTTAGAGTTGGATCATGCTGACTACACCGGATACGCTTTTCTGCACTGCCTGAGATATCAGCATGACATTGTATACGAAATCCTCATGAAACCATATAAAGTAAAATGGGGATGAGCCAATCTCAAGAAGGGCCGCTACATGGGATGTGTGCTCTTTTCCATAGTAATGTCTAAGGTATGCAAGGGAAAACACTTGATGTATACTCTAATATCAGTAAGCCTTTCTTAAGGTGCACCCCTCCACATCTTCCCACCAACTCACACTTGTGGAAGTTTGGATGGTACCACGCCTAAAGCTTGGTCTCTGACATGAGGGCTACCTGCATTTCGCTAGTTCAAACCCAGCAGCAGGGTCCACTTAACCTTTCATAAATTCAGGGTTGTTCAAATGAGGGTAATAATACCTGTTATTACATTGCCTAGAAGCTGAAAGCATCTAGCATGAAGCGCTATGACCAATGTGTTATTATATTCCATAAAGCAAACTATTACCAGCACAGACCTGAACTCTGTCCCAGCCCAAAATAAACCATTTGTTGGCCCAATCATGCGCATCTCCTTAAAGAAATCAAGCACTAATCTTCTGTGGGTCTTGGCTAAGCTTCACCCTGTTTTATTCAGCCTGGCTGTTCCTGTCAGCATACTTGAGTGGTCGCAGTGCGATCAGATTTTGTGGGTAGAGCCTTGGCAGTACGTGGATTTAGTGACTTCTGTGTCTGTCCCCCCTTCCAAATATCCATGCTCCTGACTATTTCTTAAGAGTTAATGCGTGCAGGTATCAATGGGCCCTTTTAAGGTCATGGATCTGGCATGCCTGTTTCAGTTTATTTTGAGAAGCTGTATGGAGTAGTTGGTCATGCAAGGCGTGCAAGAGAAAACCTGTGAAATGTAAGCCAGGATATCGGTGCTCTGAAGACTGAGGAGAAAGTGCTGAGTAAGTGTACATGAGAGTTGTGGGGTGTTCGCAATGGGGGAATGGGAAGCGAGGGACTGGGGTGCAGTAGAGTGTGGAACTGCAAAGTGAAAAAGGGTAGAAAGGGTGCAGAGGACAGAAACACAGAGGAGCAAAGGAGGGGAGAGTTGGGAACAAGAACAGACTGCAGATGAAAGAAAGGGATGGTTTGCAGCACAAGGTGACCAGTGTGTGCAGGGGAGAGAGGGGTGCAGGAAAGACCAGAGTGGTGTAGGGCAGAAATGTCATAGGAGGTGCTTCGCGTTTTGCAATGAGAGAGAAATACAGACAAGTAAGAAAGTGCAGAGGGCAGTGTGTCAGAGGAGTGACTTGGTGTGGGGTGCGGGGATGGAACTTCGGAGAAAAGGGTGTACAGCCGACGAGAATTTGGTGTAGAGAAGGGTACAGAGGGGAGATTTGTACAAGCAAGAATTGACCCTCGCGTCATGTTCCCAGATAAAGGGTGCAGTCACAAATGCATCTTCTTCTAACGCTTGATCCATGCTCACGAGGCCTGCACGAGGACAAATAGAAGTTGTTTGTTGAAATAATTGCAGATATATACACTACAGCATATCTGTCTGCACATTGATTCAGCCTGATAATGCACAAAGTGGCCCCCCTCTCCCAGGTGCAGGCCGGCATGGGGAGGATTTATTAGAGGGAACATGGGAGCTCGGGCTTGGCGCTCTCCCACTGCCCCAGGTTCATCTGTGCTGCTGTCTGGTTCCTCTCCAGGAAGAGACAGTCACAGCAGGCTGTTCCTGCATCAACTTCCTTTTCACTCAATCCTACCTGCAGCCTAGGTCTGAAGTCAGGACTAACCTTAAATGAGGTGTATATTCACATCTGACCTGTCCTGTAGTGGGAGCTGGTGCCAGGGTGCGTGGCATCTTGCCTTGCGACACAGCATCATGTTATTTGGGCTATTTTAGCAACTTTCATGGGTTTTTGGTGGATGGATGCAACGCGGGCCGCAGACCCATTTTAAGCCATAACCTATTCCTTTAAAAAAACACTAGAATGATCTATAAAGGGCATGTAAAGTGCTTGTTCGGGTTTAGATAAAGCCACTGAGTTAGGGATGTTTACTACAAAGCCCTGTGCAGTTAATAACTTAATTGGTGCTGGGAACATACTACTGGTGTAATACAAATGTCTTATACAGGGATGCCTTCACCCACTCCTTTTCTCCTTAATTGTTCATTGCACTTGCAATATCTGAAATGTAGTCAGGCTGATTATGATAGTTATTCTTCAAATTCGTAATTGTTTCAAGGACCTGTAGGAATGTAACTGTATTTCTCCCATGCTCCCTCCCCCCGTTGAAGCACTTTGAAACACATTGTGCATAGGCGCTATACAAATAAACAATCAATCAATCAAAAATCAATCAATCACTCTATTAGCACCATGCATTTCCTTCACTGAAGTCCTGCTAAAAAACAGCAATGGGAAGTGTTTGCTTGTCTATACGTATTGGGCATTTGCCAGGCACTGTTATTAAATGTTCAGGTACTTGCACCATTTTTCAGCTGCTACCATCAGTGGGTACATAATATCCCTATGGCGGTGCTTGGTAAGGGCCTTTTCCATGCCTATATTAAAGCTCAAACGGTTGGCGTTGCCAACGGTGGTTTTAAAATAGGGATGCAACTGAATTTGTGGTACCCACCACCAGCTGAATAATGAGTTGTAGGCAAGTTTTAATAGAGGCCACCATTAGCCATCTGGGTGACCCAGAAAAAAATAAAGCAGAGTCTTGAGATTCAAAACACCACTTGTTCCGCCATCCATGTAAATCCAGTGAATACCCTGGTGCTAAGGTATGATTGCAGCCCATACACTGCTGTAAAGGGGCACACTCGTGTTCCATCATTGAGGGTTCAAGTGGAATAGGATAGGATGGGTTGGCGAAACTGCATAAAGCACCTGCACTTAAAGCGCAGGTGAGAGTATTATAAAAGATCTCTCTAAAAGTCCATCGCTGGGAGGATTTTATACTCTGAACTGCTTTTCTTTTTCTTAATTTTCTTCAGTTTTCTTTCCTTCTTTTCTCTTGTTTTATACAGTGATGATATATGTAATTTAATACGTACTGCTGTTTTAATGTTGTGAAAAGTCGAGTTCTTTGACTAAAACA
This sequence comes from Ambystoma mexicanum, assembly GCF_040938575.1. NCBI lineage: Eukaryota > Metazoa > Chordata > Amphibia > Caudata > Ambystomatidae > Ambystoma > Ambystoma mexicanum. Next base: position 1,366,345,003 of record NC_090932.1, on the reverse strand, counting down.
CAAAGAAATAAATTAAAAAAACAATATCCCAAGGTGTCCCCTGCCCCCCCACCCCCAGATTATATGGGTCTCCTACGCCCCTGATAGTAACCATTCACGAGGACAGCTGCTCAATGCTAATTTGGCCATAATGCTGATGGTACACTTCTGCAATATGCCTTTGTTGAAAAATAAGGTGTTAGAGAACTGATACCATGTGTTGATGCCCGCTAGCGAATTCTGACCCAGAATTTCCTTTCCTGCATTGCAGTACTTGCATTGTATGAAGCATTATTTCTTGCAGTAATAAATGCCTTAGACAGGGTAAAGGGTGGACAACCATACTTCCCTCTGGATATATAGCCCAGTGGACAAAACACTGATTACATGGCTGTTACAGCGTGTTAGGTCACCTTCCCCTCTGGTGTTGAGCAAGGGAAGTCATCAGAGAAGCTGCATGCTGCAAGTGGCCACTAAGCCACTTTTTGTATGCAAAGCCTTAATGGTAAAAGGCAGAACATAGCAGTCATCGGTGTAAAGTAGAGCAGGTGGTGACATAATGGCTTGCACCCGAGAAACTAACATCGGACTTTGTGGAAGAAGACAATGTCATTGCATTTACTAGGGATGGGACCACAATGCATGTGCCATGCTTTGCATATGTTCTCCACATGGTGGTGACACATTGTTTCAATGATTGCTCTCCTGTCCATGATATGCTTGCTTTGGCAAACAAGACCTGCTTTCATTGCTTTCATTTCAGTAGGTCATGCAGCACCAGAAATGTGTTGAGTGTTTTGCAGGTGCAGTACAAACTCCCACACTGCCAACTAGAAATGTCTGTGCAGTCACGCTGGCATTCAACAATACATATGCTTGAGTGGCTGTGCCAGCATAGCAATGCTGTGAGTGACTACGGATGCAGTCACAGTCAGACACTGTGTGGGATCTTCTCCACCGACTCAGTGAAAGCCTGTGTGCAATGTCTGCTGTTTGCTCCAACCCGTTAAGGCAGACACAGAGCATGTGAGTCAAAGCTCTGTGTCACTGAGTGCGGTACATACATCGGAGAACAGCTGGCAATCTTTCAGAATGACTCACATTTCAAAAGCATTAAAGACAACATTCAGTATATTTCACTGTCATTTGCTGTCCCCTATTTTAGGAATCAAGTGGCTGAATTGCACATTGTAGACAGTAGGAGGACACATACAAAAGACACGGAAGACACAGTTGGTATGTGCAACATTCCACTAAAGAAATGTTTGCAAGGTCACTTGTTTTTAGAGCAGAATCTTGAAGCACAGTTAACACCAACAACTTAGCCTTCCATCAGCCAGTAAGACGTGTGTCTATATATGGTAGCACCCGCTCCATCAAATCTGTGTGAAGTGCAGGGCCTGCCATGTAGGGCAGGCAACTCTCACACATACACACTTGTTGGAACCCATTTTCCGGTCCTGCATTCTTCAATGTGTTTGGATGTGGGCGAACAATAGATAGTAATAGTGGGCCTAATGCTACACAGATGGAGGGTGTGTAGGATGGTGTGTATTTGAGTAACAGATGTCAGCATGCCATGTTTGATGACCCACAGTACTATTGGTTCTCCAGTCTGTCCGGTCAAACGTGCCTGTCTGAGTAGCCATTGACATCCTAAGGATCCTCCCAGCTTGTGTACAGTAAGAGCATCTTTTTAACGCTGCCGGCACTTTTTTTGCTGACCATTAGAGAAGTATCACTGGAGCTCATGTAGAACCACTGCCATTGATTAAAATGAGCACCATACGTCAGTAAACTAAGTTAAGATACGAATGCTTTTGAAAACCACAGTGGCAGGATCCTCAGAGTCAGCAGCTGAGTAAGAGGATAGCCTGTGTCCCAGTGAAAATGGCAGGCGTGGCAGTTTAAGAGGGTGACGACTACTGTAGTGCCCTTTGTTATTACTAGCTCAGGTTTTGAAGAATACATTGTTTTCTGGTGGTGATGAATGGAGACTGAGATGATGATAAACAGCAACATTGATGAGCCCCACCCAGAGTGTGAAGTACGAAGTGTGCAGCATTTTGTGTGTCTACTATCACAGCATAGCACAAGTGTACATGATACATTTACCCTAGGTGTTGCAATGAATGAACATGGTTATTCAAACACAAACTTGTATGTCTTTCTTCTCTCACAGGGGTGGGGGTGCAAACTGAGTTTGTATGTCACTTCTCTCTGTTAGGGGCTGTGTCTCTCCTCTCTTGTTGGAGAGGGGCCACACACCGACTTTGTACATATCTTCTCTCTCAAAGGGGCGGGTGCACACACTAAAGGTTAACATCTCTCCTCTCTCGCGTGGATGGGGAACACACTAAATGTTTGTTTCTCTCCTATCTAGCGGGGGTGGGCACACACACACATTTCTAGCTCTCCTCTTTAGGAGGACTGTGGACACAGATTGAACATCTATGCCTCTCCTCTCTTGCAAGTGTGGGAGTATACACTACATTTCTATTCCTCTTTCAGAAGACATGAGCCCCAATAGAGAGGAGTTGCTTGATCAACCACTGTGAAATCTGAGCTAAGCACTTTCACATGGTTTAACTAATTGTAAAACATCACTACCACATCTCAACAAGGCATACTACACTGTCCCTACTTCAATGTTCTCTCCCTAAAAAATAGGATAAGGAGACTATAAATCCCTCCTTGAGTGTCATATGATTTGATTCCTATAAAAAATAAATTCCATACTCCTACGTCCCACACACTTTCCTCCATACTTATCGGACATCTCTCCGTCCTGTGGGACAGGACCAAAGCACTTTGTAAAAAGCATCCAAAAAATGTTTTAAAAAATGTGTCCTTCCTCTCTTTCTTGCGTGTGGCCCGGCACGCGGCCGTAACCCCGCCCACCTTGGCTCCACCCCGCACTTTGCCCATCAGTCCTTTTCTCCGCTCGTTCGGAACTGGATGCACTTGTATCCGCAGAAGATTTTCTTCCCTTTTTTCCTCTCTGGCTCTCGCTATCGATCGTCTACTAGTCTGTCTATGTCTTTCAAACTAGACTTTCCAGATTGTTCATCGTGTCACTGACGCTTCGCGAGTGTGGATCCCCATCCTCTTTGTTTAGAGTGTTTGGGTCCGGATCACCATTGGGACTCCTGTTTTTACTGCGATTCCCTTTCGGTCCGGGCACTTCAACGTCGGTTGGAGCGGTAGGAGGAGGTGTTTCGACAAACACCTCCTTCGCATTTTCAGGCGTTCATCGACGAAAAGAAGAAACGCCCGGTGAGTACTTTACTTTTTAGAGCACCCCAGCCGGGGGATACCTTTCCGGGTTCCTCCTGGGCCGGAAGGGGCGTTGATCTCTCTGTCACCAGGGATTGCGCTGAGGTGCCCGTTGGGCCTAATAATTGTACCCAAGTTTTCTCCAAGGGTCTCCGCAAGGGGCCTGTGGATAACGGAGCATGCTCCGAGGCCCTCCTGTGGGGGCTGCTTGTAGGCCCAGTTCTACTGAGTCGTGGGTTACCGGAGCTAGCTCTGAGGCCTCTCTATCAGCTTCCCTCAAAAGTAAGATCGGGGTGCGCCCCGAGGACTTGGTGGGGCTTGGTGTCACCAAACGGATGTTTGAGGCCCACGCGAATAAGGCTGTTACCGTACCTGGGTCCGAGGTCCCTCGTTCAGAGGCTAAAGCTACCAACATTTCTGAGAGGCTTGACAAGGCCTTATCGGTGAAGGTTTTTTCTCACCGTTCCTGCTCTTTCGGCGACACCAGATCTGTTGAGGGGGCAAAGAAGTAAAATTCTTCTTTTACCGGCAGTGCCGAGGTCCTTCCTGGGAAGGCTATTTTGGCGGTTGGTATGTCGCAGAAACATTCCAGGCTTCATAGTACCGGCTCTGCTGAGGTTCCTTGTGTCAAGGCTAAAGTTAAGACCCCTGATCCATCGACGGGGACCCCTGCCTCACTTCCTCACGTGCCGCAGTTCCCCTCAGGTGATGACAAAATGACGCCCGTTCCCGTCACGACCGCGGTAGCCATTTGGGCTGCTACCCCTACAACTACGCCATCAGCCTCAGTTGTAGGGTTTGGTTCTGTGGGTGAACATAGAGTTCCTTGTGTGCATCCTTATCGGCCAGTTTATGATTGACGGATACCCCTTCCGCACAATGTTTTGTTGCCTGCTGGGTCGGCACCCTTGATTTATGTGGATACGTCGGTGGAGGGGCGGTGTGTCACCCTTCCCTGTTACATTACTGGAATTATTCCCCACATGAGAGGCCTCCTCTGGTTCCAAAACAGTCCACGAAGGATGCCTTTTTCGGCAAATTTCAAACGCTCATGCGTACCGACCCCATGAGGGAATATTTCAAAGGGCTTTTTAGGGATATATGTCCGCCTGCGCCTCCGGCTCCACCCGTACTTCCGGTGGTTTCACCGGCGCCTCCCTTGCCTACGGTGCCTTCCCCGACTCTGCCGCCTTTGCCCTCTTTGTCCCCCGTGGACAAGGCAGCGCCCGACACGATTCAGCAGGATCCTGGCCTGTCGGATGACACGCAAGACGATCAGGACAACGAGTACCTGCCCCGCTCTATCAGAGCTTTTCATGACCGGTTACTGGACATGATGTGCTTCTTGGCTGTTCCGGTGCCCGAGGCACCCGCTCAGCAGGAGGGCATGATTTCTGGGGCGTTCACCCTGTCTCCTTTGGAGCGTACCGGCCTGTTCTTGCAGAAGGACGTTCTGGCCGAGGTCCGCAGGGTCTGGGAAAAGCCAAACTCTGGACTTTTCGTCAATAAAAAAAATTGACACACGATACAGGCTGCATTCTTCGGAAGAGGTGGCCCTGTCGTCTTGTCTGCCCCCTCCTCCACAGTGGTGGCTGCGGCCACTTTGCAGTCCAGGCCTGCAGCATCCTCTAGCACGACGGCATCTCAGGTTCTGGGAAAGGAGGATAAGCTCCTTGACTCCCTTGGGAGAAAGATTTTCGACAACTCGGCTTTGAAGTTCAGGCAGGCCAATGCCGAACTGGTGTTAGCGGGGGCTAATATGCGGATGTGGAAAGGTCTGTCGGAGTTTGAGGAGTTCATTCCGGTCAAGAAGCTGGAAGACTTCAAAGCGGGATTATCCGACGCCAGGGTCTTGGCCCAGGATCTCCTGGAGGCTGCGGCTCATCACGTAGACACCTCAGCTCAGGGCCTTATGCTGGGGGCTGATACCTCACGGCAGGTGTGGCTGCATGCTACCAAATTCTCAAAAGAAGTGCAGGACAAGGTGTGAGACCTTCTGTTTGATGGTAAGGAGCTCTTTCATTCTACAACAGATGTAGAGCTGACCAAGACGAAGGATAGCACTCAGACAGCTAAGTCCTTTTCGGCCCTTGTTAAAGCCCCTTTCAAAACCCAGAGACCGTTGTCGCAAAGCCGACCCTGCTCTGGCTTTAGGGGCTTCCTAGACCGGAAATCTCACAGAGTGGATACCCCTTCGGGGAATAACCGCCGGAGGTAACAACGGACTCGGTTTTTCTCCCGCTCCTCAGCCTCCTCCTAAAGTTCAGGTGGCAACACCACTGAGAAACCTACAAAATGAGGGTTCTCCGCGCTCGCATTAGACCCCGGTGGGAGGATGCATTGCGTCTCATTGGGAGGCATGGCAGGCCATCAGCAAAGGCAGATGGGTCTTGTCAGTCCCTCAGGTGAGCTTCCGCTTACCCCTACCCACTACCCCACCTTTCAAACCTCCTTTTCAGCTGTCGGGCTTGCCCTCCCTCAAAGCCGAGGTTCAGAAACTTCTGGACCTCAGAGCTGTAGAACCTGTTGCTCTTGGGGAGCGAGGGGAGAGTTTCTACTCCCTGCTGTTTACAGTGCCCAAACCCAACCAGGCTGGCCTGCGCACCATCCTAGACCTTTCCCAGTTCAATCTTTTCCTACCCCAAGAGAAATTTAAGATGATCACGCCCGGCCAGACACGGTCCTCCTTGAAGATGGGTGATTGGCTCAGCGTGGTGGATCTTCAGGATGCGTAGATGGATATTCTGATTTGGAATCCACACAGGAGATACCTCTGTTTCTCTTTGGGAGAGGAGCACTTCTAGTTTCGACTGCTTCCTTTCGGCCTTAGCTCTGCGCCGCGTGTCTTCACGAAGATGATGTCGGTGATTGGGGCCTGTCTTCGTCTGCAGGGTATCCATGTGTCTCTGTATTTGGACGACTGGCTCTTTCGCAGTCCTTGCCCGCTGAAAGCAGCGGGCAATCTTCAGTCTCTCCTTCAGCTCCTGTTCCATCTTGTGCTCTCGGTGAACTGGCGGAAATCTTCCATGACGGTCTCGCAGGACTTGATTTTCCTGGGTTTTCGCTGGAACACGATCGACTGCAGAGTGTACCTGACCTGGGACAGAATGGCGGATCTGTTAGCCACGTGTCAGATGTTTGCGCAGTCGGAGAGCATGTCGGCCTGGTGGTTCCAGAGGCTTCTGGGCCTCATGGCCTCATGCGTGTTGGCTCTTCCTCTTGCTCGTCTCAAGATGAGGCAGACTCAGATGGCTCTTCGGAGTTCTTGGAGTCAGGCTGTGGACCCGGATTCCAAGCTGATAATGATTACGGCTTCCATGAGAGTGGACCTGGAATGGTGGTCATCTCTCAGCAACCGTCGGTGTGTGCGGGGTTTCAGGACCCAACCCCTACGGTGACGATCAAGACAGACTCCTCCCTCCTGGGGTGGGGTGCAACGTTCGATACTCTTCAGGTCTCGGATCTCTGGTCACCTCAGGACAAGCTCCTCCACATAAATCATTTAGAGCTTCTGGTGATCTTCCTAGCGCTCAGGGCGTTCAGACCAATCATAGCCAACAAGGTGGTCCGCATATGCACAGACAATGCGGTGTCGATGTATTACATCAACAAGCAAGGGGGAACCAAGTCTCCCCCTCTCATGGACCTGTCCATCCGGATTTGGGTGTGGACTGTGCTTCATGGTGTTTGGCTGCTTGCAGTGCACATCCCGGGCCAGCTGAATGTCACAGCGGATGCCCTCACCCGGCAGACAGTGGTCAGCTACGAGTGGGAGTTGAAGGTGGAGGTCCTCTCATGGATTTTCTTGCGTTGGGGCACACCAGAGGTGGACCTCTTCGCTACGGGGTAAACAAGAAGCTTCCTGAGTATGCCTCCAGAGTGGTGCTGCGAGCCTCCTCTCTGGGGGATTTTCTCGAGATTCCATGGCACAACATGAGAGCTTATGCCTTCCCACCTCTGCCTCTAGTCCATCGAGCAATTTGGAAGCTGAAGAACTCAGTGAACTGTTCCCTTCTACTCATAGCCCCGTGGTGGCCAGCCAGGTTTTGGTTCTTGGAACTTCAACACCTGTTGGTGTATCTGCCGATCATGTTACCAGTGACCCCCGATCTTCTTCATCAGGGGGAACAGCAGATGTGGCACCCCTCCCCACAATCGCTCAGCTTGGCGGCATGGTGCCTGAGTTCAAGTCTTTAGAACATCTTAACTTGTCTGCGGATAACATGCGTATTATCCAGGCAGCCGGAAAACCATCAACTAGGTCCCAGTACAGAAGCAAATGGCTCAGGTTCTGTCATTGGTGTTTAAACAGGCAGTTGGACCCAAGGGGGGCTACAGTTGACACGGTTTTGTCCTTTGTATCCTTCTTAGCAGAGTCGGATATCCATGTTCTGTCATGCAGAACTTACCTTTCAGCGGTTTCAGCTTACCTTTTTACGGACCAATGCTCTCACTCTCTGAGTAACCCAGTAGTTAAGAGGCATTTTGCAGGCTTGATATGCCTCTATCCTCCAATTCGTAGTCCGCACCCGTCGTGGGATCTAAATGTAGTCCTGACGGCGTTGTGTCATAAGCCTTTCGAGCCAATGGCCACGGTGGACCTCAGGTACCTGTCCTGGAAAGTGTCCTTTTTGGTCGCCGTTACGTCAGCTAGGCGAGTGAGTGAGCTCCAGGCCTTGTCGGTGGAGCATCCCTTTTTGGTCTTTCACAAGGATAAGGTACTCCTACGAATGAATCCTGCTTTCCTGCCGAAGGTGGTAACTGAATTCCATCTGAATCAGTCGATCTCCCTGTCGGTCTTTTTTCCGAATCCTACCTCAGAGGCAGATAAGGTTCTGGATTGTCTCAATGTCAGAAGGGCTCCTAAGTTCTATCTGGACAGAACTTCCGAGCTTAGGAGTTCTTCTCAACTGTTTGTGACTTTTGGTAACCCTCAGGGTAAGCAGGCGTCTAAGACGACTATTTCTCGGTGGATCGCCGCTTGCATTACGGAGTCTTTCACCGTCCAAGGGCTGAAACCTCCTAAGGGTATTCATGCACACCTGGTGGGGGGCAAGGCAGCCGCGGTTGCTTTTCAGAAATATGTCCCCTGGGAGTCCATCGCTAGGGCAGCTACTTGGGCCTCCCCATCTGCTTTTTGTAAGCATTATTGTCTTGACATGAGCTCAAGGGCTGATGCTCAGTTTGGTCAGGCTGTGCCGAAGAACCTTTTTCAGTAAGGGGTATTTCCATCCACCCGTAGTTCCTGTTAGGAGTGCTTGGGAATCTCCCATAAGTTTGGAGGAAAGGGGACGGGATGTAGGAGTATAACCAGGTTACTCACCGTAGTGACCACCTTACTCCTAGTCCATAGTCCCCTTTCCTCCATACGCCCGCCCGCCGTCCCCTCTAATAAGGTTCCTCCATTATTGCTAAAAGGTCTCTGACTTGGCGATAGAAAAGGACTGATGGGCGATGCGCGGGGTGGAGCCAAGGTGGGCGGGGTTACGGCCACGTGCCAGGGCCTAGCGCAAGAAAGAGAGGAAGGACACATTTTTGAAAACATTTTTGGGATGATTTTTACAAAGTGCTCAGGTCCTGTCCCACAGGACGGAGAGATGTCCCATAAGTATGGAGGAAAGGGGACTATGGTCTAGGAGTAAGGTGGCCACTACATTGAGTATCCTGGTTATTCTGATTTCTGAATTAAGACACTTGTTTTTCACGTCTTCCCTCACATAAATGGTTGTTCTTCAACACCCAAAACATAACACCAAACTAAATTGAACGAAGTTTAACAAGGCATTTATGAAAGTACTTTCTTTGTTTTATGTGTATTTCTTTTTTTGATCTTTTGCAATTGTGTTGTTCATTTTTAAGGGTGAAAAGCAGATAATGACCACCTGCAGAAACAAAAACAAAAATGATTGCAGATGCCTCAGTCCCACACCACTATAGCAAAACACTCAGCATGTTCAAATATATTGGCTTGCTGCTTTACAACATTTTGCTCTGCACTAGCTATTCTACATGGCTGACGATAGGCTGCACACTATGCCTAATGTCCAGTTCTGCTTGGCAATGTTGTTCATGTACCTGCCCTCTGGGAAATTGACCCCGCTTCCCACACACCCTGGAATGGCAGCTAGGAGTGACCCTGCCCTTTTGTGTGTAAGTACTACACCGTCACTGTGTAAGCAGGAATCGCTCACTGCATGGACACATCTGTGATTACACTGGTGCCACCATTCCCCTCTACCCCGGGTGGTCACTGACGCATTCTCATCATATTCAGTGTTATGGGATTGGGTGTGTGGAATTTGCCATGCACATGTTGATGCCAGGCCACCTGTAATTCCCGAGTAACATGGTACTGAGTGAATCCGAAACCCTCCTAACAGGTTTTGACCCAGGGCAGAAGGTGCACTCCACAGATTCAGCTGCTGCTCATGAAGCCCCATCAGGCACCTTAAAGTAATCCAAGAGGATGATGGCAAGGAGCAATGGTCTGTCTTCCCTGTACTTTCAGAGGGACTCTTAGATCTCCTTTAACCCTCATTATGATTTGTGCCTTCTTCTACTCCTTCCATCTGGCATTATATTAACAATGCAGTCTATTGGCTCTCGTGCATTTTGTTTACACACATCTGGTTGACCTCATTTAAAGTGAAAATCAAAACGATAGGGGACCAAATTGGCTTATGTGTAGATAGGGAGTGCTACTTCTAATATTAGCACTATTTAACTGAGACATAGATAAGCATATAGCTATGACGTAAGCATATAGATGTGAGCAAGACCAAGGGGATAGCTCAGGGGCAATGCGCTTGTCCTGGACAATGTACAGCAATACAAGTTTGAATCCCAGTCACACTGTTAGTGACTGGTCTCCAGTATTAAGCATGTTCTAAAAGATTGATTAACTAATTATCACCAAAACTTCAAGGACAACACATTAACTGAAATGATGCCATGACTAGTTCAAATATATTGTAAATGTAAGTTTATAATTAATTGGCAAACAAATAAACAATTGTATTTAAAAAAATATACATTAAATCCAACTAATCATTCACGTGTACATCTATCTCCCCTTGAGGAACATATTTCTAAAGGTTACAACTGCAGAAAATAAATTAACCATCTGTTTCGTAGAACAGACTGTAATACATGAACAACTTGCCTGACCTACATGGGGTTCCAATCCACATTGAGTCAATGATTATTACTCCAGGTGAGTGCTTCTTCAGGACCTTATAGGTTTCCACATTACTATTGTCATTCAATTTAGCAATTAAACAGGGTTTCATAAAGCATAATTTCCACGTTTCTTTAATAGAGGTATATAGGATTCATATTTGTACATAGGTTTTAAAGGAAGAAGAAATTCCACAGGAAAAGAAAAAGAAAACAAAATGCATATATATATACATGTTATATATATATATATATATATATATATATATATATATATATATATATATATATATATATAACAGCTGCTGCCTGCGGGTGCTATTGAAGACTACCACAAATATTTCATTAAACCAGTCATCCACAATCGATGCAACCAGATATCATAATGACAGTTATTGGAAAACAGAAAAGTGACTGGGTACTCAAACCCTTTAAGTGCAGAATGCAATGTATTACTTATCCATAAGACAATACAATCAAAACATGGACTTACAAAGCACAACGTCTTTTCTTATGGTGGAATATCACTCGCCACGCCACAGGGATATGATATGATATGGCATTTATAACGCGCCTGCATACAAGTCTTATAAATGCCATGTATAGGGACTTCATTGGGCTTCTTACGAATTCTGAACAACGGCTCTATTGTGTTTCTGCTGGTAAACTTTGATCTCTACGTACATGTCACCTGATCAGAGTTAGTTTTGCTTCATTACCTCTTGCAAATACGGCTTCCATTTTAACATGAAGTTAATTCGAATGCATGCAATGTCATAGCAATTTAACAATGAGTAATGACTAATGTCACAACTCATCAATATACATTTACTTGAGCCATATTCACACCTAGTTAGATGTTAACAATGGTATAATCCCATTTGCAAATACAACACACAATTATGTTTATGTATACAAACTCCATCGTTCACTATTACTACGTGACTCGCCAAAAGGAAATAGATCACCATTAGATCCACACATTACACATCAAATCACTAGAATTATGATTTTTATTTAAAGTCTTGGTGAATTGTGAATAATTTGATGATGGGTCGTATTTACTGTGCCTTTATGCTGTGCTTTGTAAAAACATTTCTGTTAGTCATTAAATATTTCATTCATTGTTCTAAAGCCTTACATTGTTTGGTGTAAATTGAACTTGGCATTAATGATTCTGTTTTTTTTTCTTCAAAGCCATTTTCAAAGCAAGCTGTAGATCATGTACAAACCCACTTAGCAAAGAAACAAGTGCCGCCTAGTCTTTTTCAGGTAAGTTAAACTTCACGTTTGCACATTCATATCACACATTTTACAATGTTGTAACTTCAAATGGACTCCTTTAGGTTCAATCCTTGATTTGATATGGGAAGGTAACTCTTTACGTGGATATCCAACACATGTTTCCTATAATGATACTTTATAAACCCACTGGTGGGCGACTTCAAATACGGAATTCTAAACCGAATAGGTCATTTGGATTTGTATATAGATTGCCAATACAGTGTTTCAAATGAGTACTGATCTCAGCAGTACATATATACAGACTGTCAACCCTGGACAACAGAGTGCAGCCCTCATAAATGGCTGCATCTTTTAAAGGCATTTGGAATTGTGTTGCAGGCCCAATGAAACACAAATATACAGACATGACGTAGTAGACTACAAAATAGACAAACACACCCAGAACTATCAGAGAACTTCTGTGATAGAGAAGACAAACGGAATGTAAGTGAGAGGGAGATTATACGGGAAGAGACATTTCGAGAGATGGAGAGAGGGAGAGAGAGAGAGAGTGTGTGTGTGGCAGGGGTGTTGCTAGGTCTGGGGGTACGCTAATGTTGAGAATGTCGGGACTCGGGGCTAGCTAGCCTTTTGGTTGTAGCTCCTGGGCTTCTATCCGGGGCTACAACCAAAAGACTGGGGGCTATAGGCCCCTCCGCCCCCCAGCAACGCCTTTGTGGGCATAGACAGGTGCCTGCATGTGTGAGAGAAAGAGAGAGAGATTACACACCTACGTGTTTTGGTTAACATTGATCAAATTACTATGTAGTGATTTAAATGTCATGGGCATGTGACCACAATCAAAAACGTGTTTGAAGGGTGTCCACCTGATCAATATGTTTGCTCTTCTGTGCCTCCTACCCCTGCGCCCCACATTCCTCGAAAGGCAGGCATGTGCATTCTTCTTAGACGAGCAGGTCGTATGATTAAAACATGTCCCTTCACTTTTTATAAATCATACTTATAACCACCAATATTACATTTAGAGTATTAACCTGGAGAAAAAACGTACTCCCAAAAAAAGTTATACCGTGCATGTTCTGGCATGGAAACTGTGTACACTAGTGCAGATTTACCAAACAGTACAATATCAACATATACTTGTGCATGGATATTCTGTGCAAATCATGGAAACATAACGCTGCAATGGAATTTGTGATAAGATGCCTGTCATTCATGATCCCCCACTGCGCACATGTGGGCACAAGAAAGATGAACCCAGAATGTCTTAACAGTTGTAATAAAGGGTGCAGAAACTTCGGTGGAAGCTGTGTTTCCAATTCTGTAACAGGTGCATGCAGGCATTCAATGATCCATCGGTGCTCTGTACAGAGAACGATCAGACCCTTGCTAAGAGTGAGGCAATTACAAGGGGGCCCTACGGAAGTAAAGGTCTGCTTGTATCAGTGAGTGCTATATTTTCCACTTGAAGCACAGGTTTGGATTACAATTAGTAGTTACAAAAAATGGATCCATCTGGATTTAGCTAAATGAATACAGGATTGTTTTTAATTGAAATAAATGCGAACCTTCCCACTGTTTATACTTACTAAAAGCAGAAGCATGTATGATGCCAGAACATGACAATTTCACACAATATAGAATTCATAAAGATAATTATCATCCTTCCTTGAACCAACTCCAAGTGTCTCAGTAGAGATAAACTGTCCCAGCTAGACTACACACGTGGCTTGTAAGGGGCTATTTTCAGAGCTCAAGTCGAGGGTACACCCACCTTATTCAGAGGGGGGGACTAAGTCGAGGGTACACCCACTTTATTCAGAGGGGGGGCTCAGTCCCCCCAGATAAAATGATAAACATTGAATGTCCTCTTTGAATTTATGAATTAAAGCCAACCTTGGGATCAAGCCGCAGTCGGTAGATTTGTAGGCCGGAGACTTCACCACTGCACTATATAATCCAATGAAAAATAACAAACAACTAAACCTGAAATGTCCCATTTCGTTACTTGAAGTCACAGGGAAAATATTAGAATAGGTTCTTGGAGTTTAAAACGTGCACATCTTTTAAAGTTTTCAAAAACACTATTAGAAGAAAATATCCTCTCTTGGTTTTGTGTGTGTGTTGATTTTATGAAAGACAAATGCCATTCGTCCTGTTCAATTTGGGTGGTTATGCTAAGCCAATTTAATTAAATGTGCATATTTCACCTTGATATGCTAATTTCTGGCGACGTCACATCTCATTGCGTTTGTTGATGAGTCCCCCCACTTTAATTTTTAGGACTTGACCCCTGGTATTTGTTATGATTTATTTTACCTTAGCATCTCCTCTGCGAGACTGGTCTCAGTTTGTTCCAATTTGAGAGCCTGTGGATTGTGAAAAAGAGAATTGAGAGGAAATTATACACATATCAAGATATTACCTATAATATGTCCAAATATAATGGGTCAGTCAAGGGAACCAAGCAATACACACAACAAGTTTGGACTACCTGGAAATGGCGACGCAAACGAAAATCAGTAGTATGTATTAACCTGAGGGCAGACTGCACTCACAAGTTCAAATCCCATGCAAGGGCTGACTGAGCCTTTCATCCTTATGAGGTTGATTCATCGAGTACCATAACATGGGATAAAAATAACACCTGTTTTTACTCAGTTAAAAACTGGAAGGGACCTGATATGCAGTGCTATATAAGCACACACATGATTGGTATTCTTCTTCTTCACGTAATGCCAAAGGAAACAACCTACTGAGTGAATATGATCCTCCAGCTTTTGAGCAACACTTTTGGGAGTCTCTAGTGCTGTCTGCAGGGAAAGAGATATTACTCCTGTACTTCATTGCCCGCTTACAGGCAGAACTGTTATCCTTAAAGGGGCAATGCTGACAGTTACACAGTCCCTACCAAGCTTACATTGAGTGTGGGGTATATCAGGGGATCCTCTGCACATGGCCTACACATGTCCTCTGGGTCCTGCACCATGCAGAGTGGGGTGTTCCTAGCCCCTTTATCCACACACCTCCAATTTCTAACACCTGGGAAAAGTCATGGCACTTTGTCATAGCTCCATCCCCCCATGGCCATCTGAATAGCATATACAGAAACATGTGGTCTCAGTGAGAAGCCAGTAAAAATCACACCCTGTTTTACATGGGCATATCCCATTCAGTGATAGGTATACATCATCTATAGATAAGTGGTACATTTATTCTTAAATAGAACCATATAATGCTCCATTGATTAATGGGCCTATGGGCCTAATATTGACACTAACTCTTATGGATAACAGTAGGTGTCCAACTGGTTTGCTTCTCTTTTGGTAGTCAAAGGCTTGTCAATGGCCATTTTGCTCCTGAGTTATATATTTGTGTATTTATTTATTTATTTAAGGAACAAATACTCTTAGAGACCTGTGCCAGATTAGGTTTTCATCACCAGTGTTTAATCAAAAAATTGCAATGTGCCCTTTCAGATGACATGTGTTTCGGGGGTTTGCCTTTATCAAATCAGGGCACGTCAAGGAAAGAAGTATAAAATAAATAAGCCTTAAACCGTTTTTTAAACAGAGAGAGAGATGAATAAGAGCGAATATAGAGAGGGATAGAGTTCCAAAGTTTGGAAGCAAGGACCTGAAAGAGTTGAAAGTGAGAGGCAACACAAAGAGGATTAGAATTTGAGAAGGAGTAGGGGGATAGAAGGACATCAAAGAACTAAGGTAAGTGGGAGCAAGTGCATGAATATTTTTTGAAAAACCATCAAAGAAAGTTAAATTCACACCACCGATAGACAGGTAACCTCTTCGGGAGATGCGCTAAGTTGGGAGTTAGGGGTGTCTAGTTTAGAGTGTCTGGCACATATTTGCTTCCTGCAGTTTTTCCTTGAAGTGCATCTCAATTCCGTTATAAATCCAAATATAGGGAATGCCTATAAGGAGATGCCCAATTCCCTTACACAAGGGACGTATCAATGGTATTCAAAGGGGATCGTTTAATAGAAATATGGGTGTTCAATGGGATAGAGCTCCTTAGCTCGATGACAAAAGAACAATGGAAAAAGTTGATAAAGATATGCGCTGAAAAAAGTTTGAGAACACCCAGCAGCACATTCTGAGGCTGTCTTCCCTATGACTTTATAGTGAGACTTGCATTGACATAGTATCCCCAAACGTTCTCAAGAGTGTAGGAAGGATGTACTTATGATTAGATGAAATCTTCTCCTGGTGAGAACTAGAACCACCTGGTGGTGCATAGACAGGCAGTGCACCGTCTACATGTGTTATTCATTAGTAAATTCTATGTTCATCTGAGAAGAAGATGGTTTAGTCCACACTTTCTTAAAATGGGGATTTATTTATGTATGGTATTGTATCATTTGTTAAAGAGGCAGGAAGAAGTTTGAGAGAACATGCCTGTGGTCCTCTATGACATAACTGCTATATTCGTCAGGGTGATATTTTAGACAATGTATTCTATAAATTAAGGTCTTTATGTATGTTATTTTAACATCTGTAAAGAATGATTGGTTAGGAGTTTCAAGGTGTCCAGCAATTAGGTTCTTTTATAACACATTTAATTATGTTAAAATGGTATGTTCCTTTATACTGTTAATGGGCAAACCAAATAAAATGTGTACACTGAAAACTCAATCATGCAAGGTAAGGAGACATGAGAGCAAGGGAGGAAGAGAGTAGACATTCTAATAGACAAATGAAGAATGAAGTGTAGCGGAAAATGACATAATTAGGCAAGTAAACATGAAGTGAACTGCAATAGTAGAAGCAAGATATAATCAAGGATTGAAGATGCAGTTTGATAGAAGAAAAAGTAAGTGACTGACGGATTTTCCAAATATTAAACAGCTGAAAATGACAGGAGTGGACCACAGATGACATTTGTAATAAAAATGAAAAGGAGGAGTCAAAAATAAACCCTAAACTATGGGCTTACGAATAAGTTGATTAAGGCGGAGAAATCTGAGAAGAAGCAGGAAACAATAGCAGTTTAGTTTTCTTGGAGTTCAGCCTCAGAAATTAGGAAGAAATTGCATAAAGCCAAGAAGAGAGTCGATGGTGGATAGAATTGACAAAAGTAGGGAAAGACAGAAGAATATGCGTATCATCCACATAAAGTAATTTGCAAAGAGGGACAGAAGTGTAGAAGTATAAATAGTGACTAAAACAGACCTAAGAACTGATCCTTGAGGGACGCCATGAGATAAACATAAAAGAGCAAGTGGTAGACCCCTTCCAGGAAACAGAAAAGACTGGCTAGTGAGATAGGAGGAAAACCGTGTAAAGACAGTACCAGATAAACCAAGAGAGGAGAGCATTGAAAGCATGGTCAGATGTTTGACAATGTCGAATGCGAATGCAGCACTGAGATCCAGCTCGATCAAAGAGATGAGAGTTTGAGGTACTGGGCAAGGCATATAGATTTAGAAACAGCCAAGAGAGTAGTTTCAGTAGAAAAGCCAGAGTGAAAGTCAGATTTTTGAGATGGAAGAAGATTGCTAAGAATGAGATAAGAAGACAATTGTGAATAAACAAGACATTCCAGAAGTTTGGGAAATATGGGAGAAGTGCAATAGGAAGAAAGTGAGATGGATAAGAAGCATCAAGCAAGGGTTTCTTGAGGAGAGGAAGAACCGTAGCTTGTTTGAAAGACTACATCCGAAAATCAGTCTTATCAAATTGGAACCTTCTACAAACAGAGGATTTTTGCCCCGAAAAGCCCAGATTTGCATTCAAAAGAAGCAAAAATCTAAAAGATTGCCTAGTACATACATACCCAGGCTCCATACAAAAATCCAACCAAACTATCCTGTGGGACCTTCCCCCTGTCATTGGACATCACAGATGTGGCAAATGCTCAGTCTGTAACCTCACGAAAGACCAAAAAACCATCTTGCTAAATGGCCTAGAATGGAAATACAAAACCTTCTCCAACTGCCGTACAAAGTGGAGTATATACGTCATACGGTGCCCCTGTGACTTACTATATATCGGCAAGAGCAAAAGAGAGGTGAGGCAACCTATTTGTGAAAACAGATCATGTCTAAAAAACGCGGTTGAAGATAAACCATTGGTTGCCCACTTCAGTAAACTCAAACATAAATATACAGACTTCCAGTGGGCGATCATCCAAACCATAGATGAAAAAGAACAAGGAGGTGACTGAGACCTAGCCCTGAGGAAATTGGAACAGAAATGGATCCACAGACTGGATACGGTGAAAAATTGATTGAACATTTGCATAGAGTGGAACCTCTTCTTCTAATACCAACCGATGTACACCTCCATAAAATTATCTCCCAGCACTGTACTTCCCAACCTTGCCCCTCCCACCATTAATCAATCAAGATGCAGAAAGTGGTACAATGAGGTTACAGCAAGGAGAAGCACGCCTGGTTTTTTAATACCATCTAAAACCACATCGGGCGTAGTGTTAAAAATATGTTTAAAAATGTTTTTTCAAAGCATCAAAAGTCTGTTTATCTAAACGTGAACATGCCTCTATGAACGAATATACATGTTCAGTTCTATATTGTTGAGATTCAAGCTCATAATGTATACTGTGTTGTGTTTGTGTTGGTTTCAAAATGAACACTCGGACTACACAGACCCCCTACATACATTGCAATTACGGGACTAGTTCCCCGCACACACAGACCACGCCTTCCTCTGACGCGATATAGCAACAGTAACTAAGCCATAAACACACGTAGGCTCTCACTTTCTCCTACCACGCACGCGCGGCAATTCCACCACTATTCGCTCGCGCATGCGCAAATCACTCGCTCTCGCCTTTTTCTAATAGCTTGCATCCCCCGGCATGACACAACGCATGCGCGGTGCACGTTCAGCAACAAACAGAATACACAGCTCACTTCAGGAGCTCTTCCCAGTACGAGAAGGTAAGCATACCGCTCTCTCCTTCGGGATACTACAAGTACTGGCACCATAGGGACTGTTACATTTGACTGTCAGCCCCCATATATAAGAAATTTTCGTTTCTCCTATAATAAATAGAGATGACCAAATAGGACACTCGTCCTCGCACAGTTAGCCACACTGTCTCACGATCTCGACACCGGTCAAATAATAAGTCACCAGCACTTATTTTTCACGTGCACTTTGTTGTCAATTACATGATACAAGTAGGACACTTTTCTCTAACACATGCTGTGTCCTACGTGTTGTAGTGGATGCCTCTTCTGCAACTCAAGAGAACGATCTCTACTTGGTCTGGCACACTTGGATCCACCATTCCCCACGCATCATTTTGCCCTGAGACAAAATACTGTTGAAGACAGGTATGTCTGAGCACTGCATCATGCATTTTAGTTACTTATCTAGCAGACCCTTTTAAACAACACACGTTCCTTTTCTTGTTCCTTATCCACAGTTTTTCTGAGCAACACATGAAAGACTACTCTATTCCTTCTCATTTTACAGCCCTGAGGAAAGCTATAGAACAACCCACCATCAACACCTGCGTTGTTAACATAGCTGGAAACACATTTGAGTGTCGACTCTTTTTCAGTGCATGTGCAGTAATATTGCACTTGATAACCTTGTTGTATTAACAATCATGTGTTGTTGACATTATATGCCGATACAATATAATGGAAATGCAATTTGTGAAAGTGGACTTTTAGTTTGTCTATCTATTATAAAAAAGGAAAAACTTGTTGTGTGTTAAATAAAGAAGTTTTAGCACCTGTGAAAAAGTGTTGTTGGGTTCTACTATAAGAAATACAAGTCCTACCAGTGTAGACTTGGTTTCATGTATGCCAGTGCGACACCTGTTAGTGTCTCAGAGGAAGAGGCAGCCAGAGTCCACCCCATTTTTCTGCAGTGTAAATTCGTCCTCCAGACTCAGGCCCCTCTATAAAACACAAAGAGGACCCCCCTTTTCCCTTTCTTCAAAACCCCGCCTGTTTGAAAGATACAAGAAATTAACCTGAGGATTTTAGGGACCTGCAGTGGGGTGATAAAGATAAAGGAAACAAGCAAGAGCTGGAACCCTTCCAGGAAACAGAACAATACCAGTGAGTGAGACAGGAAGAAAACCATTTAAAAACAATACCGAACAAACCAAGAGAGAAGAGCATTGAAAGCAGAGTCAGATGTTTGACAGCGTTGAATACGGCACTGAGATCCAGCAAGATCAAGAGATATGAGAGTTTGAGGTGCTGTTCATGACAGATAGAATTAGAGAGAGGAGCCAAGAGAGTAGTTTCAGTAGAAAAACCAGAGCAAAGAATATTGTTGTGAATACGAGTAGCAGTCAGTTGTGAATAAACAAGACATTCCAGAAGTTTGGATAAAAAAGGGGAGAAATGAAATCGGAAGAAAGTGCGATGGATCAGAAGCATCAGGCAAGGGTTTCTTGAGGACAGGAAGAACCGTAGCTTGTTTGAAAGATGCAGGAAATGAGCCTGAGGAAACAGAAAGAATAAATAGAGTGGTTAGTAATGAAACAAAAGCAGGAACAGTAGACTTAACCAAGGAAGCTGGCTGAGGATTTTAGGGACCTGCAGTGGGGTGATAAAGATAAAGGAAACAAGCAAGAGCTGGAACCCTTCCAGGAAACAGAACAATACCAGTTAGTGAGACAGGAAGAAAACCATTTAAAAACAGTACCAAACAAACCACGAGAGAAGAGCATTGAAAGCAGAGTCAGATGTTTGACAGTGTTGAATACGGCACTGAGATCCAGCAAGATCAAGAGATTGTGGGATGTTTTTATCCACGCATCCAAGCCCTACCTCAAAACTGTGCAGTACTGACATGGAAAACATCATGATGGCCAGAGCTTCCCAGAAAATGCACAGGGAAATGCATGAAGAATAGGCTGCCACTCCTTTTAGCCGATGTTATGGGCACAGAAGGACACTGCCTAAAACCACCATTGGACTACCCACACAGTAGTCTGAAACCATTGGGAATGGCAATGCTGATTGCCAAAAGCAAACCCATAACTGTTGGGAATTCATTTTCTTAAATCCCAAAAAGGGGTGCAGTACCAGTACTCACCACTATCAAAATGCCGGCGTTTTAAAACAACACCAGATTTTACTTTTTTTGTGTAAAACTGAATAAATGAACCCAAGGCAAGCCAAAGAAAGACTTACTGAGAGGTGGATCCAATGTAAAGTTATATTCTGAAGTGACTTGAAGGTTTATAACAAGACTGGCTGAGCTGTGGATTTCAGCAGTTTAAGTAAATTTGGACTGAAAGACACTAAAAATCTAAATGTTTAAAAGAAATGAATGACCTACTTTGAGTGTCACATAGGTTGCAATTGTTTAAATATCATAGTTTAAACTTAGAATCAGCATTCTAGCTGCATATGTAAACATTGTCTTGACTTAAACTGGGTAACAAAAAGTGACATTTTATCTGAAACCTGGCTTAAGGAACTGAATTCTGCCCACCAGCTACCCCCCATCAGGAGTGAAACTTGAGTCACAGCTGTGTTCCCAGGCCTATCTGCCTTTTGCTGGCCACACTAAGGATATGCCATCTCTCTGATAATTGAATTAAGGGGAGCCCCCACAGAATACAGGAGCTCTGAACAAAGCCCTGTCCTGACTCAGGCAAATGTTTTATTGGCGGGAGTCGTAAATGGAGCTTCCTCCTGGAAGGACAGGGGAGGAGCACTGCCTGTGAGAGCAAGCTGGCTTGGCAGAACTGGAAAAACCAGAAATTCAACCTTGTGCTGGGGGGAAACCACACCCCTTTGGGGCCAGAACATAACTCTAAAAAGATGGTATGTTCAGGGGGGTTTTAGCGGAAAAGAGGGTATTACTCTAAATGTATGCATGTTAAAAATCTGACACTTCATCAATTAATGTCCATACTCCTTGCGCACATGTGTGTAAATTTGGGGTAATGTCCGGTATTGCAAACCAGTTAAAAAGTGCAAAATATTGCCATTTCTGAATGCAAGCTCTCAGGAAGAGCAGATTTGGACAGGGTATACCTCCTGTGATATGTGATGGGTGCGTGTAATTTTAAAACAATATGTACCTCTGCAAATATGTATTTGGTTCAAATCTAGATTTGTGTGCAAGTTGACAGGAGGAGTGGACTTTCTGCAGGCTGTAAAATGACATCACTCTGACACAACTTAGCTCCCCCAATCAGGGGAGAAATGAAAGCTTGGCCAATGATACGTGGAGAGGGGTAGAGCCTAGTGATGCTGCACACACTCCCATTTTCAAAACACATAAAAGCAGACAGACAGGACAGATAGGGACCTTCAAATCCATTTGCAGCTGGAAGCTCTGCCGGAAAATCCATACTTTACCTCCATCAATCTCTAGAGAAAGCTGTGCAGAAAGATCCAGACTTCAAATCCATCAATCTCCAGAATCCAGAGAGAGAGAGAGAGCTGACCCAGATCACTGTGAAGTGCAGAGACCAGAGTCCAGTCTAAAATCTGACCAGATCCGTGGCGAGGCCCATTTAATTCAAGAATATAGTGTGAGTACCTAGCAAACTGTGCAGAACCAATCTCTTAGTTAAAATAATATAATCCAAGCTATTTTAATCTAAGTAGAACTGCCTCCTAACTGTCACCTGTCATTTGCAAAGCTGTCACCTGTCATTTTCTAGTTGCAAGCTGCACTTGTCTATTTGAACTTTAAAATTTCAAATCTGAAAAACGACCTTTATTTAATCGCTCATATCTCCGTGACCGTTTGTGCTAGAGACTTGCAGTAACTTTCCTCAGAAAGCTTAGAATCGTGGCTTTCCTACGAACCTAGAACCGCATTCCTACCCCCTATAGTTTTGCCGTAATCGCGAAAGACGCACTCGCGAATTTTGCCGCGATTTGCAAAATTTCTTCACGTGTGAAAACAGCAGTTTTCTTGCTTTCAGTTGCCAAAAATTTGTTTAACCTACCAATTACTCCTAGATCCTTGCTAAAGTGAGCCTGGAATAATATTAACTTGATACCACTCACCCTGAACCTCCTAGAGGGAATTAAAAGCATTTTAGTATATTTTTCACTTCATTGCCAGCACATATAAAAGCATTTTGGGCTTGTGTTTAAAACTCCGATCTGTAACCTAAGCTTGCCGGGGTGAACTGAATTACAGTTGATTGCATTTCTGAGAACTGTGTGCTTTCCTTCCATTTCCTTGCATTGCATAAAGGGGGAAGGGGATTGCCAGAGAAAAGTGATTACATTGTTTTGTTGAAATCATATTGAGTATTTTCTGTATTGCATTTTCATTCAACATTACATCCATCTGAACTTATATAAAGCATTCTCTACCACCTTCTTCTTCTGTTCCTATTCACAAGTGTGCTAGTGCCAGATTCTCTGTTGTTAATCTTTATCATATCAGATTAAGTGTGATATCCAATTATTAATTTATTATAAAGTGTGATATATATCTATATTGTTTAAATTCTCAAATATACCTTTTAACTTGCAAAACAGAACTACTTCTTGGCTCAGTGGGGTCAGGGGGATTCCAAGGGAGGGGTGTTATATAGGGGTAGTCATCCAGAACGCATGACCTGGACATAAAGATATATCAATAAGGGTTTCCATTCAGTATCCCAGACTAGGCATTGACTTAGCTGTAGTGTTGAATTGAATCCTCTTACAAGATATGAGAGTTTAAGGTGCTGATCATGACAGATAGTATTATAGAGAGGAGCCAAGAGAGTAGTTTCAGTAGAAAAACCAGAGCAAAGAATATTGTTGTGAATACGAGTAGCAGCCAGTTGTGAATAAACAAGACATTCCAGAAGTTTGGATAAAAAGGGGAGAAGTGAAATCGGAAGAAAGTGCGATGGATCAGAAGCATCAGGCAAGGGTTTCTTGAGAACAGGAAGAACCGTAGCTTGTTTGAAAGATGCGGGAAATGAGCCTGAGGAAACAGAAAGAATAAATAGAGCGGTTAGTAACGAAACAAAAGCAGGAACAGTAGACTTAACCAAGGAAGCTGGCTGAGGATTTTAGGGACCTGCAGTGGGGTGATAAAGATAAAGGAAACGAGCAAGAAGTGGAACCTTTCCAGGAAACGGAGAAAGACTGGTTGGTGAGAAAGTAAGAAAATTAGTTACTCTGTAGTTATTGTGCTGGCTATCGTCTTAATTAGTGGACCACCTGCTTCTGTCTTCATGCTAAGAAAATCATGTCTTGGTTCATATCCTCGTTCTAATCACTGACCTATTTCTCTTCTTTCTTTTCTCGCTAAACGCCTCAAATGGGCAGCATTTACTCAACTTTCTAGCTAGCTTAAAGTGCATACTCTTTTACCTTCTCTCCTGTCTGGTTTTCACTTGTCACACTCCACTGAACAGCACTATTACATGTTGCTACACGTACAACTTCTAATTAGCATACAAGCTATCATCCCTTCTTATTCTTAATTTCGTTGCAGTTTTAGACATAGTGGATCTATCTGTACCTTGCCCTTCTCTCTACTCTCTTGGTACTCACTCTGCACATTACTGGTTGTCTTCCTATCTTCACTCATATTCTCTGGGCTGGAGAATTCTACTTCCCCCTCGCACTTCTTTGTGGTATTCCAGAGGGTTCATCTGCACTACTTTTCCCTTCATAATATTCCTCTCTCCTACTCCTCTATTGTTTCTTCCTCTTGTTTCAAGTTGTTACTTTTTGTGTATGACTCCCACTTGTTCTGCTCCTTTACTCTCCTGTCTTTTCTGGCCATCTTCATGCTACTATACTCAATTTCTGATGCAAACATCTTTCCTGCACCTCCACCCTATTCGTGTCTTCATCTTCAGTGTATTATTTCCACTCTGTTTCCCCGGCATTTACTCATACCAAAGTGATGCTGTCAGTTCCAATTTCATACATCTGACATTTTGTTATTTTTCAGACACTATAATGCTTGTTCTGAATTAGTTGTTTTCTTATCTTGAGTATTACTTCTCCCTCTTGTTTGGCCTACCTCCAACTGTTCTTATTACCTTACAAGTGATCTTTAAGTTTGCCGTTTTTATTAATCTTTTCGCTCCCTCCATGATCTAATATTGCTACTTCTCTGACTTCTCTTCATTGGCTCCCTCTGCTGTATGCTACACACCTCGAATTCCCCTGGATCCTGTAGCTCTCTTTCTGCAACAACACACTGTAAAATGTGCCGTTCAAGGGGAAGACGATCTTCCAGATTGTGTGTAACAGTGGCACACAAGCTATTAATTTCCCAGGGTGAACATATTTTCCAAACTATACAGACGTTATCTGTAGAACAAATGCAGCAAACCATCATGACATGTTCCTCAGACATAATGGCACTATATTGACACCAAACGTGTTGGCGGTTCGGCAAGTGCCATCCTGATGTTGTCCTCCATTGTTAACCCTGCCTGACAGTGCCAGGCTCAGAGTTTCCCCACACAGAGGTCTTTCACCCTGAGTTGCTGCCTGGTTGTGTCAACGATTTTAAATCGCCTGCAACCCATCTGTGACCAGGCTGTAGCTCAAGAAACTCAGATTTGCAAGACAACTTCGAAAAATAACTGACTTGTAAAGGTTTCCAACTCAGCACATTAACTGAAGATCTTGTGTCAGATTTCACCAATGCCTGCGTTGTGCAGATGTTTTTTCTGCACCCCAAACCTTCTTCACCACGAGCAACCATGGAGGATGTGTAGGTCCTTTCAGAAGTTCTTTGTGGCCATCCCAATCTATCTATAATACCAAAAGCCATAAGGCAGATGGGGTAAATGATAATCTGCAGCTCAGTCTTCGGCTGCATTCCTTTTCCCTTTTGCATCAAAGAGCTGCAGCACCATGTTGCTTTTAATTGTATATGAAGCCCTTCCTTTCTGTGACATAATCCTGTTCATTGGTTCCTGCAAACTCTAATACACATCCTAGACAACAGTACATGAGACCAAGGTGAACACGCTAAATGATTTGCCACATGGTTCCATTTGTGATGTCATCTTTGATGTTCCGGGTGTTAGTGTTAGCAGTGCACGGTGGCACGAGTTATGGTTGCTTATCTTACCATAACTGCCGAATTTCAGGGGTTTTTCGGTTTTACTTTGAACCATAACATCCCTTTAACAAAGTTTTTTTGCTGAATTTGATAGGTTTTTAGTAGCGCAACTTAACCATAACGTCCCTTTTAACAACGTTTTTTCATTGAATTTCATAGGTTTTAGTAGCGCAACTTAACCATAACGTCCCTTTTAACAACGTTTTTTTACTGAATTTCATAGGTTTTTAGTAGCGCAAGTTAACCATAAACTCCCTTTAACAAACTTTTTTCATTAGCACGCAGACAATATACAAAGATGGAGTGTAAAAAGCAATTTCTCAGGGATGGCTTTACACAGAATGTTGCAAAGTAAGAATTTATGCTCGTTCACAGTGAAGGTCAGCTGCTTCCATTTTTTGCTCGCGGGCCGGAGTGGCCCACGACTCACACAATAAGGTTCTATTGTTTTTTGACCTTGACAGACAGGGATCGTGCCAAAAGACTTCTTTTGAAGGAGGGGTGCAAAAACGTAAGAGACGATAAGGATGAAATTTCTGAAACGAAACCGCTTTTATATATTATATCACTATGAGAAAGATCGTTGGCACAGACGGAGTCGTATTTAGGGACTGCATTATGCGTAGACAATGGAAAATGCCAATATAATGTAAGTAACCCTTTAAATTATTTTATACCGGAATATAATAACAATAGCGTGGCGTTAAAGCCCGGTTAAGTTGTACTTGTTCATTCAATGTGGCATATTGTTTTGTACAGCGCACTATCACCGCCGAAGTGGTCCGCTGGCGCTCAGACGGCTCTGAAAAAGGCAGAGGAGAGAGGGTGGGTTAGTGGGAATAAGTTAACATACTCCGTTGCACTATCCTCGCTAGCAAATAGTTTCACGCCCTAATAAATAAAATGAATATTTTTAATGAAGATCGGCTTGTGAGACTAATTTATGTTTTTAAAACAGATACATCCTTCCCTACTGTCAATGCCACGATTTTCAGACCCCGGCCGACGCATTTTTTAACTGCCAGGTGCAGCTCCGAGTAAACAACTTCATGACCGTCACCATTTTATGGGACAATCGCCAAGGACCAATATGCCCTTACGCGGTACTAGCGGCTAGAAGCAACATACGAACCGTTATGGTGGTCCAATGCCTCGTTGTTGGAACAGCCTTCCGATTATCAGTGCGACCACAGTCCTTCTTTTATCATAAACCAACACCCTGTGTAACGCAAAAGAACAGCGCGTGATTCAAGATGAACTTTTGCAGATCGACAGCAAAGACAAATGCAAATCGCTGAATATTCTCTAAACATTTGATGTCAAATAAATGTACTTTACGAAATGTACAAGCTTGCTGTTTCCTTTTAAATCACAGTTTCATATTCCGAATTGTGGCGCGCTGAGTTGTGAGAATATCTGTGTTGTTTTCTGGATTCTGAATGAAGTCGCGTAGGAGCAGTGTTGGCAACTCCTTAGTAAGAAAAGTAGCTATTGGCCGTCATAAAAGTAGCTAGAAGTAGCTAAATGACTTCATAACCTAATTTGCATAATTCACCAGGTGCATGATGGGTGGTTGCCGAGGGCATGGTTGTTATAGCCTCTCATTGAGCTCACCCCTTTTTTGTAATGAACGTCGCGAATGCACAGATGCAATCTCATTACATCCATATGCATAAATTCACATGCAAATGCACTAGTATTTAAATAAACCCCACAATGATTAGGTTGTTCTGTTGTCGCTTCTTAAACGTGTACTGCCATTTTTAATATGCTAGTATTTTATAATCCATAATGCCTTGTTGTTGGAACAGCCTTCCGATTATCAGTGCGACCATAGTGCTTCTTTTATCATAAACCAACACCCTGTGTAGCGCAAAGGAACAGCGCGTGAGTCAAGATTAACTTTTGCGGATCGACAGCAAAGACAAATGCAAATCGCTGAATTCTCTCTAAACATTTGATGTCAAATAAATGTACTTTATGAAATGTACAATCTTGCTGTTTGCTTTTAAATCACAGTTTCATATTCCGAATTGTGGCACGCTGTGTTGTGAGATGATGTGTGTTGTGTTCCGGGTTCTGTGTAAAGTCGCGTAGGACTGGAGACGACTGGGCGCATTTGGCTACGCACCCTGTAACGTCACGGAGAGAGACGGGGAATATGAATGCTTTGATAATGTCAGGCTTAGGGGCGGGAGATATGATTTAGTGTTGCAAAAACAGGTCAGCCAGGTCGATGGGGCAAGTGATAGGATTATCACATAATGTCGGCGCACAGCAGCCTGATTTATCGTTTGTTTAGTGGACAAAAAGTCGGGTAAGGCCCATAGGAAATTGTAATGTCAGCAGACATAAGGAGGGTTCTTAGAACACTTTCAACCTGACAACGAACAATACGAACAGCGTTCTCAGAACACCCCCATTTTGTTTAATTGCAAACATTTCAGCAACGCGAATGTTCTTAGAACACATTCAACTTGCCAGAGTACAAGAAGGACAGTATCCTCAGGACACCCCCTTTTTGTTTATGTACCAACATTTAAGGACACTGCGAGTGTTCTTACCTCAATTTTAGCTTGCTTACGAACAAAACGGACACATACTCTGTCCTCGGAACACCCCACCATTTAGTTTATATAGAAAATTTGAGAACAGCCGTGTTTTCCGCAGACAAATCGAACACAACAAAAGCATCTAGCACATAAAAAAACAGAACATTGAACCTATCTCATACTCCCCCACCCTCCCCAAACACTCTTACACACCAACACACTCCACTAAATACAATTTTTAATCCAAGTTTCACTGCGCTGTCCGCGGTCGTCTGCGAATTCAAGATGGCGGGCGCCACAGAAAATCTGACGCACTTCACGCACCATGCCGTCCAATCAGCAAACATGTTGCATGTCCGCAGGCATCACGCAAGCCGCTCGGCCAATCAGGGCACTGTCCGCGGAGCGAACCGGGAAGTCCGTCCGCGGAGCGAACAGAGATATCACTAATTTTTTTGCCTTACATTTTGGTCATTTAAAAAAAAAATACTGGACGGATTTACACCAAATTTGCAAAAGCACGCCTTCGGGACCAAGCCCCCGCTCCTGCCACAAATTTGGTGTAAATCCGTCTAGCGGTTTGGGCTGTAGGCGTGTGCAAAGTTTTTTCCCATTATGTCTATGGGAAAAAACAAAAGTTTTGGGACCCCCCCCTATAACTTTGCCCCCCCTGGACTAAACCTCTCCAAACTTTGCAAAAGAATTCAGAGTGGGCCATATACTTTTTATGCAAAGTTTGGTGAGGAGTCGTCCAGAGGCAACGAAGTTATAAACCACCCAAAAAATGCTCTTCCTATGGAAACACCAACTTAACCATAACTAAATGGACACTACCGCATCCATGTAATATATATATTTATATATATTTTAAATCATTACAGCAATAATATATTTTAACCATTGTGAAAACGAAAATGAAAACCTGTTACTACACGATGACCGGCCCTATAAAATAATTGTGATATCTCTAAAAAAGTATTCGCTTTAATACACTATGTATGGAAATTCACACATCTCAAAATGGCCGCCAGCATTCAACATAGAATGCTTATGGGGTATTTCAAGAGTTGAAATAGAAGAAGGACAAAATGTGTTGGGCGGAATCATAGAGATCGAGCCCTTCTGTACTTAAAAGCAGTTTGCAACCTCATTATATTGTATATGTGAGCAAGCAACGGGAGCGTTGCGAAACGCGTCGTGAGTTTAATGCCTTGAATAAAACTGGATATGGCATAAGAACATTTGGCGAATGGTGAATTGATTTATTTCTTGGAGATCCATACTGGCGTCCTAACCGCGAAGAGTGCTGTCCTTATGTGGAGAAGTGCAATTACTTTTCCCCTTGCTTTACAATATATATATATATATATATATATATATATATATATGTATATATATATATATATATATATATATATATATATATATATTGCCTTAAAACAATTCAGAGTACAGACAAGTAAATAGTGTTCAAACGATTTATCAAGACAATAGGTTTGTCAGGTGGCCCGGAATTCTTATCCATGTCTCTGGACTTACCACAGTGTTTATCTGCGTCTTTGTGAAAGGTGCTTTTTTCCAGGATGCTGTGCTTCCCTATAGCTATAAATCGTCACGTTGCCTTCCTTGCCTTCTCGGAACTCTGACTCCATGGTCCAGTACGTTGCATGTCTCTTTATGTTCACTTTGTCACTGGTCTCTAGGACCTCTAATACAAAAGTTCCCCCATGCAGCGTTTCTCTTTATTTTCACCTTCTCGTTGTGCTTTAGAAACTCTGACAGCACGTTCTCACAAGCATCAGTGTGCTTTAATGTCACTTGCGCAGTGTGCTCTAGGGACTCAGTCGCCATGTTCAGGCACGTGAAACATATCTTTATGTTCTCATTTTCAGTGTGCGTTAGCGACTCTGACCCCACGTTCCAGAATGCTTCAGGACTCTTCAGTTTCAATGGAGATCTGATACCAATACATAGGATCAATCTTTAGTGAGTTCCATCTGCGGTTTGGATCTGAGCCACACCAAAGACTGACCTGGTATGCTTCCTGAGTATCATACCAGTCTTCTTCTAGCAAGGTGCTCATGTCCCTCTTCCTTCCAACACAAGGATTAGGCCTGTCATAAGAGGGGATAAGGTTTTCCCTTTAATGAATACAATCTAAGTAAAGGGAAGATATAAAGTCCATTGGCTGTGGGAATAGATTCTTATAGCCAACACAATGTCGTATGCGTCGTGATCAGAATCCAATGTTTATTCCGCGCACTGAGTTATCAAGGAATGTTTATGTCATGCCACAGATTGCAGCTAATGCTTTGTGTGAAATAGCTTATGGGACCAAGTTCAGCTTTGATTCTTGATGCAGAAATCATTTGGAGGCCTTGACAACAATTCTAAAATCGTTCACTTGAGTTCAAAATTTAGAGTCACTGGAACTCAAATCATGTGGTTCCGGCAGAAAGCACTGGGTTCCTAAAACACTGTTTGCTTGGAGCATCCACATCTGCCTTGAAAATCTATCTAGTTTCCTGCCTTAAGAGAAGGGGTTATTTTAATATAGCTAAAAGTCTGCAAGAACATGATTAGTATGAGTGCGTCATGTAAACAGGGACACCATGGCACAGAGCTACTAATAAAGGTGCAGCAAACACACTTCTTGACCCATCCTGATCCTAGCATGTGATGAACCTGACTCACAAAAATAAGCTGTGCCCAGGAGAGGGGTAGGCTACAAGTGCACGGGTTCACAAAACCTCTCTTTTTCATATTTATGACATTTTAATTTATTTTTTATATTTTTAAAGAGCCCAAACCCTGAGGCACCAGGGCGCTGTTGCAACCACTTACATGAAATAAACTTAGCGGATGCAGTGTCCAAATTGACATGGGTATAAAAGAGATTGTCAAGAGACAGGTGAAAATCAGAGTGAGATGTATACATTAAAACATGGAGGGCCAGATATAAACAGTTTTAGGTGCCGTTACATAGGCATGGTTACGGCATACAGATATGCATTAGACACCTGCACACCTCTTAGTGGAGGTTTTAGGTTAGCCTTCCTGTCATGTTGGTGTGAGGGGTGCATTGCTAGAAGTTCTTTTTTTTCTTTTTTTAAATGTGCATACGTTTTTAGAATTGGAAATGGAAAATATATCAATGCCCATATGTTGAATGAGTGTGCTTCATATTACAAACATTTATTTGAAAAAGGCCTGCGTCCAATGTGCTTTTTCCTGTTTCAGGCCTGTGGCATGGTGTTCTAGTCTCAGTGGAAGCCAGTCTGACACTTTTTAATATCTCCGGCAACACCAGAAGTGCAGAAGGCACACTCGCTTTACTTCTGGAACTCATGCATTGTTTGTCAGGGTCGCCTGAGTGTGACAGATCTAAAAGAAACTGGCCCATAAAAGAGCTCGTTTTCCAATTCCTATTGGGGAAGCTAATCAGATCCGTTAAAATGGTCCCAGCATTACCTGAAGGAAAGCCTACAGACATTGGGGATCCGAGCTTTGTTTTTCTTTCTAGACTCTTTGAAATTGGTCATGGCCACCTTAATTGAGCAAATGGGATGTAAGTATTCATTGCAAATAAAGATTGTGAAATATTTTTTCTAATGTGACTTGATATCTTTCTTGTTTTTTTGGAGCTGCGTTATTTCCATGCTGTCATATGAATGGTGAGACATCTAGGGAATATGGAGGTTTTTCTTGATGTGACAATTAAATAAGAAAAGTTAATCTAAGCTATGGGTGTCTGTTGTGAATATGGATTCATATGGCCCTAACAATTTCAAGCATATTTTGTCCAGTCGACACTGAAGAGTGAAATCCAGTCGCTCTCTCAGATATGCACAATACACATGTATGTGAAACTATGCATACAGTGAATTTCAGAGGACATTATTTGCATACTTTGTGTTCGAACCAGACTGGGGTTTTACTGTTTAGAGGAAATGACAAAGCCTGGCCCCACTCCCCGTTCTGTGACAGGTAAATCTCTGTTCCCATCCTCCCTCTGACTCTATGGTCATTGGAAAAAAAGGAGTATGTACAATGATCGTGTTTCATATGTTTTTCTTTCACCTTGAATCTGATAGTTGATATCACGCTGGTGCAATAGTTCAGTGATGTACATGTCTGTTGATAAGAGTGGGTGCACCCTGGATGTGGCGGGTTTGAATCCCAGTCGGGCTGTTCTGGGGTCAATAGAGAGAGTACCTTATATTAGGTAATACTAGCCACAGTTACATACAGCAGTAGGAAATCCACACAACATCCACATATACCAATCCTCAGATGATAGACAGAGCTGCCCCATGATATCTTCCATCAAATAAATCCACAGGATCAAGGCCTGCCTCACATTGACCCAGTCCTGAAGCTCGCACCCCCCCTCCCCGACACTGAATTCCTACTGCTGACCAACAACACCAATCACCCTGACATTCATACTTGGCTCTCTGCTACGACCCTGAAGGGCTTCACACCTGCGCCAAGTCCTTGGGTATGACATTGACAGACACTTCTCCTTCAAACAGCAGGGGCGTTGCTAGGGGGGGGCTAAGGGGGCTATAGCCCCTGATCTTTTGGTTGTAGCCCCGGATAGAATCTCAGGAGCTACAGCCAAAAGACTAGCTAGCCCCCAGTCCCAACAGTTCCGACATCAGCATAGCCCCGGGTCTTTTCCAGACCTACCAACTCCCCTGAGCACATAGCAAGGAAAACACATGCAGCTTGGTACCAACCTTCTTTCCTGCAGAAAATCACGCCTTTCATCCCAGAAAACAACTTCAGACCGGATGTTTAAGCCTTGGTCCTCTCCCACATGGATGGTGCAAATTGCCTTCTGGAAGGCCATCTAGCAACTATCCTGGCACCCGTGAGAAGTGTCCTGCATGCTGCATCATGGATCATCAAAGGAATCCACAATTTCAATCACATCACCCCTACCCTCAACCAACTGGCTCCTGCTGAAAGCATGTATCATCTTGAGACACTGCTGCATCATCGTGAGGCTGTGACACTGAAGTCCTCAAGCTACCTTACTGTGAAACTCAGCATCTCTGGAGGCCTACGATTCACTACAAGTATGGCTATGTGCAAACTTCAAATCCACTGGTGCAAAAAGGAAAGTTTCAGAAGATAGTCCTTCTCTGGCTATACCCCAAGACTCTGGAACCTCATTATCATCAACACCAGTCTCATCCCCTTGCTTTTACATTTCAGGAAGAAGCTCAAGACGCTCCGCTTTCAGGAATGGCTCCTCCCTAACACCTAGGTCCACACCCCACTCTCCCCACCCTACCTGATCCTGAGTGACCTGCTCACCACTGTTTCCTCACCTGGTTACTTGTAGATACCATGGTGCCAAATTACCTTCCCTCTCCCGTTGTTAGCTCCCTGCTCCCTTGTATCTATGTGCCCCTTGCTGTCTCCTTCCCCCTATTATTGGTAAACTTGTGTCCTGAAGCAAAGTTAGCGCTTAATAAATACTGTCTCTCATTAAAAGGTCGCCGGTACCGGCGGGTTGCCAACAACCTTGTAACACATTTCCCGCCACCTGATATCATGGTGCCACCGGGACATTACAAGATGTGGCGGCCTGGGATGTCAGGCAGCTGGAACTGTAAGTCCCATTCCAGGACTCTACGGGAATGGAGATACGGAAGCACCAGCACCGTTGCTAATGGTGACAATGCTTCTGTGAGAAACATACCTGCAGGGGCTAGTTCTCCCGGCAAGTTAGACCTGCTGGGAGATCCGGCCCCTGCTGGCATTCTTGTATTCTGGTGGTCCAGAAATGGGTGCCGGTACGTTGCTACTGGCACCCTTATTTCTGGACCACCAGACTTATAATGAAGCCCACTGTCTTAATAATAATAAAAAAAATAATAATAATAATAATAATAATAATAATAATAATAATAATAATAATAATAATAATAATTAGAGTAATGTAAGCTCTGTCCACATGAAGTGTGGAAATACACAGGGCCTTATTACAAGTGTGGGGGTATTTTGCTAGTAAATCTGCTGAAATACTGCCACATGGAATTACCGTTACCTCCACTTGGTCCTGAGGATTAACCGCAGGATTGCAAGGGGTGGCAGGCGGTGTAAATCCCCATTTTTGGAATCCATCAGTCGCCATGGGGATTTCAGCAGAATTACCAAACGGGGAGAAGGCCAGAATACAAGTAGGAATGGGGAAGCTTGGGTTCACTGTTTGTAGTGTTGTACAGAACAGAATTCTGGAATGCGAACGTGGGAAGGCAGATTCCAGTAGAGAATGGAGAGAGCGGGAGCAGCAGTTGGAAATGGAGCCAGTAGTCTACTCCGTTCATATCCCCTTAATTACTCATGTAACTTAACTTACATTCATCGAATAAAGTTGATGGCCAAACACTTTTGTGTCGGCAAGTACTTCACTGTTGCAACATCTGCTTACCCCCTACCGGGCAGCTGCCATTCATTATTGTGTCAAGTAATCCCTTTGGCTGTGGGTCGTGCATAAGATCAATGGTGTCTCTGCTACTGTGAGTGCCGAATGGCCATATTAAAACAGGGGCGTAGAGGTTACCATGACGACCAAAGCGTTCACAGTAAAGACTTCTAGCAGCGCAAAAATGCGGTCTATGGTCTTTGGTATCACAATGTGTTATGCAATCTCGCAAGTGTCTTTGCATTTTTGAGCAGTGCTTTTGCTTTTCTGATTAGGCACCCTTGCAATCATGACACGATCCGAGAGAGCATCACGGAAGCTTGTTTCTAAATACAGATAAAGCAACCAAGGTTCACAACAATATGATTGGGCTAATACATCTACTTTTAGCCAAATTACTTTAAAGCAACACTACCATTTGCGTATCAACTAGCAAGAATCATTCCTTGCATACACCTGTTTGTAAATATTCTAAGCCGTATGCAAGGCTTTTTTCCTCCAGCAGAACAGTCAGCACATATATGACCGAGAAACACGTGTCGAGGAATTCCATTTATGTTGCACTATTAGCAAAGAAGACTACAATTTTATTCTGACAAGGTTTTTTCAAAAAATAAAGTTTTGGAGAGATTTTTTTCTCCACAAATACTACTAAATGCCAAACCTACTCATTACTTCAACTAAGTGACAATTTGAGATGGGCGCAATGTATTCGGTATTCCGCTTCTTCTTTACAATCATAATTTTCAATTTTTCTGATCAGCCTCAGCATTAGGAGCCGACGTGCAGCCCTACTCACAGCAGCAATTCAGTTTGATTTTTTCACAACACTCAAACGATATAAGGTTCGCCAATTAGTTGTGCTCAGACTGAATTTCTCTTGATACTCTTGCAATGATGTCTGTAGAAAATCGAAGTGCGCTTTTTGGTGTTAAACTGGGGGGCTGTTGTTGCTGTACTACACAATTCTGACTGAAACAGCTAGTAAAGCACCTCTTAAGCATTAGCCGAGGCAGGGGGTAGTGGGCACCACGCTGGAAAGAGGGCGCCTAAAGCATAGACTTACTGGTAGGAGTCAGGAAATGACTGGGTGATTCTAAGCCGTAATAATATCAATACAGATATTTTTCAAGCAATGAAGGATGCTGAATTATAATTGGCAACATAATTCTAGCATCTTGAGGTTAACTTCCTGCTTTTGCAGCAGACTGCACGTGGGCTTTCATAGACCGAATCCATTTAGTCATGCGATAGTTGTCATTCTGAAATCCTGCATTTCCCAAACAGAGCAAGATTCACGCCAGGAGTCTGACTGAGGAGAGGAAAAGAAGATGTTATCCACTTTGAAGTCTGAACTCCCAGCGCTGGGATGCATTTCAATTGCCTGCCTCTATTCTACGGAAGGCAAAATGGCAGTACACTGGCGGGCGTGCAGTCGATTTCCACCACATGAGTTTGTGTGGAGAGGCTGCAACAGTGGTGCGCTTTTTTTTACGTTCTTGCTGCAGAGTTACTCCATTGAAAACGTTGTTGACGGTAACACTATAACAGCAGCGATATTATCCAGCAGCAAAAGGGCTACAGGGCTGGATAGTGCATTGGGGTTTGGAAGTGCAAACTGTCCTTATTGCCTAATATTCAGTGGCACTCTTTTTATTATTTTTTTTATTTCATTTTGATTTAGCTGAAATTAATCAACTTTTCAAAAAAATATTTTGTTTTTATTTACAACAATATACATCATTATTATCACATTTAGAATTCACCATAATTATATACAAATATTGATTATGCAGGTTCACAGGAGCATACATTCAAAAATTCAAACATACATTTGCACAAAATTACACCTAATATTCAAACACAAAATGAGCCTACATACAGCCATTATTAAGTACAATATAAAATAAAGTTCGAAACACAACACACGGTTTCATGTAATACAATGTGTTTACATTAGTTTAGCTCATACAATAAATAAAATTTTCATTAAAATGTTCATTTAAAAAATGATGATGTTTGTTATTAACATACAAAGATTTTGGCTTTACAAATTTCAATAAAAATAACTATGTCCCTGCATCATATCATATTCGCTACAATGCAAAATAGCGCTGAGTATACATATTTATAAACATCTTCTTAGATTTCACTATTATTGGATTGCAAATACATGTATCAAATTTTACGTTACTTAATTGTCAAAGTCAATTGAATCACAAATGTCCATCGAAGATATGTAAAATATATTGCATTATATACCACAATCTTAAGGATTGGTACTCTTCGAAGGATACTCTACCAAACCCCAAGTGATCAAGTGCTCAATGCCAATGCAGAGAAAATTCATTGTTGCAGTTCTAATACTAGTTGACAGTGTGGACAGAATAAGTTGCCATCTACTTTCTGTATACAAAGAACCCAAATATGCATAATGTTTTCCAAATAATGTTTGTCTTAGAGTAACCAATGCTGAGCATTTCATAATTAGATGCTCTAACGTTTCCCTGCACTCTGTCATTGCAAAAATGACAAATATTTTTGCAAAGTTGCAATCATTTCTATCTACTAGTAAATCTCGAGTGGGCCATAAATTGAGTTTCATATGCAGAATAGATGATCTTATGCTAGGTGAGGGATAGTGGAGAAGGTATGTTTCCATTATACAGTATTTTTTATGTGGAGAAGGATTTTTTGCAAAATGTTTATATGTTAAACAGATTATTCTTGTTTCTATCCAGTCTGCTTGATAGATTTTCAATTTAGCACAATCTGGATTGGAGACGAGTACTTCCAATGACACATCTGCAATGGCCAATGTTCTATAAATGCTCAAAGTCCACACCTTTGGAAATGTGTGATAAGAAGAGAATATATAATTTGCGAGAGTTCTCAATACAGTCTTGGATTTTTGATATACTAGACATTTCCTACACAGAGCACAAAGACGCCAGCAATACAGTCAAGCCTAATTCATAACATAGCCATCCCACCGGAACACACTTTGGTAATTGCAAAACCTTCCTCCAGTATTTGCCCTCAAGTTTATCAAAAAAGGTTTTTGGCAAAATGCTTCTAGACTCCAAGCCATACAGAAGGACCGGTGTTACTTTCATAAGTAATATAGCATAGCTGGACTCAAGGAGAATTTGCCATATCTATATGTAATAATCTTTGTCTGTGATATAGCAGTTGTTAATTTACGCTCTTATAACTAATTATGTTCTGCATGCTTCATTTCATGATCAATTGTTATACCCAGGTATATGTACTGTAGTACTATGCTTAGTCGAGTATTATTAATCGTCCCTGACATCTTACCTCGCACAGATTTTATTGGCTTACATATCATAACCTAGGTTTTCTGAGTGTTAATGACCAATTGATTTTGATCGAGATAGATGGTAAGTGCAGTCATTAGTCTTTGCAAGCCTATTGGTGTTTTCGAGATGAGAACTAAGTCATCTGCGTAAAATAGGGCCTTAATTGGGACACCATTTGGTTTTGGAGAGTCGTATAATAAATTCTCAAATGCTTCTCCAACATCATGTATGAAGAAATTAAAGAGGGCTGAAGCAAGGATACATCCCTGCTTCAGCCCTCTTGATGTTTGAATTGCAACTGTTAATAGTCCCTCAGTTGACATTCTGATCTGCACCAAAGTAGTGGAATGAAAAGCATAGATAATATCATAAAGAGTTGAGGGGCAACCTGCATTCGAGAGCTTTGACATAAGAAGGACCTGTGATACTGAGTCAAAAGCCGAGTGAAGGTCAACAAATGTGAGATAGATTGGCTGTTTCATAAGGTTATCTTGTTCTCTGATCATGTTGAGGCTTAACAAATGTATACCAGTACCCATACCCGCCACAAAGCCGGTTTGTTTTGGATCACAGTGATGATGCACGTCAGTCCGAGCATTGAAGTCTCGCAAGATTAAATGTGCGAAGACCTTGCCTGCCGCATCTTATAACGCTGTTGGTCTGTAATTAGAGGGTATTAATTGATCACCCTTTTTAAAAATAGGTACAATTACCAGTTTATGCCATGATGCTGGGAGAGTACACTTCTTAATTATGTCCTCTAAAAGATTATACAATATGATTGCCCAATTAACTGAATTAGCCTTAAACATGGCATTACTGAGTCCATCTGGACCAATGGATCTTGGGCCACTTAATTTAGCTATCCGATCTTCAATATCTTTAGCCGAATGGGATAAAAACCAAGGATCTGTCGGATGATGACAATATTTCATATTATCAAATTCGGCATTAGCGTACAATGAGCTATAATGTTGTACCCATTGATGTTCCATTACCCAATTCGTTTGGCTTTCCAGTTAGACTTTGTGGCCGGTGTTATTTATAAGTTGCCATGTTTGTGAGGAATTCTTGTCATGTAGGGATTTCATCATTGCCTCACTATCACATTGGAAAAGCCAGGCTCTTCTCCCTCCGATCCAGTTCTGATATTTACATCTAGCTGATTTAAGAGCTAAGGGTCTCTGTTCCAATGGAAATTTGGCAATATCTTGTCTGTCTCTTTGCCAGATCGCTTTCCTTGCCCTTACTTCTGGATCATAACTATGTTTATGTGAGCAGGCCTTAGCTGTCATAACAGTAGAGTTGAATTCCTCTACAATTTCTGTATATTGTCCCAGTGCTGGGATTTGATGATGCATCAACAATTTATTATTCAAGAGTTGCAAATCTCTCTCACACCAACGGAATCGTGTCTAAGCGTTATTAATAATCAACGCAGGTTTGTTCCATTGGGAGTTCGAACTCATGGGGTTGACATCCCAGGTCCATAACAATGAGAGTAGATTGTGATCACTCTGAGGTTGATTCACATTTACAAATGTATCCACCATGGGGAATAGATAGTTGATAACATAAATATAATCAATAATACATTTTGAATTCCCTCGCTCCCAGGTACAGTGAGGGGGAACATCATCCATTGTGGTTCCATTTACCATTCTAAAATCACGTTCAGCCATAAGTGTGATCCAATGGTTAAAGTCCAGCTGTTTGACTTTTGTGTTGGTACCAATACAATCTAGATTAAGATCACCTATGATGATTGTAGTAAATATGTTCTTAGTCATTAATATGACATCCAAGACCGATATACGTGCCTTGTAGAAACAGTCATCTGCTATCCCCGTAGGATTTCGATAGATATTTAAAAGAGCTATTTTACAATCACCATGGGCGAACTGAACCAATTGTAAAAAAAAACTTTGGTGCCAGCCAAGGCTAGATAGTCAAACTAGAACTTTGTTTCACGGCCACTAGTAATCCAGAAGTTGGCCTACCGCTAACAGATGATTTAGCTTTTAACAGTAAAATGTCATGGTTATCCCAAGTTGGTGTACTCATAAAGCAGGTTTCCTGCAGTGCTATGATGTCATATTTATTTAAATGATTTTCGGTTGATGATTGAAGATGTGCATATCCGCGAGTATTCCAGCTCGTTAAATGAATTTGTGTTTTAGTCTTTTCTAATGATGGTAAGCCCTGCTAAGATATTTCATTGATAATTGTTGTTTTGTAACTGAGCTACAGTTTTTACAATTCTCACATGGCTGTTCAAGTTTATTATCAAGTTGAGGCACATTTTTTGGCTCTGGGTTAGGGGAAATGATAAATCCTAATCTAATAGATCCATCTTAGCCTTCCACACCAAGTTCTAAACAACCCCCGAAGGGAACCGAAGCCTTACAATGGATAGACCCACATCGCTGAGAAATTCGACCTAGTCTATGTCTATGGTTGTGATGTCTTCAAGCGAGGGTACATCAGAAAAAATATTCAATGCACTAGTTCTAGATAGATCATAGCTGCTAAATGGCGAAGCACGACATTTCATAATTAAGGAATGTGTTGATCATTTGTGCTTATGGCTGATCTGAGAAGAGTCATTAGATATTTAATTATGGTCAACTGCTCGTAGCATTTTTCTTCTTGATGGACAGACTGTTTACAGTCGAAGCCTGGTCAATTGCAGTCTGCCGTGAGCAGTGTTCAACCAGAGAAACACCATGGCCCTGTAATGTTGGCTTTCTCATTGGGTTACCACAGAGAGTGTCTTCTGATGGTAATATGTCTTGGGGAATGATGACTTGATTTTTCAAACCATCAGCCAAGTATGCATCTAATGCTTTTTTAATTTCCAAATCTCCTTCGAGAGTAAACCTACACTAAATTCGTGGTCACTGAGTCTCCAGTGTCGGGCAATTAGCCTCCTGCGATTTCACTATGGGAGCAGACAGACAGACAGACTGTTTACAGTCGAAGCCTGACCAGTTACAGTCTGCTACGAACAGTGTCCAACCAAGGGAACATGATGGCCCTGAAATGTGGGCTTTCTCATTGGGTTACCACAAATAATGCCCTTGGAAAGTAATCTTTCTTGTGAACTGATGATTTGGTTTTTTAAACGATCAACCAAATACGCATCTACTGCTTTTTTAATTTCCAAATCTCTTCCTTCAAGATTGAGCTCCCACTCAGTTTGTGGCCAACGAGTTTCCATTGTCGGACATTTTGCTACTTGTGATTGCACCAAAGAAGCAGACTCTCTTGGGCAATCTTGCTCTATGGCTGTAAGCAAATCATGTAAAGGTGTTTTCTTAGGTCAGTCTTTTCTGAGCTTTTCAGTACTCTACAGACGGCCCGTATAAATGGTTTTGCACTTTTTATGCTACCGACTTTTGCAGTTCGCATGTTCTTTGTTTTTTTTCTTTTTAGATATATCTTGTTCCACCATTTTTGATTTAGTTTTCCGCAATGTTCTTTTTTGCGGTAAAGTTACTTTATCAGTAAGGGTGTCAAAAGTATTCATTGAAGCATTAACTAATTGCAAGGAATCATTTTGTTCTACACTCTCCCAAGAATCTTTTACATGTATCACAGATGTATTTAGATTTTCTTCACCTATTGACTTAATTATTTGGTCAGACTGAGGTAAAACAGAGGGCATTGCACATTTTTCTGTTAGTGTTGCATGTGAACCAAACTGAAACCATACTGGATATAACTTTGCATTATCAGACAATTGGATGCTATTTGTTCTATTTGTCATTTCATGCGCAATCCATTCAGTAATTAATTGGATTTGCGCCGATTGTTTAGTCATTTTCACATCCAAGAATTCAAAGAGTTTAAACAAAGTCAAGATTGTAGTATTGACCGCTGATAACGTTACCTCCAATAACATATTTGGCCTCATTATAAGAGTGGCGCTCCCGTAATGAAGGGGGCTGGTATGGGACCGGCCCCCTTCATTACGGGAGCGCCAATTACGAGTTTCCCTTTGCGGGACCTGGATCAGATGTCTGGTAAAACCAGACGTCTTTTCCAGGTCCCGCGAAGGGAAGAGGGAGGTAACGTAATGTGCCCGTTGTTACCTCCTTCCCCATTCCCATTGAGCCCTATAGGGGCTCAAATGGGAATGGGGGATGGTTCCTGCAAGGAGGACTTACTGGGTCCTCCTATGTCAGAATGACCCGGTAAGTCCCCATTGCAGGAACCTGGCAATGGAGCCCGGTATGGTGGCAGCCCTGGAGCTAAGAGCTCCAGGGCTGCCTCCATACTCGTAATGAGGCCCATTCTGTTTA
The DNA here is from genome assembly GCF_040938575.1 of Ambystoma mexicanum. NCBI lineage: Eukaryota > Metazoa > Chordata > Amphibia > Caudata > Ambystomatidae > Ambystoma > Ambystoma mexicanum. Next base: position 1,366,302,700 of record NC_090932.1, on the reverse strand, counting down.
ACATGCAATTGGGGTGATTGTAATTGCGGTAACATGCATCTACGAGGAGTCGTTTGAGCATAGATTACAGAGTGAGATGAAGAATCCATTGAGCATTTGTCATAATAATTAGGAGAAAACGAGGTATGAGTATTGAGCGATAAATTGCACACACTTGCGTGTATTGAGATGTCTGGAGTCATGCATCTAGGACTGGATACTTCCTGGATTGCCTCATGTACTGTGGTGACCATTACCGGCTCTCGCCGCAGAGCCTGGTCTACTTCTAAAATAGTCAAATCAGAAATTAACTGTGGTCCTATGTTGCTTCTAGGTAAATTAGAGCTAATAGCACTAGTAGAATGACATCTAGCGCTAGTTGTATTTTCATGGGTAGCTTTCAGGAGGTCTATGTCAGCATGTTTAAGTGTTTGATTTTCATATACAACCACCTTTATAGCTGTTTCAGGTTTATGCTCAGATCGAATAGAGCAAAATGATTGAATGTCCATGTTCCGCGGTGTGCGTCGATTATGCGATACTGGCGTTAGAGTAATTGCTTTCTACGGTTAGGAGTAATCTCCATCACCACCGCAGACGTCAATATATTTAAGTGCCCAGGCATGCTTGTTTTTAACGAATACAGATGTGTTGACATTCACAGGCCGATTCATGTAATTCCTCTCAAAAGTGTCGCACGCGGCTGGCGCACAGCGTGCCCGTGCGAATGTCTGCGCCAGCCGCGTGCAATAAAATCAATACCCGCGCACAGCGTATTCATGGATTCTCGCCTCCAAAAGCAGACGTGGCACAGAGTGGCGCAGCCACCCTGCAGCAGCGCCAGTTACGCCCCCAAGAATGCCCTTGCGCAAGGAAAAGCCATCAAGATCGCAAAACCATTGCAAAGGGCTGCGCCAACACTGTACCAGTTTACCGGACTGGCAAAAGCGGGGAACGCGTATTACGGGCGACGGGAACACGCGTGCGTGAGAAGATTCACACGCGATTGGGCCAGGGGGAGCGTGTGCGTGTATATCAGGGGTGCGCGAGAAGTTCTACACGCGAATGGCCTGGGTGCGTGTATTCCAGGGGTGCACGGGAAGTTCCACAAGCGATTGGCCTGGGCGCGTGGCCTGGGCGCGTGTATTTCAAGGGTGCGCGGGAACTCCCACACGCGATTGCCCTGGGCGCGTGTATTTCAGGGGTGCGCGGGAAGTTTCACACGCGATTGGGCTGCGTGCGTGTATTTCAGGGGTGCGCGGGAAGTTTCACACGCGATTGGGCTGCGTGCGTGTATTTCAGGGGTGCGTGGGAAGTTTCACACGCGATTGGGCTGCGTGCGGGTATTTCAGGGTTGCGCAGGAAGTTTCACACGCGATTGGGCTGCGTGCGTGTATTTCAGGGGTGCGCGGGAAGTTTCACACGCGATTGGGCTGCGTGCGTGTATTTCAGGGGTGCGCGGGAAGTTTCACACGCGATTGGGCTGCGTGCGGGTATTTCAGGGGTGCGCGGGAAGTTTCACACGCGATTGGGCTGCGTGAGTGTATTTCAGGGGTGCGCGGGAAGTTTCACACGCGATTGGGCTCTGTGCGTGTATTTCAGGGGTGCGCGGGAAGTTTCACACGCGATTGGGCTGCGTGCGTGTATTTCAGGGGTGCGCGGGAAGTTTCACACGCGATTGGGCTGCGTGCGTGTATTTCAGGGGTGCGCGGGAAGTTTCATACGCGATTGGGCTGCGGGTATTTCAGGGGTGCGCAGGAAGTTTCACACGCAATTGGGCTGCGTGCGGGTATTTCAGGGGTGCGTGAGAAGTACCACACGCGATTGGGCTGGGTGCGGGTATTCCAGGGCTGCGCGGGAAGTTTTACACGCTTGCCTACAACACGTATTCATGGAAACGAACGTGGCCAATCCGGAAATACGTACGCCAGCAGGAAGCAGGCGTACGTCCACCCGCACAGCATAAAAGTGCACGCAAACAACAAACAAGCTCAGACGCCAGGATGAACATACCGTTCCTAGCAGCAGTGGCCGTGGGATACTGCAGGAGGAGGAGGAGGATAGTCCGGGCCAGAATTTTTACACCCAGAACCAGCCTTTTTGGGATGCCTGATGACCATGTGTATGGGAGGTACAGGTTTCCACCTCACATAATACTCGACCTGGTCAGTGAGTGGGAGGATGACCTCACATCAACGACCCTATGCTCCCAAGCACTCAGCCCCCTGGAGAAGGTCCTCAATGTACTGCACTTCCTGGCCACTGGATCATTTCAGTGGACAAGTGCCATAGTGGGGGGGGTGTCACAGGCCACGCAGTCACGCTGCCTACACCAGGTCTTGGCCATCATCACTGCACGCCCATCAGTCCGCAGGCACATATACCTGCCCAGAACACCTGCAGAAAGGCAGGATGTTGCCCAGGACTTCTACAGGGTGGCACAATTCCCCAAAGTGCTAGGTGCCATTGATTGCACCCATGTGGCTCTACGTCCCCCCAGGGCAACTGAGCACATCTATAGAAACCGCAAGCACTGGCATTCCATCAACGACCAGGTAGTATGTGATGCCAAGGGAATCATCACCTCAGTATACGCCAACTATCCAGGCTCCACCCACGACAGTTTCATCTACAGAATGTCTACCCTAAACCGGGACAAAGAAGTTGGGCGGCATGGCGATACATGGCTGCTCAGTGAGTATAAATGCCACTGCGCATGCATGCATGTCAGATACTGAGTAATGTCACAACCCCACTGATGATACCAATCACCACCTCCCCAGGGGACAGTGCCTACCCTCTCAGCACCCACATGATGACGCCAATTCGGAACCCCACCACGCCACCCCAGGTAAGATACAACACAGCCCACATTGCAACCCGGGGCATCGTGGAGCGCACATTCGGAGTGCTCAAGTCACGCTTCCGCTCCCTTGACCGTTCTGGCGGGCAGCTGTTATACGCTCCCCCAGTAGTGTGCAGGATCATAGTGGCAGCATGTGTCCTGCACAACGTTGCAACACGCCGGGGCCTGGCCGTGGACATGGTGGTCCCCCCACATCCCCAACCACATGCATGCCCACTACGCATGGGAGGGGAAAGGGCACGGGGTGAGGCAGCCTGTATGCAGCTCGTGGCTAATTACTTCACATAAAATCACACCCCTGTGGAGTGCACACAGCCCTGGCACATACCAGCTGACAATCAATGATGATTGTTACTGACAATTATGATGTGTCAATGGACAGTCAACTGTCACAACCATACCAGCCTGAGATTGTACATCTGGAAGTGTTCCATTGTGTGCTTCCCTACCTACACAAACAGCACCAATGCTGTGTTCAAAAGACACACTTCTATGCTGCTAAAATCATTACCCCCTTGCAAGACACAACATGACAACAGTGCCATGTCACCCAACCCCTCCTCAGCACCGCCACCCAACACACCATGGCATGACATGCCATGTGAGAGCAAACAAAGTCATCCCCCAAACATGACACGTGTCACAAAGTACAGTGTCCCTAATGGAAACTGGCCACACACAATATGCCCACATAAATGTAGAAACAACAACACACATGGCCAAATACTTACCACAATACAATCGACATAGCATAAACATGACAGTACTAAGGCAAAGGATACGTAGTCTTACAACATGAGAATGCCAGCACATCCACCACCTCCAACTGTACAGTGTTGTTGCCACGCACATCTGGAAGTCCACTGCTCACAACATGAGCTCCATCTCCAAAGTGGATGGCCTTGTGAAGACATGAGGAATGAACCTGCAAATTAGGAGGGAGACATGGATGCACAAGCACACATCAATACACCATGCAGTGCACAATACAACAACAATATGCACTAGGAATGTATACACAGTATTGACTACAAACTGCCCACACAGCTCATGGGAGTCCAACGTCACTGTGTAATTCACTGTCACTAGGGCACACCCTTTGCAAGCCCATGGAAACGGGAAGCAGGAGGGGTGTGTGTCTCACTGACCCAAGCATCTAACCCAAACTCAGGACAAGCCTGCATGTGCCCAGTCGGAATACAGTGGATGCCCATGGGAGCCACATAAGGCAACACACTGCAACAAAAAATCAAAAATCAAAAATGGCCATGTGTGGGGGAGGCCACCCAGGAGGTCCGAGGACAGGGTGCCCACCAACAGCCACCTGCGTGAATGTTGCAAAAAAAAAACCACCTCCATGGGCTCATGGCCTGCACGGCTACTAAATAGTGGGAGATTCACTGCTGGATTCGCTCGCCTCAACCTCTGCTGCTGCTGCCACAGGAGGTGGTGGTGCAATGGGAGGCAGCCCACGCAATGCCCTAGTTTGGTCCTCCATGGCAGCAGGCATGCGGGTCTGGAAGGCCTCGTTCTGGAGGGATATGTTGCGGAGATCCCCATGCAACACCCGACGTGTTGCCCGGACCTCCGCCCGAGTTGCCTGCATCTCTGCTGAGAGCGTACGGGTGACCCGCTCCAGCAGCTGTTCCGTCCTGGTGACAGTGGAAGCCTCAAGGTCCACAAGAGTCTGCCTGAGGTGCCGGACCTCTCCCCTCAGGGCTTCCCTCTGTCCCTGGGCATCTATAGAAATTGATTCCCTCAGATTGTCCAGGGCCGCCTGTCTGTCCCTGTTGGACGCCAACATGTCCTCCCTGACTGATTGGCAAATGGAGTCTGTTGCCTGCTGTAGTAGCTCCATCTGCCTTTCTGGGGGGACAATGGAAGTGGCCACCCTCTCCATGGCTTGAGCAATCATTTCTGATGATGCTGCCTGTTGGTTGGCCATACCGTAAATGGATTGCTCCCATGCGGTATTGCCTGGTGGCGGACGGCCACCGCGTTGGCGGCACCACACCTGTCTGGGGCAAGGCAAACTGCGCCTTGCTGTGTCGGCACTGCCTGAGGCTGCAGGACTGCATTTCCCCTCTGAACTGCTGGCCCAGGAACAGGATCAGATGTTGCGGAGTGTGGCCCTGCATCCGTAACCACCACAGGCGCACCTACCAACACTGACATCCCCATAGTGGGCTCTACCCCTGGTGCAGGTGGGTCGGACAGAACAGTATCCCTTCCATGAACACATAACTGCGAATCCACATAGGCCTCATCCGAATCAACACCTGAAAAGAGTTCTGGGAGGTGCAGCCAGGGACACCCCGGGACAGTATGGCCTGCAGCAAGAGAGGGTTCTCCCCCACCACCAAACCACGTCCCCCACTGGTGCCTGGTCGTGCTTCAGATCCCTCCTGGGCCTGCACCATCTCCTCTCCCTCAACAGCATCAGGTGCGTCATTCTCTGCAAAAACAAGAAAGACAAAAAATGGAAACAGGCATTAGCACCATGGCACGCTATTAGGCCAGACAAGCTACAGTACCATTACTTGATTTACACATGTCCCACATGACTATAACCCTCCCATGCATGCACTGTCCATGAGTTGGAAGGGGAGGAAAATGTCAGACACTGATGACACCAAGATGGGAGAGCAACACATCAGCTGCATGCTGGCTAGCAGTGCCATCACACATTGGCCTGTGAGTGGCATGTCCAATACACATACATGACACATGCCATCACACAGATGGCATGTACCATGGGCATGTCATATATGTGACAATAGGGCAGAGTGATGCGCAGTAGAACCAGGTGAATTCCTACAATCAGCCTGAATGAACACAGCTAAATACGGAACAATGTGGTAGCAAGATGCCACTTCAAGGGCAACTGGCGCAATGTAGTGCAAAACGCCTACTGTGGCCAGAAGGGATACTGTAATACCCAAATCCCGGGGCGCAGAATGCATTGGATGAAGCACATGGGTGGGACAAAACACTCAGGCACACACACCCTGACCTGGCACTCAAACAGAACCCCTCCCACAAACTACATACACATGGATCACACACACATGCATGTGCACTCACCGGACAATGCCTCGTAATCTGGCAGTTCTCCCACACCTTGGATCTGCTCCTCTGTGACGTAGGTCCCAGCAACATGCTCATGTAGAGTGAGTTCTATGTCCTCTTGTGGAGACCCACCTCCAGTCACCAGAGTTGCGGCATGACTTGAGGCCAGCTTTTTCTTTGCCCTACGCTTAAGGTCGTTCCAGCGCTTGTAGCAAGCACTCAACAGCTATGCGCCTCATAAACCCAAGGGCACTTATGCTGTCCGCGATGGACTGACAGTGTGCCTGACGTCGAGCAGGTGTAATCCTACACCCTGAAGTGACCAACATTTCGGCGTCATGTTCGGACACATACTGCACAAGTGCATCCAGTTCGTCATCATTGAAGCTAGGCTTCCTTGGCGTGCCAGACCGTGTAGCCGTGTCGGGGTCATCAGCCTGTACTGGACGAGCACTCTTCCTCTTTCATTTTGTGGGTGGTGGGGATCCAGAGTGCCCTACGCCGCTCTGGACACTAGAGGCAGGAGCACCGGTGGACTGTGTAGTAGTAGTGTGCAATGGCACACTGACCACATGACTTTCTGCAGGCATTAGCTGAAGTGTGATGATGGCAGGGGGAACCTCAGTCTGATGTACCGGGACCAACACTGTCCTTGCTGGGGGAGTCAGAGCTGGGGTGGACGGAGCTGCAGCTGCCCCTGCAGCCTCCCCACCCCGCCTACTCGGGGCAGCAGATGACATGGCTGCCCCTGTACCACGTGGCCTGGTGACACTGGCTTGCGCCGCCACCCGTGGCCTAGACTTGGCGACCTGGAAGTCAGCCTGGGAGTCACCCTGTGCTAGGTCAGGTGCCACAACGGGCCGGTCCAACAAGGGCTGAGCAGGGATGGTGTCAGCCACGTTTCCCTCAACCATGGGGGGGGGATGTGTGTCCCTGACTGGTCCTCCACACGTGGGGGGCTTGGGGGAGTCTGCAAATCCTGGCCACGTCCCCTACAGCGCCCACCAGGCCCACCTCTTGAGGCTCGGCCACCTTTGCCACCCTTACCACTTGCTCGCCTCCCAGCCATGGCACTGATGGAGTTGTGCGTATGGGAGTTGCAGTGGACAATTGTCCTGGGCAATTGGGGGTCAAAGGGGTAGGGTACTAGATGGAATTCGTACCCAAGTGCTCTAGCAAGGCTGTATGTAACCCCTGGGGAAAGATGACGGGTCACGCAATGCACAGGCACCCCTAAAACAGAAAATGACGTGCACGCGACCCCTCGTAGACCACGTGCGTGGGAAAAGGAACCTGCACTACGCTGTGGCACCCAGAAACACAAAAATGAACGTATGCGTGTCACACGCAGCCTACAATGACCTCTGAAGGGGTACGCTACACACGGGGCTAGCACAGTTGGTAAATACGTGCGCGACTCACCGTCTGCCTGGAAAAAGAGCGTGAAAAATATGCGCGTGTGCTTTGGCAACACCCCCACCAAAAGAAGAATTGTACACTGTCTGAGGAGACAGGACAAAAGGAGAAGTCAACGCTGTTTGAGGAAACAGGTCGAAGAGAAAATCAGAAAAATACTGACAGAGGTAACAGGGAGTACGAACTAGAAACGCTGTGAAGTAAATCGCGTGTGAACCGACAAGAAGTACAGATTTCACCCACTCGCTCTCCACGGGAAGCACGTACAAGGAAATGACGTACTACACGCACCTTTTAAACCGCACCACACGTCCAACGTCACTTCCGCGTATACGCACTGAGGCACTACCCTCCAATCACGCGGGCTGACACTCAGACGTGCAGTTTTTGGTCTTGTAACATTCCCCCGGGTACAGGGACACGCCCGCGCGTGTCATGTCACAGACGCGCCTGCGCTGTCAGGGCCTTTGGTCCAGTGGAATCGCATACACAGGCCAATCGCGTGTGAAACTACTCGTGCACCCCTGAAATACACACACACGCTCCCCCAGGCCTGATTGCGTGTGGAACTTCTCGCGCACCCCTGAAATACACGCAGCCAGGACAATCGCGTGTGAAAACACCCGCAAGCCCCTGAAATACACGCACGCAAGCCAATCGCGTGTGAAACTTCTCGCGCACCCCTGAAATACACGCACACGCTCCCCCAGGCCCGATCGCGTGTGGAACTTCTCGCGTACCCCTGAAATACACGCGCCCAGGACAATCGCGTGTGAAAACACCCGCGAGCCCCTGAAATACACGCACCCAGGCAATCACGTGTGAAACTTCTCGCGCACCCCTGAAATACACGCACACGCTCCCCCAGGCCCGATCGCGTGTGGAACTTCTCGCGCACCCCTGAAATACACGCGGCAAGGACAATCGCGTGTGAAAACACCCGCGAGCCCGTGAAATACACGCACCCAGGCCAATCGCGTGTGAAACTTCTCGCGCACCCCTGAAATACACGCACACACTCCCCCAGGCCCGATCGTGTGTGGAACTTCTCGCGCACCCCTGAAATACACGCGCCCAGGACAATCGCGTGTGAAAACACCAGCGAGCCCCTGAAATACACGCACCCAGGCCAATCGCGTGTGAAACTTCTCGCAAACCCCTGAAATACACGCACACGCTCCCCCAGGCCCGATCGCGTGTGGAACTTCTCACGCAGCCCTGAAATACACGCGCCCAGGACAATCGCGTGTGAAAACACCCGCGAGCCCCTGAAACACACGCACCCAGGCCAATCGTGTGTGAAACTTCTCACGCACCCCTGAAATACACGCACACGCTCCCCCAGGCCCGATCGCATGTGGAAATTCTCGCGCACCCCTGAAATACACGCGCCCAGGACAATCGCGTGGGAAAACACCCGCGAGCCCCTGAAATACATGCACCCAGGCCAATCGCGTGTGAGACTTCTCACGCACCCCTGAAATACACGCACACGCTCCCCCAGGCCCGATCGCGTGTGGAACTTCTCGCGCACCCCTGAAATACACGCTCCCAGGACAATCGCGTGTGAAAACACCCGCGAGCCCCTGAAATACACGCACCCAGGCCAATCGTGTGTGAAACTTCTCGCGCAACCCTGAAATACACGCACACGCTCCCCCAGGCCCGATCGCGTGTGCAACTTCTCGCGCACCCCTGAAATACACGCGCCCAGGACAATCGCGTGTGAAAACACCCGCGAGCCCCTGTAATACACGCACCCAGGCCAATCGCGTGTGGAACTTCTCACGCACCCCTGGAATACACGCACACGCTCCCCCAGGCCCGATCGCGTGTGGTACTTTGCACGCGTGTAGAACTTTGGCGCACATTTTTTTCCTGCACAGGGACGCTACCACCTGCTTTCGTGTGATGGACATGTATGGGCCTGTGCGCGTCTTTGGCCGTGTGCTGTTTTTCCCTATTCGATTCCATGAATACGTGTTGTAGGCGAGCGTGTGGGCGTTCTGCGCACATGCCTCCTGTACTTCCCCCGTGATGCCGACATTTTCACGAGTTGTTCCCCATTCTGCGTGTAACGCCCCGTGTTACGCCTACTTTTGTTATGTGCGCCGCGCTATGTGCGAATTCGCTGTGGCCTTATCGCACGGCGTTCGATGACCTGTGCGCCAGCGTGCGCCAGCGTGCGCCAGCGTGCGCCGCGCACTTTTTCAGCGCACATCCCACATTTTGCGCGTGCACGGACTTCCATGAATAGATGTGCGATGTTTTCTGTGCGATAATCGCACTTGTACTGCGATAATCGCACTTGCACTGCGATTTTCGCTATTTCACTGCGAATCGCACGTTTTCGCACACGTGCGCCATTTTTTCGGCGCACGTTGATTCCATGAATCGGCCTGTCAATGTTGGAATTCTGGGTGGAGTAGACAGGGTATACACTGGTCAAAGTTTTCTGTTTGCTGCACCGTTTGTATACAATTCAAGGATCCTAGATGGGTGGATCTTATGCAAGGATCCTAGGTGCAAGGCTTCTGATCCTTGTAGTTTTAACAGAAATGGGCGACCATGAGTCCAAGTTCTTGCACATTGGAGTTGGTTTTAAACACAAGTCAGCCATTTCCTAAATACTAAGCAGGAGGAAAAAAACACTGTACAACAGCCGCAAAACAGCAGCTTACACAACAGAGCGCCCATAAAGACAGTTTTTTTAAATGGAAATTCAACTCTCAGACACCGGCCTTTGAGATGAAATGAAGGGAGGCTTCATGAATCACAAAATGAAGGAAATAACAGCACGCCGGGTCCCAGATACAATTTCAAAATGAGAGCATGTGTGGGTTATTTTTTTATGGGCGTAAACAAGTAATTCCCATTCCCAATGGCTCTAGTTCTTAGGGGAATATGTCTTTTCGTTTTGCTTCAAACAGTAATACTTCGGTAATCCACGCCTCCTTGAACAGTGTAATGAATGCAAACATTGGAGGTCCTCTTCGCATCACGCAGCAATAATATCAGAAATCCTTCCTGTGGCACTGCTCAGTGGCACCACTGTTCCAAAGATATCCCCAGAGCTGCGTGAATGGAAGGAAGCAGGGGGTAGTGTCCTATGTCTCTGATGTTAGTGTTACCTATTTTTTTTCCAGGAGTATTTTGACTCTCTATTATTTTAATTTGGGAGTAGAGTGATTCATATTGCCAAAGGGAGTTTTTTTTTTTTTAAGTCGAGTAACGTAGATAGTTTAACTTTAAAATAGCTATGTTTATGTTATCCATTATTCTTAGCACTTACAAATTAATGCAAATTATAAAATGAATTTATATCGGATTTCCACTTCAGATCAGTCGTTAATAAAATAACAACTCTTTTCTGTGGCACTGCTTCACAGGTCCTACTGTTATGAACATATCCCGGAGCTGTGTGTGTGAAAGCAGAAGCGGTGTCTGCATCTGTTATTTATTTTCTTTGAAAACATTTTTTTTAACTCCCTATGTTTTTTAAACTGGGAGAAGAATATTTTTTTTTACAAAGAAAGCAAGTAATTCCCATTCCCAGTAGGGGTATTTTGTAGTCGACTAGAATATGTTATCTTTGAAACAGATGTATTTTGGCAATCTATACTTCTATGCACCTAGTATTGTATTTGTTTTTGTATTTATATTGCACAAAATAAAACCTGGTAGAATAAACTGCATCTGGGCTCTGATGTTAGATATTCATCCGAAAACCAGGGAAGAAAAATATAGTTAAGTTGTATCACAAAACTTGATTGAGAAGATGAGTCTTGAGAGCTTTACAGAAAGAGAGTTAGTGCATTCCAGAATAGAATTGGGTTGAGAACCTCACAGTCTCTCACTGCCGTTAGAGTTATCACAGACGTCTTGTGGCCATGCATCATGTGACTCTTGCATTAGTTCAGGAACACTATATCGTTACACCCCAAATGCATAGATATAATGGTGGCAGAACACAGCAAACTGTCAAAGATCATGACACCTGAAAACAAGCAAAACATATATAAGGTGGTACTGCCTAATATCGTGAACACATGCGATTTAGCCTGATTCTCCTGATGTACACAGCAATACAAAAATGGTATGATTAAGCTGTCTTTGTGGACCACTTTCGACAGTGTCCCCCGTAACCTTCTATGGCACGTCTTGAGCAAAAGTGCCACCCCAATCAACTTATTGTCCACTATTTGCCGACTATATACTGACAACAAAGCAGTCGTGCATTGGGTTAGGGTGGTGAAACAAGGGCATAATGTAAGGTGGAAAGAGGACTGAGGCAGGGCTGTGTCCTTGCTCCGCTGCACTTTGATATATTCATAGATGAGGATATTGCTGAAATTGTGAGGAACTGCCTGGATTCACCAAGAGTGGGTGGTGATAGATATCCAGGTCTTTTCTTTTCTAATGACAACGTATTGTTAGCTACTTCACCAATGGGGCTTTATCATCAAATGCAAGCAACTCAATCTGGAGCTCAATAAGAGCAAAACAAAAGTTATGGTCTTTCACCCAAAACTTGTCAAGCATCGTAAACTGATTGTGGATGTAGATGGCTGCACACTAGAACAGGTGCTGCATTATGATTTTCTAGGAACTCAGTTCCTTGAAAATGAAATGTGGCTGGATAGGCTAACCAAATAATGTACAATCTTGGAGAAAAAACAGGTTTACACACAGATGCAGGTCTGTGAGTCCCGCCTCCCAGATTTATAATCTGCAGGTACGTCTGTCTCTACTTCTGTATGCTTTATATGATGCAGAAATCTGGGGCTATTCAAACTGTTCACCCCTGGCAATTGCTGAAAACAAGGTCTAATGGTTGCTGTTGAGGATCCCAAACAGTTCGCCAAGAGCCCCACTCCATATTGAGTGTGGTATCTGCCCTGCATCTTATATTGCTCTATTTAGAGATATACTATATTGGGTGAAAATTTGGAGCCCCAAAACTGGAAAAGTACAGAGAGGCCCTATCTCATGTCATCAGGCCGTGCGCATCCGTGGGTAGTTCATTTCAATCAATGGTTGTCAGCCTTAGATTTGCAGAGCGTGTGGCTAGATCCGATGTTTGTTGGCAGGGGTAGCAAACTTATCATATCAAAGACAAAGACAGAATTGTCAAGGAGAAAGCTCAAGCATGCCTTCTACTCCCTGAGTTCTGCTCAGATGTATTTGCAGGCCACACCAGTACCGGGGTTCAAACCTTACCAAAAAGAATATGGGAATGACATTGGACCAGTGTGATAGTAAGAAAGTCCACCCAACAGTGAACACGTAGACCAGTGCTCAAGATACAAATGTAATGGCCATCACTTGCCACTTGGTCACCTTCCCCCATAGCTCTCCCCAGCAATTCCCAGGACAGCAGCCACCAAATATCATTCGCTAACATGTGTATGTAAGGGTTTGGCAGCAGATCCCACAGGGGCGTTTGTCTCTGGGATAAAGTAAAAAAGGTTGTGGCACATTGGTTCACTCATCATTGTTTACAAGTGTGCTTTGTGGCAGCTGACAACGAATCTAATGTCATAACGGACTAGTGGATAGGCACAACCCTGCAAATGCCCTACTTTACCCAAGTCCTTCATTTTGTGATAACATGCTTCATAATCCAGTACCCATTACTAGATGAAATGGTGAGTGTGGCCCAGAATATCTGCACACACTTTAACCACTCTAACAGTGACCGTAGCAGGTTACAAATGCTGCCATCAATCCACCAGCTCCCTTATAATCACCTGAAAAGTGCCATGCTGACCCCGCAGAATTTCGCCCTCCAGATTTGGGAGAACAGTGCAATGCAGTGCCTGGCTACTGTGATAGCCAGAGCCAGCAACACAATGCTGCTTATTTAACACCAACACAGATGCAATTGCTGAAACATGTTTGCTCCTTGCTGCAACAATTTGTAGAGGCCACCCAGTCCATTAGCCTGTATGATACATCACTCAGCAAAGTGCTGCTACTAGTGTATCTGTTGAAATTAGAGCCTCCAGAGGAATATATAATCATGGACTATCCAGCAATGCAACTGCCCATGAATCTGCTCTAAGTCTTCCAGCAACATCCATGCATTGCTGCTATGAAGGACAATATGCAGTCAAGATGGCACCTTTCAAACAGAGCACGCACACGTGTGTGTGTGTGTGTGTGTGTGAATATGTTGCCCATGCTTTGGGTAGTCATTAGCAAGAGGACATGGAAGCCATGTGTAAGGGTGCACTAAAGAGAAGCTTATCAGCCTGGTTGGAACAAGAAGAAAAATCCAAAGGAGAGAGATCATCAACCCTGTGAGGGACTCCACCACTGTAAAGAAGCTCATCTGACAGTGTCTACTCCTTTGCCACAACTACTAAAATTAGTTCAGGCTGACCAAGCCAAGTCTTTAGAGATTGGCTTACCATAAGAAGCTGGCTCCTCCTCCAGTATAGCTTGCTATATGCATCACAGTTCCCATGATACTCCAGTCGACCCATTACAGAACAGATGGTTGATACCTATGTTCTCAACACACGTCACTGCAATTCTGGCCTTGAAAGCAGTCATTGTGGGCATCTGCTCTTGTTCATTTAGCTGTGGAAATCCTAAGCTGCTTCCTGGGTGGAATGCAGTGTGAGCAAGTCCTTAGCACTTCTGGGGCTGTTTTTACAGTTCACATGAGAAATCACTGTGACACATATTTGAGAGAGACAACGTTCATAAAAAAGAGCAAATATCTTATCACTGACATCTATAGTGCGCGAAAACACAAGGTCTAAGGAAACCCACATAACAGATTGCTCACATGATAAAGATGTGTCTGTGAGCCAGCTACAGTCATGTTGGTGGAGCAGAATGAGTAATGGAGACATATAATCTGAAATCTCAGGTTCAGTGTGTTGCACAAGTAAATCTTTAGTTTTCCTATCATCCTATATTTATTTGGCTCAATCAACAAGTTGAGCCAGTCAATGAATCCTAGTACCACGTTCGCAAACTGAAGGTTCTCCCTCAACCTTTTTAGGCGTGGCAAAATCAGGGCCACTCTCCAGGAGATAGTACCACAGTCACAAACTGGAGGTTCTGGAGGTACTGGAGGGATTTATTTGGCTGTACCAACCAGCAGAGCCACTATACTAGTCCAAGTACCATGCTCACAGACCAGAGGTTTGCCGCCAAGTTATTAGGCTCTAAAAATCAGCTGGCCCACTAATGCCATTTTCAGAATTCTCCCTTTTAGTTCCCACTTGCCCAGTCATCTAGAAGAGTATAGGTTGGGCTGGGAGCATGTGCGTCTTCATGCATCCACCACTAGTTCATCATTTCACTCACACTGACAGAGGTCACGCAACACACACAGAGCTCGAGAGGATAGCTCAGAGGAAACGTGCTTGCCTTGGAAGCAAGGCGACATGGAGCAACACATGTTCAATAACCAGGTCTGCGCTTAGAAACCTCTGGGTATTAAGCGCGTTATAAATAACCTCATATCATATCATATGTGCCTGAATTTCTCATCACTCTGTTTCAGCTGTTCTGCCCAAATGGCACCACACTCTGAATTCTACCACCAGCAATATGAGTCTGCACTGCTAGTGTTGGTAACATGGCCATGCTTTTTGATGGTGCCACTAGACCAGACTGTGCTGGGCCAGACATGGAGAGTCAGAGAGACCAATGGGCTAGCCCAGAGTAAGGGGTGATGTAGGCCACTTGCTAGATCATGGCAGTCGCTAGCTGGAGTGTCTCTAATTCTCTTCTGTACCGTCACCACTGCAGGAGGGTGCTTCACTAGCTTCATCTGTGCAATGTGATATGCACTCCTTAAAAAGAAAAATTATGCTGCAACCTACAGTGTTTTGAGAATGCACTCTTACTTGCTTTACCCTGATGAACTGACTTCTAGCAGAGACCACACTAGCTTCCTCCCCCCATGACAGTCACATGCTCAAGCAAGCTGAAGTAGTCACACACTCAGGATCAGCTGATCAGTGATGTCACAGGTGCGGGTATCGATCAAGCCCACCTTCTGATGAAGCTGTTAACGACCACTTCCACACACTGCTTTGTCCTCCATCTGCCACTGTGCCCATTGTGGCCCCTTTACGCATCCGACGCACCTTAACCGTAGTGCCCAATTTACCCCACCACCCATCATCTTCTTAATCCACCGACACCTCTGTGTCTTCACATTGCCCTGCCCTCTCCAGCCATGGAAATGGAAGAGGGGCTACATTCGGAGCCCTATCCTTCATTTCCATTGTATCTATTATTGGAGCATTTTCATTCAGTTGTCTGGAAAAAAATTGGCCACTTTCTCAACCCTGCATGTTTTTTCACAAGAAATACTGATCCTGACATCCCCCTTATTGCATCAAGTCTATTAACTCAGGCCACAGACCATTACCACCTGGGTCCGACTTAAAGAAAATGTCACTTTTAATTCAGTAATGGCTATTAGCGCCATGGCTGCCTCCAAACTTGTTCCGACTCCGCCCTTGTGAATGGAGCAATTAGCGGTCCATTCCAAGGTTGGCGGGACCGGTAATTCCCCATTCACCAGGGCCATTCCCCATTCCCATTTGAGCCCCCATAGGGCTCAATGGGAATGGGGAAGGCGCTAATAACTGTACCGTTATCAGCTCTAGAGCCCCTTTGCGGGTCCCGTCCTTAATGCCTGAAAAAAACAGGCGTTAAGGAAGGACCCGCATAGGGAACTCGTAGTAGGGCGGTAAGGGATTACCGGCACTGGTGCCCTTAACGGTGCCGGTAATCCCTTACCGCCCACCTCGTAATGAGGCCCTTTGACTGCTTAGTCATAAGGACTGAGTGGGAGAATAAATCAGGGACAATGTTTTTGTCTGGGAGGCAAGGCAAGGCAGAGCAACACAGCTTTGAATCCCGGTCCCGTGCTTAGAGACCGGTCTCCAGTGTTAAGCATGTAATAAAAGATGAATTACTTAACTTGCAGCTAATATGATCTGTGCCACAAGAATACAAAATTCAGATTGAAGCTTTTCCATCTTAAACACCTACACTGAAATCCAACAGTTAATTTGGTGATATGGCTATAACCAGTACCAGACATTTAGCCAAGCACACAGACAGTCTCTTGATTGGTCAAAACTAGGGCAATAGCATACATGCCTAATGCAAGGTAATGAAATGTATGACATGCAGAATGTAAACTTCTAAATCGCTGTCTAAGGAGCATTTACGTGTTTGTAGGATTCTAATAACTGGGATCTAAATGACAGGCCTGTTGCAGTCAGTGGCTGGCGGACCGTTCTGCAAAGTGTGAGTAAGCACGAGAGGGAAACAGAGAGAGAAAGAGAGAACGAGTACAGACAAAAACATGTAAAATGAAAAGTAAGAAATGGATATGGTAATGGGGTGATGGGGAAAGGGAAAGAAAGGGAGAAAGAAAGAGGGAAATAAAATGTGGGCATACAGTAAAAAGTAATAGGGAAATATAGAAATAACTCTTGGAGGATGGCAGAAAAGAAATAAAGAGGAAACAGAGAGACAGACGAAGAAAGAGGAAAGAGAGCTGGGAAGGAACAATGGATTGAAGGAAGCAAGTAAAAAGGCAAGAAACTGCACAATTTGCATCTCCGGATGTTTCAGACTACCACTCCCATCAGCTCTATCCAGCATGATTAAGGGTGAGGGATAATGGGAGTCATAGTTCAAAATATCTGGAGATCTTCAGGTTGCAGACCCCTAATTTAGGGTATCACAATTTCTAGGGCTGCACTTGCTGAAATACCTGCTCTTGAGACCAACCAAGGAAAATGTTAACACCCCCATATTATGGTTCTGAAATGTAGGGTATTAGTAATGGTAACCTCCTGAAGCCAATATATTTTGGCTACTCACAAGAGTATTCTTCTATCTACCTTCACTCTAAATTAAGAGTTTGGTTGGTTTAATTAAGATCTGCTGCAGTCCCAGATTTGTGCAACATTAGGAAGTCATTATTAAATATAGGCCACAATCACTCTTATCTCTATCCTGTTCCCAAAATGAATTAATTAAATACAAACTTAATATTGGGCTTTTGTAGATTCAAATATATTACCAGAAGCAAATTAGAATTAATTCCATGGCTTATATTGAAAAACACAATTTATTTAGGCTTGAGGATCACCTGCAAAATTCAGGTTCTAAAAGAAATGTAAGGAATTCAACTGAAATGTCCATTTTGTGTGCTCTCAATTGCATTTGATGTACTACATCTATAAATCCACTGGGCTTCTGCAATTCCAGCCTCAATTAGGTGAGAGAACCGTTTATGCTGTTTTCCATTTGTATACCTTTATTTGGGTCTGATGGATCTAACTTGTTTTGGATCAGTATGTAATAAAACAACAAACGTAGTCCCTTATTAAAATAAATCTAAATCTTGGTCACTTGGTTCTTTTTGTTTTTGACAGATTATTCCTGTGCAGACAAGAAATTGTATATTCATAGACTGACAAAATCTCTAAAACTAACTGTTTCTGTATTTAGAATAGTATCTGATTAATATATTATTTGGAAATTAATTATTACAGTATTCTTTATTTTGAGTTTTTCAGTTGTCTATTGTAAATGATTAGTGTATGATTTACTGATGTATGGACTCAATCGTGTACTGGAAGTTTTTCAGCAACTGTATGTAGAACTTCAGTGCAATAGTCACTGATATGGACATGGCTCCTGACAGCTGTCGGAATGTCAGGAAAATGAGGATCAATGGTAGGCACTTAGCTCTTTGCCCGGTGCACATATCTTTAAATTGTGTCTCAGCAGTTCGTCTTGAGCTCTGTCCTAAGAGTCGGACCTCTGGTCCCATCGCTGCTGGTATTGCCTGCAATGATGGGCTGTAATATGTAAGCACATCTTGAAAACTCATTGTGATTCTTTTATAAACTAGTATAACATATGTGAATGTTGTTTATTTGTATACTGCATTGTATGTTTGGTGGATATATTTATGAAAAATCATAACTGATAGTTATTAATAAAATGCATAATTTCTGCCTACATTGTCAATTGCAGCAGTGTTGTTTAAAACGTGTATTAACTACACATACGATTTTTATCAATCATATTAGCCATTTGCATACAGATCTTAGATGAGTGCTATCTATGGAGCACTCATCAATATTCTAGAGTTTTAATTGCAATGAATCAAGCATGTAGGGAGTGAGGGTAGTTGATTGGAAAACCAACAAACAGCATACAAAGCCTGAGAGGTGTCATCAAGCTGAACAATTGTAACAATATGTAGAGTAAAAGATGAAATATTAATGTCCTAACTAAATCAGAAATATAATAAGCATGTTTACTATCACAGAAATCAAGTCAAATCAGTTTTGAAATTAAGATAAGCAATTTGGAAAGGAAAACCAAGAAAATGTTTATTAAACATGTTTGTTGGACACGCATTGGGATTCTAGGAAGAGCAATATTTTCCAATGGGAGATGTAAGAAACGGGATCAAATGTTGACCTGATTCTCAAGACCAGGGTCCAGGTCAAGAGGTTACCAACCTGCAGTCATCCATATCCAAAACAAAGGGGTAGGCTAGAGTAGACCAGAGAAAAAGGGCTCATGTTGGTCAGGATTTTAGAGCGGAAATGGCAGGCCAACCCAATAATTGAAAATTTAGCATGTCTTAAAATTGCTCTGAAATCATGTGGTATATATTTACCCACTCAGCAGTACTTCCCCACATCACCAAGCTGCGCATCTGCAGTCACCAGAAAAATGGCTGTGCTGGCTCCTATGTGCACTATAGCCTCAAAACTGTGTTTTGCAGTGACAAAAAAATAGCTGCACCATCTTGCCAAGCACATATTGGGCAGGATGGAACAAGGGGCACACTGAGGAAGCCTGCCAGTGTGTTCTTACATAAACAAAAGAAATAGAGTTAAAAAGCAGCGCTGCTTTGCTGCCGGCCTCAAAGTCCCCATTGAAAAGGGCGTATTTTACCTTAAAATGATGCTGCTCTGATGCAATTTCTATCTGTTCTTCCTCAAACTACTGTTATTAATAAGGCCCTGCCATGCCCATTCATATCCCCATTGTGATTCATCAAAACCAAGTATGAACCCTGAATGACAGGCTCTGCTAAACCAAATCTGAGAATAATCAACAAAGAAACTTAATTTTCCACCGCACGGGAACAACTTCACTTTTTAAGTTACAAAAGTGTCAGTGATCAGTAATTCAACGAATCTCCAGCTCTGGGCTATGTCAATTTCAGTGCATAGGTGGTTCAAATAAACTACTGCCTACAAGAAAATAACGATGGCTGCAAAACAGTGTGATAATCCACCTAGAAAGTAAAAAAAAACTAATTTGAAAGCAAAGTGTTAGCAGCTTGCACCACATGTGTAAAAATGGGCTTTGCAAACTAAAGAAGTACAATGCTTGTTTGAGAATGCTATGTTGAACAAACACTTCTTCTTGCCTAGCAATGTGAATGGGGATTGTACTGTGAACATACAATGTATGACAAAAATAAATACAATTAAATCAAACTTCAGTGGCTGCAGGGTGATGTCAGCCAAAAACAGGTTTCTGCTGAGAGGATGACAGAAACAAAATGGACCCTCTCAGTAGATACTGACACCCCAGTGATTATAACTAGGATGGACAGAATCTAGTCTGGGCTGAGCCCTCTACAATGGAATTTCCAGGACACGGAAGTGTGAAGTGGAGAAGGGGAAATAAACCTTCAATCAAGCTGGGAAACCTCCACCTCAATCTGTTGGAAATGATAGTTGGTGGTAGCTGAAGAGGAAAACAATGGTCCAGTGAAAGACAAAGGACCGCCCATCTGTTTCCAGAGACTATTTCATAAATAAACTTGAAAGACTTTTATCTTTGCAGCAGGACATTGCAAAACTATGAAAATTTAGCGGTTTAAATGTGATTTGTGTGGCTTTCAAATAAGAGTTCTTGGTTGTCAGTAGCATGTATTGCACACGAACGGCAGGAAATGTGAATCACGGGGAAAGGACACATGATGGAACATTAAACATTAACAGGAATAGGCCCTGTGATAGTATGTGTGCATGTGTAAAGTTACAGAATTCTAGGCTGAACATTTCACACTGAAAATGACCAAAGATTATTAAATGTACAAAACAATGTCTCACCGATTGCAGAGTTGGACTGCAATGGTCTGCATACAATATGTAACCTGTTTACGTAATTTGCTAAGAGACTTCAACTGTATAAATGTACCATTTGTGGCAAAATCTGATTTTAGCTAAAGTAACTGTGGGAGGTTTTTGAACAATGTGAAACTCACATCATAAATCTGCCATCCTGCCCTTTAGATTCTACCAGCAGAGAGCGAGGTGGGGACTAGCACCCTGACCAATCCAGTGGGTTAGAGGTGTGTTTAGGTAAGCATGCCCAGACTTATATTTCTATGATGTCACTAGGCATTATAAATAAGATTCCATGACAGGACTCTAGAGACACACTATTCCTGAAGTTCCTGTGCTGCGTTCCTGATCTCCATTCATCTTGCTGATTCCAACTACAAGGCCAAAGCATTGCTGACCCTACTCCAGAGCCCACTGCAAAACCCAAGCATAGCGGATTCCTACTCCAGCAAGGCCATTGATCCAGAAAAAACCCTCTAATATCCCATTAACAAAAAAGGGAAAGCGGTGGTACCTTTTGCATCCTGAAATCAGACCGGCTTGCTGCCCACTAACTGCTTGCCCACTGACTGCATCCAGCAGTACCTGTGCCCTCCCAAATTGCCAAGCTGTTTGCTACCCGGTGACCAGACCTTTGCCAGGCGTGCCACTGTGTGGTGACCAGATCCTGGTGACTGTCCAAAAATCCCCAAACTAAAAAGTGGACTGTGAGTATAATCCCCACTCCATAGAAACACATAGCCTACCTTGTTGTGCCTGTGTCCTTTTTTCACTCTATAAGTAGTCTTATTTATACCCTGGTAACTTGTTGAAACTGTTAGAATTATCCTCGTATCCTGTCCTTAATGTTTAAGTGCTAGCGCCATCTCTTTTCAATTTTGTCTGGTGTAAATTATAAGCCCTTAGTTATGTTTGGAGTAATCAAACTAATTTCTATATATTTTATTGTTGGGGTTGACCACTGGGGTGACAAGGTGGACCTTGCAAATCAACCTTGGAGCTTACTGTGTTCCTCTTTAACAATATAGTCTAGATAATTCTGTTTTAAGTAATATTTTCCTTTCTTTCAAACCGAAAGATTTCATTTTAATTGCTCTATTTTCCTAAAATTGAACGCCATTCCACCCTAAAAATCTCATCCAAATATGAAGATACTGCCATCCATTCACTTCAGTAATATCCCTGTGACATATATCTATCCCCCAGCCCAAAAAACGCACTCCAAATCAGAGTATTTCAACCGTTTTTTATAAAAACTGTTAGGGTAATTTAAAGCAGGAATTGAGAAAATTGCAACTTTCCAACGTGTCAGTCGGCTGCAGCATGTTTTAACTTCCACTAATGTTTAAATGTATGCTTCTTGCTGATCCATTGCCTTGTGATTGCTAGTGTTTGTGCATTGTTGCCTTAGTCAGAAATCATATTTACTTCAAAGTTTTAACCGCATATTAATTATTTATTTGCCATTTCGGAGTTTCATTTCATGCTATTGCAAAGGGTTTAAAATTTCACCTCTTACTTTGTGAGGGAAGGTCGGATTGATTCTGTTTTCTGTCCCTTATTCCCGACTACGCGCTGCTTCTTTCTATCCACTCAAAATCTGTTTAATTGTGGGTTGAGGGAACATTGCAGGGGGAAACCTTAACTTGTGTGCTATCTCTCCTAATTCAAAACGTGCTCCTATTCATTTGTGCTGTGTATATGTTCTACTAGAAGGTTATCCAAGTGCATTGCTTACATTTCTATTGTAATCATCACCCCATTGGTGATTGCTGTCCCATATTAAAAATTGTATGATTTTTTTTAATTTTAAAAATAAATAAAATATTGTATTTTCACCAACCGACCTGGTTCACGGTCCAGTGTGACCCGGGCTAATTGAAAAAGGGGGTGTGATATGATTTGTGCACCATCTCAAATTGAATTAATATAGTTTAAAGAAAAAGGCATCTCGGTTGTGCGCTACATACTAGGCTGAGACCAAGGTGTGTGTCGCCTGATTGAAATCCTTAGCAATAATATGCAGGTAATATAAAAGAAGAAAAATGAGTTTAATATACAGCAGTTATTGATCAGTATTTAAATAAACCAAAAACTCAATTTTCTGTAGTAAAATATATAGCTATTCCAAGACAAGGTCTGGTGGCTCACTCCTCGAGTTTAAAGTGTCAAATCGTTGCACAGTTCTTTATAGAAAAATAACTAAGATCAGGGGTGAGATCTCCCATTCATCCATTTCAAAGGTTGCTCTTATTTGTAAAACATAGCAACAATGAAATTCTTTCTCCCTAGCAGATATAAAGAGATAGGGATATTAATGGGCCATTTAAAACCTGCATTGTTTGCTGAAGACCCATGTCCAGCAAAGAAGTTAATTGGACCTGAAGACAGCATTTGACATTATTGATCATGAGGTCATCCTTGATACTTTGAAACACAGAATGGGTATTAATGACACAGTGCTTACATGGATTGAGTCCTTTTTAAGAAATCTGCAGCAACTCATTGTATTTGATCAGGAAAGCTCATCCACGGATCCTGTGCCTTTTGGAGTACCGCAGTGGCCAATATTATCACCAACATACATCTATATAGAGCCTCTAGAGGGTAATCATAGCTAAACATAATGTCTGCATGCATCAACATACAGATAATACTGAGCTTTACTTGAAATGATCACCCAAAGGAGATCTGAGATTGGCCAGTGCCTACTGGATATAGAGGAGTCGATGATCTCTCATTTTGTAAAGCTGAATCCCCTAGAAATGGAATTTCTTTTACTTTCACATGCAAATTAAGACCCCACTTTAAAAAAAAAGTTTCTGGAAGCAAACATTTTAGGTGCCCCTACTCAGTTTGCAATGGTAGTAAAATCCTTAGGTTTTTCTCTAGACACATAAATGCTATGGTAAAATCTTCAAATTTTCAGTTGTTTTTATTAAGAGCGGTGAAGTCGTTTATTGATTTATTTTATTTATTAATTGTTTATTTATACAGCTCTTATACAGAGGTTAAGTGCTTCAACGTGATTCAAGGGGGGAAGGTAACAAGGGAATACAGTAACAGTTACGCCTTGAATATTACGAATGATCTAAACAGAAAACTAGCATACTAGGCCTGATGACAATTCTTCTAGTGCAATTGCATGAAGTGGTCCAGTTGAGAATAAGCTTGGGAAGGTGGGAGGAGAACGGTGGGGTGCAGGGGGACAGGACAGACGAGTAACTGGACCTAGTAAATTTAGATCATGCATACATACAAATAGAGGTGAAGAGACAAGGGGCGGATGGTGGTGTGAGAGTCCAGTACAGCAGGGCCCTGGGTTAAGTGCAGAGAGGTTGCCCCGCTCAAGGAACATAAGCTGAAAGTGCAGTAATGTTGCACAAAGTGCAATGCCCCGGAGGCAAGTGCAAAAGAATGTCGGGGAGCCTGGGACCTGTAGGCTCTGAAGGTGAACCAGGCAATCATTTAGCAAAAACTGAACAGAGTTAGGGAGGAGAAGGAGGGTGGAGAGAAAGGAAAGGAGGTTAGCAGGGGAGAGGGATAAAGAGGAAGAGAAAAGGAAGGTCTTCAGGAGTTTCTGGAAATTAAGGTGCTCCGGCTCAAGACGGAAAGAGGCAAGGAAGCTGTTCCAGAGGGAAGCACCTACAGAGGTTCCAGAGTCCCACTTTCGTATGTTAGTTCAGTTGCTGGTCCTTTCTTCTTTGATACTGGCAACTCCTTGTTAATAGGACTCCCCAAACATACCTTGCTAAAAAAGAAAAATCTGTTTTTAATTCAGCCCACGGGTTAATATGTGGGCCTCGCAAATATGATCACATTTACACCATTTTAATTAAATTGCACTGGATATCCATTCCTTTTAGCATACATTTTAAACTGTTATGCATTGTACACAAAGCACTTTATGTTCGAGCCCCAGAGTATTTGACACAAAAACTAAAAATCTCTGGGGGCTTAAAAGGGCTTCAGAGCGAGGAGTGATTGCAATTGGAGGTACCAAGCTTTAATTGATCATTCACCAAGAAAAGATAATTTTCTGGGGCAGCCGTTAAACCCTGGAAATCACATCACAGACTGAAAATATTCAGGAAGAAAAATATGCATGGTGCTGAATACAGGATTATTAGATGTTTAAGACTGTAGTTTGTGTTTTCATGAAATGCTCTATTGTACATTTTGATAGGTTATATAAATGTGTTATTGAGATTTTTGTTAAGTAAACATTAGGATATCAGATGTTTTGAGGCTATGTAGATGTATGTATTGCATTGTTGTTTTTGTTATTTCATGTACTATATTGTATATGTGTTTTGTAAAGCTCTTTGATGTGCTAAGTAGCCATGTTTGCGCTATAGAAAAATATTAAATAAAATAAATAAAATAAGGGGTAGCTTTGCACTGTTAAGAAAAGTGACACTCTGACTTCGTAATTTTCATGAAGAAAAAATATTAACATTAGGGTGAGGCTCACTGCTGTACCCGAAAATGGCTCCATGAGGGTGCATACGCTTCTTGGAACCCTGTGGGAAGGAAAACGTTTTTAAAAAATGGTAAAGTCACAAAATAGAGAAGGGAGTTGGAGAAGGCAAGTGCTTTAGCTGGGTCAGAGTTCCACAGTGTTAGATCTAGTCCTCTGGTGTATCCTGGTCATCAGGAAAGAAAAAAATTACAATCTTCCAGCATGTAGAAAGGACGACCTAGCGAGTTATGTAGCCAGGTTAGAGATCTACGTCATCAAGTATAATTTTGGGTACTTTTTAGGCAATTGCTCCTGGAAGTTGCCAAATAGCTTTGAATAATGAGTGCCTGCCAAAGGCATGTCAAATCATTCTTGGACAGAGCCAGGGACTCCTGCCCATTTTACAGATGACTCCCTTCAGAGATGTTTCACTTCAAGGCACTGCCCCATACCTTGGGTCTGCAAGGAGCTTTCTGAATGATCCTGAATTCTTCTATATCCTGAAACTTCCACAGCCCCCAGAGTTGGGTTACAGAGAAAAGATTCCACAGCAAGGCAGGCAGGTCTCAAAGCAGGTCCTGTCCAACTGATCCTTGTGATGTGTTGGAGAGTTGGCTTCTCAAACTCTGGTGTGCAGTATATAGAGAAGTCAGGGAGGGACATAGCCACACTTGGACCAGTAGCAAGGGATATGTACCAACACTCCAACAGAGAGATGCCATAAAGGGCTCCAACAACCCTTGTGGACAGTAAGGGAGGAATGAGTGATAGAATGTATGCCTATTTTAAGAAGGTCCTAGAGGTCTCCAACCCCCATGGTGCTGCAGCATTGGCATTCTACAGGAAAAATGTAACCTTGCAGGGTATGCTGCAAGACTTGGAATTCCCACTAGACTTTGGGCCTCATCACGAGTTTGGCAGTAACCCTTAAATGCGGCGGTAAGCCTATTACCGGTAACGCTATTACCCGTGATCCGGCGCTAGCAGCGCTGGGGGTTTGGTGGTAGGGTTAATTGCGCGGGTGGTAATATCGCCGGCTTTACCACCCAACTCGTGATGAGGCCCTTTATGTGGGACTTAGAAAGCTCACAAGATTTTATGGAAGAAAGGTGTGGCTTTTAAAAGGCCCTGCCCTTCTCTGCTCTGTGATAACGATTCCAGAAAGTCTACCTGGACTAGACTTCTGACTCACCATGCTTTGAGGAAATACGAAAAATGAAGAAAACTGAATAATTATTCATTGATGAAATGAATCGGCACATCAGCAGAGCTACAGAATTTAGGAGTACTCACCTGAACATCCACTCAGTTCTGTCCTGCTCCACACCAGTGGGATGAACCTGGATTACCTGCAAACAAAAAAACATAGTGAAAGGATTAACCAGCAGGTTGTAGGATGTTTAAATCGGGCAACATCTAATTCAATGGAACCTTTAACCCTTTAACCCACCCCAAAATCAGACGCGCACATTTTTTTTTTATATGTTGAAGTTTCATTTATGAATCTTGGACGCTCATTTTAACAGAATTGTTTCCCTACATCCTTCCTTCCCCTTTCAGGGACAAACAAGTTATGCATGCATGAAATTTCAATACCAAGGATGAAAAATGATCAGTACACTAATCACCTCAGTTTTCTATTTTACAATTTACTCTAGAAAGAAAGACTTTTGTAAAACAGACCTCACAATATGTATATTTTGTTTACACTGGGCACACATGCACTATTGATTGAAAAATGCTTTAGGGTCCAAGATAAGACTTCCAATTGTTAAAAAGTAAATAAGTTCAAAACAGCTATACCTACCTATCTCTCTCTACTTTCCTTTTATCGAAAATAGATACCACCTTACTCAGCAGACATGTCATAATTTCAACAGCATTCTATAAAACTCAATTGCAACACGCTGCTGGACTTTTCTGCATGTGAATTGCTTGTGGAAAAGAAAATAAATGTTCAACATGTATATTGGCTAAATTCCTTTAAGTGGTGTTTTGATTTTGTCTATTATTTTTCTAGGTATGCACACAGTGAAATGTCCATTTGGCTCCTCTAATACTTCTTCTGAGCTAGACATGTTTTCACAGAAAAGGTTTACAATATCTCTCGATTACTTCCCCTTTAGATCATACACATTTTTTTTTTGCTGTCTCACAGACAGTGGGGCACCCTCTTAAGAACTGGTTTAATTATGCCCCTCTAAAACAAATGTGCATCAGTCAGCAAGATGGGATCAGCTTTCATCCTCAGCCTGTCTGCTGTCTCTTCCACTGATGAAGGCCTGGGATTTTAACTCCTGGTAGGCCTCACTTAAAGTGCTCTAATAATAATCCAAAAAGTGTCCAAAAGGAAGGCAATATATTCTCCTTCCTGTTGTTATCAATTCTCCTTTCTCGTCTTCTTCCTCTCCATCTGTCAATGAGTGATCAAGTGAGTGTTTCCATAATCTATGGGTGTGACCTTTTATAAAAGAGAAACCATTCCCTTTTCAGATGTGTATAATTTCTTCAATCTAGTTGGTCAATGTATGTGATCAGACAGTGTTTTCCGAAAGTGACATCGCATTACACCTACGCCCCTGTGACCGTTGACCATGTTAATGAAGGGTGCAGTCTGATGGGAGTAACTTCTTTACCCATTCCCCCTTTAGATGTAATGTCATTTTAGAGATGTCTTGCACATTGTACTTTCTGAAATATAATATTCCATACATATGACCATTTTACTAATCAGTTCACTCAATGTTTCTCACTGGCGCAAATTATGTGATGCAATTTTCATCTTGATTTACGATTGATGACTTACACATGTTTTCATTAACTCACGTATACCTTCATGGCAAATCAATTTTCCATCATAAAGTAACAAGCTCGCCAATACAAATGCTAGGCTATATGAATCACTCCTGTGTGCCATTTCTGCACAAGCAAATACAAATTTACATAGTGAAAATTACATCAGAACAATTTGCTTTTGGCTCCATATGATAGATATTTTCAAGTTGAAGATTTCTGGAAAAATATTGGATCGCTGTGATTTTTTCGTTTCAAATATATGACTAGAAAAATAAATCCAATGTATTTTCCCTAATGCTTTTTTTTTCTAACTGGTAACAACACATTTGGTGTCCATGCTGTTAATTCAGAGCTGGAGTATTTATGACTCAGGGGTTTGCTGCCATGGTAAGTTTAAGGTGCTCGGGCTGTGTATAACTTCAGTCGCACCCCATTGGACTGGTCTCAGGACTTGCTGGTCCTAGATAAGCCATTTTCAGGCTGATTCATGGAATTAATGTGTGCTGAAAATTCCCGCGCAAACGTGCGAAGCCGTGCGAACCGCAGTGCAGGTGCGAAAATCGCAGCAAAACCTGTGCACATCGATTCATGGAAGTCCGTGCGCGAGTAAAATCTGGGATGTGCGCTGAAAATCTGCGTGGCGCACTCTAGCGCACATGTCATCTAACGGCATGCGCTACGGCCACAGCGGAAGCGCACATAGCGCGGCGCACATAACAAAAGTAGCCATAACACGGGGCGTGACACGCGGAATGGGGAAAACTGCGTGAAAATGTGGGCGTCACGGGGGAAGTACAGGAGGCAAGTGCGCGGAACGCCCACATGCTCACCTACAACACGTATTCATGGAATCGACTAGGGCAAACCAGCGCACGGGCGAAGACGCGCACAAGCCTAAACAAGTCCGCCACATGAAAGCAGGTGGTAGCGTCCCTGCGCATGAAAAAATGTGCGCCAAAATGTGCGCTAACAAAAAGCACGTATATATAGTTCTGATGATTGTCCCATGCTGTGGCCCTCTAGGACAAATGATGTGCAAAGTGGTACGCGACAAACACGAACACTCGCTGTGTCAAAAATAGCGTGTGCGTGTATTTCGGGGGTGCGCAGGAAGTTTCACACGCGATTGGCCTTGGGCGAGCGCGGTGCGTGTAAATCTGGGGTTCGCAGGAAGTTTCACACGCGATAGGCCCTGTGCGAGTGGGGTGCATGTATTCCTGGGGTTCGCGTGAAGTTTCACACGCAATTGGCCTGGGTAAGTGTAAATCTGGGGTGCGCGGGAAGTATCACACGCGATTGGCCTTGGGCGAGCGGGGTACATGTATTTCGGGGGTGCGCGGGAAGTTTCACACGCGACAGGCCCTGTGCGTGTGGGGTACGTGTATATCTGGGGTGCAGGGGAGTCCTACATGTGTATTGGCGTTGTGGGTCCTCCCAGGTGTTCCCTCTACATCCTCCACGGCCCTGCAGGCAGCCCACACCACAGGGGACTACCCTGCACCCTTGGTCATGTTTCGCAGGCAGCCCATCCACCATGGCATGCCCCCAGCCAAGCCACATGTCAGCTTGCACTACTGATCACCAACGCATGACCCCCTCCACCCCCACCCCCCAGCAGTGCAGGGCACCTGCCAGTAGGCCCCCACTCATGTCCCACTCATGTCCCCTTGCACACCCAGCCCCCAGCAGTGCAGGGCACCTGCCAGCAGGCCCCCACTCATGTCCCACTCATGTCCCGTTGTACACCCACCCCCCAGCAGTACAGGGCACCTGCCAGCAGGCCCCCACTCATGTCCCCTTGCACCCCCACCCCCCAGCAGTGCAGGGCACCTGCCAGCAGGCCCCGACTCATGTCCCACTCATGTCCCCTTGCACCCCCACCCCCCAGCAGTGCAGGGCACCTGCAAGCAGGCCCCCACACATGTCCCCCAGCACCCCCACCCCCCAGCAGTGCAGGGCATCATGGTGAAATGATTCCAAGATGGCCGCCGGGGTGTTGAGCCGCATCTAAACCGCGCTCTCCCCGGGCCGCCAAAATAAGCACCTTTAAGCAGCGGAACGTGGAAATCCACCGAGCGGATAACCCCCCCCCCCCTCACCCCCTGAAGCCTCTGACACGGAATCTGGACAGAAAGCCGATGAGCCGTGGCCTTGCCGCACACGCTAGCGAGGAGAAGGAGAAGGAGAAGGCGCTGTGGCAGGGACAGGCATCCTTCCCCAGGCGGGCAGCCGGGGCTCTCCCCCACCGGGGACAGAAACAAAAGAGGCGGCTGCTGAGGACCGCGGAGCGGGTGCACCGGCCCCTCCCCCAGCCCGGGGGAGCCACCAGGTACCGGGCACGCAACCGGCATATATGGAGGCATCCACATCCAGCAGGGGGAGCGCACATTCGGCACAGAAGAGGCCGGAGAAGAGAATCTCCCCGGAGGCGAACGCAGGGCCTGAGGGATTGAGGCCCGGGAACTCCTGGGAGCCAGCCGGAGACCAATAGCCTTGTAAAGCAGGGGGCATCGAGCCGATAACCCGCAGAAGAGCATAGGGGAACACTATCCCCCTATCCGGGGACACCCGGCACCGGACACTCGGAGTGCGGGCCCCCTAACAATACGCGAGGCGGCACAAGGGATACGGCGCCCAAAGAGTGCGGAGTAGCAGAATCGGTGCCCCGCGGAGGGGCCTGGAGGTACGAACCTGGCGGCAGTAAGAAAGGCGCTAATAAAGCGGATAAGGCCCAGAGACCAGGGGGACATAACAACAGGGAGGAGAGAGACCCAACCAAATCTGTGAAAACTGCATGGAGACCCTTGCTGTCGGGACGGGAACGAAGGGAGTAACACACATGGGGGTAGGGCCTTTCCAGGCAGGCCCCACCAGAGGCTAATTCCACCGGCGGGAGAGATTGAGAACCACCAGCAGTACAGCAGAATGAGGGCCTCAGAGGGAACATATTACAGATCGCAAGGGCAATCTAGGAGCCCAAGCCTGCCCAGGCAAGCTAACGGAACATGTCAAGGGCAAAAAACAAGAGCATTGCCTCCCAACAGACCCCACAGTCCGCAAGGCAAGAAGCTAACATTTTACAATTATGGTCAACGGACCCAACGTCACAAGCTAAAGGGAAGCCGCAGGACAATCAACAAGGCGAAGCCATGTCGCAGACGAACCCACACCACCCACCCTCAAAGGATGACATGCAAGCATGGTTCCAAGATCTGCAAGAAAAATTAATGTCCACAGTTCAGGAACAATTCAATACGATGAAAAACGACATGAAACAGGCGGTTCAGGTCCTCAGGGTGGATGTGGCGAAATTGGAGGAGAGAACAGACATTTTGGAGAGAACGGTCCAGGGAGTGGAAGAGGAAACGCAGCAGGTGAGCGAAACCCAAGAACACCTGGTGAGACTTACCCATAACCTGGAGTTACAATGCGAAGACTTGGAGAATCGATCCAGGCGATCTAACATCCGCATCAAAAATATGGCAGAATCAGTGCTGGACAAAGATCTAAAGAATGCAGTGACGGAGGTGTTTAGAGACATTCTGGATGCCCCAGATACAGATATAATCGGAGTGGACAGGGTCCACAGGGTAGGACCAAAAAGATCCGGAGCACTGGGGGAAAGACCACGAGACGTCTTGGTGGCACTATCCTCATACCCGCAAAAAGAGCAGATACTGAGGAAGGCCAGAGAAATGGATCACATCAGGATGAATGGACAAGAAATTCTACTTTACCAGGACCTGGCCCTGATTACACTACAAAAAAGAAGAGCGATGGCCCCACTCGTCAAGGCACTGGTGGCAAAGGAAATCCGGTACAAGTGGACCTTCCCATTTGGGCTGATCTTCACTTGGGAGGGGGCGAAGAGTAACCTCCTGGGAAGAGGGCTTCAACATGATGGGGCTCCAGGACGAGGGGGAGGAAGCGGAACAAGCAAGGCCCAGCGGGGAGCAAAGGAGAAGACCTAAAGGATGGGAAACGATCAAACAAAAAAGGCCAAACACGGGAAGAGAAGGCCCTAGGAAAATGCTGTGATCAGAGACAGAGAAGAGGAATGCCAGGGACAGCCTTGAGGCACCCACGGTAGACAACAGCGAGGGTGAAGGTGAGAATAAGGACCGCTACATAAGTGGCAGAGTCGGCGGCCCGGGACGGGCCACCATGCTTGGAATCCGGTAAGAACAATTGGAAATGTGGGGTTTAGGATCCCCCACCAAAACTTTCCCCGAGAGGTTGAAGGGCAGGGAGCACTGGGCGCAACGCCCTCGCTACACTAGGGACCCTTGCCCTGCTCGGGGGCATATTGTTTGGTTTATGGTTATCTGTTGGGGGGGGAGTTCAGGGGAAAGGGACAAGGAGAAAGGGGACACAAAATCAGCATAGTGGCAAGGATAGGGAAGCCAAGCACAATGAACATATGCCTTATTGAATGGGGAAAATCCGCATAGTATCTTATAACATAAGGGGGATGAACCACCCCACGAAAAGGGTAAAGTTGGAGAAAATCATCAAAAGGGAAGGGGCGGACCTCCTGCTCCTGCAGGAAACCCACATAAGAACAAAGGACAAACATAAAATCCGTATAAGGGGATATAGAATCTGGGCCCAGGCCAACACGACTGAAAAAAGATCGGGGGTCCTTATAGCAGGGAGGGATGGAAGGGACGCTAAACTGGAGGACACCATGGCAGATAAGGAGGGAAGGTTTGTCTTTGCAAACGTGGTATTGGAGGGGCAGCGGCTCACTCTTGCATCAGTATACGCGCCCAATGTGGGACAAGATGGCTTTTTGAGAGACACCCTGGGAAAACTTGAATCCTTCGCAAGGGGGGAGGTGATTGTGGGGGGCGACCTGAATATGGCATGGGACCCACAACTGGACAGGAGCACTGGTTGCGCACACGGTCACGGGGCACCGTTGAAACGCCTCAAACAACAGATGGACCAACTTGCCCTGAATGATGTGTGGAGGGAATTGAAGGGGGAGCAAAGAGGGTTTACATTCTTTTCACATGTACATAACACTATGTCAAGAATTGACTATTTTTGGATTTCAGTTGGCCTTATGGGCAAGATCCAGGGGCTGGAAAAGGGGGCAATTGCACTTTCAGACCATGCACCCCTGTGGCTTGAGGTAAAACTCCCGGGGAAGCCTCAAGGGCTGTGGAATTGGAGGTTACCGGAGGACATTATCCGGGATCCGGTTTCGGGGGAGTCCATAAGGGAAATTATTTAAGAATATTTCACTCAGAATGACACGGGGGAGGTCTCTATGAGTACGGTCTGGGAGGCGTTTAAAGCGGTGATCCGCGGGAAGATAAGGGCACTGAAAATCACAAAGGAGAAGCAGAGGGCTATGTGGGAAAAGGAACTGGAAAGATCAATAACAGAACTACAAGGGAAAATAGCGGCACACCCCTCTAGAGACCTGAAGAAGACGCTTAGACATACCCAAGGTCAACTAGAGATGCTACGCACAAAAGGTGCGGAAAGGAGGCTACTCTACCTAAAACAAAGGTACTACATAAAAGCAAACAAAGCAGATAGGTTGCTAGCGAGACAACTCCGCGCAAAACAGAAAGCCACCACTATCAAAAGCCTCACAGCCAAGACAGGGGAACTTCACATGCGCACACAAGACATAGGGGAAGTGTTCAGAGAATACTATCAGGACCTCTATTCCACTGACCACCCACAGGCAGACGCACAGGACACATATATGAAATCCCTCACCTTCCCACAAATATCAGAAGCAGACAGGCAGGCCCTTTAGGAACCTATTAAAGAAGAGGAAGTCAAAAAAGCAATAAATAACCTCCCAATGAATAAAGCCCCAGGCCCGGATGGCTTCACGGCCCCATTTTATAAAAAATATGCGAATCTCTTGATTCCAGTCCTGACCAAGCTCCTAAACTCATTTAAAGATAGTGGCACAGTGACCCCCACAATGAACGAGGCGAAGGTCCTAGTATTTCACAAACCAGGGAAGGACCCTATATATCCAGCTTCATATAGACTTATCTCCCTAATAAACATCGATGCAAAAATCTACACGAAAATTCTAGCCACCAGGCTCTCCCCTATACTCCCCAAACTAATACACCTGGACCAGTCGGGCTTTATCCCAGGAAGACAAACTCACGACAATCTGAGAAGGATAATTCATTTGGTTGAAAAAATTGGCATAAAGCAGACCCCGGCTATCCTACTCGCAGTAGATGCGGAAAAAGCCTTTGATCGGGTGGAGTGGTCCATGCTCTTTAAGACACTCCACTCCATGGGCTTTGGGGAGAACTTCATTGCAAGAATAAGAGCGAACTATATTGCCCCAACCTGCAGAGTGGCTGTTAATGGGGAGGTAACGGAAACGGTACACATAGCCAGTGGAACTAAGCAGGGATGCCCGCTCTCCCCGCTGCTATACGCTATCTTTTTAGAACCCCTACTACTGAAATTAAGAGAAGCTACACATATTAAAGGGATAGACATGGCAGGCATACAACACAAGGTAACCGCACATGCAGACGATATGCTGCTTGCATTAGAAGAACCGGACCGAACATTGGCGGCAGCGGTGGGGGAGCTAGAAGCATTTGGGACCATCTCAGGCTTAAAAATTTATAGAAATAAATCGGAAATTCTAATATTGGCGGGAGACAGGGGGGAGATTGTCAAAGAAACTAAGGCACTAAATCTCAAGATAGCAGAGGATGGCATCAAATATCTGGGAATTACACTTACACACAGGGTGGAACAGCTCTATGGTAAAAACTTCCCGCAGCTCCTCACGAGCATTCGTAGGGATATGGAGAGATGGAACCCTTTGCTGATTTCGTGGTGGGGCAGGATCCAAGCGGTAAAGATGATCATCTTACCAACACTTCTCTATTATTTCCAGGCCCTCCCGATAGGGGTACCCAGATTATTCTTTAAAACACTGTCCCGGGTAATCTCAGCCTTTGTGTGGAAAGGGAAAACGCCAAGAATGGCTAGAGCGGTCATGTCCACATCAACCAGGGAGGGGGGCTTGGCGATCCCTCACTTCCAGAAATACTATCAAGCGGCACAGTTAAAGGTCCTACGGGAGTGGCTAGGTGATGACCCACAGCCGATTTGGGCAGCACAGGACAGAGCAGTGGCAAGAACCCCATTAGTGGAACTATTATGGAAACAGAAACAGCACAGACATCCCAACATAGGGATAAGCGAAATAATGAAAACAACGATGGAGGCATGGGACACGCAAACTCGAAGGGGCATAATGACCACCACGCTAGGCCCGTTCACCCCCATTTGTAGAAACCCGCAGTTCCTACCGGGGATGGAGCAGGGGGCATACGATACCTGGGAGGAGGAAGGAAGAACGAAAATTGGGGAAATGTTTATCAACAATGAAATTAGGTCATATGAAGCCTGCCTCCCACTCGCAGCACGCTCCACTCGGGAGAAATACAGACACGAACAACTCAAACATTGGTTGCGATTCCCGGATATAGCGAAGGCAGCAACGAGAACTCTCACCCCATTTGAGAAATATGTCACAAGGAGCTCACGGGCTAAGAAATGGGTTTCTACTTTATATTCCTTTATAAATACACAGGACGAAGAAATTAAGCGGTCATATATGATTAAATGGAACAGCACCCTGGGGTGGGAACCAACAAGGAAACAATGGGAGGACCTCTGGACTCTAATTCCAAAAATGACCAGATCTGCTCAAACAAGAGAAATGTGGATAAAAATAGTAACACAGTGGCACTATACCCCAGAGAGACTCCACACTATGTTCCCGAAAACATCAAGCTTATGCTGGAGGGAATGCGGAGAGGTGGGAACCTGGAAACACATCTGGTGGACTTGCAAAGGAATTAGGCCTTTCTGGGAAGAAGTTAAGGGAGAAATGGGCAAAATATTCCCAGACGTGGGGCAATTAGGAGAGGGTGTCTGGCTGTGTGGAATAAGAGACGACATGGCTAGAAGATGTAATAAATCACAATGGAGAAGTCTTATGGGCCTCCTTATAGCGGCATGGACAACAATTGCCCATAGTTGGAAAAAAAAGACACCCTGCTGATTTTCGCATGGCTCCAAAGAGTCTGGGCCCAGATGGTGATGGAAAAAATAACACATACAATCCAGGGAACGAGAGACAGGTTTGCAAACGAATGGGGCGGAGTCCTGGAGTATCTCCAATCAGACTATATGGAACAGTGGTGCCCGCACAACATCAAGATCTCAGATATCTTTAATGCATAATGTAATCCTTGTACTAAAGCACACGTGTCCCCAGGGAGGGAGGGGGGGGGGAGTTGAGGTGGGATGTTGA
Source organism: Ambystoma mexicanum (assembly GCF_040938575.1). Lineage (NCBI taxonomy): Eukaryota > Metazoa > Chordata > Amphibia > Caudata > Ambystomatidae > Ambystoma > Ambystoma mexicanum. The sequence continues at coordinate 1,366,266,626 of NC_090932.1, read as the reverse complement.
AGTTATGTTACTTAATTGTTGTTTATCGAAAATAATAAAGACAATTAAAAAAAAAAAATTACTTCCAAATGATACTAAGGATTTACACAGATAACGGAAAGAACTATAAAAGGAATATGCTACAGACACAGGCAAATACAGATTCTTCTATGGAAAGGGAAACAGATTATACTGGCAATTTGGGACTTTGATTGGATTTCAATCGGGTGCAAAGAGCGGATATGCAGTTTGCGGAACTGGGGTTATGTGCTACTTACAATGTAAGCTTGAGTTTGGGATTCTTTTAAGCCAGTGAGGACTCTGGACAGCTAGGTCACAGGATCTGTTCACTCTGGATGGCTGGACCAAGGGATTTGGTCACTGGGACAGCTGGACCAAGGGAATCTGGTCACTGGGCACTCCCGGAGGGGATGCTGGACAGCTAGGCAAGGTCTGGTCACTGCACTCTCTAATATGTGATCAGCTGCCTCCTCTCCTTTCTCCCTGGATTATTGGGTGTGCCTGGATCTGAATGAATGGATGGGTCTGTCTGTATGGATGTATCTAGTTTCCTGGATCTTGAATTGATTCTGCGTCTTGAGTGAGTGAGTCTTGAGAGTCCCTTTTGTTTCTCTGTCTTCCCCTTATATAGCCAAAATGACATCATCGAATTTACAACCTGGCCGGAGGTACTGTGGAATGATTGCTCTTCTGGGACAGTACTGCCTACAAGTCCTCTCCCCTCCCCTTGGGTCGATTCGTTCAGGGGAAATTTCATCATTTATGTGTTTGCAATTTATGATATTTCTTTGTCTCTCCAGCCTATTTTTTTTACCAAAAATGAATTATAGATCTAAACTTCAAACTTATACTAGCCACCGCCATGAGAAGTAGATATGCAGTTTCAATAGGTCACAGGGAATTGGATAATCCGATCGCCGACTCTGTGTGAGGTCACATCACCCTTTGGCACACATTCGCCGTTTTTAACTGTCAAACTGTCTCTGCCATGCTCGGCTTACAACAAAGGACTTTTATGATGCCCTTTGAAGCTTGACAGTTCCTCCTTCAGAGGGGTGCTGGAGGAAATCACACCTCTCAGTCATGCACCAGCCATACTGGCTTCCACTGTTCCTTCTGGCAGGGCTGCCTGTTAGGCTAGCAGGGCAGTGAATCCTCACACTCTCTGCCTTTTCATATGTCATTGTGGGCCGTGTTCACTTATGGATGCAACTTTTCTTTCCGTGGGAGGCAGCGCTGGTCATTGAATTCAGTGCCTGTGCCAAAAACCCAGTTTTACTGGTTTCTGAGTCCTTTCTAAGTAGCCAAGTCTTGTGGGGACAAATATAATGTACATTATATAGCTAAAACCCCCACCCACCTATTCAATCACATTTCTGTGCGGGCAAAAGCTGTTATTTGACATTAGCTTTTAAACAGCATTTTCCTTATTTTCAAAAGAGCAGATTCACACGTGTGTTAATTTCCTTTCATTTCAAGTTTACAAATGCAGTTTCTGCAGACCACAGGATGGTTTCATTTAATCTTCTGGGGTTTTACATATACTGTTGATTTATGGACACATAAGTATGCTGCACAGAATTTCTTTGATATTGACATGAAAAAAAAAGAAATGCCATGTTATTTCTTTAATTTACTGCAATTTTAGCCCGGTGGTTGACTTTAAAAGGACACAAAATCCATGTTGAATGTAAAGCAGGACTCTCGGCCCGTCATGTGATTTATTAGTAGAAAATGCCAATCTTGAGGGGTATTGCCTAACATTTTGGCAATCAGATGAAATACAACACCCAGGGGTGTGTTTTAACAGAGCTCACAACTTTGTGGTGTTTTACATGAAAGAAAGAACAATTTCAAAGCCACCTTAAATGCTTTGCGCAGCGTTATTAGTCAGAGGACAGAACAGCAAATGTCGTGCCATTCTGAATGCAGGTATTTTTCTGATGATTCAACTGAAGTACAGCAAATGCAGAGTATTTCTTTGGGTGGCAGTGTTCAAAGCTCGCCACACATGTGCCAGGATAGAAAAGCACAGGCGTTTTTCATGGCACATTTTTAAATGTGTTTTTTTAAGTGAAGGGGATTTCTGTTAGGGCCTTAAATGTACCCCACAGATTTAACACTTGACTTAATGCCAAAGTATATCTTCCTGGGACCTAATTTCAGTGGCAGTCATTATTTTTCTTCAAAAAGGGGTTCAATTTCCTTGAGAAAGAATGGCATCTCTTTTCCCATCTTGTTGCTCGGGAGTTGTGAGCTTCCTCCAGGTTGGTTTCATTCACAATTCCAACTTTTAAAATTACATTTTCTGTTTCCCTTTATTTTACATGTTCACAAAACACAGCAGTGTATACATGGTTTAAGTAATATGCCCCGAGCCCTGGGCCATTACTGAGTCTGGTAATGCCCCGGTGTCCATAGTTACAGGCCTGAGCAAAGGCCCCGGGGCATTACCTGACTCGGTAATGGCCCCACAGTGAGGGACATATTGCTATTAGTGCCCCGGCCTGCAAGACCGGGATACTAATAGCAATCTTTTTCTGTTCCGAAATGCTGCAGCGTTCTGGAACAGAAAAAAAAGACAAAAAATGGCCACCAGGGAAGGGAAAACAGAGTCCGTTTTCCCTTTTCATGGCAGCATTGGGGAGCGGACGCACTGGGGACAGAGTCACCAGCGCGTCCGCTCGTGAGAAAACAAAGTTAGTGGGTTTGGGAGGGGGGGGTTTGTTGGAGGTGTCGGGGGCGGGGGTGGGGCAAACACTCACCTGAATCCACGGGTGGGGAAGGATGACAGCTTCCAGCCCTGTGGAGGCTCGGAGTGGGGATTACCCTGGTCCAAGCCTCCTCATTGGCTGAGGCACTGCCACACCCCCTGCCGGTGATGGGAACGAAGCTTCAGCTTTGAGGGATTCCGCACGGAGTATGGACTGGGCGAGGGCCAATCAGAATGCTTCTTACATTTTGATTGACCCTCACCGGGTACTAAATTGGCTTATCAAACTCCTATTAAAGGTCTACATTTTCAACTACTGTAGGTTCCATAATCCTGACTCTTTATTTCTGGAAAATAGACAAAAACATAAGCAGAAAATGCCTGCTCAAATTCATTCTTCCTGTCACTTTAAAGTGCTGTGCTTTTCCCCTCGGATTGAGTAGTTCCCCATTTTATCACATGCAGGATATTTTCTGGTACTTGGAAATATTTCTCGGGCCTTGTCAGTTATAGTTTTATTTTAGAGGAGCTGCAAACATTGCTCCTTTCTGTGTGTTTTTCAGATGCTGTGCACAGGACGCAGCTCACATATTTTTTTTAAACTTATGTTTTTTGTGTATACTTGTGTATACTTTTGTATATACTTTTATTCAGTTTAGATTTCCCAACAACATCAAAAGTCAAGGTCAAATCAAACATTCTATAAAGTACCTCTGAAAGCAAGAAGGGTCTCTTGGGCAAAGACTAGTAGCTGCAGGCTACCAGGTTTTGATGCTTCTCTGTAACCTACATACTCACTTTATGGACTTTGACATTGCAAGGAATACCATCAGAAAGTATGCAGAGTGGCATTAACTCTTATATCAAGAGGCATCATAAGCAGCCTTGGTGCAGGACGATTGGGCCCAAAACTGCTCCACCATATAGGTAGGGACATGACAGTGGGAAGGGGCAGGGGACAGACGGAGAAGGCAAACCCTTATTGTTTTTTCATCTCCTTTCAGGTGTCAAAAGAGTAGAAAGGGGAGGTGGACAGGCAGAAAGCTCCCCTTTATACCAACACCTCCCAAAACCCACACTTTGCAACACAATAAACAATCTCCACCCCTATAGAGTACTCTCAGGCTGTACCTATATTGGATGGAGGGAATGGTCAAGAATCAGGATGTAGGCTACTGTGAGATGTAAAACCAGGCAGGTTATTACAGGGAAACAACCCATCACAGGACCAACATGTTCAAAGCAAAGCACTTAAGAATGAATTGAAAAGAGGGTGGAGGCTTTCCCAGTGAAAACCCCTTCCAATAGGATGCTGTCTGGGAGTCTTCAATTGAGGGAAAATACTGCATCCTTGGTAGGGGGGCCACTGGTCTGCATTGGGAAGAAGGGAACAAAGGGTTCTAACAAGCCTTACAGTGAAAATATGAATGTGCATCCTGTCCTTTTGAGATCCATCTCCTGGAAGGGAACTATCAAGGAATGTCTCATGAGAGGCGTGAATCATCTGTCAGTTGAGAGCTCCAGATTTAATTACATCTTCTTGTTGAAGCCGTGTTTTTGGATCAAATAAGAATCAATTTGTCTCCAGATTCCTTTTTCCCATTCCAAAATCCACAAACTTTCAAAAATGGAGTTTGCAACTTACCATCACCTCAATTAATTATGTAATGATTAAACTACAGTTTTAAATATTTTTCCTACTGTACATTAGGGACCGAGAGGCATTTTATGTATAACTCTTAGCAATCTGTGGCAGAAATTAGTAGTGCAATTAGGGGAACAAATGGTCTCCTAATACATTTGTTCTATAGGTAATTTCCACTGATCCTACAATATTGGGGCAAGGTGTTTGCAGAAAGACAGGGACCTTTGGGCAGCAGTTTCTATGATATAATATGACAGGTTATTTATATCGGGCTTAATACCCAGAGGTTTCTAAGCGCAGACCCGTGGTTCGAACCTGTGCTGCTCCGCGTCGTCTTGCTTCCAAGGTGAGCACTTTGCAGCTGAGTTATCCTCCCGAGACTCCTTCTAGGCTTCAGGCTCTCAGTGAAGTCCCAAATGGGGGCAGAGTCCAGCTAAAAAAAAGTAAAGAAATACTCTGTGAACACACGTAGGGAATTGGGAACTCTCAAATGAAATGTTTTTCCAAGATTAGTAAAGGGGCACATGGAAATAGCTGGTCTGTGGGAAGAAGCATATTCATATGTAATATTGTATTGCCATAAGGGTTGAACATCTATCTTTTATGCTTGGTAATGGTAAACCATACAAACTCCTTTTCATTACCCAATGTGTGACAGCATTTTTGAAAACTGCTGTTGAACTTACTTGCCTCCACCATTGTTGGGAAGAAGAACTTCTTAATATAACTCCTAGGATAGCCATTCATAAATGCACCTTCATTATCATGCAGGCATCTGCAACCTGTGGCTCTCTTGATGTTTTGCAGTATGACTCCCAGGATTCCTCACCATTCATGATGCTGGCTAGGGCAGATGAGAGTTTTAGTCGCAGACACCTGCAGAACCAAGGGTTGCAGATCCTTAAGAACCAGACCTCAGTTGAATTTAATGTTCTCATACCATCCAAGACATATATCTGGGAACATATTTCAGAATGATCGGTTCTATTGCAGTCTGTGAGTGTGTCTGTGAACAGAGACATTCCATCAATTTTAAGTGAATCAATAATTTCTCTGATAAAGCAGAAATCTGAAAACAAAATTTGTAAAGGTTTTTCACAGCTATTTGGGTGTACAAAGCTAATGCTAAGGTTTACTTAAAAATTAACGCTGTTATTTTTGGTCTTTTACAGCCATATATTGAAGAAATATCTGATAGTCTTCGGGGGAAAATATTTGAACAATTTATAGAAAGGTATGGAACGGCACTTATGGTGAGAATACCTATTGTTTTCTGTTTCTGTATTTCCTGTTGTGTGTTTTAAAACAACTTTTATTCTGTGCGCTTACACCAGACTCGTGTTGTTGCAGGGAATGAATACCGTACACCCACGAGGAACATGTGTTTTGTGATGCCCGGCATTACGTCCTTTTCTACCTCTAATGCATTGTTTTGCACCATTTATGTATTATCTGTGGTCTTTCCCTAGAGTAAGCTATTGGATTGAAGAAAAATAAAAGAAAGCAAATTCAATTGCAGTTACAAAAAATGTGTGTAGAATAAAAGTTGCATTTGTAGCCATAGTTCGAATGTATGCAACAGCCATGCAATTTCTAAAATAATTTTGAACGCAGAATTCAATCTGGTTGATATGCATCCAATATTATTGAAAATGGATTGCGGATAACGAAGCACAATGTTGTGAAAGACTCAGTTCAGAGCGTGGAAAAAAAGTGTGACTATTTGAGATAGAATTAGCACGGAAATTGCCCTATTATACGTTGTAGTCTCAAGCAAATGCAGCAAATTCGTCATAAACGTATTGCCTACATTTTGACTGCAATTGGTCAAACTCTAAATGTGTCCCTGAGAGTTAAAAAAAAGGTCCATCATAATGAGATGAAGCAACTTGCTGATGGAGTACCCATCTAGATTGGGTAATAATAATTGTATATTCTAATATTCTATGTAAAGCACTTTGGATAAAAGCTCTTTATAAATAACAAGTAATTATTATTCTTATGATTACTGCTATTATTGCTAATATTATGAATTCTGACAGAGCTGTTAATGCAAACACAAACTGCAGAACCAGGATTTTTCCCTGAATAAGGTTGCCCAGGTTCTCGGGGAGTGGCTGAGACCGCAGCACTCATACAATGGGCCTCATTACAACCCTGGCTATAAGGGGTTAACGGCGCCGTAAAAGGCTGCAGCGCCGTTAAACCCTTAACGCCCGATTCACACTTTAACGCCTGCTTTTTGCAGGCGTTAAAGTCCAACCCGCTAAGGGACCTTGGTGCTAATTACGGCACCGTAATTTACGGTGCTGTAATTTACGGTGCCGTAAATTAGCACCTTCCCCATTCCCATTGAGCCCTATGGGCCAAAAATGGGAATGGGGAAGGGGCCATGGTGAATGGGGATTTACCGCCCCTCCAACCTTGGAATGGGGCGGTAAATCCGCCATCCACCATGGCGGAATCCGGCATGGACCATGGTTGTAATGAGGCCCAATGTAGTTATTTATAAATATTTGCCCTCGAAAAATATGAGGAACCAGACTTAACAGTCAGTTTCAGGGCTTTGTTTATAGACAGCCTATCACAATACTTATTTCATTAAATGATTCTCTTTTCTGCCCTCACACCGTTTATAATGCCTACTGCTGGCATTATCTTGAGGTGAAGCATAGGAATGTCATTTCACCAAAATGACAGGGGTAGCGGACTTGACATCACATGACCCTTGGACTCTGGTGACTTCACAGGAAGGGATATAATTTGACCCCGCCCCTAAGTGGCATCACAGGAAGTGATGGCACAGAACCTTTCTCCCCTTGCCAAAACAGGAAATGGCATCACATAGCATTGTTCCTCAGTACACTAAGAAAATTATGGTTACGATATCACTGTAATATGATACACATTTCCTTAAAGAATGGATCACCATATGTAGCATTACTATCAGTGTGTATAGGCCCATATTACCAAATTACTGTGAATGTAACAGATGTCCAACACAACAAACTGGACTAGTGTACATCACTTGGGCTAAACTGTAAACAGGCAGAGCATCTCAAAGAGGCCTAAACCCCAAAGCGCAGACATCCAGTGCCTGCCAAGTGTTTGGCCACAGACTGGAAACAGCAATTGACCAACACAAGTCCAACCAGAAAAACAATTGTCAGGAGGGTTACCCAGAGCTGTCCCAGTGGTTATGAGTGATTTGAAACCTTCCAGCCATCACTTTTCTGTTTTGCTTATTTGTTAAGTAGCCCACAGTTTTTTTGTTAGTTGTGAGATAGAGGGTAAGGATGTGCTGCAGTCACAATAATTGCAGGTATTACTTTTATTTTAAAATAATGTAAACAGCAGCAGCAGATCCATGACATCACCCTTAGAAAAGGCCCATTTTATTACTTTCTTTGGTCCTTTGTGTCTTGTTAATCCCATTCTCCTCCAGCTTCTAAGCAATGGAACAGGAACTGAACCCATGCTGCACTACATCCTCTTGGTCCCAAAACAATTGCATTGCCCCTGAGCTATCCTTTCAAATATATATATATATTTTTTTTTAGGAAGCAACTGATGGTTTACTTCAACAGCAGAGGGCAAAAACATGTAAATTAATGATCTCACCATGCGTATATCTACAGTGTGCCTGTGTTGCAGGTCTGGCAGATCTGGGTCAGGTCACACATTCCACAGGCAGGTTTGCTGGCAGAAGCCACTGGGGCACACCCCTCTCTACACAGACCCAGTGGATCACTGGATATGCAAAGCAGACAAGAAAAACTGAGATTTGTGTACATGCTGTGCTGTCACTGAGTCAGCTGATACTGAGGGTAGCACCAAGACTCCTTCAAAAAGCACTCCAGGAGAGAGGGGTTGGGACTTCGTTCCACTATTATGAGGAGGCTGACCTGGGGAGGATAGCAGGACTAGCAGAGGTGAGCAGAGGGAGCTGTGCGCAGAGGGAGCTTGGAGTTCACTGCAAAGGAAGAATCCAGGAAGCAAAACATCTGGCACCCAGGAAGCTTGATGCCAGATAAGGCGGCCCTGATAAGTGGCAGCAGAAAGCCCTGTTGAGTTGAGCATACCACAAAGGATGCCATCAGTTTGAAAGCTGTGCACAAGTGTAAACAAAATTCCCCTCATGCGAGCTGCGCAACGTGGATGCGAGAAAACTGCCAATACAGACGAGAGGGAAGATGCAGGCGAAGTAGCAAGGAGGAAACCCCATCATTCGATGTGAATGGGCAGAAATGAGACCACAAACCAAATTACAGGTTGTGGAAGAAAGACTGAGACAAGGACTAGAGAGCTATTAAGTAAGCAACTAGCAGAAAGAGTGCGGGAGAGACGTGAGTTGAGAGAGGGAAGGGAAATTAGAGGGAAAGAGACAGACTAACAGACGAAAAGTAAATATGCATAACAGTCTGTGGAAATTACTTGTTGCTGAAAACACTGCATGCTGGGAAGGACATTCTTAAAGCCCTGGCAAATAGAGATATGGTTCATTGATTGCAAGACTGCTCACTGGAAAAGTGCACATTATTGCCTTGAGTGAACTGAGAGATGATTTACTGATTACAATACTGCATGATGAGAAAATGAATCCTAAACCCCCAGACAGAACTGAGCAGCCATGTGCTGAGAAGGGGAGTCAAAGCCAGTAATGTACCAAAAGTACATCAGTTACATCTTGGGAAAGTTAGTCGATGTTGTAAAGTGAATGGAGAGCCGAGAGCAATTATCGCTGAGACCAGTGGAGATTTGAGACAAAGGACCTCATCACGAGTTGGGCGCTAACCCCGGTGGTATTACCGCTGGGGCTATTAGCCCTACCGCCAAACCCCCCGGTGCTATTAGCGCCAGATCACAGGTTTGGCGGTAAGTCCCCATTCCCCATTGGGCCCATTCTGGAATTTCCCATTCCCCATTGGGCCCAATGGGGAATGTTCGGTGCTATTACTGCCGGCGATATTACTGCCGGCTGTAATAGCGCTGAAAATCAGCAAATTCACAGAGGATGTGCCCCCAGCCCCCAGCCAAGCCCGTGATGAGGCCCAAAGACCAAGGCCACCCCTGACATGAGAGAGCCCTACATACATATTTTGGGTGATATCCTATTTTGTGCTAGCTGTGAATGCAGTCACTTTTCAGCACCCAAAAATAAAGTTTGTTTCCATTTTCACTACTACAGTTCGTGTTTGACATCAAACCTGGAGGAATTACCAAATGTGGAGAAGTGCAGCAACATTTTAGGAATGTACCACATATCTTTCATTTATTTATGCAAACTGTTGCTGGGCAACACACGAATGGAGAATACTGATGAAATGTGATGGTTATTACCTAAACACCACACATCAAAGTGAAACAATAGTAAAAACGTCAATCTTCGATGGGAAGTGAAATATTATTTCTTTTGGAAAAGAAACTGGTCATTTTTGTTTGCTAAGAAAAAGAAAAAAACACACCAACAACAGCAAAACCACTGCCATATTACAGTAGTATTGCCCCATTTAAGCACACCAATATCAAAGTATTTGTTGTCAGCAGAAATGGACACATCAATTTTAACAGTCCTATGCCTAGTCATTGAGACCACCCTGGATGCTACAACCAGCGGGAGTATGTGGCGGATCCCCAGCACACCTTGAAAGGGGCCCCCCACTAAGACACAGGCAGTTTCAGGAACACACATAGCCCAACCCACCCATCCTAAGGGGATTAGCCACAAAACCCTTGAGTTGAACTGGTCACATCCTATTGGGATTTCTACAAAGCTAGTTCAGTCCACTAGCTACACCCAAACATCCAGCCTATGAGTAAGTAGCTCTCCTTTAAAGGAACAGACTTAGTTGCACAGTTTCAAGTTCACATGCAAGTAGAGACATATACATCACTCATCAGCACAGCTTCTGGATGAAAAACCCAAGATAATGAGGCAGATTTGCGCATACCGTGTGACTCAGGATCCTGCGCCTCCACCAAATTCAAACAGTGATTCAACATCTGTGGCACGTGCAGCACCTGTGTGAACAGGTAAAAGTGAAAATAGACGATGGACTCCAACTGCCGAATAGACAGAATACACACCATCTGCGCAAATGAGGGAAGCTCCATCCACCATGTTGGAGCTGAAAACGTACCTGCAGCCATGGAATAAACAGAAAATCTGCGCTATAAATTACATAATGCTTGCAGGCTAGTGTGTGTTTATAGAGCAGTGTCTGCAGCCCGCGGCGGCTTCCGTTAACAAAAAAATGTCAATATATATATATATATATATTTTTTTTTAAAACATTTTTTTATTTAGGGGTCGCAAAGGAGACCGCATGGGCTGCGGCTGAGACTTCAAGCGACCCCCAAATGACGTCCCTACCTTAGAAGTTGGCGTTATTAGGATAATTAGTCCTTCAAAAATGTCTGTGGCTAAAGCCTATATTGAATGATCCTCCTATGTCTTGCCGTGTACTGGCCCCTTTAAGGGAAGGACATGCCAAGGGGAATACGTCACACGGGAAGTGACGTGCAGAGGGGGGTGCTTGGAGATGGGAAGGGAGTTCCATGTATGCAGGAATAAAGAAAAGGTTGACATCCCCGCTGGCTCCTCTGTTCTTTACTGGCCGCGCACCACGGCAACAACTGGCGACGAGGACCTGTCCCAGCCAGTGGTCCTCCGCGCAGCACAGGTGATCCCACCACGTGGCTGCCCAGCTGACGGCGATCCCGCCGTCGTCCTCCTTGTGCTCGCGGGTGATCCCACCACGCGACACGGTTCCAGCCCTGAGGCACGTGAAGGAGACACGTGCACTTGCAGCGATCCCGCTGCCCGGCGCCCCTCCATGTCGGCATGAAAAGAGCTGCGGCCCCCTCCTCCAGAATAGGGGACCTTTAAAGACAAAAAATAAAAAAAAATAAAAAAAAATAAAAAAAAATGTTGCCTTGTTCTTTCTTCCCCCTTCTCCCACATTGCGAGATAAAGAAGGGAAAAAGAAGGATAGCGTTGGTGAACCCACCCCCTGGGCAAACGGCCCACGAAGAGGCTGTCCAGCCCCATCAGAGCTACAGTGCCACACTTCCCATAGGAGCACGTGACGCTAACACGCTGTCAACCCCGAACGCCTCCAGACCAGCTTTGTGATCAACCAGCCCCGACTCAGCCGTGACAAGATGAGCAATACGCCCAACTCATCAACCGCCCCAGCGGACCAGAGCACACCGCCAGCGGCACCAGTCACCAGATCCACAGCCACAGCATGGCGCATGCCGCCACCCTTCTCCATATTGCCGCAAGCTGACAAGGGAGCGAGGTGGGTCGAATGGCTAAAGGACTTTAACAATTTTATCGAGGCTGCGTGAGAAGAAACCTCTCCTCGACTGCGCAGCATGTTCATCAACACGGCGGGAAATGAGATAAAAACACTCCTCAAGACCATTCCTCCGGCGGAACTCACTGATTTTGCAAGCCTCATCACAGCCCTAAATAAGAGACTTGTCATCGCTCCCAACAGGGACTATGAAAGATATATCTTTAATCAGTGCACGCAACGCACGGAAGAAACAGTGGACGAATTCATCGTGAGACTCAGGATAAAGGGTGCGCATTGTCAGTTTGACGCATTCTCACTAGACAAAGCCATCCGACTACGAGTGATCGAGGGATGTGTCTCACCTTCTTTGAAGAAGCAACTACTCAAAAACCCATCACTATCGCGGAGGTGAGTGCGATGGCATGGATCCTTGAGAGAGCGGAAAAACAAGCAACACACATGGCTAACTCCGCTGCCACCAAACAAGACAAAAGCGACCTCATTGCTGCGGTACAAGGGTCTAACAACAGGAACAACGAAAGGGCTGGGAGTTTCAGCGCCGGAGCGACCCCGAGAATGCAGAGACAATGTTACAGATGCGGAATGACATTCCCGCACGCGGGCTCATGCCCTGCCCTCACACAAAAGTGCGGAAACTGTGGGAGGGAAGGACACTTTCAGATCGTGTGCAGAGAAAGTAGACCTTTTCCCACAGGTCGCCCCCCAGCAATCCCTCATTCAGACCGACTCAAAGGTCAAATCAGTCATACCAGACTCGCCCTTAGCAGCCCGGTCCACAAAGATACGTCAGGGTGGTGGAAGAAGTATATCCCGAAGAAGAATATCAACGATACGAGACACTGGAACCCGAGCCGCAGATACAAGACGAATATGACGGACCACCCCCACCCAGGCAAGTGTCATATACTGTGCCTCAAGGCTACACAGACTATGATGGCAGACAATATGACCCGCACAACCAAGATGAATTCGTCAACCTCATACTAGATGAAGAAGTGGCGCGGGAAGCACCGAGACTACAAGTCGAGATCTGCAACCAACGATTCTGCTTCTTGATCGACTCTGGAGCAACGGTTAACATCATGTGCGATAAGGAATTCCAACAATTACCCAACAAACCTGCGCTCACCGAGACCACCTCCAAAATTTACCAATGGGGTGCCGACACACCCCTATGCTGCACCGGGTCATTCAAAAGACACCTCACATTTGAGGGCAGAACCACCAACACCATAATCCACGTCATCAGGAGCCCGACAAGAGGCAGATGTCTGCTGAGCTACAAAACAGCATCACAGCTGGGCCTGATCAACATACTGGTCCAGGAAGGTGATCTCATCAACTCTACTGAACCGCAAACACCACAACCAGCTCAAATATGCCACATTGAGCAAGGGGCTCCCAAACCCGTCGTTCTAACAAAGGATGACATCATAAAGGAATTTTCCGACATTTGCCGTGGCCTAGGAAAACTGAACGGCCCGCCCATCAAATTGCACATAAATCCAGACGTTCGCCCTGTGCCACAACACCCAAGGTGAGTGGGATTTCACTTACAGGAAGCCGTCTCGAAAGAACTACATCAACTCTTAAAGGATGACATTATTGAACCGGCAACTGGACCCACCCCATGGGTGTCCCCCCTCGTAATTGTACCGAAGGAAAGCGGCCGACTCAGGCTATGTGTGGACATGAGGGTGGCCAACACGGCCATACAACGGGAACGGCACCCGGGCCAAAAATTGAGGACATGATAGTTCTACTGAACAACGCAGTCCTGTTCTCGAAACTGGACCTCAACCAGGGGTACCACCAGTTAGTTCTTCACCCGGACTCACGACCAATCAACACATTCGCGTCCCACGAGGGACTGTTCCGTTAAAAAAGACTCAACTTTGGAATATCCTCCGTGGCTGAAGTCTTTCACGAGACAGTTCGGCAAATCATTCGGCCCATCAAAGGGACATTAAACTACAGCGATGATATTCTCGTCTTCGGGAAGACTCGGCAGGAACATGACGAGGCACTAAGGGCCACATGTGGAGCATTACAAAAGGCGGGTCTGACCCTTAATGTAGGGAAATGCAGGTTTGGGAAAGCCAAACTCAAGTTTTTCGGTCACATATTCTCGGCCGACGCGATGACCCCTGACCCTGACATAGTTGCGACCATCCTACATCTGGAAAAACCCAACCAGGCGGCGGATATCAGATCATTGCTGGGCATGGCGGGGTACTGTGCGCGCTACATACCGCAATTTGCCTCTATCACAGAACCACTGAGACGCCTGTTGCAAAAGGACGTCCCCTTCCACTGGACGGAAGAATGCCAAGGAGCATTTGATGACATCAAGCACGCTCTGGCGGAGGCCAGGAAGCTCGCATACTTCGACCCAGACTGGCATACCGAAATCGTGGTCGATGCCAGCCCCGTGGGATTGGGCGCAATCCTCGCCCAGACCAGTGGCCAGGACACGTACCCATGCCATGTGGTTGCATACGCCAGCAGAGCTCTGGCTCCTTCAGAGTCGGCCTACTCACAGGCAGAAAAAGAGAGTCTGGCAGCCGTCTGGGCCTGTGAACATTTCCATCACTTTGTCATCGGCAAAAAATTCACTCTCATCACGGACCACCAGGCTCTCCTATCCCTGTTTGGCAACCCGCGGACCAAGATGCCCCCCAGGATCGAGAGGTGGGGAATACGCCTGCAAGAATATGACTTTGCAATAATCCACAGACCAGGGGGTGAGAACAACCCAGCTGACTATCTTTAGCGACACCCTGCTGGCACTCCAGCCCAGAGAAAGGGAGATGCAGAATACATCAGTTACGTGACCGCAAACGCCCTGCCTCCGGCCATTTCCATCGACACGGTAGCGGCAGCCTCAGCAGCCGACCCATCTATGGCCCAAGCCATCAGTCTGACACGCAACAACAAGTGGAAAGATTTTAGAAGAGCGGTTCAGGCCCATCCGGGAGCCAGTTGTGACGAGCTTGAGAGACTGGCGAGAGTGCAAGCGGAACTCGCAGTTCAAGATGACGTCATTCTACTAAGAGGATGCAAAATAGTCATTCCCAACACCCTATGAGTGGAAGTCATCAAAACGGCTCACGAGGGTCACAGAGGAGCAGAAAACACGAAGAGGCTGCTACGGTGCCATGTGTGATTCCCGTTCATGGACAACATGGTTGACAGATGGGTACGCAATTGCGTAGCATGCCAATGCACCTCCAGACCAGAACCCCCTCAGGATAACTACGATCCCGGACCATCCGTGGGAACGAGTCGCAACAGACTTCTATGGTCTGACAGAAGCCGGAGACTATCTGCTGCTCCTTATCGATGAACATTCTCGCTTCCCCATAGTGAAGCGAGTGAAATCCACAGCGTTCGCACACGTGGCAGCAACGTTTGATGAAGTCATCAGTGAGTGGGGGATCCCTGACACGATAAAGTCAGACAATGGTCCACCGTTTTGCGGCCACGAATTTGGGGTGTTCGCAAAGCATATGGGGTTCCGTCATCAGAAGGTATCCCCGAGATGGCCCCAGGCAAACGGCATGGCCGAAAGGTTCATGGCCTCCATAAATAAGACCATGCAAAGAGCACGCCTCGAAGGGACTGACCCCCACCAGGCGTTGTGCAGAATGCTGAGGGATTACCGGAACACACCCCATGAAGCCACCAATAAAACACCAGCCGAGCTCATGGTAAAGTATAGAGTAAAAACCAGAGTTATAAATAATCCAGCGTTGAGGCCAAAACCAGACCCAGAGATCGCTCGAAGGGATGAAGCAAGGAAAGAAAAGGCACGTGAACAGACGGACCAAAGGAGAAGAGCACAACCCAAAGATTTTCAGATAGGCGACGATGTCTGGGTGCAGCTAGCAGTTCGCAAGAAGACAGATCCGTTATTTTCGCCAGAACCGCTCCAAGTCATAGCTGTCAAAGGGACCATGGTAACAGCCGTGAACGACGAGAGAGAAGTGACAAGGAACAGCTCGCTGTTCAAGCATGCATTAAGGGTACGGAAGAAGAGCCACCACCCATCGATCCAGATCCAGAAGAGAGTGACACGCGAGATGAAGAGTGGGTCCCCCTCGAGCCACCAGCTCTGCGTCAACCGAGTCCCACACCCCCGGTTGGCGGCGACCACAGCCAATGGTCGTGAGGACGACCACAAAGAACAATCAAGAAACCTCCCAGGTTAGTGGAGGAGTGTTGAAAGTTGTTGATACAAAGACAATCACGTGTTATAGTTGTAAGGACATTTGTCCGGGGGTGTTGTTGCCGTGTACTGGCCCCTTTAAGGGAAGGACACGGCAAGGGGAATACGTCACATGGGAAGTGACGTGGAGAGGGGGGTGCTGGGAGATGGGAAGGGAGTTCCATGTATGTAGGAATAAAGAAAAGGTTGACATCCCCGCTGGCTCCTCCGTTCTTTACTGGCCGCACACCACGGCAACACTATGCTGTTCTTTTAAGATGTGTATTAAGACTGTATTATATTTGTTTTGTTTTTATGCACTCGTATTTGTTACCGAAATTAAGTAATCAACCATGACATTTATTTAGGGTAAGGTGTTGCAGTGAGTCAGATGGCATTTTGGGGATTTAAAACCTGACCAGATTCCTCTTGATCTCCTCATAGTCGCTGCAGGAAGGGGCATGACCGACAACGGACAGGTCGGGCTCTTTCAGCTCATTAGGATCTGGCAGGCAGGAAGACAGGTCAACATATGGAGCATAACATAAAAGAGGTCACAATAGAGAGAGTAAAGTATATGATATTTTTTAAAGTCCATAAATAGAACCAGAACAGATAAAGTATTGGATTAGATTGTGTTGTAAATTAGTCTGTGTGGTTTAGTTACATCTCTCATGCTCTCCAAAAAATCACCCATCAAGCTGCGTGATTTCTCCTCTTCTGCAACCCCCTAAAAGTGACATGTCAATGTTTGTGATACGGTTTCTCTTCCCCACCCCCCCCCCACCCGAATAAAGTCATATTAATGTGTGTGATTTGATTACTCCTCTTAAGCGTAAAAAATAATACTTCAATCGGTGTGATTTCTATGTTTGAGTGAACAAAATTAAAGGCAGGGTCAGTATTTGTGATTTATTTTCACCTCTCCTGCGCAAACAAAATCACATGTCAATGTTTGCGAATACTCCTCTCATTTGCACCATAAAATCAGGAGGAAAGCGGAAATGGAAAATACATGTAAACACGTATAAACCCTGAACTTCTAATGAACATAAGAATAACGTTGATGTACTAAAGAAAACGATTCTAATTATCTTTTTCCTCTTTGTTTTATAGTGACAAGTTTACTAGGTTTTGCCAATGGAAAAACGTGGAACTGAACATTCACGTAAGCTTGCGCCAAACAATCAGTTTTTTTGTGTGTCATTTTATGTGATTGTTTCATACATGTTATCTGATTACTGATGTGCAATGAAAATGCAATATTATGATTTAGGTCAAAATTGGAATTTCATCCAATAGGACATACCCGGGAATTTCTTGCACTACTGCACATTTAAGGCCTTGCAACATCAATTGCAGTAACACCGCTCCTATGTGCAGACCCCTTGCATATGCAGTAACAGTGCATCCATAGATACTGCAATGCCCACAATCATGTGTGCTCTTTGACAGACAATGTATTCTCTGTGTTGCTGTTCTGGATGAAATCAGGAGCAATCCTTCGAACCGTGTTGGGGAGGGATTTCAGGGGGGTCCGTCACTGCACATGTCCGCAAGTGCACGCTCAGGACTTACTGTATGGTGACAGTATCAAGAAGAGTCACAGAATTAATGTGTTTAAAACACAATAAAATGGGAGTCTGTGACTGCACAAAGTCTCCCCTCAATTGTTGCCCTATTTCCTAGGGTCATTCCAGTTCCCACATAAGAAGGACCTAATTATGCACAACATTCTATAATCACATTTTACTTTAGGTCCTTGTGCCCACCATTATAAACTGAAGCAATTTTCGTTCATCTTAATTTCCTGAGTGTGTATGTATTTTTTTGTCTAATCGCAAAATATTTCACTTTGCATATATAAAACGTTACAACTGTTAGGTTGTTTTTAAAAATCACATTTGATAGAAAAAAATACAATCATCAATGTATGGAGATGTGCATAGGTGTCAGGTGTGACTGTGCAATTCTATCAATTGCCAATAATAGTTACAAACCTCAGATACGTGATTTTATTTAAAATATATCCCAACATAAGTACAGTTAATTAATTATCCATTCACATTAATGTGTTCAATTCGAGCTACACAAATAAAAGCTAATACGCCTTCAAAGCGCCTGCTTAATGTTTGAGGCCGTACTCGCAACAGTCTGCCTTAATTGGTTAAGGGGGCCAGCAGCACTCTAAAGATGGCCGAGGAACATGTAACCTGCTCTTGTTGCTTTGCAGTCGTCTCCATCATCAGTCGGGCTTCCTCTATCTTTATGTTTTTCACTGTCAAAATGCATTGCATATTACTTAATATATACTTTATTAAAAAAAAATAAAGAAAAACCTTTGGTCATGTTATTGCTCTGCGGGCCTGTGCTCTGTGTGGATCCGTATAGGCTTCTTTCCTGCTAGCTGCAGACTTCCCTACAGCAAAGGTATTCCTTCTTCACACATTCTTTAGGAGTCCTCGACAACACACCCACCTAGCCCTTGATTAAACATCTGTCCAATATCATCAGCAAATTCAGTCATGTACAATGCATTGCCCTCATCTCACAATATGGTGGCATATGACTTCTTGTTGTTCTTGGAGCTCTCTGGTGTGTGTGTGTGTGAGTGTGTGAGTGTATGTGTGTGTATTAATCAACCTCTCTAATAAGGTGCCTTTGGTTCGCCTTTTGAGTTTCTCCTTCCTCAGACTTCTTTTAGTTTGGAGTTAGAGACATCCCTTTGCACTCATTTGTTTGAGTACTTTATAGTTTTTGTGATGGTTAAAGATTGAGACATGGGGGTTCCGGTTCCCATGAGCCGAACCACATGGATGTGATCATGCTTTGCTCTCTAAATGACCTAGAGATCCTGTTACAGATACGCTGTCGGAAGCCACCGAGACTGATGAAGTGGGAACCAGAGGTTGTGTGAAGGGGCACTGCACCACAGAGAATGATGATATCCTGCATAATCACCCACCCAAGTAAGATCTAAGCCTGATACTTTTCGGCCTCGTTCACCGACGCTGCAGCCAAAAAGGACGCGGCAGCTCATCCACAGGCCCCCTCGGTCAAGCCGACAGATCAAAGGCTGGAACAGTGGTAGACTTGGCCAAGCCCTTAGTAAGAGGAGAGGCGGAAGATGGGGTATCTACCTGCTGGAGGTGCATCACATTGTACACCCGGGGACTATCGGGAGGTACAGACCCCCCCTGGGGGAAGTATAATCCCTTGAGCAGGTGGAAAGTATGCAGAGGAGTACAACTCCACAGGGGACAGTGGTGGCGCTTGACCGAGGGAGATCTGCACCCAATGCCGGGGAGAATTGACCTCTCAAGCAGAATCTGAGAAGGTGACCACAGCACCAACACAGGTCACCTTGGCCACATGAATAGACTGAGGGATTGATCAAGGATATGAAAAGCACAGCTTAAAACAGGAGGGCGGCCGAAGGTGGCCCCTTGTTGGATATACGATACAACAGGGCAAACTCCACAGTGAGAGTCTTGTGAGCAGTAGGAGATCATTGGGCCTCATTACAACCCAGGCGGTAAGTTCCCTACTTAACCACCATGGTGTAAACTCTGTTTACTCCATGGTGGTTGGCGGATTTACCGCCCCATTCCAAGGTGAGTGGGGCGGTAAATCCCCATTCCCCATTTACCCTTCCCCATTCCCATTTTTGCCCCATAGGGCATGATGGGAGTGGGGAAGGCGCTAATTACGGCACCGTAAATTACGGTGCCGTAACTAGTACCAAGGCGGGTTAGCGCCTTGCATTTTAACGCCTGCTAAAAGCAGGCGTTAAAATGGTAATCAGGCGTTAAGGGTTAACGGCGCTGATGGCGCCGTTAAACCCTTAACGCCTGGGTTGTAATGAGGCCCATTGACATCTGGAGGAGCTCTATAGGCTCGAGAACAGAGAAGAGTTGTATCTGCCAGATATGCAATTACAGTGACTGTTTTGCAAGGTGAGTGTTCTAGTGAATGTAGAGTACAGTGTACATGGGCAGGTTGTCTTTAATTCAGGACACAGAGAGAGAGTGTATCTGCTAGATGTGTATGTATAGTGAGTGTTGTGCTATTAACGCAGTGCATGATGGGACATGTAGTCTCTACCAGATATGCACAATTGCCAAAGTACCACCTTTTACACCAGATCAGGCCCTTAATCACTTCTGATTTATTTAATTCCGTTGTGCAACCACTAATCCTATCTCACATCGACAGTGGTAATGAACTTAGTTTTGGTGCACCCTTGCTTTCAGTTTTTCATTCTGCTGCTCACCTTGTAGTCAGCCCCTTGATCTTCAAATAAATGTTAAGATGTTTTATATTGCGTATAAGTCTATTCAAATTATTCACCCTTCCCATCTTTCATCTATACTGGTTTCTTCTGGCGGTTCTTGTGTAGCATGCAATACATCTGTTGCTAGACAGCAAGTTCTCTGGGTCAAAAAATCCCTCATGGCTACTTGAGATTTCTCCTGCATTCTCCCCTAAATCTGGAAATATTTCCTGGTTTCTTTGCATCTTTCTCCTACCCTTCTTTTGTCCCATAAAACCATTTCTTTTCACTCAGATATAACTACTGCATCTTCTATGTTTATTTGTATTGTGAATGTATAGTTTTATATTGTTTTCATTTGTTATTATTTCTGTACAGTGGTTTGCCATGTCTACTGACAAGGTGTCTGCTATATCAGATGTCTTAAATTCAATAAATAAATAAAAATAAATATGCACCTACAGTGAGTTTGGTGCTGCTAACACAGCGCATGCTTTGAGATGAAGTCTCTGACAATTTTGCCTGCACATTGATTTTTGTGCTATTAACACAGTGCATCCTGAGCTGTATAGTCTCTATCAGATATGCACCTACAGTTTCGTTTGTGTTCTTAATATAGTGCATGCTGGGACATGTATTCTAAGTCAAATATGCACTTACAAAACATGTTTTGCAAGGTGATAGTTGTTGTTATTGTAGAATACATTATGGATGGGTGTGCCATCTCTGGTCCATGGTGGAGATACAGAGATTGTAGTCTCTTCCAAATATGCATGTCAGATGCTGTTCAGATAGCACAGAGAGCTAAGTGCTCACACCTGATATCTGTGTGCCACCTGCTGTGGCAGGTTCAAATACATGCAGGGTCAACTCAGCCTTTCATCCTTCCGAGGTCGATAACTTGAGTACCACTCTGTGGGATAAGAATTTCTTCAGTTATTTCAGCACTCTGAGACCTACGAGTGTGTAGCGCTATATAAGAAATACATAATTATTATTATTTTTATTATTAGCGAGTGTAGTCTCTTCCAGATATGCATATACAGTGAGTTGTGTGTTCTTAAAGCAGTGCATACTGGAATGGGTAGTCTCTTCCAGATGTGCACTTACACTGCGTTTTATGCAAGTAGATGGTTTATGCTAATGTAGAATACACTATACATGGGTGGGCCATCTCCAGTTCAGGGCACATAGAAAGAGTCTAGTTTCTGCCAGAGATGATAGAGATGATCCTACAGTGAATGTTGTGCTTTTTGCACAGTGCATCCTGGGTCTTGATATTCTCAGTCAGTAAGTTGTGTGCACTTTCTCCAATATTTACACAGTAGTATTAGTCACTTCTGTTCATATTGTTACATTAATCAAAACCTACATTACGTGTTCTTCATCAACAGGATGTGCCTGATAATCTGTGATGGATGCCAACACAGAGAAGTGGGTTGCCTGTGTTAGGGAACACTTTGAGGACCTCCTTTTTTATAGACAAGTCTATTATTCCCTTCAACATGTTTAACCAAATGCAAAGCAGGAGGAGCAGCTATTCCTCAGGTAAACCCTTTGCAAAGTACTCTGTGAAGATACATGTGTGGGGTGGCATGTCGAAAAAGATGGCAGGACGAGTGATTCTTTTTGCAGGGATAATGGAGGCTACATTTTTCAATGAAAATGTTAAAATGCAATGCCTCTTGACAAATTCACAATTCCATTCAGCATTAGGGGTCATCCATGATAACGACCCTAAGCATTCTAACGTGGCTGCATGTATGGCAGAACAAGGACTCAACTGGGTGAAAACCCTGATCAAATCTCTAGATCAAAATCTCAGTGTCATCATCTGGGCCCCACTCAAGGGATTCCTAAAACATGCCAATACGCCCACCAATAAGGCAGAACTGATTGACGGGATACATTGTGGTTCCAGGTAATGACACCTGAAATCTGTATGCAGTCTGTAGACCATGCCAAAAAGGTCCTCCCCAACATGTTTGAGCGGAATGGTGGAGCAACCATATGTAAATAAAGTAGTATTTGGGGTTTTTGGATCCTGTGGTTCAAACCTAGAGTACTGTACATATACCTGTGTCGTTGTTTCATTCCATGCCTTGTTGCTGTACCTCAAATAAAAAGAGCATGATGTAATGACGAAATGGACACTGGAAGGTGCTGTAGATCAGTGATATTCACTATTCACAGTGCTGTAAGTGGGATAGGAAATCAAGGGATGCCTCTAGCAAGTCATGAAGCATGACCTATTTGGGGTGGTGACCTAAATGCAGCCAGACATGCCCTAAGGAATTTGGTAACACAATGTAATGATCATTAGTTCACTGTTTACAAGGAAAAGGGCCATGGCTCACTAGAGATGCTTTATGCAGTATACAGTCAGTGGTTCCTAACATTGATCCTCTCACTCAGGGCAGAAGAAGGAATACGGTCTGTTCTTGGTTCCCAGATTGGAATAAACTCACAATGTTTCTCTGTCTGATGGGCTCCCATGCAATGGTTAGCATAACGCATAAACACAAATTCATCATTTAATTTCCATCTACGTAATCAAATAGAGATCAGCAATATGTGTTTCATAAGTACTTTCTACATGGACAGAAACACTCACTCACTACTTTATTCAAATTATGGAGCAATAGCATAGTCCATTGAACCATTCATGACTGAGGCTTTTTGATAAAGCACCTTAAACCACCTGAAACACGTTCAGGTTCTCCCAATGTTGCCATAGAGTGTAAATAAAATGAAGCAGTGTGAGGTAAGGTTATTTGTTCAGGATCACACAATTTGATTGGTGGGAGGGGTGGGACTGAGGGTGAGATTTGCACAGTGTGCAGTAGGATGTGTGAAGCTGATACTGTGCGTGAGTGAACTAATGATGGAGGGAAATGTGTGGGTGAAGGATTAGATGTAAAGGCAAAATTGAGTGGCGCTGTGTAAAAAGTGAGTTATGGTCAAAGGGGACAGGCCCTGGGATCTGTGGAGGAAGATCTGTTGGTTGTCAAGGGAGATGGCTAGGCCAGGAACTTTGGGCAGAGTGGGGGATTGGGTTTCCACCTTTCCATACACAATCATTTGTTGATTCAATTCTTAAACAATAGTCATCCTCATAAGAAGAGGCTGGATATACTTATCTGTGCCATCAAAGTTGACCCACTTGTACCAATGCTGATACTGCTCAAAGGCACTAAATGTATGACCAGTGTCCATGCCATATCACCTGAAAAGTAGTTGAACTTGTCAATAATCATTTGTTCATCCTCAATTGAAATATATTTCAGTTGAAGGTCCTACAATCTGTAAATAACACTCTTCTACCATTCAGTCATGCATCGGGACAGGTGAGTGCATTATACTTGTAGGAGCAGACATGACATCAGGGTTGAAGCCACGAGTCCCAAAGGAGGCATGGTGATGGGGGACCTTGATGTGTGGATCAGTGTGGAAGGAGAGAGGTAAGGAGGGGGCATTGCAGGTTGGATCAGGACTACAGAGATCACCCCATAATGCAATTCAACTGAATGCAACTATAGAGTGATTGCATGCTTCAATGCTCTCCATTGTCATATATGGACCATGCCATATTGTACGCACTGGTCATCCACCTGAACTTTGCCAAATCTGAAGCCAGCAGCTGCATGTGTCTGGGCCAGTCACAGGGGAGGCTGATGTTCTGAACGAAAGCAAAGATAAGGAGATTGCAAGCCTAATAAGCGCTGGAAAGAGATATTTTATTGAAACTGCATACTGGCCAATGTTGAGTTAACAATCATCCAGTTACAACTAAATCCCCTATTTACAAAATCATTAACATTTTGACCATTACCAATTGTATCAATGTTATTAACCTCTCTGGATACACTATGTTTTCCTCTGCTGTCCATCATTCTTGATTGGTTCAAACTATTTCTACACTCTCCCTTGCTTTCAGCTTACTTTCAAAGTCAACATACAGTACTTCAAATTGATATTTTCCTCTTCTTTTGGCCTCACTCCATGCAGATCACCAACAATTCCCACAATTGTCTCGTTACTCCACCTTTTTTACATCCTCCAACATCATACAACCTTACATACAGCATCCGTTACTCACTTTCACCACTCTTTTTCCTCTCATGTAAACTAGTTTGAATTAAACAACAATACTATATTGCACCTTTGGGAGAATTACAAAGTTAGTCATCTTACATCATGCTCTAGAGATGGTCCTCCATCCTCATACAGCATCTGGGTTCACTCTGGGTTCAATCCAATTAAATGCTGTTGTATAGGAGTACTCTGAGGGGTTCTAGAAGATACATAAGATAAAGTTAGGCATATTGTACAGCAAAATGCAGGTACTTGTGCAACCAGCGTAACGTACCATTTTCAGCACGCTTAGGTAGTCCATCATGGGAAGGCTTGCAAAATGTCCTGCACCAGAGTCTGCATGCTATCAGTACCTTCAAAGTCCCACTTAAGGAACAAGTCTGAGACCTCCAACTCCAATTATTGCTCAGACCAGTCAGGACTTGTGCAGGTATTTCTGCAAAACGATTTCCTGTGGTAGTGCGAAAAATGGCAAAGGAGAGGCTGAAGCAGAGTTAGAGAGATATGAAGAAGGAATAGGACTGAGGGAGTTAAATACAGATGTGACAGAGGAGACAGAGGGAGAGAGATATAGTGACACAGAGGGTGAGAGATAAAGAGAGAGAGAGAGAGAGAGAGGAAGGAAGAGAGAAAGAGAGATAGAAAGATGGAGAGAGTGAGAGAGAGATACTGTACAGTAGCGCCCCATACAGTATACTCCAAACATACCAAGTTCTATGCCAAGATAGACTGCGGGTGATTTTGGGTGGCCTTCCTGTTGCTTCGGGCCTGTGGTCTGTGCTTGTGTGCTTGTTTCATAGGATCAGGGTAACCCGGATAGGGGTTGTCAAATCCTAATTTTCTTTGGTTATTATGATTGCACCTCCCATAGAAACTGCTAGTGTTCATTTTGAGCAACTCATTGGAGTCAAAACCAACGAAGGAGAAATGTTCCAGCAACAGTGGACAAGCTAATGCAGAACTGCCTTACTTTAAGGTTGAGTCAGGCCCGCCCAAGCCATTCACATGCACATTTTGGGACAGAGGTGGACATTGATGAACCAATGTTTTCAGAAAAGTAACGAAATGGGCACCCAATTTCTACTGAAAGTCATTATTGGGAGCAAAGGTTTGAATTAAAGTATTGTTCAGCAAGGCTTCTTGGGTTTCTTCCATTATTTGGTGTCCGAGACCTAAGAAGCCTTTATTGAGTCTTGCAATTCTACTATTCGAGTATACCGTAAAATGACAAATCATTATTTTTTTTTCCAGTATTCAAGTGTGTCAGTGTAGGAGATCCTTATACCTCCCCTGCATTTTTGGGCACATACATTAGTGGGAAAATGTGGTAAAATAATTCATTAAAAAACATCGAACCATTTGTGATACCTAGTGAAATTGTGAGGCTGTATTCTAATCCTAAAGCCAATGATCACCCTTGCAGAGTGGCTCTGCCATACTCCCCCAGAACTTGGCATAGTGATGTATAGCCAGAAATGAGATGTAAAATGGACAATTATGCACCTCTTGATTTACATGATGCTCCATTCTTAGAGTATGGTGAACCACTTCACCTAAGGCATTTCCTTCCCAATATATGGCTCCTATTAACTGTTACCTCAATCGAGCAGGTATTCAAGATTGTTCATATACTGAGATCTGACCAGACTGTGCACTGTCTTATTTCCAATGCAAACAATTTCTGTCCCTACACGTTTTTATAGCTCCATAATGTCCATCTACATTATTTCAGCCTTCTTATGTCTTATGGATACATGTAAAAAAGAAGAGACTCGTAACACAGTGATGCAGCAAGTGTAACACTGGTTAAGGAGAACTGTTATCTAGTGGTGGATGTAATGAGATCTCTGAGGAACAGTATTTTGGATTGCTCTCTTAATTGGTCTAAATATAATTATGTTGATTTGCAATGGTCTGCCAATTTTGAAGGAGAATCTCCTTAAATTTTTAAGGCATCCCACCAAGCCGGCATGGTTTCAAATTGACTTATTTTTCACCATATCAAAAGTGGCCCAGAGATCCAACATCGTCCCCATTAGTACACGGCAAGGGGGTTATGGTGGCCTCCCAGCCAATGGGAGGCTCAGAATGCAGGCATTACAATATGGTAATCCCTCTGCCCTGAGCCTCCTCATGGCAGGCGGCTGCCATCTCCCCTCGTCGGGGAATCAGGTAAGTCTTTTCCCACCTCCAACCCCTCCCCATCCACAGAATTCCTCTCCCAGCCTCCCAGTCCCACTTACCTTCTTTTTTGTCTGCGGACGCGCTAGGAACGCTTCAGTCCCCAGCGTTTCCGCTCCCGATCTTCGACAGGCCGTCATGGAAAGGAAGAAGGGACTACGTGTATTCCCTTCTCCCTTCCCATGGTGGCCATTTGGTTTGTTTACTTTTTTCCCTATTTTTTTAATGGCTGCCATGGAAAGGGAGAAGGGACTACGTGTAGTCCCTTCCCCTTCGCATAGAGGCCATTTTGTTGTTTTACTTTTTCCCCATGTTTTTTCAATGGCCGCCATGGAAAGGGAAAACGGACCTTGTTTCCCCTTCCCCCTGCGGCCATTTCTTTTACACCCTTGCTACGCTTGGGCCTGTAACTCTGGTCCCTGAGGGCATTGCCCGGGCGCTATAGCAATATTATATTGACAACAGTGATTCGTATTGGGAATAAGTTTGAGATCGATGATCTCGCATCACTCGCAACTGGAAGATTTGTTGCTAACACATTCACTATTGGGAGGAGCTGCTACAGCTGTGTTTCATTTAACTGAGCCTGTGTGTTCTGCTGAACTATGCATGTGGCATACTTTAGGGAAGTTGGTGTCTCAATGAACCATCTGCATGTGTTCTGCACCCTGGCTCGAGACCACGTGGGCTGGTGCTAAGCACATGAACCAAAACCTGCTATAACCTGCGTTTGGCTTGTTCACCAAATACTCACTGGAAGTGCCTGGTCTCTGCTTTCCCAAATGCCACAACCTTGGTTTCCTTTGGACTCATTATGAAACAGCACTTGTTTACCCACAAATAATGCTTAAAGAGATTCTACAAACCTGTGTTGAAACATTCCATAGAGATAGTGTCCATGCATGGATAAACCTCCTCCTGTAGAGCAATAACTGGAAAATAATGTTATTTGTAACCCAAACAGCATGCAACATTTCATATACATCATATGTTGGCATTTTTATATAGTGAAATTCTATTTTGTAACCTGAAAACAAAGCAAACAGTGGGATTATATAATAATATGAAACTGTATTTTTCCACCTCTGGAGCTATTGGCTACATTTATGGGGCATTCACTCCAAAGCAAAATAAAGTCATACTTTTATAGTTAACAGATGCATTTGTGACCTTCCATTTCAGAAAAAATTATATGATCCGGCAGTTAAAATTATTTGAAAGCTGTGAATCAAATGCAGGTGATGTGTGCCCTCTTGACCAGTCTAAAGGGCTTTACAAGTGATTGCAAGCAATTATAGACAGTCACAAAAAAAACAGTCAATTATGCAGTGATTCACGGGTACAAGTTAAACTTGACTATAAATTTGATTCTGATTTTTTCTAATAAATTGAAATGTCACCCTTGAATTACATTATAATCCTATTTGTTCAATTTTCAACACTGCAGAGCTTGTGTTTTTGTATTCTGATGGCACCATTAAGTCAGTGTATATTTCTACTTTTCTATTCTGCAGTTGACAATGAATGACTTTAGTGTCCATCGGATAATCGGGCGTGGCGGATTTGGGGAAGTGTATGGATGTCGAAAAGCTGACACTGGAAAAATGTAAGTTTAGACCAATATTTCTCTAAGATAAAGAACAATGTTTTATATTTGACCAAGCTGCAGAACTAATACAAATAGGTTCAACCCATGACCCCAAAAAGCAGTATTCTGTAATACTGTTTCATTTGTGTACATACTAATCACTATCATGTGTTAATTTTGTACGATTTCTTGTTGACCGGTTGTGCTCACCAGTGTATGTAATTGGTGTAAACTCCCAATCTAAGCTTCTATGCATTGTCGCACAACTAGTGCCATATCCAGCGTGCTCTGTGTCTATGAAGTCTTGTCCATTCATTTTGTTTACAGTCTGAACTTTTAAAGGCACTGGCCTGTTGGGAAATCCTTCGATATCCTTAGAAGCCAACCCTACTCTTTTGGCATACTATCCAGGACACCCAACCATTTGAAATGTTATGTTTACATAAACAGCTTTGACCTTTTTGTTGTTGTTAAACATTTCCATCACTATGCAAACATGTAAACCCTCTATTTCAAGTGCTTTTATATATATTTTCAGTAGCGTCCAAAATGTCTTTCAAACAGCAAAGAAAGGCCTCAATAGAGCCCCCAATCGTCAGAATGCTTCTTTCTAGCCAAGTCACTTTTGATTTTATTCCGATGTGTTCAATTGAGAAGATACGTCCTGGGCAATAAAAACATGATGAAACAAATCAAAGTTTCAAAGTTTCTGCTAAGGATGTACCCTGCTCTACCTCTTGCTCCACCGGGTGGCTGTTGGACCAGAGGCTAGAAACCCAAACTACCTTTTCACTTCATCCTCCGAGATATAAGCAATTTGGAGGTAGGACTCTACACATTTAAGGATCAATCTGGACTTCTCATCCCCTTTTCATCCATATTGAATTATCCTTGTTCATAAATGTCCAGAAATGTTTGAAAACTCTTTAATTGAACATTCTCTTCTCACCATGGCCTCCTCCCCTATTCTTCATCATTGCCAATACGTCAATGCTTCCTTGGCTTTATGAGCATGTTTCATCCACAATGAAAATAAATACAAGAACATGGCAAAGTATATTTATAAAATAAGTACATGAAGTGATAATATTATAGCACAGGTATTGCCGTCCTACAGGTAAGGTGAAACCTATCATCCATAGGAAAAAAAAAGATTCTATGGTTAATAACTTTCGAGCTATTGCACAGATTAGAACTGCTTTGACATTATAATATAGCTGAACCCTTGTACCCAACACAAGGCCCTTTAAGACGATGTAGCTATACTTTGAGATGGATGGGGATGCAGAATATACTCAAATATCAATAATTAGATTGACTAAGGAAGTTGGCAAAGTAAGTCTGTTTTATTTGCAATTGTCTAAAACAGGGAGTATAACGAACATACGCTCTATCTTCTCACTCAGCGAGTTTCATAGAAAATACAGCTTATATATTAAAAACTTGTCATCATTGACGTCAATTTATGTGGCAAACTACAAAAACCTACATGTAGGCATACGTTCCATACTTGTCAGGGAAAGTGATTGGGTCTCTAACATCAAGTGGGCAACTAAGCCCTCATCTAGTGCAAGTCACTATGAACGTCATCAAATGCACAATGTCCTATTGTTTATACAAACTATAGGGCTCTCTATTACGTGGCCCTCTATAATTGGTTGGCACCCTTGTACCCCTCTGTAATATTCCACACATGCTAGAAGCATGCAGGCTGGCACCCAGGTGCTGCTGGGCTGGTCTTGACCATATCTTACCACCTAATTAGCCTGCCATCTATCATCACTCTTGCTGTCTGCCAGTCAATTAGCTTTTGAACATTGGCATTGGAAATGTTCTCCGTGCCTGAGAATAAAAGGGAGTATAGGCATACTTTGTCTCTTGGTTTCAATGTAGCTCAACTCAGTATCTATTTTCATCGGACCATGTGACTGGACACCATGTTTCAGAACATTTTGCTGTATTAAATACTATTAAATGATGAACCTCTGACATCTTCAATGTTCTTGCACCTCACCGGAGACAGGGGTTTGTTCTTTTCACATGTTTTGTAGCTTCTGCATGAACATTCAGGTTCACGGTGGCCTTGTCTTCTTGGTGCTGGGCCAGCCAAGCCTTTCTTGAATTCAACTCATCATTAAGTCATTTTCCAACTGCGCCATACTGAAAAAGCCTTGCTGTTCACGGGGTCCAGACTCCGCTAAAGTGCATTGTGGAACATCCATATTCTATACATTCCTACGCATATACGTTGGTGCATCGCCGCAATCTATTTACTATGTAGCCAGCCTTAAGAATACTTTGTCTGCTTGCGTTACTGCCTCTGTACAATTGTAAAATGACTGCATTTTCTTAATCGTTTCTGTAGCATGAGCATCTTCATCTCGAGCCTGAAATGTTGCTCATCTTTAACACCTCCTCCTTAGATCCTATAGAATGTCTATGTTCTTCAGCCTCTTGCTTCTTTTCTGGAAGCATTAGCTCTGCTTTGCATGACATCACCAATATTCTTTCCTGCTCATTTTCACACTTCCTCTGGGATTTCATTCAAATGGCCATCATATTGTCGTGAGTGCATATATGGTTTCCACAATGGGTATCTTACTTCCATGATTCTTTTCGGTATAGGTATTTTCACTGGTACTGCACTTGTCTCACACTCTGGCTCCCAACATATAGAAAAAAACGGGGCAAAGCTTTTGGTGAGGGTACTTGGCTCCTGCTCTACATAGCCCCTGTTTCACGGCCCTTGTCCATGCAAGGGGCTACAGTTCCCACGGAGCAGGGATAGTTACCATGGATCTCAGTCCCCACTCCCAAGCCCACTGGGTAGGGAAGTTTGCTGAACCTGCTAAAATAAAATTGCTGTTAACAGTAGATGGTGCAGACCCTAATCACTAAGGGACACAGACAGCAGAGTGCATTTTATAGGGATCCCAGCGGGGACCACTCTTTATTTAATAACCATTTATACCTTTTATATTGATTCCCTTTTCCCCTAGGATTCCCCTGGCTAGAGTTCCAAACTCACTGGAGACGTGCTATGTCTGCTCACCCTTCCTTGGAGCAGTCTCAAGGGACCCCTAGCTAGGGTGTGCTTGGTGCAACAGACCCCCTACAGAAACTTGTGTTCCACCAACATGGATTGTGAGTCCAGCGGATGGTCTCTGTGGGTGGTCCCATAATGCTAGGCAGCCTCAGGCAGGCTGCCACCGTATCCCACTACCTCACAACAGAGTACCTTCCATCTACCCCTATTTAAAATGATGCATATCTTTATATACTTTGCTACTCCTATTTAACCTTTACTCTACTTAGCATTCCCCCTAACACTTACCCTAACTCTATGCTTCCCCCTACTTAACTGTGAATACTAAATTACTTAAAAAATATATACATATAACTACACATACATCTATACATGGACATACAACATATATAAAATTAAAAACATTATGTCACAATGGGATGACTGCTGCAGTCAGTCACCCCTTCACAAAACCTTGAGGTCTAGCCTTCGGGCCCTAGCTCTGGAAGAGATGGTGCAGGTCAGGTCTTGGATGGTGGCTGGCAGAAGCTGGCTGGTCCTGTTGATCCTGGTGGATGGCAGGGGTCTGTCTTCTACAGGTGATGTCTGAGGCCTGGACCCTCTTCTACCTTGAGGGTGGCTACTTCCACCACATGGGGCCACCCACACTCACTGCACATGTCCACGCTCTCTAAAAAGTCCTTGCCAGCCCCCTGCATGAGTGGGGGTCTGCCCAGTCTCACCGCCATGCCCTCTGGCCCTTTATGCTTTTCAGGTGGGTCTACCCCCACTCACTACTGCACTCACAGGATTGCATTTATGTTTTGGGTGGGCCCTGTTAGCTGAGGGTCCACCGACATCACCACTGCGCCCATGGCATGATGAAAATATTCAGTGAGGCCCCATAGTGGGAGGGGCTTACGATGTGAATGCATAGCCCGTGACACCATTGTTTCTTCAGACAGCATCCCCAGTGCTGTGGGGATTCCACTGCTTTCACTGCCGCAACTTGCGGCCATTTCAAGGACAGGCGGTGTCCCCACGGCAACTGAGGACACCACCAGTAATTACCACTGTGCACTGCGGCCTCCTTCTGGCCTTCATCTTCACCCGGTCTGCTGCACTGGGTGGGCCGGGGCTTTCTGTACTTGGGCTGCTCAACGGAGCAGCCTGGACTTGCTCCACCGCCTCCTCTGCACCTTCCTGGGTGGAGCAGGCTTCAATGCTCCCTCCTTCACCTCCCAGGCTGTGCCTGGCATACGCAGCCTAGGAAGACTACAATGGATGTCCCCCCTCGCTGTCCACGAGGTGGGCCTTTGGGGGCATGGCTGGGCTGCCTGGTCTGGGCCACCCCCAGCACGTGGCCTGATTTTGGCTGCTGTTTATTGGTCCAGGTAGCACCTAGCACGCTCACTGCCTGGGCCTAGAATACTGTTGGGCTCGTCTGGTCTGGCCCCCGGATGGGCTGACATCCGCCACGGTCCGTGATGTCTGGATTTAGCCCTGGGGTGCCGCTCAAGTCATTATCTCCCAAGTAAGCCTCTCTGCTTTCTCTTTTCTCCTTCCACTGTCCTTCTTTAAATCCACTTTGGATTATTTTCTCTCTGCTGCCCAGCAGTTTCTTGGGCACGGGAGTTCTATTCCTATGGTTTCTTGTTTTCATTTCTACTCTCATCATGCCATCAATCCCCTAGGAATGGAAGTTTTTGTGCAAATACATGTTATGGTTGAAAAAATATAAAGAGTAAATAAACGGGTGTGTTTTTCATTTTTCCATTCATGTTCCCAAAGGGGAAATGTCAAATGTTTGCTCACATGCACAGCACAAACCGATGGATGGCTTTGTGCCAAATAAGAAACAAATCGGGCACAAAGCACTTCAACGAAATCCTTTCTTGTTTTGCTGCAAATCCACCCAGTGTTTTTTTTTTTAATGGGTGCATAATGGGGTACCCCTGTAGCCAAAAGGATAGTTATATCTCCCATAATACATTGCTGTTCAAAATCTTTTTCAGCTCTTAATGGCGGTCATTAAGCAAATCGCATTTCGAGTTCTGAATCAACATTGAAAAGTGCCCTAAAATGATATAAAGGGTGTTAAGTACAGTTATTCGTGGGCAGGAAGCATGCGGGCAGGGTGAGGAAGAATGGTGAAGGTTTGGGGATAGGGGATAGTGTAAACACTCGTATACTATATGCACTGAGATGTGGTAATCAGCATGGTTGGTAGTTAGGGGAAGCTGAGTATTTGAAGTAAATTTAGGAATTAAAAAATATATATTTTTGACAAAAATACTTTCCAAATTGAATTGCAATGTAAAGGGGGTTGTAGTAAGGTGATTTAAAGTCTTGCGTTTGTGTATTGAGATCGAGACATGTTTTTATTTTACTTTGTTTTGTGAATGTAAAGTGTGTCACTGACACGTGTTCATGGCCGAGCCATGGTTGCATTGTATTTTGTTTTGATTCGGTGAGATTTTCACATGATGAGGGGAACGTTTCTCAATTTAGTGTTAGCTTCTTTAACCTTTGATTTGTTTGAAGGGAGAAAGTGAGTGGTATACAGGATGTAGATTAGTGTTGTACGTTGTGGGAAAGAGGCCGTGGACACAGAAAAATGTGTTTCTCGATCCGGTGTTATATACAGAGCTGTCCTCGAAGTCAGGATTTGTACCGAAGTTTGAAAAGTAGCTTTTTTGATTGGTTAATGCTTGATTTGTTTGAAGGGTGGATGTTAGGGTCTAAAGGAGGCAGAGTAGTAGTGTTTATTTTGGGGAAGACACCTTTGGCCATGGAGATACATTACACTGTTTCACGCGATTTCTTGATTCGTAATACATGAGTAACAAAAAGTATACAATGTAAAAAAGGTGAAGTTTAATTTCCGAAAAGTAAAAGATGCATGAGTATTGGTTAGAGGACTGTGATTCTCGATTCAAGTAGAACAGTTTTATATTATGAGTTAATCACGTTGAGTTAACTTTATGTTTATATTTATATGAAAAAGAGCTCAGGAGGAATGGGCAGTGGTGTAGCGACTACATTTAATTGCTTTCATGGAAGGAGGCACTAGCAAATCAGAATGCTTGGAATGTGGACTGTACTCTCTGTTATAAGCCTGAATTATGAGCAGCCTGAGTGCTGCTAGCGGCGCCCCCTTCCTGTGATCATCTTGGCCTTCCTGCTGCTCCTTCACCACTTAGTACCCGTGCAGTTTCCTATGTGGGGGCTAAGTGTGTTTAATCAAAAAATATATGACCTTGCAGCGTTGCGTTGTGCGGTACTTTCTGAAGTCTGTTTCCCTGTTTATGATGTCACGTCATGAACAGAGAAAATGGATTTGAGAATGAGGGCGTGGTGCTGAAGTGTGTTTTTTTTACACCCTTAGCACCTACATGGTGCTAAGGATATTCAATAAAATAAAATGACCTGGCAGTATAATCCGCAGTGGTGGGCTGAGCCTGATGTTAACGGTAGTGCTGCCAGCGGGCGGTTACCAGCAGGCGTAGCTTGTTGCTGTGGTGCTTAATATTAAACACACTGTTGGCAATTTAGCCCATGCTCCACTCAGGCATCTTCAATTGCCTCAAAAGTTATTTTATTTAGTGCTATTGGCCTATAGGACTTCCTGCAGGTGGAATCGCCACCAATTGGAGACCTGGGTGGGTGTGTAGGGTCCAACGCTAGAGTGGCAGAGGCGACACTCCCATCGTTGCGCCAGATGAAGTCAATGGGAGAGGTCCAACCGATGATACATCTAGTGATTATGGTCCTGCTTCCTCCTGTAGCATTGCAGGTCTGGTGCAGGGTTGCAGGGCATTGCAACCATGGCAGATTGACTGTTGTGAGAACCTGTTCCTGAAGCGTTCCTCCACTTGCTGCGAGTGGTAGTGGATCAGGTGGTTGACAAACGCCATGGAGACCAGGCTCTGTGCAGAACATGTGGAAAATCCTCTCTTTCAGACGTCGCCGCAAAATGTGCAATTTCCCTTTTCGACATCTGTCAATGGAGTGTCTTTACAAAACAAAAGAGGTGATGGTTGGAAGGTTTAGAATTAATTTAACCATGGGCATTTATCTGGGCAACCCTCCAGACCATTGTTTTTCACCTGCCAAGCCATTACAAAAGGGGAAAGACCATATGCAAATCAGCCTTGGTCCCATCCCCAGAGGGGCAGTCCATCCAGAACTGCTTGGTCACATCCCTTCTGCATGAGACCACAAGCATCCCCAGACATGTTTCAGCCTTGTTGGGCCTCATCATTGAGGATTAGCTTGGGTCCCCATGCCCAGCAGACATGGGACACATGTCTGGGCAAATTGGTTGCACGTGGGGTAATTAAGCAAAACAAAAAGAGGAGATGGTTGGAAGGTTTAGAATAAACTTTAAACTCTGGCATTGCTCTGGAATGTCTTTAGGCACCTTAAAGGCACCTTAAAGTACTGCCAGCACAGTTAAGGTGTGAAGCTCCTGTGGCAGTACTCCTTTTGTGGAGCTGGCTGCTCTACTCACTCAACGTCTTCCGGGTCCTTAGGGACAGTGACGAGATCCATCTCTTCATTGCTGGAGGGTGCCTCGGGATGTTGTTTCGCCATAATATTAAAAAATAAAAATTCAAAAAATATTTTAAAGAAAAAGGATCAAAACATCCTTAACCCCTTAATTTCCAAGGACGAGGTATCTCGTCCTTGACACTACATTCCCAGTGCCAAGGACGAGATACATTGTCTTTTTTGGTGCTTCAGTTTGTGCGAAAGCTGCAAAGCAGCAATTACAAAAACTCTGAATCCATCCCCCGGGCTATGTGAAGAGGAGGTTCCTCGGTGTTGCTCTGCCAAGTAGGCCCGTCAGTGTGCCAATCCTGACCCGGAGGGAAAAGCTGTAACGCAGCTCAGCCAGAGCTCCAGGATGTTCGGGCTGACATCCATGCCCTTGGGTGGCTGTCCCTGAACGTCCACAAGCCCAGCCGCAGTTCCAGGGAGCCTCAACAGGCTCCCCGTCCTTTCCCAGAGGGAGAATATGTAACACAAACCAGCAAGAGCTACAGGGTGGTAGAGGGCCATATCCCTGGCCTTGGGCACCCATCTTGCATGGGGGTTGACCATCCCCAAGTGCAGCAGCAGTGTCAGGGTGCTCCTCCTTTCCCAGATGTACATTCTGTAACACAGCCCAGCCAGAGCTCAGGGTTGGTCGGGGGATATCCCTGGCCTTGGGCACCCATCCACTATGCGGGTCGACCATCCCTAAGCCCAGCTAGGAGCTCTGGCTGGGCTGTGTTACA
Organism: Ambystoma mexicanum; assembly: GCF_040938575.1. NCBI lineage: Eukaryota > Metazoa > Chordata > Amphibia > Caudata > Ambystomatidae > Ambystoma > Ambystoma mexicanum. The sequence goes on along the minus strand of NC_090932.1, from coordinate 1,366,230,292 downwards.
GCTTTTCCCTCCGGTGACCCTGCCGTGGCTCCTTCAGAACTGCTGCAGAACTTGCGGACGGTCGATCCACATGGGAGACAGGTGCCCAAGACTGGAGACATCACCTCAAACCAACCTAGAATTCTGGCTGGCCTGCGTTACAGCTTTTCTCTCTGGGAAAGGATGGGGACCCTGCTGGTGCTACCTGGAACCGCTGGTGGGCGTGATAATGGTCATCCCACATGAGAGACAGCCACCCAAGGCCACGGATATCACCGCCGACCATCCTGGAGCTCTGGCTGGCCTGCGTTATAGCTTCTCCTGCCGGGAAGGGATGGGGACCCTACTGTGGCTCCCTGGGACTGCGGCTATGCTTGGGGATGGTCAACCCACATTGAAAACATCCCCCAAAGGCCAGGGACATTACCGCTGACAATCCTGGAGCTCTGGCTGTGCTGTGTTACACCTTTTCCCCACCAGGGAGCCCTGGCAGTGTGCCAATAACTTACCGAAGGGAAAAGCTGCAACACAGCCCATCCAGAACTCCAGGTACAGTTGGAGGTGATTTCCCTGGCCTTGGGAATCTATCTCCCATGTGGCTATACAGTCCGCAAGCACAGATGCAGTCACAAGCAGCCCTTGCAGGGTGCCCGTCTGTTCCCGGTGGGAGAAGCTATAACGCAAGCCAGCCAGAGCTCTGGGATGATTGGGGGTGATATCCCTGGCCTTGGGTGGCTGTCTTCCATGTGGGTTGACCGTCCCCAAGCCCAGCAGTGGTTCCAGGGAGCCCTGTCAAGGTCCCCATCCTTTCCCAGAGAGAAAAGCTGTAACGCAGGCCAGCCAGAATTCTAGGATGGTTTGAAGTGATGTCTCCGACCTTGTGCACTTGTCACCCATCTGGGTGCACCATCCCAAAGTCCTGCGGACTTTGGTGTTTGGTGTCGTGTTTCGGTGCTTTCCTGGTAGCAAATGTCTGAAAATTATGGGTTTTTTCCTATATTTTGGACTTTGCCGGGGGTTGTGGGTAATACATTCAAGGGAGATTTGCACAAGTCAGACCTCTGTGGATTCCACTGGTGTTTTCTTGTCAGAAATGCATGGGGATCCCCATTTTCCTTGATGACTGCAACACCCCAGGCCCAAATCTGAAGGTTGTCCACATGAGCCAAATCCTGCAAAATGTGCACTCCCGAAACACTTTCGGTTACCAGTGGTTTAGCCTTTTCCCTTTGTGCCCAGGTAGGTGCACCAATACATGTGAGGTACCATGTTCTTCGGGCCACCGGTGGAAATGCGGGAAGGGAGGACATGTGTTGTTGGTGGTGTGTTTCTGTGTTTTCCAGGTGGCAAATGTCTGAAAATGTTGTTTTTTTCCATACATTTTGGACTTTGCTGAGCATTGTGGGTAATACATTTTAGGGCGATTCAAGCAAGTCAGATGTCTGTGGATTCCCACGGGTGTCTTCTTTTCAGAAATGCATGGGGTTCCATGTTTTCCTTGGTGGCTGCGACACCCCAGGCCCAAATCTGTAGGTTGTCCACAATTGCAAAATCCTGCAAAATTTGCTCTCCCAAAACATTTTGGAAGACCTGTGGTTTAGCCTTTTCCCTTTGTACCTAAGTAGGTGCACCCACACGTGTGATGTACCGTTTTCATCAGAACACCGGTGAGAAGGCGGGAACATAGGGCATGTGTTTTTGACGGCGTGTTTCGGTGGTTTCATGGTGGCAAATGTCTGAAAACTTTGTTTTTTCCCCTACATTTTTTATTTTGCTGGGGCTTGTGATTAATACATTATAGGGTGATTCGCAACAAGTCAGACCTCTGTGGATTCCCACAGGAATCCTCTTGTGTGAAATGCATGCAGTTCCCCATTTTTCTTGGTGGCTGCAACACCCCAGGACAAAATCTGAAGGTTGTCCATAGGAGCATCCTGCAAAATCTGCGCTCCCAAAACACTTTGGGATATCAGTGGTTTAGCCTTTTCCCTTGATGCCCAGGTAGGTAAACCCACACATGTGAGGTTCCATTTTCATCAGGACACCTGTCAGAATGTGGGAATGCAGGACATGTGTTGTTGGTGGCATGGTTCTGTGGTTTCCAGGTGGAAAATGTCTGAAAATGGAGTTTATTTCTGTACATTTTGGACTTTGCCGGGCCTTGTGGGTAATACATTCTAGTGTGATTCACGCAAGTCATACCTCTTTGGATTCCCACTAGTGTCTTCGTTTCAGAAATGCATGGGGTTCCCTGTTTTCCTTGGTGTCTGTGACACCCCAGGCCTAAATCTCTAGGTTTCCCAAAAAATCAAAATCCTGCAAAATGTGCTCTCCCAAAACCCTTTGGGATACCAGTGGTTTAGCCTTTTCCCTTTGTGCCCAAGTAGGTGCACCCACACGTGAGGTACCGTTTTCGTCAGAACACATGTGGGAATTCGGGAAGATAGGCATTGTAATTTTGATGGCGTTTTTCAGTGGTTTCATGGTGGCAAATTTTAGACTTTGCCGTGGCTTATGAGTAATACTTTCTATGGCCATTCGCACAAGTCTGACCTCTGTGGATTCTCACGGGAATCTTCTTGTCAGAAATGAATGTGATTTCCCGTTCTCCTTGGTTTCTGCAACACCCCCGGACCAAATCTGTAGGTTGTCCACAAGAGCAAAATCCTGCAAAAAGTGCTCTCCTGAAACACTTTGGTATACAAGTGGTTTAGCCTTTTCCTGTGTGCCCAGGTAGGTGCGCCCACAAATGTAAGGTACCGTTTTCTGCTGGACACTTCTGGGAACGCGGGAAGGTAGGACATGTGTTGTTGGCTGCATGTTTCATTGGTTTCCTGATGGCAAATGTCTGAAAATTGAGTTTTGTTTCCTAAATGTTGCACTTTGCTGGGGCTTGTGGGTGATACATTCTAGGGTGATGCGTGCAAATCAGACCTCTGTGGATTCCCACATGTGTCTTCTTTTAAGAAATGCATGGGGTTCCCCATTTTCCTTAGTTGCTGCAACACCCCAGTCCCAAATCTGTAGGTTGTCCACAAAAGCAAAATCCTGCAAAATGTGCTCTCCTAAAACACTTTTAGATACCAGTTGTTTATCCTTTTCCCTTTGCGCCCAGGTATGTGCACCCACACATGTGATTTACCGTTTTTGTCGGGACACATGTGGGAACGCAGAAAGGTAGGACATGTGTTGTTGGCAGCGTGTTTCCCGGTGGGACATTTCTGAAAATAGTGTTTTTCCCCCTATATTTCTGACTTTGTGGGACTTGGGGATGGTCGGCCCACATGAAAGACCGGTGCCCAAGGCTGGAGACATTGTGCAAACCCAACTAGAATTCTGACTAGCCTGCGTTACAGGTTTTCTCTCTGGGAAATTATGGCGACCCTGCCGGGGATCCCTGCAACCGCTGCTGGGCTTGGGGATGGTCAACCCACATGGGAGACAGCCACCCAAGGCCAGGGATATCACCCCGACCCTCCAGGAGCTCCTGCTGGCCTGCATTACAGCTTCTCCTGCTGGGAACGGGCGGGGACCCTAGCGGGGCTCCCTGGGACTGCCGCTATGCTTGGAGACGGTATATCCACATGCGAGATGGATGCCCAAGGCCGGGGATATCACCTCCAACCATCCTGGAGTTCTGGCTGGGCTGCTTTACAGCTTTTCCCTTTGGTGAGGTATTGGCACACTGCCAGGGCTCCGTGGTGGGGAAAAGCTGTAACACAGGCCAGTCAGAGCTCCAGGATGGTCGGGGGTGATGTCCCTGCCCTTGGGCGGCTATCTCCTTTGTGGGTTGACCATCTCCAAGCACAGCAGCAATCTCAGGGAACCCAAGCAGGGTCCCCATCCATTTGCTGAGGGACATCCTGTAACGCAGGCCAGCCAGAGCTCCAGGATGGTCGGGAGAGATATCCCCGGCATTGGGCACCCGTCTCCCTTGTGGGTTGACCATCCCCAAGCACAGTGGCAGTCCCAGGGAGTTCCGGCCGGGTCCCCATCTCTTCCAGGAGGGAAATTCTATAACACAACCCAGCAAAAGCTCCATGATGGTCGGGGGTGATATCCCTGGCCTTGAGTGGCTGTCTCCCATGTGGGTTGACCGTACCAAAGCCCAGCAGTGGTTCCAGTAAGCCTCTGCAGTGTCCTGGTCCTTTCCCAGAGGGAAAAGCTGTAATGCAGGACAGCCAGAACTCCATAATGGTCGGAGGTGATGCCTCCGGCCTTTGGTGCCTTTCTTCCACGTGAGTTGATCATCCCCAAGTCCAGCTGCAGTTCCGGGGAGCCCTGGAAGGGTCCCCATTCCTCCCCAGAGGGGAACTCTGTAACGCTGCCCAGCCAGAGGTGCAGCCTTGGCTTGTGAATGGTCAACCCACATGGGAGACAGCTGCCGAAGGCCAGGGACATCACCATTGACAAATCGTGGAGCGCTGGCTGGGCTGTGTTACAGAATTTCCCCCAGGGAAGGGATGGAGACCCTGTCTGGGCTCCCAGGGAAAGCCGTTGCACTTGGGGATGCCCCACACGGGAGACTGCCGCACAAGGCCTGGGACATTACCCCGGACTATCCTGGAGCTCTGACTGGCCTGCGTTACAGCTTCTCCCTCTGGGAAAGGTTGGGGACCAAGTGAGACCTCTGTGGGTTCCCATGGGTGTCTTCTTTTCAGAAATGCATAGGGTTCCCTGTTTTCCTTGCTGGCTGTGAACTTTCGGCCCAAATCTGTAGGTTGTCTACACAAGCAAATTCCTGCTAATTGTGCTCTCCCGAAACACTTTGGGAAACCAGTGGTTTAGCCTTTTCCCTTTTTGTGCCCAGATAGTTGCACCCACACATGTGAGGTATTGTTTTCGTTGGTACACCTGTAGAAATGCGGTAAGGTTGGAAATGTGTTGTTGGCCGCGTGTTTCAGTGGTTTCCTGGGGGCAAATGTCTGAAAACTTTGGACATTGCCAGTGCTTGTGGTAATACATTCAAGGGTGAATTCTCGCAAGTCAGACATCTGTTGAATTCCAACAGGTGTCTCCTTTTCAGAAATGCATGGGGTTTCCTGCTTTCCTTGGTGGCTACGACAGCCCAGGCCCAAATCTGTAGGTTTGTATCAAGTGCAACATCCTGCAAAATGTGCCCTCCCAAAAAACCTTGGGATACCAGTGGTATAGCCTTTTCCCTTTGTGCCCAAGTAGGTGCACCCACACTTGAGGTACCGTTTTCGTCAGAACACATGTGGGAATGCGGGAAGATAGGGCATGTAATTTTGACAGCGTTTTCCGGTGCTTTCATGGTGGCAAATGTTTGAAAACAATTTTTTCCCCTAAATTTTAGACTTTGCCGTGGCTTATGAGTAATACTTTCTAGGGCGATTCGCACAAGTCTGTCCTCTGTGGATTCTCACGGGAATCTTCTTGTCAGAAATGCATGTGATTTCCCGTTCTCCTTGGTTTCTGCAACACCCCCGGACCAAATCTGTAGGTTGTCCACAAGAGCAAAATCCTGCAAAAAAGTGCTCTCCTGAAACACTTTGGTATACCAGTGGTTTAGCCTTTTCCTGTGTGCCCAGATAGGTACGCCCACAAATGTAAGGTACCGTTTTCTTCTGGACACCTCTGGGAACGCGGGAAGGTAGGACATGTGTTGTTGGCTGCATGTTTCATTGGTTTTCTGATGGCAAATGTCTGAAAATTGAGTTTTGTTTCCTAAATTTTGCACTTCGCTGGGGCTTGTGGTGATAGATTCTAGGGTGATACGTGAAAATGAGACCTCTGTGTATTCCCACGTGTGTCTTCTTTTCAGAAATGCATGGGGTTCCCCATTTTCCTTATTTGCTACAACACCCCAGGCCCAAATCCGTAGGTTGTCCACAAGAGCAAAATCCTGCAAAATGTGCTCTCCCAAAACCCTTTGGGATACCAGTGGTTTAGCCTTTTCCCTTTGCGCCCAGGTATGTGCACCCACACATGTGAGGTACCGTTTTCGTCGGGATACCTGTGGGAACGCGGGAAGGTAGGGCATGTGATTTTGATGGCGTGTTTGGTGGTTTCATGGTGGCAAATGTTTGAACACTGTTATTTCCCCAAAATTTTGGATTTTGCCCTGGTTTATAAGTAATACATTCTAGGGCGATTTGCATAAGTCATACATCTGTGGATTCCCACGGGAAACTTCTTGTCAGAAATGCATGGGGATCCCCATTTTCCTTGGTGGCTGCAACACCCAGGCCCAAATCTGAAGGTTGTCCACAAGAGCAAAATCCTGCAAAATATGCTCTCCTGAAAAACTTTAGGATACCAGTGGTTTAGACTTTTCCTTCTGCACCCAGGTAGATGCACCCACAAGTGAGGTACTGTTTTCATTGGGACACTTGTGGGAACGCGGTCAGGTAGGACATGTGTCGTTTGCCACGTGTTTCAGTAGTTTCCAAATCTCTGAATATTGGGGAATTTCATTAATTTTCAGACAGTGCCGAGGCTTGTGGGTAATACATTCTAGGGTGAATCGTGCAAGTCAGACTTCTGTGGAATTCCTACAGGTGTCTTCTTTTCCGAAATGCATGGGGTCCCATTTTCCTTGGTTGCTGTGACACCCCAAGCCTAAACCTGAGGGTTTTCCACCAAGCAGCATCCAGTCTTCCCCAGGTTATTTGATGTACCAGTGGTTTGGCCTTCTCCCTTTGCGCCCAGGTAGGTGCACCCACACATGTGAGGTACCGTTTTTTGACAGGACACCAGTGGTGAAGCGGCCCCTGAGGGACCCTCGGATGTGGAAACAAGGCACAGTCACCTCACACGAATAGATACGCCGGACACGAGGTTCTGTTCCCAAAATATAGGGGTTATTGCAATACAATATAGTCCCAGTTGGCCAAGTGGTCCCACGCCCGCGACGTGTGTCTAACAGACCTCGGGGGACGCAAGAGAGTGCGAGACGTGCATCAGTTACATATATCCAAACGGAGCATCTTACAATCAGTAATGACACATTTGATGCCGCCCCCAATTCATTTCCCTTTGAATTAGAGGCGATGATTGACCAGTGTGACAAATATGACACCTTAGACCACCATATTTAGTAACAGTTTGCAATCTCCAGTTTTACAGACACCATTCTTTGTTTGCGAGAACACAGGGTTTCTGTTTTTCATGGGCAAGCTGCGCATAGGAGACTGGCACATACCAGGCCTCACTATCTCTTAGTTTCGATTCTCTCTCTAGAAGTCAGTCCGCTCTCCTGGGCCTCACTGGGCTCAGAAAGGGGGGCCGTAAAGAAGATCATAATTCAACTCTTTAAATGCTAGTTTCGTACATTGCTATTCTTTCAGGAGACTCGCTGGCATTCGTATACTGATTAAATGCCTTTGCTTCCTGTCTTCAAGGATACGTGAGGGAGGGATTCGGGCATTCCTGTCTGGCTCTCCAGTGTAATGTTTCAACATGTTTCTTAGCCTTGGACCATTGAAGCGAAATAATATCTACAGCAAAGCAGTTTTACATGAGGCAAAGTGGCAACGTAGAGAGAGCAGAGAGAGAAAACAAAATGGCGATTCTGGTCATCTTAAAATGGCTTCACTCTAGTTAAATTAATTGCTACGTAATAACTAATGACTAATGAATATATATATTCTTACACTGTAAATGAGGCGGTTGGTCTTCGGCCAACCAATTATCATTCATTTCCGGACTCTCAAGGGGTGCTTAGTTTTTCTGGACTGACAGCGGGAATCTGGGAAGGTAGGAAATGTGTTTTTTTGTCTTGGTTTTCATAAAGTGTTCATACATTTGCTACTGCACTTTGTTACACAACCCTTTCACTTCTCAAATGTAACCTACATTTAGACGCTGCTATGGGCACTGTACGCTTTTGTAATATTAACAATTCACTTACCCTTCATACGGTCGCCTCTGCTCTTTCAAAAAAGTATGCTTGCCATTCCTCACCACATTTGTTTTCCCTATTTACAGATGCTAAGTACATCTGTTTAGGCCGTCAGCATAAACATCCTGCGTACCATGGCTCTGTTTTTGGCTTGTAGTAATGCTTATTTTGTGAAACATTACAAACAATTTGTGATTTCCTAACCAGAACAGTCATGGTAATGTAGCTGTGCATTGCTTTTCTCAATATTCACAGACGCCATTACCTTACAGTTCCAATCATGTCCAGCACATACCTTTGTTTCTGTCATTTTTCCAATTTTTCTTCAAACTATGGGAATTTTACCCACATAGTTGTTGCCTGACCTGCACAAATAACCCCTTGTCAAACTTGGAATTTTGTCTACCTTTTAGAAATGTATCCTTTCTGTCTTCCCATTCAGCCTCCTCTTCCATTCCGTCCACGCAAGTCCTATTGGAAAAAAGGGAAAAACCGCCTATCTCTCACAAACTGATTGTAACCTTATAAACATAAACTTTTTTTTGTTTCCACTCAACCTGTTCTTGCAAGCCTGGAACATCGCAAATTCGGAACAGCAAACCATTGTTTCCTAGCTCTTACAAGGAAAAAAACACAGGCTTCATTGTACATCATTTTATTGGCATTTTCTGAAAAAAACACAAAATGTGCTCTCTTTTTTATTTTCTCTCAACTTCTTCGGTAAACTAGGTTGTCTTGGTGGTATCATGACCACCGACATATGGGAAGAAAAGGGGTCAAATTTGACTGAGATTTCACATGTAACAAAAAGGTTACAAGGGATTGAATGGCGACATACTGAAATCATCAAAAAAGGGCTAGCGCCTGGGAGGGAAAACCATTGGCAATTAAGGTGTTAAAAAGGGAATACATAAACAAAACCAAACACAAAACAAACCGACAGAAAACAAGGTGCAACAAAGGAAAAACACAAAGGGAAAAGATTTGGATCAGAAATAGAAATGGCACTATAGATGTCACTTATGGCACGAATGACATCACTTGTACATCAAACCACGTGTTTATGAAAGAGAGATGCAACAGTTGAAAAGTGTGTTTCTGCATATAATGGTGGTTTCAGTTTGGCTGGAGTTTGCATTTACAAATACTGCCAATTTTCAACCATGGTATTTGTATGCATCAGAGTTACTCTGTATTGATTGAGCATAGACGAGCCATCGATTCTGAAGGTTTGTGGCATGAAAAGGTTGTGTCATGCTTTTTCTCTTTTCTAAATTTTGTTCCTGTCCTTCCTTTTAATTCTCATCACATGCTCTCATAATGCTTCAACTTAGATGCAATGGCATGTTTTGTTTCCGATTTAGAAATTCCCCAATGCACCCGCAGTTAATACCTTTGGTTAATTCCAAGCAGAGGAAATGGATACCTGGAAACACAGGAAGACGTCTGAATTCAAGTTTGGCCCAATACCAGATAACAATATGTTATGTTATGTTACTTTGCATTTATATAGCGCCTTATGTGCCATTGGTATGGTCTGAAGGTGCTGGTAACCGGAGTTCAAGTCAGTAGAGAGAGTAGAGAGAGTCAAAGGTGCGTGTGAGCACCGGATATGTATGCAGCTGGTGTGGCATTCATGTAATAGCTGCTTCTTAGCAGTAGGTGTGGTGGTTGAGAGATCAGGAGTATGTGTTCGTTCTGGCAGGATTTATCCAGACAGAAAGTGGTTGCATTAGGCCTGAGGAGAACGCCTGGCTGGTGGGTGTATAACCAGCAGTGTTTACTTAGAGTAATGGGGAGTATGCGGCAGCTGTTGGTATGAGAACAGTTATACTGAATGGTGTCATAGTATCTCTGTGTTCTAGTTTAATGGTGGTGTAAAGAAGAGAGTAAGTGTGGTGATGTGATATGATGGGTTACATGCTCTTTCAAATGTCCCATGCACTCCAAACCATTCCATGTAAGTCACAAAATTCTATGCGCTCCAATCTGCTCCATGCACTCCAGTCCGCTAATGCACTCTAGTCCGCTCCACAAACTCCAGTCCGCTCCACACACTCCAGTCCGCCCCACGCACTCACACACTCCAGACCGCCCCATGCACTCCAGTCCGCCCAACGCACTCCAGTCCGCTCCACGCACTGCAGTCTTCTCCACGCACTCCAATCCGTTCCACGCTCGCCAATCCGTTTCATGCATTTGAGTATGTTCTATTTACTCCGATCCGTTCCATGTATTTTAAGTTGTTTTATGAACTTCATCCACATATTTCACCCGTATCATCTACATACTTCTTCCGTTCCATCCACATATCATGGTTGTTTAAAATCCTTTCATTCATAGGATACACTTTCAATACCTAATCAAAAAGCTTTTGAAATGGAATTGTAGTCTTGATCGAGGGCTTTCAGAAAACAGGGCACACTGGTTACTGGAACTGCCTCAAATCATAAACACCAAGTAAAGCATATATGGCTGAGAATCCTGAGAGCTATTCCTTTGATCATATATGTGTGCTCAGTTGTCTCCAGCAAGCATGTGATTCTTGGTGCCTGCAACAATTTCTCCATCTGGTTTCAGGTCCTTACAGGTATTTAGACAGTAGTTCTTGCTAATCCCACCATCTCTTAGAGACCATGCGTTCAGGCAGGCCTGCATCCTGGGCCAGTCTTTGCCCAGGCCTCATGTGTGCATGTCGACAATAATCTAATCAAGATCCCAATATCATTTTTAGGATTTAAGCCACCATCTCTAGCTGAGGTCAGGGCAGAATGTGAGCACAGGAGGTCACAGCCAAAGGTTTTCTTTATATTTTAAAGATCCAAAGCTTCTTTTCAGAGGTTCACCGATCTTTCACTAATCAGTGGTATAAGGTGAATATAGGTGTGTACAATTGAGAGGAATTCTGGGAGGCCAATCACACAGCAGATTGTCATAATTATATCCTCACAGAATGTTAATAACCATGCTGGCTTCCCAGAGGCTCATTTTCATATCCCTCAACGAAAGAAAAATTGCAAGAGAGCACAGGAAAGAAAGTCATATCTCAGGTGAAAGTGTGCTAATCCCATCAAAGTAGAAATAGTCCCAGAGGCTTCTTAAAATTGCATGTGCCTGAACTTAGCTGGAATCAGTAACTGGGGGTGAATAAAGGTGTATGCAAGTGGGTGGAAATCTGGAGCTGGTAATCCTTCAGTGGTTACAGCCACAGAGAATGTTTAAAGGATCGTGATCCTGCAATGTGCTAAAGCCAAAGTTTGGAGGTGAGGACAGATGGAAGAAAACAAATAAAAGAGCTGGCGCTGTTTGTCCAGTAACAAGTGTCCTTCTAATCTCCCTTGAAACTCTCCCCTGTGTTCCCTTACACTCAGAATCAGGAATTACAAGGTTTTCCTGAGGGTGGTGCCCTACCCAATATTGTGTTTACTCTTTCACGAAGAAATGTTGGTAAAACAATATGGGTCTGGTTTAAAAAGTTTTTTTCAGTAGGGTGTGCTCATTGAAAAATGGTTTGGAAACAGGCCCTATATCTTTTCCCAATTTAGCTTTTCGCCAATAGTGCATTGACTTTGCCAGTTTTGCCAAATTGTGGAAATTAAAACAAAATAGTAATATTTCTAATAAAAGTGCTAAGGAACTCTGCGTGCAAAGTTTATTTTGCAGATTGTGTCTATCAAAGTATTTGGAAACTGAAGAAATTTGGTTAAAAATATTTTGCCATTCATTTTGCTGACCAAAACATTCCAGGAATTTATTTTCTTGAGGGATTTATTTTCGGCATACTAAGTGAAATCTATTTAAAAATAGCTCCCCCTCTTTTTGTTAGAATATCCTGCAATTAGTTTAGAGTTATGCACATATTTTGATGAAAACAAACTCTGCATAATCCCTGTTCCAGCAATTGGAAACATATCATAATGTTAGCAATTGTGTGAAATAATTATGAAGGTTTCTCATTTATGAGGAGGAAATTGCTTAGTGACAGCATGCCTCAGGAAGCTCTGTTGTTTATGCTGAACTCTGACATTTAGAATTCTTTCACAGCTCTCTCAATCTCTCTATTCAAACATGCACACAAGCACAAGTCCATCCACTTGATTTTTAACAACTGTGACTAAGCAATCTAAATTAACAACATTATTTACAAAAACATTAATTTGCAATATTGTGTTCAAAACTGTTCTTTTTTCAGGTATGCTATGAAATGTTTAGATAAAAAGAGGATCAAGATGAAGCAAGGAGAAACATTAGCCTTAAATGAGAGGATTATGCTCTCTCTTGTCAGCACTGGTGTGAGTATGACAACTCTGTTCTACTGTCTATATTATGTTATTATGTTTTCAAACAATTGGTTATGTATCACCCTGTATTGTGCATTAAACAGATGATATGTAAATGCTAAGAAGTGCTACAAAACACTTCAACAAGGTCAATTACCCAAACTCTCAATAGCACTTTGTTAAACTTCCTAACACCGCCAAAATGAGTTTGTTTAGCCTTTACCATTCTGAAAAAAATGTGATTTTTTGACAGCTATAACATCGTAATTTTCTATGACCTCCTATCACCTTATAAATCCACCTGTCATCTTTTGAACCAGTAACATTCACATGCTTAATCAACAGTGAAACAATGATGTGTCCACCATGCTTTACAATGTGGGAAACATGGGTCCTTTTTCACAAATTCCATTGACTGCAAGACATTCTAGTCTACCTCATTGTCTTTTATAACTCCGAAATGCTTCCTCTGTATAACTTATACTAAGGTAAACCAATTATCAGCAGAATCAATGTCTTTGCCAATATACTCATCATTAACATATACATCCAGCATCAGACTAACTGATCGCATACATTAAATCATATTCTAGACCTGATTTTATTTATTTATTTATTTATTTATTTATTTATTTATTTATAATGCGCCGAAGCTCGCAAGCATCAGGGCGCGACAAGAACACGAAAAAAAGAGGTCACAGGACTACATAAAAATGATGAGCAACAAAGAGTTTGTGATCCACTGACAAATGCCAAGAAAGAATGTAATGGTTCCTTTCTCTAACACATTTACTTTCAATAAACTCAGCACTGATCCAAAGTCAACACTAACCCACCAGCAATTCTGTCTCCACTACATTTACTTCTTCCAGGACGCAATGTAAGCTTATTTTGTGACTGATGTCCAACACATTTTCATCAGTAGCCTAACAAGAAATACAAATAGGAAAAGGATGTCCAGCCCACAAGCAAGAACAAAATGAACCATGCAAATTAACAACAACTCAAAATCTAACTCAATCAGACAAAACACTTGGTTCCCAATGAACTACACCATCTGTCCTCAAGCAACCAGAAAATATGAAAGTCAGTAGGGTTTCTCAGACCTTCGGACAATAGCCCTTCACCCTTAACAAAGCTTCAACCATTAGAAAATCAGCATCCCTCAAAACTTCATTAAACCATTCAGATGCTTCCACTCTCAGAAACAGGCACACTTTACACTCCTGAACCATTAATCCTGCCTCCTAATCCTGTAGCCCTTTGAAATAGACACATGCCAAAGGCAAGGTTGGTGTTTCCCCCTTACTACCATGTACCTGACAGTTCACATTTCACCATAATCCTAAGTATCTTGTTTCTATAAAATAGCTAACCACTAACCCTCAAGAACAGTCTTCCCTCAACCAAAGTTCACATACGGTAATGATTGACTCCAAGCATATTAGCAAATCACTAAACCAAACACTTAGAGACATGCAATGTGTGAGTGACAACACCTGCGTAGCATTCAATCTGAAAAATCCATGTAAATCTGTAATGTCTACAGACAGGCCTAAAGCACTTTAAGAGCTATGGTCAAACCCCTTATTGCCCTCTGACACTCATACTGGTGGGCAATGGTAATGCAGAAATGTCCTGGATATTTTGTTTGCAACATCCAAATGAAGGCGGAAATAATATACCTCCCTATGGGAGAAATTACTCCTACGATGGGAGAAGATAAATGGACAGCCATAGCTTTGTTACATGTACAGATCATATTAAGCACTGCGATCAGTCCAATAAGCTTCTTTCTTGAAGACTCATAGTCAGAGTAAAGTGGAGGTGTTCTACATATGAATCCCCTTGTTGTTTGCAGCCACAGTTCCTGAATTAACTAGTCCCACATTTTGAATTGGTCATTTATGAGGATGTCACAAAATCATGCATGAACCATTGCACCCCTACGGTAAAGTGCCTTGTTAATGATTCCATGTGAATGGGCGTCAATGAGGTGGATTAAGAGGAAACGCCCCAATAACTAAGCCAAATACTCTGCATGCAAGGCCATCTGCTCTTGGTAGGCTACCCACCATGCTTACATCATCATCATCAGAACTTTCTTTTGATATAATGGAAAATGTCATAAAAGTATAAAACAGCATGAATACATTATAACACAAACAGTGACGCACAAGGAGTCCGCAAAATTGAGAAATGCCAGAAAAATATAAAACATCATCAACACCTTGGACTGCACACACCAGTGCACAATTCCCCTTTACAGCTTCCAAATCAAAGAAAAAGAACACCAATTCAGAGTATCTTAAAATGAAAAGATAAACAAAAAGAGAATCAGCAATGTAATTCAACATCCCACGGCGATGCATATTGCACTACTCATGTTCCAGACTAATAGATGAATGAACATTATTCCTCATCTGTAGGGCTTGTTACAAAAAATAATTCAAAGTGCAACCGACATAAGGCATCTCTGCTATTAGTAAATAGAGTAAAGCATGAGTGCAATTGCATATGCCAGAGGTACGTAATGTAGGAAGCAAGGTCTTATTTGTTAAGTCTGTGTTGGCCGGACAAATTTGACAGAGTACAGTGCGGTCTCTAGAGCATCACCACGGGACTTGCATTTTGTCAATCTGTCCATATTAACCAGTGTTGCACTCACTGCCCTCAAAAGCAGTTTATTAAAGCAAGCCCTGGTTATTCAATATCTGTTTTTTGCCTGATTGGACCACATTAAATAAAGTTTGATTTCACAAGAGTACAGTGACAGATGATTGAGGTCAGAATACTTAAGCTTTTCCCTTTCATCTCTGTCTCCGGCCATTGAACTAGAGAGAAGGAATTTGATAATCCTGTAACCTATGTTGCTAAAAGTTGTAGGGTTAGCAAGTAGGTTATGTGTGTTAGTCTGTAGATGGACTGACTCTATGTTGAGAAGGCAATCAATGGCATTCGGGCCTGTTTTATCAAAGCAAGCACGGATGATAAAGTGAGTAGGACTAGACTTGGGGTTGTTCCATGAACGCAATCATAAGATAATTGGTTCCCTAAAAAGTTCATCCTCTAGGTAACTAATACTAATTTCTTTAAGTGCTGCAAAATGTGGAGCAGACTGTGGAAGGTGTGAAAGGTCTTCAATGAAAGTATTTTCAATTATTTGTAGGCTTGATGTGGTTGAGAATCCCGAGACAGTTAAGCCGTATTCACTGATGTCTACCGGCTTTACTTTATAGAGTGCTAAAGCAATAGGTATGGTCTGCTGTTTTCATTGCTTCGTAAATATGAAATATGAATACACCCCTGACAGCCTGAGCCATTTTTCCCACCTGCCTAGATATAAGGGTGGTTCCGTTAAAGTCTGATGTGAATAGCACCCCAAGTAGTCAAACTCCTTTACCTACAGCATTTTGCAATTGTTAGTATCTGTATCATCAGCATAAATTAGGGTAGGAAAGAATACATTGAAGATTTTTGGGACATCTACCCTTCTACTAGTAATAATAATAATAATAATAATAATTATAAAAAATACAAATAAAATAATAATAATAATAATAATAAGTAGTTTGTCCAGAAGCCCATTAATATAAGCAAGAACCAGGATGCAGCGCTGGTGTACCCCGGAGATCACTGGGATGAAGGATGCACATTTGCCATGGTCACCAGTTTTTCTACATGCACTGGTCCCTGCATGTAGTTCTGCCACAATCTGGACCAGTTGCTCCGGACAGTTCATGGACCTGAGCACCTGACATAATTTAGCATGGTTCAACTTATCAAATGTGGTGCTCAAGTCCATGAAGGCCAAGTGTATCAGTTCCCACTTAACATAGTTAGATTACACCACTATGAGGTATAGGTTACAAACTTGTTCTTGGGTCTGAAGTTCACTGTGAAAACCAAGCTAGATGCCACTGAAAACATTCTGATCCAAGGCCCATTGCTCCAATATAATCCAGCTGGTACACCCGAAAATCTTTAATTGGGCATCAAGAAGGGAAATGGGCCTGTAAACAGTCTCTCTGACCTTTCTTAAAAATTGGAAAGATAATTGCTTGTTTCCATGTAGTAGGGAAGCTAAGTTTCATCAACATTTGCCTTGAAACTGATTGTCAATTCAGGTGCCCAAATATCAATCAAGCTTTTAAAAAAGTCTGCAGGGATACCATTGTGGCCAGGGCTTCGACGTAAAGCCTGTGCTTGAATTGCTGCAACCACTTCTTGATAGATAATATCAAATATATTATGCCTGGGACATAACCTTTGTGTTTAACATGAGTTTGAAGGAATGACGAAAACAAAAGGTTCAGAAATTACAGCCTGTTTTTCATTGCTTAAAGAGGAAAAATTGTAGATCCACTGATTATCCTCAACAGTGATTTCATTACAAGTAGCACCCTGCTTACACCTGGAACTCTTATTCACCATCTCCCAGAATTGTTTGTAATTTTTATTGCCCGAAGTGTTGATACATTCTTAGAAAGCAAGCTTATCCAATTCTATTTTCTGTTTAGAAAATTATATTGTATAGGCAGTCTGAGCTGCTACAATTTAAGATTTCTTGATGGGATTATTATTGAGGGTGGAGAGCAAATTCTGTTTTGCTATGTTGCATTCCACGCCGGACCAGCCCTTTGTAGTCTTAACTGGGCCGGGCTTAATCTTCACCAAACAAGCCTCTGAAATTGCAGATAAAAGTTGGACATGATATAGGACTCGAGTATAGAATCCAGTTGTTTAAGGTTGGTTTGGATAAGATGACAGCTCATGGCTGCATTTTCCCGTTTCAAACTTCTACTACTGGGTTCAGGTTCCATTCTTGTAAGATAGGGTAAGAAAATAGAGGATCTATGCTCCCCCTGACTGTTGATTGCAACATACAATTCTTTAAGTAAGGGCCATTTACAAACATGGGTACATATGTAGTCAATCGTTGATGACCGATGTGTGCTTTCTTTTTTTTAATTTTAATTTTAAATATTTTTTTTTTATTTTGAGAACATACAAACATGTGTGCTTTTGAAAGTCCGTTTCCTTGGAATGTCTGTGCATACTCTACGATTAATACACCGAAGACCCAATTTCTCCAGACTATTTGAGCAGGTGTGTGGATCCCTCATCACAGGGTCTCAGATACCAAGTACACTTCCCGGTGCCACCGGGACATTACAAGTGCAGGCGGATCGGGAAGTCAGGCGCCAGAAAATGTTGTTCCCCATTCCCATGAAGACCCATAGGACTCCATGGGAATGGGGAGATGGAAGCACCGGCACAGTAGATAGTGGTGCAAGTGCTTCTGTGAAAACTCTGCAGGCAGTTTCCATTGCACCCGGCAGGTTAGACCTGCCAGGCGTAATGGCCCCTGTCCACAGAGTTGTACTGTGGCAGTCCGGAAAGGGTCCTGGTACTGTGCCACCGGCACCCTTATTTCTTGACCACCAAAGTTGTAATGACACCCATAGTCTCTCTTGGTTTGGTGGATAGGCTGGCATACATTGTACTTATGAGAGAGTTACCTATTTTTATCACAGTGACATTGTTCAAAGAATTATTGCCACTTTTACAAGATAATTATTGCAAGTAACATTAACATTCCAGAAGGAGAGCATGAGTAGTGAAGCCTATTGCAGTGTTTCCCATACGACTCAATGTTTGAGGACTGATGAATCCTTGGGAATTAGATTGAGAGGAGTTCCTGGAATTCAGATTCAGTTCAGTTTGCTCTACAATTTTTATCCCCTGATTACTTATACCAAAAAATGACAATTTTCTGTGGAATTTTGGAAGAAGCAGGTCTGAGAATTGGGTAAAGAAATGTGTAAATCTTCCTGGTCCTTCAATGAAGCCAAATGCCATCTTTGATTAATTGAAAGAGTGTCATGAAACTAAAGTTTGCAGACATCTTAAAGTGAACAAAACTTTCCACTCTAAACCTCCAATTCATTGATTGGGGCTATCACCATTACAGAGCAGCCAAGACGCATCAGCCATGTTACTGGTCTTTGTTGTAGGAACCACTTGAAGCACTGCTTTGCCAATTTAAGACTCAATGTCCCAAAGTAGGACCTGTGATAATAACACTGGTATCCTATTACATAATGATGCATGTAATAAGGCCGGCTGCAATGCTGAATCTGCTGTCCGAGGCACAACTGGTGACATTCCGTTGCCATGCCATTGTGTCATTTCATGAAAATTGAAAAAAACAACTTACAGAACACATTACAGGGAGTTGTATGTTTACTATTTTTGGCTTTTGTGGGAAACTGGCCCATTCAAATGGCCTGCAGTGGCATCTGCTAATCATGGCAAGAAGGGATTGGAGCTGCTGATGAGGGGATTCTAGACGTGCAAGAAGGGGAACCCCATCAACTGATGGGGAATATTTAACAGAACTCTAGACAAGAATTCAAGTGAGGATTCCAAGAGTTACTTTTTCCATAGGCTCCATTTCACAAGGTACGCAATGACTTTAAGGATAGGTGTCAGGAGAGGCCACCAATGTGAACGATTTGATGGATATCCAACCGTGCCAATAGCTTCCCATGATCATTCTGCAGGTTTTTACAAAATGGGAATGTGAGGGGTAGGTGAGGGCTTGTTCATGTTCAAGGCTTAGTTGCACACATGCCCCCAAGACATGACGAAGTGTCAGGAAGGATATGCAATCCAAAGAACACCATATAAGTGGCTCTAGAATATTGGCTAGTCACTGTGAAGTGTAAGCCCCCTACAAATAAGACATGGTTCCAATATACTTTAGTCCTTCCTCCTAAATGGTGGAAAGGTGGTGAACAGGATGACTTCCTGGCTTACCTCAATTGATAGAGCATTCGCCAGAATGCACTGCAACATGCCCCTATTTAGATACATCCTGCTTCCTCGAACAGGGCCACACTGGACCTTCTGGAAACTCTCTGCTGGCTTCAAATAAAACATTTAAAAAATGGGCAAGGAATTCAAAGTGGTACGAGTGGAAATCAGTTTGAGTCACCAACACTGACTAATTAATAGTGTCATTCATGTGAGAGTGTGTGTAATAAATAGAGACATTAAAGCAATATCCGGGTATTTTCCTATTCACCACCCATAAAGCAAACCTTTAATGGTTTTCATAACAAAATAAGGTTCCTGTTTTGGCAAAAACCTGCTAACCTGTTGTGCCATCTCCAGCTCTATGCTTGATCATTTCAGCAGATTCCAGGAATGTGAATGGGGACAATGAAAGGTTTCACCGGTGTCATTCTTTACGAATATGATTCCCTTATATTGCCCTGGCCTTTTGGATAAGTCCCATCAACCAATAGATTCTTTCTCAGAGGTGAAAGGTGGATTGAACAGGTCACTTAAAGGAGGCAAAGCAAAACAAAGAGGTGCTGGCTGGACGGATTAGAATTAATCTTAAATCTTTGACAAATGCTCTGCCCAACCCTCCAAGGGTGACCAGCAGTGAGGCATTGGCACAACATTGTCACTAAAAGCAATAGAGCTGGATTACATGTCTTAGTGGGTGCATTGACAACTTTTACGTGCATGTTCCTTTCTGCTCAGTGTCAAAATAACCTTCATTCGACTGTAGTCCCTACAGGAGGATCTGCTTCTTTCCCAATGTATAATCTGATGAGGCACCCATGCTCACAGAGCACAGGTTCAGTGATATCAGAAGCGAGCAATAAGAAATAGTTCATCAGGTCCTAAAAAATGGCAGAGGAAATTCTCAGAGTTTTGAACAACGTCCTCGATGAGCTTAGACGATTCGTTAAGTGCAGGATGCAAAATGGTGATACACATGAATTTGAAATGTACATAGAGGCAATACCACAGGTACACCATCGTTCTCACTTAGTGAGATGCTATGTAATCTAGCTGGAGTTACTAAAAAGTGAGCAGAATCGAACAATACCTTCCTGGAAATCTGAATATATTCTTGGTACAACAGGTGATGCATTGAGCAACGAACACGGTCTCATTTATGTTGGTATGAGCATATCTTGGAACTTGTCCTGCCTTAGCTCCATGTGATTGTTGTGCATTAGCTGTTTGAGGCTCTGTTGGGATTTAAAGAAATGGGTTAGAGAGCTGGGAAATTCAACGTGCTGCAGAGTTGAGGGCATCTGCAATCATAGGTTGGATAACTGAAGTTTTCTTTCAAATGGATACCTGGTTTTACTAACAGGCACAGCCTCAGACTGTTTAATTGTATTTTCAAACACAACAATCTAACTACAGTTGGGACTGTTAGGGAGAATTCTCTTATAAGGCTAATTTCCCAAACCTAGTGAGTCCCCCAGCAGCTTTGCTGGATTTTTGGGGTTTGGTTTTTTTCTCCTGCTAAGATTGAGACTATTTTCCTCCCAGTCTTAGGCATGATTTGAGGTATGACTTATTGTGTGCTTATGGGCTATGGTGTCTTTTACTCCATAGGGTATCATCTGTTTTAGTGTATGTGTTACACAGCACCCCTAGTGCAGTAACACAGGGGTGTCATAGTGACCCCAAACATAGACTCCATACCCTGGGACTGACTACTGTCTCCCAGGGCATGTAAAGTCACCATTGGCTTTACTAGTCCAAAATTGTGAACGGAACCAGTACAAACCATTATATTGTGGAAGTACTGGAAGGGGTTAATTCGATTGCCCCTGGGTCTGTTTCCAAGGGGGGCACTGTCCAGTCCCCCCTGGTTGAGTTTCTGGCTGGTGGCAGGGGCTACCACGCAAAATATTCCACCGTAATGTTTCCTGTGGGATTTTCCCATTGATTTTAAATGCACCACTTTTTGGTGCAATGTTAAAGATACCGCCAGTTTATTTATTTAATATAAAATCACCGGTTGGGTCTTTTCGACAGAACTCCTTTCCAAAATGGCGTTTGTGTCAGTCTCTGTAACTCCAACCAAGGTCGGGCCCTTTGTTCCACTATTTGGCGGGTTTCTCCACAGAAGCCCTCCAACTGGTGCCACTCTGTCTGGGTTCCACAGGATGTGTGGGTGGGGGAATTGGCACCCTGGACTGCGTTGCCTTAGCAACCCAAGTCACACACTGTTCTGATTGGCGCAGTGGTGAGCCGCCCGGCTCGAACTTAGCATGTATGAGTGACAGCTAGGCTGTTGAATGGGGGTTTTTCTGCATAAAAGCAGGGCTTTTGGGACTGGAACTTCAGAGGTCGCCACAGGACCTATGAAATCTGAAGAGGGGAGAAGCTGAGCCATCTGCAACGACGACACCAGCGGTGGAGCCCTGCTGCAACAACCTCACCGCTTTACCTACGACAAGAGAAGATCTTCTGCTGTAAGAGTCTTCTCCCTTTGAGCTGTTGGGGACAACCAGTTCGCCATTCACCTTCCAGGACGTCCCTTGGTTGAATGGCCAGTGCCAAGCACCCCGGCGGCTGGATAGCCAAGCTTCACCACTGTGACCGGGAATCAAAGGAATGCAAACTCCGTGGCTGGTCTCTTCCCTGGGCAGTGCAACGACTCCAAGTTTCCTCCTCAACGAGATCTTCTCTTCCCCTGGTCGAAACCACGAACTGCACCCACTGCCATGAACAACTGCCACCACTGGAGCTTCCTCACTCTTTAAGGTACCGTGTTCCACCTGGCCTCCCTTTCTGCGGATTGCTAAAGGCACCCTTAAATCCTTGGCTTTCCAACTGGGTTGGCCCCAGACCTTCTAACTTTATCTTTCACATCAAACCAACCTCCTTTGAACATTTCTGCAAAGACATGAGTGCTTTTTAAACTGTGTGATCTTGGGCACATTTCGCCTTTCATCCTTTTAAAGTGGGCCTGGCCTATGAACTTTGGCTCTACTGTAGACTCTGCCTTCACTAACTTGCTGTGGTCTTAGAAAAGTGTTGGGAACTGTTTTATTTTCATGACCTGCCTTTTTTCTCTCCCCTTAACTTAATTATTGGAGTGCCATCTAAGTTATTCGCTTCATCTGTTTTTACAAATAGTGGTGTTTTGACCTAGACTTGTCTAATAATTATTAATGGAGGTTTGTATACTTTTTCTGATTGTGTTTGAACTTGCTTTGATCTATAGTGCTTAGTGTATTTCCTAGACTGTGTTTTAAATAAATAACGATATACTTTTGATCCAAGCTCTGGTCAGTGTTTGCTTGCTCTACTGTGTTTTTAGCCCTATTGTTTATCCTCTGTATACTGCCCTACTCATCTTGAGAGAAGGCTGACTGCTCAGCCACAGCTACCAGGTAAATGTGGGTGGTGCAGGCTGCTACCAATTGGGTTTACTGCTTACTCCTGTAGTCTTAATCTTCTTGCAGTGTTCCCCAAGGGAACTGCACAGGATTCTGCCTAAAAGGGACAATGGGCGATGCTCTGGTTGTAGTCGAAGGTAGGCACTGCTCAATGCAGATTGGGTTTATGCGTGCTGAATCTCCATGATCGAGACCAGACCAGAGGAGGAAAGTGAAACAAACAGGGGGCTTCCTTGAAGGCAGACGTGTTCCTGGACCTACTGGTAGCAGATAACAATGTTGGTGAATAGATGGTGCATGTCTAATAGAATACCATAGTCAATGTGTGCTCAAGGAAGCCCTTATAATGATTGGATTGTAAGAAGAGAGAATAATATCCAATCATTCAGAAGTGTGGTGTGGTAGGCTTGGGGGCAACTTATTAAAAAACTGAGATTTGGGAAGTGATTTGTGTATTTCTTCTTCTGCTCTATGGCTGATTCCAGAGGGGTGATCCTATCCAAGTAAAACACATCTAATTTTCTTGGTGTGCCTTCTATTCCACAGCCATCATACAAGGGACCCCTGGACATTCACAACTTTCCAACCTATTTGGGGTTTTGGCAAAGATGGTGCTTTGCTCTGGGAAAACCAGTGACGGAGGAGTACTGAAAGGATACATAGTATGAGTGGTCTGTCTTTACACCCAATACGTTATTAATTTCTTTGGAGTTGACACCATCAGAAGAGGATTCACACTCTAACATATGCTCTCTAGGGGGGTGTTAGATGGAGTGTGCTAATGGCCAATGCAACAGTGTGTCTCCACACTAAGATGCACCCATGTGATGTAGCTGATATGTGTAGTAACACGTTTATCATTGGGGTCATGCATGATTTCATTAGATCTCTGTTGATGGGAGCTTGCCTTTTCTGGTACCAACTGGAGTCTAAGGTAAACCATGAGAATCAAGTACTGAACTCAAAAAAGTGAACAGCAAAAGGAGTGGTGTGTTGCACACAGAGGGAGCCGTAGCCATCCAGATAGTGAGGCAGAGTCCTGGTGAGCCTTCAGATAATATTACAGATCAAAGCTAAAACCAAAGAGGAGGCTGTCTTTATGTCATCCACCTTGCCTTGCTGATGATTACCATAATGCCTTTCGGTTTCATTGCAGTGCCCGCTATCTGCAGCACATGCCCAGATTGGATATGTTTGCATGGGTAGCGTGGAGGGAGAGAGAGACAGGATAATGCCAATCGAGGGCAGTGGATCAGTATACAACAGTAAACTTGTCTCGACATTACCATCATGGGTGTCAACTACAAAGTAAATAGAATGTTCCACCTCAAAAGTGGCTGTCTATGAGGGGTCTTACAGTCTAGTTCCACCACTACCACTAGAGAAACATGCTTCCTTCCAACACCGCTGTAGCTCATGCTCCATAGGTATTCACCTTTCCTTGGGAACGTCATACTCTGTAACTCACAGTCAGCAATCAAAGTCAAAGGTTCTAGAGAGGACAAGCTGGGAGCTGTAGCCCACTAAATTGATTGATGCTGCGCAAGGCCTCTAGTTATGGCAAGTGCCACACTTGCAGTAGGAGTACAAAGGTGATGTCTATGAGAATCCAACCCTATAGCAAACATCAGAGGAGTGTAAGTAATCATGGATATATCAATGATGCCCCTGCCTTGTTCAATCCTTGATCAGTGTATGGAGAGGGTACTGTTTTAATGTGTTTACATTTCAGTCCTTTTATTGTGTTTAACATCGGTGTATTCAACTTGTACCTTTCTGTATGCTTTGGACTACAACTCCCATCAGCTCCAGCCAGCATAGTCAATAGTGAAGATTGTGGGATTTGTGATCTAAAATATCTGAAGACCCTTAGAGTCACAACGTGGACATGCTTGCTTCTCAAGTAGCAAGATACGTGGAGATGGTAGATGCACCATGATGCTTTCTGGTTGGCAACAGAAGGCAAAATAGTGGAAACTGGAACGCTAATGTATTTTAGCCAGTGACGGGGAAGATCACCAAAGAGCCGAGCCAATAAACAGTTGTTTTCAATGGTGCTTACATAATTCATAATGAGCAACAACGTTTTAAGTGCCTTTACAAGACTTCGAACCTGTAGTGTGCGATGATCTCATAATAAACAGCTAACAAAAGGCACACATCACCATGGCTACAGTGGCCTACAAGGGATTTTGTCAGGTTAGCTTACTGTTTCTCGTTGTGAATATGCTCTACAAATGGAATGCCTAATTTGTTGTATCGTAAACACTCTTTGATGCAGTTCTGGTCTATTATCTAACAGCCCTCGAACAAATTGGATATCATCGTTTCCATTTTACATCTGGAGAGGCATAATTGTTGCAATTGTACTTAGCATAGCAGGGACTACACAGATTAATACAATTAGCCATACAAATACAAAGCCGTGTACAAATGAAGACCTTATCACGAATCCAAACAAGATAAAAAAAAAACTGGAAGAGGCTGACTGGATCAACACCGAGGAGAAAGCCAAAAGAAACAAGACCTTGACCACCTTCCCTCAAGAACCAAAGAAGCTAAATGAGACAACCCAGTTACTCAGAAGATTTCCAAATAAATCAATGCGGCATTTTCTTCTAAGAGCTCGCTTAAACCTGCTACACACAAACGAGATTCTGTTTGCAAGAGGTTATTCGACCTCAAAAAGCTGCCGTCTATGTAAAGCTGACTCAGAAACAGTAAGGCATTTGTTACTGGTGTGTCCAGCGATGCACCAGTTTCGTCTACAATACCTTCACCCGCTCCTCGAACTATACACTGAAAGCGAAGAGGAAACATGGTGGAACCGCCTAATCAGCGGACAAAAAACAAACTGGTCGATTGCAGCAGCAAAAATTCTACAGAATGCCCTACTGCAGTGCACACAGAGTACGCCACCGAACGCAATCATCTAAGCAGAGGAAACTGAGATATTTTGTTAAATCCAGATTCTGGATAAATACAAATAAATAATAAAAAAAAAAATTAGCCATACTGTTTATGAATTATTGTCAACATAGAGAAAATATACTTTGTGTTCGTTTTGTCTCTCTTTTCCTCATAAAAACAAATATCAGATTTTAACAGTGCACATTTTAGATTTCAATTGTGTTTTTCTCTATGTAAATTGGGACACCAGTGGGTCACAGTGTATTAATGATGAAAATCGTGATTTTGATCACAATGGTAAAAAGAAGGATGCCCCCCCCCCCCGTTCCCCCAGACTCCGGCCGCCCACCGCACAACTGCATTTTCCATCTGCTACAGCTTTCCTTTCATACCTTTTTATTGCTATGACATGGTTTGTCTTGCAATACATTGTATGTTAAATAATGTTAGCAACAACAAAATCTCCTTTGAAAAATTGCTCAGTAAATCTGTTATATCTATTCATGAACATCAGGCTGCTAAATCAGAGAACACCAGCCCCTCCCAGCCATATCACCGTGCTCCCTAATATCCGTGTTCTGTTTCAAATAGGTCAGATTAGTGTATTCTGTGAAAAGAAGATTCTGAGTATTCCATCCTAAGAGAGCGTTTCATAGGCTTAAGTCAGCAGGACAAAGAATTAGGTTTTTTGTTCAGTATAACATGGTTTGCAAAAGCAGTGTATAAATAACACTTCAAACACTTATATCACATTATTTGATATAAAGTAAACAGCACAAAAACAGCACGGATAAAAAACACCATTGAAAGTAACCTCCACCTAATTCACAGTTTACTAAGAGTCTTCCAGAAGGACACACCCTTTCTGATCAGCAAATTCTCATCAGTAGGATGACTCATCACCAAAATTGAACAACCCTCAATTTCATTGTATGCTTGACGTGGTTGGCCAGGTTTCCTGTGATTATGTCCTGACCCCTTAAAATTCTTTCTGCAAATAATCCAGGAGGGGTATCATTATATATTGTTACATCCGATCCTAGGACATATGGGGAAAGTGTTGGATATTCTGGAGGGTTCATTTTTTGGTAAACACCGCCACCGTGCAGCCATTTCCAAAGCGACATCATCATTGTATACCCTTGGCCAAAAGTGAAATATGAAGTTCAGTTTGGTACAGTCAATGAAGAAGTGCTTCTATGTTTCAGGCTGTGATTTCATGCAGAGAAAACACGTTGGCCCTCATTACGACCCTGGCGGATTTTTTCCGCCATCGACGGACTTTCCGGCCATGGCGCAAAGTCCCTTTACGCCATGGCGGATGGCGGACTTACCGCCCCATTCCGAGGTCGGCGGGGCGGTAAGTCCCCATTGACCCATTTACCCTTCCCCATTCCCATTTCGGCCCCATAGGGCTCAATGGGAGTGGGGAAGGAGTTAATTACGCCACCGTAAAATACGGTGGCGTAATTAACACCAAGGTCCCAGAGCGCCATGGATTTTTCCGCCCGCAAAAAGCGGGCGGAAAAATGACCATGGCGCTCCAGAAACTCGTAGTTGGCGGTAAGGGGTCCGCGCAGCTAACGCTGGCGCAGACCCCTTAGCGCCAGGGTCGTAATGAGGCCCGTTGTCTTTTTGTGGCCATCCAATTCGGCAACTACCATACTGGGGCTCATTTTGTAAATCTCAGTAAAAATAACAGGGAGAGAACCGGATACATTTTCACTTTGGTGCAAACAAGTCCTTTCATGTAATGTTCACCATTTGCACATCAGAGTCCATAAGGGAGCTGTACAGTGGACCCGTTTGCACTGTGCAATGAAAAATGAGTAAATGCCAGCCACCATCTACGTGTTTGCTCTGGATTCTTATGGAATATGCCTTCTTTTTGCTGGTGTTGTACGCATGTGGATACAATAGAAATCGACAGCAAGTGCACCAGTATGACAATGTAATGCTGCCCTAAATGGGGTGTGGAGAAGAGGATGGGGGTGTGTGGAATTTGATATTCCATTCCCTGCCGTACAAATGCATGACAATGAAGAGCAGCATAAACGGAATGCCTACACGTTTTGTGCATTACTTCTACGCAATCATTGTATGTTACTCCTCAAGGAGCATGGGTCCCCCACCATTCTCTCGTGTAGGTCACTGCGCAGAGTGGAACAAACGAGACAGTCATGGCGCAGGGACTAGACCCACAGGGGGACACCGCCATCTGCAAGCATGGCAGCATTCTGTGGCAGAGCAGGACGATTTTGAAACATTCTGTGGCGAGCTTGAGAACTTTAGTAGTCTGTGCATCCTGTGAAAGAGCCCGGAAACCTTATGGGGTGCTGGTTGTACAGAGTAGCTAACGCAATGGCTGTGTCCTGCAAACCATTAGAACCCTCATGAGAGGTTTGACCTGTGAAAATACCCAAGAACCTTGAGGGGTGGAGGCACCCTGTGAACATAACTGGGCACTTTATTGGAATGCTTAGTCCTTAGAAAAAGCCCTGAGAGTCTTAATGGGTAGCTGTGCCCTGTGAAAATATTCAAGAATCTTAGTATGTAACTGCGCCCTGTGAAAAAAAAGCGTGGCTGCACTTTGAGGGACCACAGGGGGTGGCTGTGCCCTGTGAAAATATTTGAGAACCATAGTGGGTGGCTGCACTATGTGGAAAAAACAGAGAACATTAGTCGATGGATTTACTCTGTGAGACAAAGTGATAAAAGTTGGCAAGTGCGTAATCAGTATTAGAAAACATTACTCACAGTATTGGCAATGCAATTAAATCTGTAAGTCAGTAACATGTCTGGGGATGTTTGTGGTCTCGTGCAGAAGAGATGTGACGTAGAAGTTCAGGCTGGACTGCCCCTTTGGGGGTGGAATCAAGCCTCATTTGCATGTGCTCTTTACCTATTTCTGTTATGGCTTGGCAGACACAGGACGATGATCTGGAGGGTGGCCCAGAGCAATTGCCAGAGGTTTCAGATTCATTCTGAACCTTCCAGCCATCACCCCTTTGTTTTGCGAGGGCTTCTCAGTCACAGACACTACTAATGTTATTCACTTCCAGACCACAGACACCATGAAACAGCCCTTCTCCACTTTTCACTGCCTGGAATGTACTGGGTTGCACATCTCCATCATCATCATTATCATCATAGCTGGTGTGTTAGATATGGGTAGATTTCATTCCATAGTCTTCTGCATAGAAGTGGCTGTTCACATGTATACGGGTCAATTGTTTAACATGCAGCCCTGTGAGGCTTCTTCATTGTTTAGAGACAATAGCTCTCAGCACACTTGCATTTCTCCCAGAAGGCACAGTTGTGAGGAAATCCTAGTGAGTCTACAGAACGTTCACAAGTGCTGCTGGCTATATGGACCACTTGCTGTGCCAATACTATAACCAGAAATCAGTGTTCTCTCTCTATGCCCAGACTCTGGAGCCTCCTCCCAAGAAACACCAAACTCATCCCCTCCATTCTACATTTCACGAAAGAGCTTAAAAGCCTCCTCTTCAAGGAATGGCTCCTCCTTGACAGCTAGGTCCATACCTCATCTGATACTTCCCCTAACCCAAGGCTGAGCAATGTGATCTTCCTTGTTTTCTCCTATACTTGATTGCAGATCTCTTGTTTTAAGATTACACGCCTTCCTCCCCCCAATAATACCTCATCATACCATTGTATAGATCCCTTGCATTCTGCTTCCAACACTGTGTACTTTCCATTATGACTCATAAAGCGTTCAGTTGCTTCCTGATGTTGGTCCTTGTCACTCATGGGAAAGGCTTGCTATTAATAATAATAGTCATCATTTCCCATGAGTGACATGTCCAGAAGACAGGCATTTGTGCAGCTGTTACCCCAATGGTTGTTCCTGTTGATGGCGACCCTTCTGCAGTCAAAAAGCCCAAGCCACTGAGCAGGTTGCCACACAGATTTTTCTCATAAACTGTGCCCACACTACTTTTAAAGTGTCCAACGGTTGTTGGTGGTGTACTGCCCATTGCGACCACTGCCATTCAAGAGCTTGATATGCTGGGTTCACTTGGCAAAATGTGTGCTGTTTAGTGTTTTTTATATTGTCACTGTTCATGTACCAATTGATATTCCGACCACTGCACAAAAGCATCATTGCCCATTTCCACAGTGTCTTTTCTTTGTGATGCTTGCTGTGCGACCTCCTTCCCTGAGACATGCAGATAAAAAGTAGCCTCTTTTATTTTGAAATGTAGGTTCAAAAAGGAAGCCATCTGGTACTCAATGCTACCTTTATATCCTACTACCCGTCGATCACCACTCACGGTTGAAAGCAGGTCACTCTCTGGCAGTCCTACATTGGCATCACCTGACATGTCAAGGTCGTTGGTATATTGGTCAGATTGATGCCAAGCAGGTAGAATAGAAAGATACCCTCACCCAGGGATGTGTAGTGATGGCTAAAGTATGGTTGCCTCCTAGAGAGTTTGTAGCAGAGAGCAGACATTGGACAGCAGCTGCCACTGACACTGTGTTATAAAGCCCCATCATGAGCTCTACCATAAATGTTGCAGTATTCTATATGGGCATTGCACCACTCAAGTAGTCTGTCTAACATATGCAATGTAGAATTCCAATGAGTGGCTAACAAGGTCTTCAAGTGGTGCAGTCAAAACATGTTTCAGGCTTGAAGTTGGCACGGTTTATTTTTGGCATGGTAAGCCTGGCAGAAAAGGGAGCCATCTTTTTGAGCCTATTGACCATTGCTTTGACAGAATCACAATTGCTGATAAAGTATGTGCCCACAAGGTGAAGGACATGTGCAAAGGAGAGGATGTGCAACGTCTTGTCAATTTGTAGGCAGCAAGGATATTTGCTACACTGTCCTCTAAATAAAGCCCAAATACAAACTATGAGTCCTTATCCACTGTGATTCCACCTCCTCCTCCTTCTCCCCAATTTGAACTCCTCTGTTGCTTCTGCCCTGAAATCTGACATGCACATGGTATCCTCTTACCAAATTGGACACACTTCTCCCTCCTTGAATTACTCTTAAACTCTTTGGAGTTGTTGGAAGAAGAAAGGACCACCCAGTGTGCTTGGCCATGTAGATAGTGGTCAGAGACAGGGGGTCCACGTGCCATTGGTGAAGTGGACATTTAGCCCCATGGGCTGCTGTAGTGCCCGCCCCAATGTAGCCTTAATTGAGTGCAACAATTCTCATTTGTGAGAGAAAAAAATCATTGGCCAAGAACATTTAATTAGTGATTGACTTTTTGCATAAGGTGCCATAATTCAGTGTTTTCCACAAATGAATAGGGCAAAGGATATATTGCCAACATTATAGCCAGGT
The DNA here is from genome assembly GCF_040938575.1 of Ambystoma mexicanum. NCBI lineage: Eukaryota > Metazoa > Chordata > Amphibia > Caudata > Ambystomatidae > Ambystoma > Ambystoma mexicanum. Next base: position 1,366,199,707 of record NC_090932.1, on the reverse strand, counting down.
TAGCATTGAGAGGGTGCTGTCAGTCATGGGACTTGTGATTTTTCTGGCCACGCTCATTTGCATCCATAACACCATCCTTTCTCAATAGGGGACTCACTGCTATGGGCACTGGGGCACAGTGGGTAGAGTTTGGTGTTCTACTCCTAGTTCCAAGCAAAGCGGAAGCAGAAATAATTTAAAGGGTAAACGTGTGGACTGCTGGTGTTATGCTGCTTGTCTGATGATATGGGGAGGAATTGCGCTCAGATCTATTAACTTTCATGTCTGTGCATGGTGCTGCTGCACATATGTGGGACCCAAGCACAGTGTGAATGTGGCTAAATATGGTTGCAGTTTATTCTCGGTCAAGTACTGACACACTTGACTATTTAGTAGGCAAGCAGCACACAGGCGGGATTGATGTGGATGTGATGGGGCTGGAGGTGGTGGTGCGGGTAGAGTTCTGGATGCCACATAATGATGTGATGTGATTTTAGATGTGCAATAGTATGTCTGTTTCTCAAAACGTATGTACAGGTGGGAGGGATGCTATTAATACTATGGCCTCTGTATCACTGTTTTCCTCTAGCAATTGTTTTTCCTTTCCCGGCTCTGATGGAGCATTATCTATGTGTAGATCACCATCCATCCCATCATCATTACTGTCTGACCTACTAGATTGGGTGATTACTGGTCTGACCTAGTTGAGTGGGTGGTGGAGATAGCGACCTGGGATTTTCCATCTTCACCCACTATTCAACTACTTTGTCTCTCATTCGTCTATGATCATCATTGGATAAGATGTATGTTCCGTATCATTCTGCCCCCGAGATGGTGGGAAGATATGGAAGTGCGCCCACTGTCGGTTTTAGTATGTGTTCATTGTCATGCTGCAATACCTGTGCATGTTCTTGTCCTGAAATGTGATGGAGAAATGGAGCAGGATGTGGTTGATATTATCAACGTCCCTGGTGTACCCCTGGCCTGCAAGTGTACACAGCAAGTGTTGCTGCAGGTGTGAAACGCGAATGAGCATGATGTCTTCCCCTGCCTCTCGCTTGTTTGGGTTTTAACATGGTGTTTCAAATGTCATCTGCTGACCTGCCCAAATCTCTGTTGCCCCCTCTCAGCAAATCAAGTGATCATGTCTCTCCCACTCCTTGTCCCAGGTGGCCCCTGGTGGCACGAGTCATACACCAGCATCAAGAGATGGGCATTATCACCCACCTTACTGATTCTCTACTGCTCCCTCCCAGCAAAATCAGGTGAGCATGATTCTCCCACAAGTTTGCCTCAAGGGTTCCAGCTCCTTGTACTTCTCCAAGTGCCACCCACTGCCGTGTGCCTCATCCATTCGCGACAGCAGAGGAACACTGACTGCGGTGTGAGTTGCCTCTCTACATCTCTGCTACTTCCTCTGAGCAAATTCAGGCAAGCAGGATTTTCCCACAAGATGCCTTCGAGGTGTTCTGGCTTCTCCTGGACGCCATCCATTGGGACATGTCTCAATAGGTGGACACTGACTAGTGAATCACTGCAGCTCCCTTTCAGCCGAATCAGATGAGCATGACTCGCCCGCATACTGTCCTCACGGATTCCTAGCTCCTCCCGCTCCTTGATGCAGTGTCTCCCAATGGCATATGTCTGAAGAGATGGTCACTGGTTGATGTGTCACCTCCCTCCATGAGTCACTCCTACTCTCTCCTAGTAGAATCAAGTGAGCATGACTCTTTAAAAGTTGCTCTCAGGCTTTCTTCAGCTCCTCTTCCCAGGTGTCACCCGATGGCATGTTTATCAAGAGATGGACAGTGAGTCATGTGTCATCCGTTTTGCTAAATTACTTGTTATGCCTTTCAACAAAATTAAGTGAGCATGACTCTCTCGCAAGCTACATCCAGAGATTCCTGGCTCTGCCTGCTCCTGCTGCTAGGCATCACCGGATCTACAAAGTTTCCCAGCAACAATTTGTTCGAGGCCCATTTGTTCAAATTGTTTTCTCCACATTACATCTCAAGGAAATGCACCTTTTTAAACACCTAAACCTAACCGTTTGCAGTGAAATGTGGTGAAAAAAACATAAGAAGGAATGGCCCATGAACAAACTGGTCTTTAAGGAAATGGTCTTTCGTGTCACTGACTGGTGTGATACCTTCTTCTCTGTATCTCTGCTGTTCCCGCCCAGCAAAATCAAGTGAGCAGGACTCTCCAAAAAGCTGACCTCAGGCATTCCTGCCTGCTCCCACTCGCCCTCCTAAGTGTCACTGTGTCAGCCAATGGCAAATCTCTCATCCGCCTGCTTCAAGAGATGGACATTGGCTGCTGTGTCACGCAACTCCCCAAATCTCTGGAGATGACCACTTCAATTCAGTGAAAAAGTCACACACGGCTGCACTAGCACATCTAACCCTGAATCTCACTCTCTGACTCGGTGCCAATCACTCACTTCCCCCCATACTGTTCTTCCTTCCATTACTTGTTATATTGCTAAACCTCCATAAATATTCTAAACCTGCCTTCATCAACAGCTTCTGAAAGATGACTAAGACTGAATGGTACTGCCAGGTATGTGTCCCACTTTTAACCACGTGAACACATTTCAGCTGTATTTTTCAAAAGATTTGGTGATTCAGGTAATTAAAAAAGTTAATTGTGGAAATGGATGTCGAGGCCTAGGGGGAGGAGGGATCCAGGTTTCAGTGACAGCCATTGCATAGAGTGTAGGGTGGCAGGAGGTGATGGTGTTTAGTGATGAGTGATGAGTGAAGATGTATTTCAGTTGGATGTGTCATTCCTGAGGCCCAGGATGAAGTTTGTGGGGGAAATGGGGTAACGGGAAGTGGTATTGGAGTGACTGAGTGATGGCATGCAGGATACATCAGCTTTAAAGTGGCTATGGTGTGATGGAGATGAGCATCCAGTGTGAGTTGGGGGAGAAGTGGGATAGAACACAGGGGTAAGCAGAGACCCCGAGTCAGATGTGCAGAGAGTACAATGAGAAGGATATGGTTACATAGGCACATGTTGAAAAGGGGAAGGTGGTGGGGAAATGGATAGGTCTGAGGAGAGGGGAAGATCAGTACACTTGGAGATTGTACTATGGTCTGTGTCCAAATATCACAGATAAGGAAGTGACAAGTTCCTTAGGTCAGTAGCAGCCTGAAAGTAGACCAAGGGACACGTTGTATATATAGTGTTGAGTGTACATATTGCATTCAGGGTTCACAGGGCCACAGGTGACCAAACTCCAGTTAAAATCATGGTATCGGGAAAACAAATGATATAAAGTAAAACAGGAGAGTAGTCAGCAATAGCATGGAGAGCTCACATTAAGAAATTCATAGTGGCCTTTTCCGTGACAAAAAGATGAAGCCCTTGCCTGTGGGCATGTTCACTGAGACTCCAGGCGAGTAGACAGCTAAAAGAGGATGGCAATGAGACAGTCGCATGGTCGCTCTGTCCAATCCCTGCCTGGGCCTTTGATGCAAGAGGTTAGACAAGGAGCAGGAGGGCAAAAGACGACACGTGTGGGTCTGAAGTGCGGTCAAATGTTTCACTGGGCAGTGATGTGTTTTACTAAAGCTGTATGTGCAGTGCCGGTCTAAGGGTCAGACAACACTTGCCAGCCTCCTATAGTGCTATTGTCAGAAGCTCCAAAATGGGGATTCAGCAGCACATTTGAATTTCTTCTGCCAGAACATGCATTTATCAAAACCTCTAATCACTTATGACAGCAAACAAAGTGTTTCCAAAATAAATGCTGGTTTTATCGTACTTCCAGGCTATACTATTATGACTCATTATGCTAGTTTGTGTGCACCTGCATCACCTAAGATTCAAAATGATATGTGTTGATTTAAACTGGTTTGTGTCGGCATACAGTTATTTGGCCCCCAAATGAGTCGTCTGTAAATCTATATGAATACCATAGCTGCTATCATGCTGGGGATGGCCCCCTGTGTTGCTGCGTTTGCTTCGCAGTGGGGCGCGGTGGGTGAGTGGTGCAGAGGAGACATCAAATACCAAATCTCTCTGGCTGTTAGACATCACGAGGAGGACCATGTAGAGTCTCTGCTCCCCTGTTGCTCTACCTGGGTGGGGAGTGGGAGAGAACATTTGCATCAGTGCTCTCCCACTCCTGGTGTCTGCCAGTGGAGCAGAGGGAGCGTGCCATCATTCTCTCCCCTACACTCCCAGTTCCACACCCCCATTGCAAAGACTGAGGTATCAGGGCTTGGTAATAAGGTGTGTCAGGAAAGAGTGGATACATTGTACTCGTTGCCACCAGCAAACTTAGGAAATGGGAGATGAGTGGCACGCAACTGCTCTTTACTGCCCCACGTGACCCACACTCCTGCAAATGCTCGGAGTACCTCAAACGTTGCTGGAATTTTCAGGCAACAGGTGTGATGGCATCTGATGGTAAGAGCTGCCATATTATGGGAGTGCCTCACCCGTTTCTGTGGATGTCTTACACATTGCATGAATACCTGGGCAAATCATTACAATATTGGGGAAATGGGCAAATGATTAAAGTATGCGGCATGTGATCTGAGCGTGCTAACATTGACTGGGAATACCTTACGAAGGGTGCACATATATGGCCAAGCAATGCTAAAGCCTGGCAAATGGTGTGAGTACCAAAGCATATGATGGCAGTCGCTGACAAATTAAGTGGTTACTTGGGCAGATTGTATCACTGCCAATCAAATATCAAACTCATTTGACTTGTCCTTTTAACATGAGCACATGTTCAAAAGACAAGTTAAATGCTCTGAGTACTAGGACAACTGATGAAAAACTATTCTTGCACGTGTGGGCACATAGGCAAAGAATGGCAACACCTAGAAAACACTATGTGCCTGATCATGCAATTGCAAAACTTGCATACACTTTGAGTAGCTTGACTTACAATTTCAAAGCCTGAAACATTCTATAGATACCTGATTATATAAAGGCAATAATTGTTACAGCATGGTTTGCGTATTTCTAAAACAAACATACACCCAGGTTAAAATTGGTATTTGAATGTCGAGAAGAGGAATTGACAGAGGTAGGGAGTTTTAGCAGAGAGGTTTATGTTGGCAGGAAAGTCTTGATAACTCTGTAGAAGCATATGTGTTTATCCTGTGAACTCAAGGGGCACAGAGTTCCGTCACAATAACATTGGCAGGCCTCTAAGAACTCACTGCATGTCCCACAATACCGCTCTCTTTATCGCATATATCTTTCCGCTCACCACACCAGCGGCTCCACCAGTACCCAATTGCAATTAGGGAACAGATTGTGGGTTCCTCCACTTGCACTGCATGTAACAAAGTGTCAGCACCACAAACCACACAGAATCATACATGTACTTCGGGTCTACATCAATGGTGTTGCACCTGCCTCACCCTGCACCCTCTCCACACTAACACCCCAGTTTATTTGTAGAGCTGCTTTCAAAAAATCAGTTTGCTGTACAAAAACTCTTCACGTTTCATCACATACTAACTCTTCTAGACTCCATGCAATTTCAGAACTGTTGGGCATTGAACCCCAATTCCTGGTCAACACGATCAGGGTCTGGATGTGTGCGGTGTGTAAGAAAGGTTTGTGAAGAGGTTAATACACATACTTGTTTGAAAGGTGCATAATTCACTAGTAATCCTGTAGCATTAGAAGAGACAGGAGGGAGCCTTTGAGGACCCTATATGGCTATACAGAGTGCATGAGCGATAACATGTGATAGGTTGGCAGTCAGAATATGCAAGCAATATCCGATAGACTACATGAGTTGCACACCTTGGCATAGTGTGGCACTACGTACAACATGATGGCAATATCGTATATGTTGGCAATGCCTATCAACGGACGGGGCTGCCTGGGGATTTGAAAGCAACACCTGATATCTATGGAAAGTAGATGGGCATCTAAAGACAAAAAATGGAATGTGGTGAAAATACCAGGCCCTATGATAGCAATACCTAACACAGTGCGTTATAATCTGGGCCTATGATAGCACTACCTGTGTTCCTGGGCATTTCATGGCAATAAGTGCATAGGATGTGAGCCTCTGAGCACAATCTGACATTACATGGGAAATGATGGTCATACCTGTATATGTCAAATATGTCTGTGTATGTGCATCTGATTGTGGATAAAGTAGGTCTGGACAATATTAAGTACCATAGCATCTATGTCAGTACCTGACCTTTGAAACATGTTTGCTGTAAAAAAAAAAAAAAAAGCCCACACACACATTGTTAACGCCTGTTCTACCCAAATCCAAGACTTTACTTGCGTGTAGTCTCTCGTCTGTGTGCTAAATCCAGGAAGCCAGGGAAACTCACACTCCATATATTGCATGTAATAAGACATGTTAGGGACGCCACATGTTGCTCCTGCAAGATTTACTTGCCCAATGTACATTTTGAAGTGAACATATTCCTTCAGTGTTCATTTTCACTGATTGATATCTCACAAAAGCTTCACAAAAGAACGAGTTATACCTCTTTAGATTTGCTGTTGTTGTAAAGTAACAAATACAATCAGATATACATAGGTAGAGTATGTTGTAAAGTGAGAGCAATTCTATTGCATGGCCCAGAGGCTTCCTATTATGCATCAAGCTATTTATTTTTTATTTTGCTCGACAGCAGTACACAAATTAACAAAACCAACTTAGAGAACCACAACTCCCATAATCCTTCCATTACATCAAACTCCAGAGTGGTATGAAGGCCTTCTTCAAAATCAGTCCTTTCTCTTTTCTCACTGCTCGGATGCTATCAAATACATATGTCTTTCTCAGGCATTGGTTGATGTCTTACCTGGTGGTGGTTTGTGGCTTTCTTTTCTCTGGTGGCTGGGTGGTGGTTATTAGTGGCATCGGTGGTGAGAAGCCCATTTTTGAAGGGTGGTCTGCGCCATTTGACTGCCATTTCTCTACCCTCAGGCCTTAGCCCAGATCCTTCATCCCGCTTCCCTATTCTCCACACATCAGTGAGGGAAGGGGAGGGAACTGGAAACAGCTCAGAGGGAGCAGTTCCATGCAGCATGGAGCCGTTGGTGCGGCCGCGCTGGCACGGCCTAGAGAAAGGATCCGGGATGTTGCTGACATGCCTGTTTTCCAGGCCAGATCAATTTCTTGGTTCTGGGTCCTTTTTTTTAATTTCCAGTTACAACTGCATGTTTATCCCTCTAGTAAACAAGCATGTTGCAGCAGGAGGGGCAGGGTGATTTCCCAGTGTTAGACCTCCTGTCTGAGGAGGAGGAACAAGCTCCTACTGGGAGTGAGGTCTGAAAAGACCATTTTATTCCGTTTGTCAATGATTCCCTGTCACAGACCAGGGATAAGGCCTTGATGAGAGGCTGGAATCTCTCTCCCAGACAATCCAATCTTCTGTAAATGAGGCTTCATCTGTGAGGTCTCCGTGTCCTTCATCTTCACTTTCTGGGACAGGGTAATGTAATATGTGGTTACGGCCAGGCAAGGTTCCACACCTGTGGTGCTTTTCCTTTGTCCGGTGACCCCAGGTGGTGTCTACATCATCCATGACAAAGATGCTGAAAGCTCTCATTAGATTCTAGGACCTGGAGGATGGACATAATTAAGTTAAGAGAGCCAGCAGTTCGGCTATAATCCCATTGCCTTTGGATCCTGGTATGGTTCCATCCTTTGTTCCTCACAGGCATTCACCACCATTGACCCTGGACATTCGGAGGGTGGTCCACTGGACACAGGGGAAGGTGCTGCCGGCCTTCAGGATGCTAGGGGCATCCCTATCTTTTGTCCTGTCCTGCTATTGCACCCTAACTCTAGGGAATGGATTCACTCCCACATATCAGAGGAATATGCATGTGCTTTCTTGTGCTATAAAATGGTGTCCTCAGCTAGGGGCAAGATGAAGACGCAATGCCCTCTGTCTTTTCGTGCATGTCACATGACATCTATCCCTTTCTTGGACCCCAATATGATTATGTTTTTTGTAGACATGGCCGGGATATATCTAAGAAGGTGGATAGGCCATGGCATTCCTGTCAGGATAAAGTTCTGAATGTCTCCTTTGTTGAAGATCCTGGACCTAGAGGAAGAGGCTAAGGCTGGGGTTGGAGCCTTGTACCCAGAGGAGATTAGCAGATGGACTTAGTTGGCATTATGTTTTTTGGGCGATGCTAAAACCTTGACACTACAAGAATGGGGGAATGGCAATCAACTTAAAATCAGCCCCAAGTTGGGAAGTTTAGTTGATACGAGAAGGGCTGAGAGATCAGGCCAACTTCTGTTTCAGGACAAATTTGTTAAAGAACTGGGCAAGTATGTGGGGACCTTTTCATCTTTAGATAAAGCCGATACTTCCCTCTGAAAGATATTTCATCAATGGGTCTCTCCAATGGTTGGCCACAGCGGCCAAGCGACTGGCCCCATTCTATAGGGCCCACACTCCACAGCCCAATACCCTCAAAGAGCCCAGGGCCGCTTCCATGGCTTCAGAGGTGAAATGGGCAAAGCTGCCTTTTCACAGGTTAAGTACCATATGGCCCCTACAAAGTATTAACAGCCCTGAGGTTGTGTTTTTTGTAAGGAAAAGCTGGTAGCTTGTTTCTCTAGACCCATGGATTTTTCAGACCGTCAAGGGTTTCACTTGGAGTTAATTTCCCTTCACAAGCAGCATAATCCCAGAGTTACTGGCATTATGTCAAACGCTGCTCACACTTTAGTAAGCCAGGAGATCAGGGACCGGTTACCCAAACATGCTATAGAGAAGGCACAGATTGACCCAGGGGGTTTCTCAGCACTATCTTTGTGGTACGCAAGGAAGACAAGGGGTTCAGGCCTGTGATCAACTTGAGGGAGTTGAACCAGTTCATTGTTTATCACCATTTCAAGATGGAGACTCTTGCAGTGTTAATAGATGTATTGATACCAGGAGATTGGTTATTAAGGCTGGGTGTCAACAATGCCTCAGTTATTGTTCCAATCATTGCCCCTCACAGGCACTTTTTCAGTTCGGAAGGTAAGGTCATTTTACTCAGTCATTGGTGCGTACATTTGGGTTTTCATCCGCAGACTTGTGTTTAACCAAACTTCTGTTGTGGAGTTTCACAGGATTCAGGGAGTCTGACTCAGTATTTAGTTAGACCACATTGTCATCATGGGCACATCAGGGGACCAGGCCTGCTCACAGGCATAGTTTTCAATTTCTCTGCTTCAGAAGCTGATGTTTGTTGTCAATTTCCAGAATTCCGAGCAGGTTTAGGTGCATGGAAATTCTGGGATTTGTCATAGACTCTAGGTTGGTCCATCCTCAGCTTACCCAGGAGGCATCTATGCAGCGTGAAATGAGTGCTATGCAGGGCTCTCTCCATAATTCCCATCCCTCTTCAGCATCTGGCTCGTTTTTTAGGGATTCTGTCTTCTTCAATTCAGGCAGTCTTTTGGGACCTATTTAATACAAGGCTCTTCGATGGTTAAAGATTTAGGCTTTGCACAGGGGCTTAAGTTATTCAAGCTGGGTCCTGTCTAACACAGAAGAAAGGGAAGAGTTACTTTGGTGGGTTGGATAACCATATGCCTGCTACGGCAGGGTGATATTCCTGTCTTCCCCCAATCTGCAATTATAGTCAGACACAATCCAAAGAGGCATGTGCATGAGGTGAGGAATGACCTTGACTGGGGAGATGTTTACAAGTGCAGTCAATTTGGCACATAAATTGCAAATTGCTGGTTCTTTTGCAATCCACTAGGGGGCACTTGGTCTCGGTCTCTAGCAGATCAAGGTCTTTTGGAAGTTTTGTCTCCAGTATTACTCATCTTTTCCAGGGCCTTGGTTTCCTCTTCTCTTATACATGGCCATGCCTCCTTCCCGCTTTGCCTGCCTGTGTCCCGGGACCTCCTACTGTCTCCATACCTCCATCCAGATGCACTAGTCCTGCAGGGGAATCTCCAGTTGGTGGCATGGCTCATCTCGGGGAACAAGGGGCCCCTGAGGACTTTACAGTAGGCTCTGAGACTCATTCAGGGCTCCAGTGCTCCCAGTACTCTTCAATCGTATGATGGGCATGGAAGGCCTGGGTGCGGTAGTATGATGCATGGCATGTGGATCCCTTTCATGCAGGCATTGTTCATGTGTTTAATTTCCTTACAATCTTGTTCACGTCCATGTCTTATCAGACTGTCAAAACGTACTGCTCTACCATATCCTCCTCCAATGTTTTGCTGGATGGCTGTCTTGCTTGACTATTGAAGGAAGTTGGAGTTGCCAGACCTCCCCCGAATTCCAGGTGATCGTATTTGTGTGATGTGAATTTGGTGTTGTTTTTGTTTCTGGGATGTCCGGAGAATACCGCTCTGTCTCTGCAGGAGCTCTCAGCGATACTGGTCATGTTGCTGTGTCTGATTTCCTTCAGGAGGTTGGGGAATGTCAGATCACCAGACCTTTCATGATGATTTATCTGTGATGAAGGGGTTATTTTGTTCCTTTATTTTTCAGACTTTCCTGATCTTTGTGTGGTCCTATGTTTGCGTGAGTATGAGTCCAGAACGATCTCTGTCCTGGGGTTCTTCAACCCGCTCTTTCTATCCTTTCATAAACCTTCTTACCCTGTCACCTCTCCTACTTTGTTTACATGACTTTGTCTGGTATTAGCAGGGACTGGGATGGACATTTCTCCATGTGTGGCTCATTCTGCACAAGGTGCTATGACTTTGTCAGCATTTTGGTCGGGGGCTCGTCTCGAGGACATTGTCTGGTAAGCTGATTGATGCAACATGGGCACATTTTATCGGTTTTAAAGCAAGACTTTTGTGCATGCATCAATATTTGTCCTGGAGAGGCTTTGAATATGCATAATATGAAGCCTCTATGCCATGGCATAGAATGTCGATTGCGCCTATCCTGTGATAGAGAGTCACCATTCTATTTAGGGCATGGGCGTGAATATTATCCCACACTATGTTTGTCCCTCATGTGCTTCTGTTTGTGTTTGGCAGATGAATTCTTCATGTGGCAATCTTTCAACTGGCCCATTCTCTGGTGGCATCGATTGGTGAGGATGGCTCTAGACAGTGTTGGCATTCCTTGCAATTCTCCTGGAGAGATCGTTGGTGGATGGCTGAAAGGTCACAGTGTCGAAAAGATGAAGGACTGATATTTTGAAGGAGGCATTTATACCAATCTGGAGAGTGATGTTATGGGAGGATTATGGAAGTTGTAATCCTTCAATTTGTTTTGTTAATTTTCTTACTGATGTGGAACAACATTTAAAAAAAGAGTTGAACTCATAAGGCCCACCTACGTCCCCTTAATAGAATCCTGACTCTCTGTCACAGGCTAGGAGCAATCTGCATTACTGGCACAGCTTTAACATACATTTCTCCCTTGCACATCAAATATCAGCAATTGCTTGAACAAACATAGTGGTACACCTGTAAGGTCGCTCACTTATACATGGTGGAAATTGGGTAAATCACAGGCTAAAATACGCATGTTTTGAGAATTATATATTTTGTGGTATTCAATGACCAGTCACTTATTGTACTCCTGCAAGGATTTCTTAAACCACATATCAATAACCCCAATATTTAAATGTTGCAACGTTGGAAGTCAGTGATTCAGTATCAAGGCTTCTGGTGTAAGAACAACTAAGGATGAGAAACACCTGTCGTTGTATGTCAGCGTATGCCACAGCACTGCTTCACATTTTTCAAGCAGCTTGTTCACTTGTGGGAGTTGCCACATTGAATTCTCAAACAATATCATCTGTTTCTACAGTATTTGGTGACTGGTTTTGGCATGTGCTAGTAGAAAGGTGTCTACTTAATTGTTACTTATTGGTCAGAATGAATAGTAGAATAGGCGACTGACATATGTATTGTCATTGTGTATTTTGTAGAGATGCTTGGGAGTTTAAACTCATAATCATCGTGGTTGGTAGCCCTCCAGTGCACTAGGGGTAGGCAAACCTTTGTGGGACCAATCGCGGAGGCCATGTTCCTGGGGTTCTGGCTCCCCTAATATGGAAGCGAGTTCCTTCTTTGCTCTGTGCCATATATCATTCAGTTTTTCCCTTCCTCATCACGTGATTGTTGTGAACCTATCAAGGTGGGTTATGTCTTGACTGAATTAGAGTGGAAGCCTAGTATTACCTTTTTTGATACATTTGAATTTTAGGGGACTGTCTGTCCACATTAAAACACATACTTAATTGAAAAGTGCATTTGTTTACCTAATCACTATTTCTCCCGTAGCATTATGAGTATAAAAACCATACCCGTCCTGCCATTGGATTAACCTCATGTGGAGAGCAGACAGATAAAGTGCTCATGCCTGGCATGGGGACCATGTGCACTTCACAAGTTGACATCCCAAAGGGTGGCTGTCTGACTCAGCCCTTCAGCCTTCCGAGATGAATGCATTGGAAAATAATGCCAGCTTTTATTACAACACTTAGAGGTGGGAGGAGTCTGGCATGAAGTGGTTTACAAATCCCGGATATTATAATTTTGTATTCGAAGCGTCTATTTAAAGGGTGTGTTCTGATAACAAATGGCTTGGGGCAAGTTTGGGGGTTTCCTGGCCTGGAAGCTTAATCTGAGTGAAGCAGTTTCCTGTGGCGGCATACACCCATTGTCACCTTCCCAGGAGTCTTTGGGTTCACAGCACCCACGAAAGCCGTGTCCAGAATCTATCTTCCCGCAGAATGCGCCATTCATTTAATCTGAAAGGAACTCAGGCATTTGTCTCTCGCCAGTGCCCATTTTAGCCGGCAATGACTTTTATGACCAGGTCCCCTTGAGCATGGGGTACTGAATCTCCCAAATGATAGGTCCAGCATTTCTGCAGGTACACTAATTGACAGTTATGAATGAGCAAATTCAGTGAATGCAGCATGGCCCTTCTTTATGACATGTTGCTCCCCTTTCCAAATAGTCCTGCTAATTGGGCTGAACTTTACTTGAATAATGGCTTCATGATGAATACTCTGCTTTGCTATGCAATCCACAATGCATGAAAAGTTGATGGCATGAGCAGAATCTTAACACTGAATCTGCCACCCAAGCACTTTCACTTTCATGCGCACATATATTTACAAATCGTAGACTTCACTAAAATTGTTATATCTTGCTCACATCCTCTGAATCAGACTGCCTGGGTGCTAATGAAGACATATTACCTTGTTATTTTCTCAGACTTAACTTTGTAAACAAGTGAATCCTCGTGTTCTTCCAATCTCGTCCTTTCTGGTGCTGGTGTGGGTGCTCCTCTTACTTGCCCGGGACCCCTTGACTCCCCTTGAGCATCAACAGTCTCTGTCAGGCTTAAGTTTTTGCTATGCCCACCACCACCATCTCAGATCAGAGCTGTCAGATCCCTGGTATATGCCCTGCCCAAGTGGCATAGCACAACATTTGGGGGTCCCCCATGCGAGTCACGCTGAGCCCCCCACCCGAGCTTGGCAACAAATCACAAGTCGAGCCACACTCTGTGCAAGCTAGACTACCACACTTGCAAAATACACACGATGAACATGCTGCTACAGGGGCACGCCTCACACTGCACTAGGATAAAGATATAAATATGTATTTTAATGCATTATACATCATACTACAAAAGGGGAATTTCGGGATACACCTGTATATCGGTACGAGTATACCTGACCCTGGCCCGGACTCAGAATGTACCCATACACAAAAGAATGGGTCAGGCAGGTGATGGAACCTTGCAGTAGAGGGAACCCACATACCTTGACAGGCATCCAATACCTTATTACGTGGCAAAGTAGTATGGAATTCATACAATATCTTTATTAGATTATCAAAAATAATAATTTCATCACATATAAAACAACATATAAAATAGTACAGAATCTCGTGCAAAAAGCAATAATATAGTAAAGTACTACATGCAAATAATAATATTCCAGTTTCAAAATTGTCAATTCTCAATGGCAGGTCAAATGACCTATATTGGATAGTGGTCTTTTATAACATTCTAAGGCCTCTTGCTGTGCTCAACATGTTTCTTTTAATCTCTCCTCTATCCTCCAGCAGGTAAGCATTCCTCACTCTGCCTTCATAAAGAAATAATTTCCGTGAGGGGACCGAACCATAATGGAAATCATTTCTTTATGAAGCAGTTTGACTTCAAAAAGAAGCTATTTCTTTTTTAATTCATGAGACTCTCATCCTCTGACAAGGAGGAGGCCTCCTCTATGTCATGGGGTAGTGGAGCCCTATTTCTTTTTGATGTCACTCTGCCTTCTCAAAGAAATGATTTCCGTTACCTGACTTCAAAAAGAAACAATTTAATTTTGAAGTCCGAGGGCTCCCCTCTCAAGGACATGTGGTGGTGGGGCCCCCCACACCGTGGGGACCGTGGGGAGCAGCTATGCCAATGGCCTGCGCTGCAAATCCCTGACCCACAAGGCAACCACAGTGATTTGTAAATGCACTTCTCGATAGAGATTTCAGATTCGACTATGTGTTCCTTGACTCTGACTGGAAGCTTCATCCAAACATCAAATATTGTGGCTGATAGAATCCCCTCCAGTACAAATGAATAGCTGTGGTAATAGGGCTCATTCTGGAGGATCATACCCCACTCTCTGGACAGCAAGGAAAACAAAGAAAACTACTCCTGGACATGATAGCTAACTCCTGTGCCAGTTGATAAAATCAATAGGAAAAGGAACAGGGTGTGTCCAACTGAGTCGCACACCATCATCCGCCTCTTGAAGTGTGGCTGTCCAAAAGCCCCGCCGATGATGAACATCAGAAAGAAAAATGTGGAGCAAATGATGGTGCTGGAGATGTCCCTGGAATTGAAGCGCTACACTAAGGGAAGCATGTACTGTGCTATGGAAAGAAGGATGAAGGAATGAGTTAGAAACATGCTCATCTAGTAGATCTGCAAGAATGAGAGGACTAAGTGCAAAGTGTAATTGCCCTGCCAATTATAGGAACACAGAAAGATTCCCCATAAGGCTCAATGGGAATGGGGAGCATGCTAACAACGGGGCTGTTAATGACGGGCCCGTTGTTAGCATGCTGGGCCGCTCGCGGGACCCGCTAAGGACGTCTAGTAAAACCAGGCGTCTAGAGCGGGTCCCGCAAGCGGACCTATTAATGAGGCGGTATGGGGTTAACGGCTCCGTCAGCTCTACCGGCGCCATTAACCCCATACTATTGTCTTTATAGCATTTCAAAAACTCAATCAAAATAACGTACAATCTAAGGTTCAGTGAGAGGATTCATACACTGTCCGGTCACCTTAAATCATTTTCCTATTCGATATTGAGGCAAAGTGAAGTTTGCACTAAGAAATTAGACCTAATTACGCCTTACGTCCCTGTCAACTCAACAAAAGAGTCTTCTTCCCGCATCAGGGTAGGCCTGTAATTTATGATTGGTGCCATCCTCAGTTGCCCTGGGAATGCTAGCAGGGCATCTATGCAGTACAATCTTGCTGCCCATTCATGACTTTGCATCTGCACATGTACATTTCTATTTTTTACCCCGACGTTTTTTAATCTGTTTTGCTTAATCCAAAGCCAATATAAATGCAGAGATACACATGCAGTAGATGCAAAGGCATACAAATATCAATGCAAGGACATGTATCCCTGTGTGGCTTAAATTCAAGTTTCGACACCAGTCAGCCACGGACCACTTCAGATAATGGAGATAAGACTTCCATTTTGTTTGAGCTTGCTCGCCCTCTTACCAGGACATTCATTTTCATCTGCAGGAGTTACCTCTAAACTATGATATTATATGATTTTATATGTAGCCACCACCTTGGCAGCACTTACCGCATTTATGCCACTGCACTCTCGCCTCCTCCCTCCCACCCTGGCCCTTCTCCTCTTCCCTCCCCTAGTGCTTCACCAATCTAAATGACACAAGGCATAGCAATATCGTTTGTTTTGTCATCCATCTGTCTACCCTTCCTTGTCCTGTCCCGCCTATAAACGTTTGTGCACACGCGCCTTATAAATGACTTATATGATATCATGAGTCATGTATAATGTGCCTAATCACACATGTTATAGGTAAGACAGAGGGAGGTATTTGTTAGGGAGAATTCTCTTATAAGGCTAATTCCCCAAACCTAGTGAGTCCCCCAGCAGCTTTGCTGGATTTTTGGGGTTTGTTTTTTTCTCCTGGTAAGAGTGAGACTCTTTTTCTCCCACTCTTAAGCATGATTTGAGATATGTCTCTGACTATTTGTGTGATTTTGGGCTATGGGGTCTTTTACTCCATAGGGTATCATCTGTTTTTTGTGTATGTGTTACACAGCACCTTCAGTGCAGTAACACAGGGGTGTCATAGTGACCCCCAAACATAGACTCCATACCCTGGGACTGACTACTGTCTCCCAGGGCATATAAAGTCACCATTGACTTTACTAGTCTTAAATTGTGAACAGAACCAGTACAAACCATCATATTGTGGAAGTACTGGAAGGGGTTAATTATATTGCCCCTGGGTCTGTTTTCAAGGGGGCACTGTCCAGTCCCCCCTTGTCAAGTTTCTGGCTGGTGGCAGTGGTTACCACGCGAAATATTAGACCAGAATATTTCCTATGGGATTTTCCCATTGATTTTAAACGCACCACTTTTTGGTACAATGTTAAAGATACCGCTGGTTTATTTATTTCATATTAAATTCACGGTTGGGTCTTTTTGCCAGAACTCTTTTCTAAAATGGCGTTTGTTTCCGTCTCTGTAACTCTGACCAAGGTCAAGCCCTTTGTTCCACTTTTTGGCGGGCTTCTCCACAGAAGCCCTCCAAATGGTGCCACTCTGTCTGGGTTCCACAGGATGTGTGCGGAGGGGAATTGGCACCCTGGACTGCGTTGCCTTAGCAACTCAAGTCGCACTCTATTCTGATTGGCCCAGTGGGCTCACCACTTAGCATGTTTGATTGACAGCTAGGCTGTTGAATGGGGGTTTTTCTGCATAAAAGCAGGGCTTTTGGGACTGGAACTTCAGAAGTCACCACAGGACCTAAGAATCCAAAGAGGAAAGAAGCTGAGCCATCTGCAACGACGACACCACCGGTGGAGCCCTGCTGCAACAAACTCACCACTTTCCCAACGACAAGAGAAGATCTTCTGAAGGACGAGTCTTCTTCCTCTGAGCTGGTGGGACCAACCAGTTCGCCCTTTCACCTTCCAAAGACGTCTCTTGGTTGAATCACCCGTGCCAAGCACCCCGGCGGCCGGATAGCCAAGCTTCACCACTTTGACCGTGAATAAAAGGAACGCACCTTTTACCGACGAACTCCGCGGCTGGTTTCATCCCTGTGCAATGCATCGACTCCACGTTTCCTCCTCGATGAGATCCTCTCTTCCCCTGGTGGAAACAACAAACTGCAACCACTGCCAGGAACAACTGCCACCGCTGGAGCTTCCTCTCTATTTAAGGTACTGTGTCCTGCCTGGCCTCCCTTTCTTCGGTTTGCCCAAGGTGACCCTTAAATCCTTGGCTTTCCAACTGGGTTGGCCCCAGACCTTCTAACTTTATCTTCTTGAATTGCTGCAACCTCTTTTGAACATTCTGCAAAGACTTTTAGTGCATTTTCAACCATGTGATCCTGGGCACATTTTGATTTGCTCCATTTAAAGTTGGGACCTGTTTTATTTCTATGCTCTGCCTTTTTCTCTCCCTTTAACCTAACTATTGGAGTGCCATCTAGGTTACACGCTCACATCTGTTTTAACAAATAATGGTGTTTTAACTCTGACTTGTCTAATCGTTATCAAGGGAGGTGTTTATACTTTATCTGACTGTGTTTGAACTTGCTTTTAATTTAGAGTGCTAGTGTGTTAAATGTGTGTTAAATAAATAATTATATTCTTTTGATACAAAGCTCTGGTCAGTGTTTGTTTGTTCCACTGTGTTTTTAGCCCTATTGTGTATACTCTAGATACTGCCTTACTCGTCTTCAGAGAGGTCTGACTGCTCAGCCACAGCTACCAGGTAAATCTGGGTGGTGCAGACTGCTTCCAATTGGGTTTACTGCTTACTCCTGTAGTCTTAATCTTTTTGCAGTGGTCCCCAAGGGAACTGCACAGGATTCTGCCTAACAGTCTTGTGTCATTCAGATCGTGCAAATGCGATAACGCAAGTGCAGGGGGGAGAGAGAAGGGGCAAAGTGCCAGGCAGAAGGAAGGGGAAGTGAAATCAGGGCAGCATTGTTCTGGGTACATGCAGCCAGGGCAGCACTGTGTAAGTGCAAGGAGGCTGGGAACTGTAGGGTTACAGTTACAGCCCCTAAGTGCGCTGTAGGCCCAGAGGCTTTCCAGGGGCGACTGGTCATGGAGGATCCTGGCACCCAGTGAAACTCTGAGGGGAGACAGGCAACCAGTCAGCGGAGTAGACAGGTAGGTCAGCAGGGGAGAGAGAGAAAGCAGAGGCAAACAGGAAGGTCTTGAGCTGCTTCCAGAACTTCAGGTGGTCTGGCTGAAGTTTGAGAGGGGCAAGGAGGCCATTCCAGAGGGAGGCACCTGCAGATGAGAGAGATCTACCCCTCACTCTCTGACTGGAAAAGCGTCTGACCCTCAGGGAGTTTGAGGGGGTTGAGCAAAGGGCTTGCGAAGGATGGCGTTTTGTAAGAGAGAGTTGGATGTAGTGTGGTCCCTGGCACAGGAAACCTTGTGGATGATGCAGAGGGTCTTGAACTGGATCCTTGCAGCCACCGGGAGCCAGAGGCGAGATTTCAGGGCTGGGGAGATACAGTCCCTGGGCTTGAGGCGAAGGACAAGTCTTGGAGTGCAATTCTGGATTAGTTGCAGAGGGCGGGGAGTAGAGGAAGCAGATTGAGAAAGAGGTTGTTGCAGCAGTCCAGCCCAGAGAGAACCAAGACCCTGCAGACAGTGAGATTTTAGGGGAAAGCGAGAAAAGGAAGAATACCTCTGAGGAGGTGCAGCTGGTAGAGGGCCTTCTTGGACAGTTCTGTGATGCGAGGAGAAAAGGAGAGAGTTGAGTTGAAGATGAAACCAAGGTTGTTTGCCTCAAAATAAGACAAAGGAAAGGGCCCAACGAGGGCGGCCAGAGTGAGAGAGCGAAATCTGGAGCAGGGGTCCCAATAAGAAGGATCTCAATCTTAGCGGCAGTAAGGCGGATAGACAGTCAGGAATGCGTGAGAGGCTGAGGGGAACCTGAAGAGAGCTGAGTGTCATCCGCATAACAGTGAAAGTTAGAAGTGAAGGATAGTGATCAGGTGGGCCAAAGGGGCCAAGTAAACATTGAAGAGCCTGGGTGAGAGGTTGAGCCCTGGTGAACACCACATGTGGATAGAGTGGTGGTGGAGAGAAAGGACCCAAGTTGGACCTTGAAGAGTCAGCCCAGGAGTAAGGAGATCAACCACTCCAGGGCCTGATTGGTGATGCCCAGGTTCTCAGTGAGCTGATTGATCAGGATGGCATGATTGACCGTGCCGAAAGCAGAGGAAAGGTCAAGGAGGATGAAGACAGAAGGAAGGATTTAATTGAGATTAGTGAGCAGATCTTCATGGGTGTTCAGGAGAACAATTTCTGTGCCTCTGGCTGCTTTGAAGCCAGACTGATAGTCATGGAGACAACCAACAGATGCAGGTGTGGAGAGTAAGTTGGGAGATGGCCAGCTTTTCCAGGAGTTTGCCCAGGAAAGGAGTGATAGTGATTGGGCTATAATTTGCCAGACAGGTAGGATCAGCAGAAGGCTTTTTAAGGAGTGGGTGCTCAAGGGAGTGCTTAAGGAGAGAGGGGGAAGTCCCAGTGGCAAAAGCGTGATTGAAGAAATTGGCCAAGGCTGGAGCGAGGGTGTCAATATGGTCCCTGATGGTTCTGGAGGGGCAGAGGAGCACCTGTTTGGACAACACTTTCATAGATCAGACTTGTTTAGAAACATCATCAGGTGTAGTGGAGAGAAAGAGGAGAAAGGAGGAGAGGGGGAGGTGGCCACAGGGGACCAAGAGAGGTAGAGGGAGAGGAAGAGGAGAGAGAGGACAACATTTCCTGAGTTTTAGTAGTGAAGTGAGAAGCCAGAGCCATACAGAGGGCCTGGGAGGGAACTGGAGAGGATTGCATAAGGATTGGTCAGCTCCTTGCAGATTTTAAAGAGTTTGGCCGAGATGTTAGAGGCCGCAGAGACATGGACCTGGATGTGGGCTCTCTTCTTTGACTGGGCAGAGTGTCTGTATTGCCTTTGGGGCAGGCAGCAGGCCAGTTAGTCAGAGGATGCACCCAATGCCCTAATCTTTCTCTCAGCCACGCTACACTTGCGTTTCAAGGTGGCGCGGACAGAGTCATACCAAGAGTTGCACTTGGCGGTAGGCTTTATATGGATTCTCATGACAGAGGCATGGACGACCAGAATGTGGGAGATAGAAAGGTGAAGGTTAGAGAGGGCTGCGTCAGAGTGTGAGATGTTGGGTGGCAGTGCTGGGGTGGGCTTAGCTTGGGGGACAGAGAGCTTCAGGTGAGAAGATAGCAGAAAGTGGTCAACCCAAGAAAGAGGAATGGTGAGAGTGTTTGTGAGGGGGATGCCTTAGAAGATGAGAGCATCTAAGGTATGCCCAGCATAGTGTGTCAGACCAGAGGGTAGAATAGAAAGAGAGACAGTATCGCAGAGGTTGCAGAAGAGCACCAATGAGGTATTAGAAGCATCCAGGTGGATGTTGAGGTCTCAGAGGAGGAGAAGTTGAGACATTGCAGCTAGGAGAGAGGAGTAGATGTCAGCCCGCTCTGAGAAGAAGAGGGCGACCTGGCCAGGTGACTTGTAGATGGTGGCCACAGTCAGAGGGAAACGAGGAGAGATAGACAGCCTGCAGATCAGACATTCAAAGGAGGAGTAGGCCTGCATAGGCATGACAGAGGCATGGCAGAGGCAGGGACTCAATCTCGAAAGATCTGATCTACTCCACCTCCAGGACGGTTGGTTCTGGGTTTGGAGAGGATCCTGTAGCTCTCAGGGAAGAGAGTGTCAAAACTCATGACAGAGCTGGCCGTGAACCATGTCTGAGTGAGAGCAAAAACATCCAGGTCAAGTTCCTTGAGGAGATGGCAGATGTTAGAGGATTGTTTGACAGCAGAGTGAGAATTGAGAGTAGCGACATGGAGCAGGTTGCCACATTTGGAAGACTTCTGAGGTGGGGTACTGGCTTGAGGTACGCCAGCAGAAGTGGTAGAGGGGCCAGAGAGTGGGCAGAGGTGGTAGAAGGAGGTGGCATGGTAGCCAGAGAGGAGGAAAGTGCCAGAGAGGTAGTGAAAGAGGGTGGTGGAGGAACCAGAGAGGTGATAGTAGAAGTAGCAAGAGAAGGAAGGGAGTTGACGCGGGAGACGCCTATCAAAAAGGAGGAGATTGGACCAAGACAGTGCCATTCAGATACACATTATTGATGGTCTTGGAGGAGTGGAAGGAGGCCAGGAGGACCTCCCATCAAGTCTACCATTAATGGGAGAGGAGGAGAAAGGAGAGAGAACAGAGACCATATGAGGGATCCATAGGTTTGGAGAGGGAACAACAAACAGGATGTTGGTGAGAGTCTGTCTTGAGGAAGCACTGATGTAGGTATCAGCGATAGGGAGGCCTGAGTTGGAGACCAGGATTTCACTCTTGAGTTTCTTCCTTCCCGACTTATTGAGAAGGACAGGATATGAGATAGAGTAGCAGTGGAGAAGATGGGAGAGACGGTAAACACCATAGAGGGTCTGGAGAAAGTAGGAGGAGGAGGCAGAAAAAGAGAGAGGTGGGATGCACAGCCCAGCAACGCACAGCACAGGATGCAGGAGGAAGAGGGGTAACACAATAGGGAACACACAGAAGGAGAAGACAGGTACACTCATAGTGCAATGGTACTCTGAGCGGGGTTGGGACCTAGAGAGAGGAGAGAGCCTAATGAGACACAGTTAACAGTACCGCAGTTACCACAATGCAAAACCAGGTTTGACTTTCCTAAAGGAGGGGATAAAAAGGCTAGTTTATAACACAACAGAAATGCAAAACACCCATATTCAACTTTCCTAAAAAGAGGGAAAAAGGCCTATTTTTTACAGAGCAGTAATGCAAAGAATGTGACCTTCCTGGGGAGAGGTGAGCGAATGCTAATCAATAAAGTTTACTGAGATGCTTATGTGTGGTGCCGTAAACAACATAGGAATGATTTGAGGCGGGCGCTGGGTCAGTTTAGTGGGGTGTAGTGATTGCTGTCCCTCCTGACTGCACCTACCTGGTCAGTCCCAGCAGGTTGACGGCTGCAGGCGTCTTGCTTCCCTGGTGGACACTAACTTACACCATCAGGAGTTGCTTCTTTAGGCTCTGCCCTTAGCCTCTGGGGCCCTTCGCCATAGGGGCTGCACCGGGCAGTGGGGCTGCCCTGGGTCTAGGTCCTAAAAGTCTGCAGGTCCAATCGTGGGCAGAAGGGCGGGCCCAACAGGGAAGCAGGAAGAAGGCGATGTGCTAGGTGAAAACAAAAGAAAAGGGGCCGAAGTACGCTCCAAGTAGAAACACAGCTGAATAATTTAAGCAATATTGTAATGAGCCTAGATCCGCATGATGTTAACACACATATTGTAAGATTAGTGCACCCCAAGAAATGTTGAGCAGCAGTAGCTTTCATATACATTAGCACCGGGTGGAATGGCACCAGCAAATCATGAGGTTGGGGCCACGATCTTGTCCTGCTGATTTAAGCCTGAGTTCCTCTCCTACCATCTGCGCCAATCCCACAGGCACCATGTTTTTTCAACCAGTGCCACCTCTCAACCCTTGTCCTTTGTCCCACAGCCCCTCTGTAAACCACTACCCATCAGCATCCATTCCCCCTCCATAAATGCTACAGGATTTGGCGTCACCACCGACTCCTACTTCGTAACCTTCTCATGTCTCCTCAGCAGTCACCATGGACACATACCAGGGTCAATATCCAGTTTCTGTTTACCATGCAACCATTTTAGTTTTTGGTTTCTTAGGAAGTCGATACGTGCACGACGTGTGAAGATAATTTGCCATTACAAACCTATAGAAATCTGGGACGTCAGCCTGTGGGGATAAAAGCCTCAGTCAGGGGTGGTCTTTGGTGGTAATGTCTTTGCCAAGCCTCAGGAAACAACTCCCTTCCTCAGTGGATAATGCTACAATTTGACTTGTGCTAACCTGTTTTCAAAGTTTATGCTCTGAAAAAATCTCCTTATAGAGGTGAGATGCTGTAGACCCCAGGGTTACCATCGGCAACATGGAAGTGATCATTTATTAGAATAATGATGCACTACATTAACAAGCAATTTGGCGAGCTAACATTATGTGTAAGGAACTTCTTTTCTGGACCCAACACAAAATGGTGGCGTTCCAAGGTGTTGTGAATCAGAAAGCATCAATGGAGAAAGACAAGTTCCCTGATTTACAAAAATGTTTTCAGTGGTACTTTCCCATGTTAACTATCCAAAACAAATTAAGACTCTAGGGTTTTAATGACCTGTATGAGCAGCCCCTCTTGACTACAACAGCAAATCAACTCTGAATTGCTCTGTGTCCTCTGTCGTTAGGATTGCACCCTGTTGCCACTTACACATCAGGCTGATCTGTTATCTTATCGTACATATATATTAGTCAAGTCTTGTCTCGTTTTTATCTAGTGTATTTATTAGTGGTATGTCTTCTACTTCATTAATAAACCCATGTTTAGCAAGTTAGCAAGTTAACAATCACATATTTACATGGTCTTCAAGTACACCATACAATAAACAAGAAAAAGTGCTTTAAACGGTGCTAACATATATTTCTAAAATCCACGGTAGTCAGCTCTTTAGGTCTTTTGAAAACATATTCAAACAGTGTTGTCCTGAAATTCATCAACGCATGGACTATTCACATTCTCCATCAATACTCTTTCTCTCAACCACACTTCAATCATACTGTTCCCTACATGTTTAATTCCTTCCATACACTGTAAAACCCAATTCTAAGGAAATGTGTCAGGGGAGACTGGATTCCATGCAATATGCCTACCGGTAATCTGATTTTGGCCTTTGCTTTTTGCTTTTTTTAATATTGTTATTTTATTTATTTTCTATCATCCCTCTAGTGGAGTATTCAAACATTTCTGCATGACTGTGCTTGTTCAGATAATCGTGGCAGTAGTGCACCTCCTAGAACGACAAAGCACATGGTTGAATGTATCCATGTTGTTTCATATGTTCATATATTTCTTTTTTATATGTTTCTTTCATTTCCCAATCTGTGGGTTTCTCATTGTGTGTGTATACTTACATGTCCTGATTGGCGTCTTTCTGCCTTTTCTGGCCCTCTCTCAAGTGCGAAAGGTTGGGGCTGCTTTCATTATGTGCAGTTACTTCAATCGGGGCTATCAGGCCTGTCTGCAGAAACATAAACACATTGGGGTAGAGTATTACGTAATTACAGCACATGCATCTTGTTGCACGCTGCCAGTCTCAAAAGACTCTTTTATTTACCTTACTGCCGGTAGCGTATCCTTCTATATTGCTTCTTTATTTGTTTTCACAAGCAGAATTCTGCTTTTTTGGAGGGGGGGGGGGGGGTAGCAGTTGTTTGGTGAAAGTGAAAGGGAAGTAAGGAGCAGAAAACCTCTCGATCTTTTGTTTCTTATTTGCATTGCTGTGCTGAGTGCTTTAATGCCACTTCTGACTGCCGTGTAAATGGGAAGGGTCCCCCTTAGCAGTGACGTATTTAGGCTTTCTGCTGCCCTAGTCCCAAATAAGTGCATGCGTGCCCCCACTTTACTCCACCTCTGCCAGACTCTGCAGCTTCACTAGATTCCGCCCCTTCAACAAACTCTGTCCGCGTTTACAAACTATGCCTCTTCACCCCCATGTATAACATTATAAGGATGTTTGTAAATTTCAGGGATTAAAAAATGATTGCTTCCTCTCTATTAATTCAAGCCTGTCATCTGCCATGATATGTAAGTTGAAAGAGTGTTTTCAGGTCTCTGCTGCCCAAGATTTGGAGAAGGCGGTGCTCTCTGCAATTGAGTGCACTAGAGGTAATTGTTATGGCTAATTGTCTTCTTTTGGTTAAGTCCGAAAACAATCTTTTAGAGGAAGTGATAAGAACATATGCTGTCTGCCAGCTGGAGACAAGTGAGAGAAGGTTGAAATGAGGAATGTTGGTTTCAGTGCCAATATCTGGTTTCTCTCACAAATTGCCTGCTGTCACTCAATGAGAAGCACCTAGCCTGGTCTGTAAGGTTAATGCAACATAACTACATTTCTATGTCCGGTCTTGCAAAATGGTAACGTTTACATGAAATATATGCAAGTGGTACAGGCACATCTTATACAAATGTTGAAAACAAGTAACTGAATCTCCCTTGACATGTGTACAGCTCTAGTGGAAATCAGCTAGTCTTGGAAAAACTAAATTGGCTTTATGTTCAGTGGTCTAAGTGGGCGGGAGCGGTCAGGAGCGGTGCTCCTCTACTTCTTTTAATTACGTTTTACCGTTCCTATACTTTTATTTTAAAAAGAAACCGTTCCGGAACGGTTTCGTTTTAAAATAAAAGTGTAGGAAGAAGTTGAAACTTGCACTTTAAGGGCACTGCACAGGACGTTTCCTTAAAGAGCAGGCACATGTGTTTTGGGTTTTTTATTGTGCATGGGAGGGGGCGCGGCGATGGGGCCTGTGGGGAGCGGTGCAGGCCAGTAGGGAGCATAGTTCCACTACTTCTTTTCGTACACTTCGACCACTGTTTATGTTTAAATAATGGCAACTAGTAAATTGAAAATAAACTGCAATAAAATGCAACTCCTTTGGCAATCTGCCGTCCTAGATCTAGGTGGCCTTGTTGTAAATATGTCTATGCCCCTTAGTATCAAACTTCACAGAACATATATATACAGCAGAGGAACTTAAATGGACCATACTGTACCATATCAAACCTGGAAATGACACTTCGGAGTTGATTTACTTTTTCACATGTTTTAACATTTTTGTCAATCAGGCCCAATGAGCTTCTTCGCTAAATTGGTCACCTTTTGGAGGTTTGTTCTTGTGCAGATGTTGTAACATATTTTTCTATGATAAACTATAATATACAAGATAATAAAAACAATTGTTTCTAAAAATATTTGTCATGTCAGTGCTTTGATTAACAAGTGTTAGTGTTACCCAATTTAATGGTGGTTTGTGATCTATGCATGGTGAAAAAGTGAAAAGTCTGTGCCAGGATTTATTCCTGTAACTTGAAGGCTGCACATAAATCACACCAGTCAGAGAATAATAAGGTGCTAAGGGAAATGGGCAGAGTTTGTGAATGGTTGAGAGACCAGCTAGAATACGGCTGAACATTTTACATAATACTTGCTACAAGTTTACTCATGATCTTGTCTCTTGTTACAGATGCATTGAATATCAATGTTCGTCGATAGCATGTATTTGTTTTTAAAAACATAACTGCATTGAGTCATAAGTATTGTTGTATATTTATTGTATTGCTCCTTTTTTCAGGACTGTCCTTTTATAGTGTGTATGACCTATGCATTCCACACACCTGACAAACTCTGCTTCATCTTGGACCTAATGAATGGTAAGCACAAATATAATTGCTGAAACGTGTACTCTCATTTTGTTTTGATTATTCCTTTTTGTACCACACCTATATGCTCCCAGTAAAGGTTTCTGATGTTTAAGTAGATTACAGCTTTTCAAGGTCCAGTTTTGCCTGGGACAACAGAAGGATGTCTGTGAGGCACATATGGCAGGGCAGACTGGAACTGCCAAACTCAATTCCTACCTTGCTCTATGATTTCCTCAATATCACTGCGGAGATTTCCAATCATAGATGTGTAGATTTGTGGGAATATTTCCTTGCACACCTTACTGCTCTCCAGAACAAATTCGAAAGCTCAGAACAGACTTGAGCTACAGGTGTATGCTAATGCTTACCACACTCTCTTCCTGCTCCCTTCTTCGTCTCGCTCATAAACCTCTACCCTCACTCCCCCACTTCCATACCTTTTATTATTTGTATTGATTTGAATTGTACCTATTTCTTGTTTTTTCCTGTTCTTGAACCTCTGCTCCTGCTTGTCCTTCGATTGCGAGCTCCCTGTTTTGATCTTCTTTCCATTTGCTTTGGTGGCCATATTTACCTGGGCGTTCATTATCACCCAGTAGAGGCCACAGCAGCTGTCATTATTGGCAAAGTGCGATCCAGGTGCATGCAGTGGATTGCCATCTGGCAATCACAGTTACCACATGCTACTGTGACACTGCTAGGCAGCATGGTTTCTGGCTCGAGGACAATTACCTGCATCACAAAACTCTTAGTGGAGATGAGACATGTGTCCACTGGTCAGAATTCCTGCTGGTGGATGTCTTTGTTTAATTCTCTTCTGGTGGATTGGAGCATGTTTGCATGCCCCCTGCAAGTAACTACCAATGTACTAGTGTATAACAGACCATTGCAATTGGCAGAAGATAGCCCTACACTGGATGGGCAGGCAACCTGGTGTGTCAGCCGGATGCTCAAGGGCCTGAAAGGCACTCAACAGTACTGCACATAAATTAAACCACATGGCAGGCAACAACAGGTGTATTTCTGCAAACCATCAATACAGAGATTGTATGAATGGGTGGTTGATAATACCATCAATGTTTTCTCTTAGAATTTCGACAATGAGGTGAATTGTGTGTTTGTGATCTTGTAACCTTTTCCTTGTTTAGGAACAGATGCAATCATAAAACAGCATGGCATGCTATCAAAACATATCACCATGCATGCCCCCTCCTACATGGCAAACAAAGTCACCACATCTGTCCCTTAGCACATCACCAGAAGCCAGGACCTGGCCAGACTAGAGCAGAAGGCTTGAAAACAAGAAAAAAGCTGTAAACATTCCTTGTCAATGTATGTTCCAAAACCATGGAACTCAATATTCATCAACATCAGGCTTTCTCCCACCCTTTCAGAAAATAAATCAAGACCATACTCTTTAAGGAGATCCTTCTTCTCATCCCATATGATATGCCCCACAGAACCTACCCAGCCCAGTATCCCTCCGGACGACCACCCTTTACAGGGCACCCCTTTGTTGCACCGCCACACCTTCTTCCGGGATTATTACATGTTCCCCACTAGGCGCACATGTCTGTTTCATCATGATACCCTAAATGGTACGCCATTAATATGTGACTAATATATGCCCGTAACCTCTAACAATGTACCACACTTTATTGGATCCCACAGCTAGGTCTGCTTGCAGTAAAAAACCCCAAATGAATAAAATAAAATAATAAATTGTGAAAATGTATGGGCATCTGACTCTACTATTTGCATTCTTCCCATTTCTTTGATACATTTTCCCAACTTGTGTGAGGCATTCATCTTTGCTGCTGCTGGAGAGGGTCCATGTGTAGCCAACCAAACCAAACGATTTTAATGCTAGGTAGAAGAGCTAGTGCAAGAAGGAAGATGTCCCGAGAGACAAATACAAAAATCAAGAGGACAATAACATGCGCACAATGTACATATATATTTAATTGCTCTAGTTTGTAGTTGTACAATGAAGAGAGTAAGATCAGAGCATGGGTTTTTTGTTATCAGGCCTACCCTAGGAACGTGGTTAAAAGGGCTTACTTAAAAGTACATGCAATGAGCAGAGACAGCTGAAATGCTCCAGGAACCAGCCACTAACACACAAAAGGAAAAATGAAGATATCAGCTGCATATTGGCTTTTGAAAGAGCTGCCAAAAATGTGAAAAAGATTCTACGCAAACATTGACACACCTTGATGTTGGACAAGAATATTGCACCCTTAATGGGCAAAGGAGCAAACATTGGTTATCGTAGATCCATATCAATTAGAGATATGCTCATGTCCAGCTACATGAGATGTGAGATTAGAACATATGTCAGCAAATGGTTGGAGGCATCTGGAATGCGTTTACACAAATGCACGAAATGCACTTCTTATACCCATCCTGTTTTGGGACATAAAGTGAGGATAGGCTCGAAAATAACCTGTAACACCCAATTTGTGGTATGTGCTCTTATATGCCCATGTATGAATTGGTATATTGGCAGCACGATCTCCAAATTAAAGATTTGTATTCTTCAACACATCAGAGCAATCAGAAATAATGACCAGTCATACCCATGGCAAAACACCATCATGACAAACATAAAGGGAAAGTAGAGGATTGAACCAAATGCATTATAGACTTTGAGACATAATATTCAAAAGGTCATAACATTGATGAAGAGGTGTATACCTTCTTAGGAACATCATTTCCACTAGCTTGAATGATTCCCTCAAGGTTTTGGTTTTCTTTACAGTGGATGATAAGTATATTCGTCCAATGGCATTTTCTTTTCCCCCATTTATGGTATATATTCTTGTTCTTTTTCTCCTTTTTCTGGCTCTTTTCCCTTTTATTTTCTTGTGTGTTTCTTTCTTTCCCCTTACTTTTCTATGGGGTATATACTATTTTGCTTTTCATACGTTTTTATTGTATAATCTTTCTTTTCTTTAATTCTACCATAAATAAATACATATGTTTTCTGTCTGGGGTTTCTATAGAACTCATATTGTTATGAGCACTGTCTGATATGTCTTCTCTTGTGTACATTTCAACACATTGTTCCCCATTTGGTGTACCTGATTAAGTGCTTTATTAGAAGTGTACTTGAATCAGGATCCATTAACATACACACATCTGGTATAAAAAAAAAAAGCGCTATGGCCAGTAGAAAGAATGGCCCCATAACCTTCGAGAGGACACAACAATGTCATGTGACCATAAGCAAGCCGGTAAAAAGATGTTTTAATAAGTAATATCTGTTTATGATGTCCATGGTACCATAGCGTCTTGATGTGAAACTGCATTTTTTTAGGCATTAATGCCAGGCACCAAAGTATGTTGGGGAAATGTCGATATGTGTAGATCACATGCACATTTGCACATTTAGTTCTTGGCATCCAGCCTTACACTACAGGTGTTTGCAGGCATTTTTGCACAGCACATAGTCACTTTAAAAAACTCGGTTAGGAGAAGTGTTTTGTTGAGTTTTGGCCAGCGATACATTATCCAACTATATATTGCGTCTTTTTTTCTCATTAGAACATTTATGAACAAATAGTGATGATCATTGTATCGCCACTTAAACAAGTGAGATTGAGATTGTTTTAGGCATTTATGCCGGCCACTTAGACACTTTGGATTGCAGTTTACTTGCTCATTTGAAAACCTAGCGACTTTGTTCACACTCTGATGCTAAACGTGTTTACATGCAACTTTACACAGTATATAGTCACTTTATTACAATTTGTATTTGTAGCAATATTTTTGAATTTATCTTCACTTGTCAATTAGGGGGAACTATGTGGAATGTTTTAACTATCCGTGCCCTTGAGAGGTATTCATTTCTCGTATATTGCTCCATTACGGCCACATATCGCAAGAAACAACATGAAGGACAATTGGTGCAAACTTGAAAAAAGGACAGGTGTGCTCAAACCATAGAGTTGTATTATGTATATATGACTAGCCCAAAACAGCAAAACATCTGTGTGATCAAGCCACCAGCAGGTGGCAAAATGCATTATGTGCAGCCTTATCTGCTTTTTTTACTCTTTTCATTGAATAAAACTGTAATTTTACTCTCCACATGAATTTTGGCCTTTATAAATTGGAGCATGATTGCGGTCCAGGACATTCTTCCGTGTCTGTACTTTTGAATTAAAAAAATATATATTTTCATATTTTTACATTTTTAAAGTGCTCACACAGCCCGTGGGCATTGAGGCGCTGTTACAGGAATTGTTTTTTTTTTTTAGTTGCATAATTCTTTTTGTTTTAGTT
Source organism: Ambystoma mexicanum (assembly GCF_040938575.1). Taxonomy (NCBI): domain Eukaryota; kingdom Metazoa; phylum Chordata; class Amphibia; order Caudata; family Ambystomatidae; genus Ambystoma; species Ambystoma mexicanum. The sequence goes on along the minus strand of NC_090932.1, from coordinate 1,366,168,920 downwards.
GCGTATTTATAAAGTGCTTAAATACCCAGAGGTTTCTAAGCGCGACCCGGGGATTGAACCTGTGTTGCTTCGTGTAGTCTTGCTTCCAAGGCAAATATATACATATATATATATATATATGTTCACAGTACTGCCATTGCATGCAAAAGATTCATGCTGCACTCTCCACAGTAGTTTTAAGGCAAAAACAATCCCAGTTGGAAAAAATGCTGCCGGGTCCACACCTTGTACGCCAAAAATTACCTTCCTTTATTTAAAATACAGGGAAAATCGTAGAGTATACAAACATGGAAATCCTTAAAAAAGTTCCAAAAAGACCAAAATACACGGGTCCTCCCAAGTGTAGCAATCAGTTTGCTGAGACGTTCACGCATTCCGCGGCCAACTCGCCCCTTGATCACAACGGTTTGCCTCATTGTCAAACAACCATTTAAAAGTCATGAAAGAAAGGCAGGCAGGGAAAATGTAGGTGTAAACACAATAAAAGGACTAGTTCTGATGCTGAAAACCCAGAATTTCATTTCAGCCATGTTGGCCTAGTATGTTGGATGATTGCCAATTATGATGTTTGTGATTTAGTTCCAGACATATGCATAACATACAATGTATTAGCTGTTTGTCTAACAGAAATCTGGCTCCGAGTGTCATTCTACTATGCTCATAATCGCATGTTTGCCAATAATGCATTAATTACATAGTGTGTATCACGTTTAGGTACCTCTTAATTTTGATATTGCCATTCTCATTTGGCTGATAATATGTCATATGCTTAATAGCTGTTTATACAGCAGTATCTGGGCAGATGCCCATGAAATGCTTTCCATCTTACAGTAATTTAGAAATCTACTTTTAAAACTAAAGTGCTTAGTGCATTAGCAGCATGTTCTCTATACATTCAATAAAAAGAACTTTGTTAAAGGGACGAAATGGTTCCAAGTAAAACCAAAAAACCCCTGAAATTCAGTAGTTATGGTAAACTAAGCAACCATAACTCGTGCCCCCACCCTGCATTGCTGAGACTAACACCCAGGACATCAAAGATGACATCACAAATGACATTGATGACATCACTGATGACATCACATGTGCATGTACTTTTCATGAAAAGTCTGTACAAGGGATTCTTATTATAATGTTGACAAAAAAAGTGTCAAGGATCATTGGAATATATGTCATGAGCTATGTAGTGCATTAAGCAATGCATTGATATAAATAGCATTCTATTATGAAGTTCTTTACAGTATAATACTCTACTCATGTATAAACATAAGCATTGTGTGCAGCATACATGATGGAGGTGCAATATTCATAATCTCCCCATGTTGAATAGTGAAATGATAAATGCTTTCTTATTAGAGTTTTGTGTACTGTGCAACATGTAATAAGTAGCTAATGAAACACACTTCCTATATAATTTCATTATTACATACAAAACACAAAGACACAACAACACATACAAATGTGAGTATATACAGGGAAAGTGAAGTATGCAAAAAAGCTGCAGTAGAACCAGAAAGCGTTCATAACCTACCTGATTATCTTTATGCACAGAAATGATTGTTCTGCTTCAAACCTAAACTTCCCCATGAATAACTATCACATGATGTGACTGCACCCTAAAGATAGTAATGCAAATACAAATATGAACATATCCAGAGAAAGTACAGTAATAAAAAAAACAGCAGAACAATAAGAAAGTGTTGATAGCCTTACTGATTGTCTTCATACACAGAAAGCATTGCTAACTTTCAAGTGTGCATTTTACCAATGTATATGTTTCATATGCTGTGAGTGAACCCAAAATGAATTACTGTAAGAACATATTTGAAGTATAAGTCTACAAATGTAGTACTTTTTGATTTTGTGTTCCTAAGTATTACTGGCTAAGATATATCACTAAAGGAAAAAAGAAGGAGCCAGACATGTGATGTCATCAGTGATGTCATCAATGACATCTGTGATGTCATCTTTGATGTCCTGGGTGTTAGTCTTAGCAATGCACGGTGGTGGCGTGAGTTATGGTTGCCTAGCTTACCATAACTACTGAATTTCAGGGGTTTTCCGGTTTTACTTGGAACCATAACGTCCCTTTAACAAAGTTTTTTACTGAATTTCATAGGTTTTTAGTAGCGCAACTTAACCATAATATCCCTTTAACAAAGCTTTCTTACTGAATTTCATAGGTTTTTAGTAGCGCAACATAACCATAACGTCCCTTTAACAAAGTTTTTTTACTGAATTTCATTGGTTTTTGATAGCGCAACTTAACCATAACCTCCCTTTATAAAAGTTTTGTTTACTGAATATACATATTCATAGTGTGAATTTGATAGATATTTACTAGGATTCCCTTACTTTATATACATGTAACATAGAATATACTGAACCATTTGCTAGTGATTTGATGTCCGCGGACTGTGCGTATGTCCGCGGACGGACGTGGACAACATCAACACTACCCAAAAACTCAAGGGGTATCTTAAATTGTTCTATCATGCCATATAAACACTGAACAAGTTAAAAAAGCAACACATAAACACATTATATGTAATGATAAATAAGAAGTGGAACCTATACATGTAACACATCAAGCGTCCATTTAAATAGCATATGTACTAAAATGGAATATACCAAAACAAAGAAGATATGCCTCCAACATAATTACCTCACAGAAACTGCACAGCAAGAAGCAACAGCAGACCTACACAACAGTAACAACAAAACTTATCAGAAACTAGTAAGTAAAGTTTATTTTTTCTTATATATTTCTAAACTTCCTGTATAAGGTACAGTAAAAGTAATATATTTTTTTTAACACAGAAATGTCCAGTAATTTGGAATGGCTTGAAGAAAATTTCCCACATGAGGAAATGACTGAAGACAGTGATACTAATGGTAGGCACTTCTCTATATAAGCAAATTAATAATAATTACTTTATGTGTACTTAACATATATATATATTTTTTAACAGACCATACAAACATTGAAAATAATATAGCAAAGAGACATTAGAAAATACTCTGCAGCGCATGGAACAAAAAATGAATATGCTTATGGAAAATGTCAATCTTAAAACATTTGTGGAGGACCACATAAAAGAAAAAAATAAATATCATTGTCCCACATGCACCTGTTCCCCCTCTCCATGTCCCAGTCAACCATCCCCAAACCCTCACCACAAAGAAAAACGTTATGATGAGACTTCCATCCCTTCATCCGCTCCCATCCATCCTCTCCAAACCCCTAATTCCCCTGTATTTGTGTCAGTTTCTGCTTCCCCCTCTCTCTCATGAATTGTAAATCTGTATAAAATAAAACAAATGGTATGTGTGTTTTAATTTAGTCCTTTGTGTCTTTTTTTTTTTTTTAAAAGGCAGTTAGGGTGTCTGCAGACAGCGCGGGTGTCCGTTATGTCCGCAATGAACCAAAATTGGGGTGTCCTGAAGACACTATACCTGTCCATACTGTCCACAAGCAAGATGGAACTGTTCTTAGAACACACTCGGTGTCCGGAATGTCGGCAATTAAACAAAATGGAGGTGTCCTAAGGACACCATACATGTCCGCAAGCAAAATGGAACTGTTCTTAGAACACACTTGGTGTCTGGAATGTCCGCAATTAACCAAAATGGAGGTGTCCTAAGGATACTATACCTGTCCATACTGTCCGCAAGCAAGATCGAACTGTTCTTAGAACACACTTGGTATCTGGAATGTCCACAATTAACCAAAATGGAGTTGTCCTAAGGACACTATACCTGTCTGTACTATCCGCAAGCAAGATGGAACTGTTTTTAGAACACACTCGGTGTCCAGAATGTCCGCAATTAAACAAAATGGAGGTGTCCTAAGGACACTATACATGTTCGTATTGTCCGCAAGCAAGATGTAACTTTTCTTAGAACACACTTGGTGTCTGGAATGTCCACAATTAACCAAAATGGAGCTGTTCTAAGGACACTATACCTGTCCGTAAAACATCTACACACATGCACATCACACCCATAGGTCCTACGAACATTGCGCCTGTATGTAACTTTCTGTAACTGTCTATCTCACGTGTGTCGCATTTTTAATTAGACCCGAACACTGTCCATACAACACCCACGCACATGCGCACAACCGTTCCTGCACATTTGGTGTCCTGCGGACACCCATCCCATTTGCGGACGCGTTTGCAACGTCATCATGCGACTGCACCCACACTGAGCGTGTGTCCTGGTTTGCAGACACTGTCCGGGTACATACATGTAGTACTTTTTTGGATAATCCAAAGTATTTTACATTAAAAATTCACCATTGCACATGTCCCTGACAATGTCCCTGGTGTTCTACATACTTTTTGGAACTTTTTGAGCCTTTTTTGGATGTTTGATCTGTCCGCGGACAGCACCTGCTCCCCTATAAAAGGCACACACCCCAGAGCTCATCTTCATTCTGTTTTCTACTATTGAAGATTGACCTGCTTTTGCTGCCTTTGATGCTCCTGCTGCGATTACTACATCAAACCTGATGGCATCCATGGCTGCAGTACTGCCACCTGGTGCTACTTCTGCCTCAGCACCACCTCCACCCGCTCCACCACCACCACCTCCCCAAGGGCCTGCAGAGGGTAACAGGCATGAGGATGTAGAGGAGGAGGATGAAGAGGATGAGGTAGTGAAAGTCCCTACTACCAGCACTTGCCGTGAGTCTTGGGTGTGGCGGTTGTTTACCACTCTTGGTGGAGTGCCAAAAGCATGTGCAAATAAGGTCAGCTGCAATCAGTGCCACATGGTGCTGAGTCGTGGGAGGTTTGGTTCATACAACTTTGGTACGACATCAATGAAGCGACACCTAAAGTCGTTCCATGGTGGGGCTATTCACAAGGTTGTACCTTGTGATAAACGTAGTAGGTTGAGTTCCTCTACAACATCCTCTGTTTCCACTCCTGTCACCACAAGAGACACTCCTGTGGGACAGCGCATCCCTCCAGCTGCCTCACAGGCCATTCATGATGCTGTTGACCCTTATCTTTCGAGGGTCACAGTATTGTGTATGTACTGTGACGCAGTATTCTGCAGGGGGGAGAACCTTCGGAGTGCTTTCGAGACTGCGGTCAAGGAGCATGAGAAGGTCTGCTACCTACCTAAATAAGGCCCACCCTACCTCTTCCTCTCTCCACTTGTCCTTTCTTATCCCCGTGGTTGATGTCCCTTCTTTACCCTCCTTTCCCCTCCTTTCCTTGTGTGTCGTGTTTAAAAAAACAAAATAAATATAAAACAACAAAAAACAAAATAAAGGCTCTTTTCAGAACCGCCTTTCACAATTTAAAAATTAGAAGTGAAAAATAAAGAGTGCTGGGCCCTGTGCATTATTTAAAAGTCTGTGGACAGTTCGTGGACATTTATTTTTTGGGGTGCTGCCCTATCAAAACCATTGCACTTTTCTCTGGGAGGAAGAGGTGGCTGTGAAAAGAGCCTTTTGGTGGGTTATTTTGTGTTTGAAAAACTTCAAATGGTGAACACCTACTGCAAAATGGATTGCTGTAATTCCAAAAAAGGTTGCAATGCATTTTGTACATTTCTCAGAAAAATCTGATTGCAAGCATAAGTAAGATGGACTCCATCACTGCGAAAAATGTATGTGCTAAAAAACATAATATTTTCATTGTGAAAAGAGGACATGCCATCATCTCTTAAAAAGGCGCAAACAGCCTTATTGACATTGCACCTTGCTTTCTCCATTTGTGAACCAAATGAAGAAGAACGCAGCCACATTTGTCTCTGCGCAATACGAGAAACAATTACTTGGGAATTTGGAAACATGTGCATGACCTTGCCAAGTCCTTCTTTCATTGCAAATTGCAAAGAAATTCCAGACATGTGTCCTAAACTGTTCCCTCCACAAATTATAATTATGTCTGGATGATGCTGTGTCTCCAAAGTAGTACAGAGAGGTACCAGGTCCAGCCACTTCATTCCAGGCACTCCATTCCAGTGCACTTCCACATGAGGGAATCCAAGATGTGCAGCTACTCCACAGCGTTCTGCATGCACCTCCAACCAATGTATCCATGAGTTTCCCAAAATCTAGATAATCTGTTTTCTGAAACGCACAGTCATAGCTATCGGTTCTTCTCTCAGGAAAAATACTTTCTGACAAACTCTCTCCTTACACAACACACCCAGTAAACTTTATAGACCAATACCTTGCTCTACTCATTCTCATTTGCATGCCTCTCCACCCCAAAATCCCTGTATGTAATACGCAGTGTCCGCGGACTACTGCCATGTCCGTGGACACATCGAAAATCTGAGCGTGGTGAATTTAAATTTAAATAGTGTGCCCCATTTCCCCTTTAAGGTTGGCTCTGAAAAGAGCCATTATTTTTGGTTTTATTTGCAGATTGATTGATTGATTGATATTTTATTTCTATCGCGCTCATACACAAGTGTTTCAGAGCGTGACAAGCCAGGGAAAGGTAACAGGGGAGAACAAAAACAACTATCTTACTAGGCCCAGTGACATTGAGAACGTGCAAGTGCAGTGTAGAGGGAGAAGGGGTAGAAGTGTATGGAAGGGGCAACAAAAGGAGAGTGCGGAGCGAGAAGGAAAAAAAATAATAATAAAATAATAAATAAAAAGGCAACAAACAATGGGAGTGCAGCCAGCAAGTGGCAAGTACTGGGTTTATGGCAGCAGGCCGTAAAGGTCTGAAAGTGCAGGAAGAAAAGGGGAGGGCTGTATGAGTACAGATACAGACCCCAGTGCAGGGGGTGGCCCAGAGGGCAGTGCGTGAGGGTGGCAAGATGAGCAGGTAGCTGGACCCAGAGGCAGTGCAGAGGGTGGCCAGGTGCATGGGACAGAGGGAGAGTAGAATCAACAGGGGAGAGGGGAGGAGAAGGCAGAAGCAAAGAGGAAGGTTTTGAGGTGCTTCAGGAACCGGAGATGGTTCTCCTCAGGTTTTAGAGTGGCAGGGAGGCTGTTCCAGAGGGTGGCCCCAGCCGAAGACAGAGATCTACCCCCAGCTCGTTTCTTTGAGAAACAACTGAACCTGAGGGAGTTAGAGGTAGAGGAGCGGAGTGCTTGAGATGGGAGTTATTTGTGGAGGGATAGCTGAAGGTATGTTGGACCCAGGCCCCAGAAAGCCTTGTGGACAATGCAGAGGGCTTTGAATTTAATCCTCGCATCCACTGGGAGCCAATGGAGAGATTTCAGAGCTGGAGAGATACGATCCCAGGGGTTGAGGCCAAGGACAAGTCTCACAGTCCTGTTGTGGATAAGTTGTAAAGGGCAGAGTGTAGTAGCAGGCAGATTAAGAAAGAGGCTGTTGCAATAGTCCAGCTTAGAGAGAACCAGAGCTTGGGAGACAGTGAGCTTCTGGGGGAATGAGAGGAAAGGAAGAATACCTCTGAGGAGGTGCAGTAGGAGGTTTGACTTTTTTGATACATCAGCGATGTGGGCGGAGAAGGAGAGTGTGGAATCAAAGGTGACACCAAGGTTCTTGGCCTCGCAGGTGGGGATAGGAGGAGGGCCAAGGGAGGCCGGCAGAGAGTGATGGGAAAGGAAGGTGATGGTGTGCCAATGAGGAGGATCTCTGTCTTGCTGGCATTAAGACAAAGATTGTTGCTGGCACACCAATCTTGGATGGCAGTTAGGCAATCAGTGATGAGAGAGGTGGAGGATGTGGCCGAGGGCAGCCTGAAAATGAGTTGAGTGTCATCTGCGTAGCACTGGAAGTTTGAGCAGAAAATGGCCATACAGCGGGCGAGAGTTGCCAGGTATTGGATGAAAAGCCAGGGCGAGAGGTTAGACCCCTGGGGAACATCGCAGGTGGAGAGGAAGACAGGTGATAGGAAGGACCCAAGTTGGACCTGGGAGGGTCGATCAGAGAGGAAAGAGGTCAGCCAGGCCAGAGTCTGATTGGTGATGCCCAAGTTATCCCGGAGACGGTTGAGCAGGATGGTATGGTTGACCGTGTCGAAGGCAGAGGAGAGATCAAGTAGGATGAGAACAGAGGGAATGCCAGAGTCAAAGTTGGAAAGCAGATCTTCATGGCTGTTCAGGAGAGCAGTTTCCGTGCTTCTGCCAGATTTGAAGCCAGACTGATGGTCATGGAGAAAGCCAACAGAATCAGAATGAAGGTTTAGCCGAGAGATGGCCAGCTTTTCAAGGAGTTTTCCTAAGAAGGGGGTAGTGGAAATTGGGGGATAGTTGGCCGGACAAGAGGGATATGCTGTGGATTTCTTGAGGAGAGGATGCACAAGGGAGTGCTTAAGAGGGGAGGGGAAGGATCCTGAGGCAAAGGAGTGGTTTCAGAAGTCAGAGCGAGGGTATCAATGTGGTCCTTGAGAGTTTTAGAGGAACAGGGATGAACCTGTTTTGACGAGGCATTCATAGATCGGACTTGTATGGCAACCTCATCAGGGGAGAAGAGAGGAAAGGAAGAGAAGGAGGGTGGGGGGGTGGCTGGAGGATGGTCAGTGAGTACCGACAGAGAGGGGAGAGGAGAGGGCGTGGAGGAGAGTGTGGACAGGATGTCCTGGGTTTTTGAGATAAAGTGTGAGGACAGGGCATTGCAAAGATCCTGAGAAGCAAGGGCAGGGGTAGAGACTGCAGCAGGGTTAGCCAGTTCCTTACAAATTCTAAAGAGTTCGGCCGAGCTGTTAGATGCCGCAGAGACACGGGCTTGAATGTGGACTCTCTTCTTAGTACAGACAGAGAGACGGTATTGCCTTTGGAGAAGGCGACAGGCCAGTTTGTCAGAGGCTGAGCAGGAATCCCTCAATTTTCTCTCAGCCGCCCTACACCTACGTTTAAGTGTAGCTAGGTCGGAGTCATACCAGGAATTGCACTTGGCTTTGGACTTCAGGCGGATCCTCATGACAGGGGCAAGAACATCAATAGTATCAGAAATAGAAGAATAGAGAGAAGACAGGGCGGTGTCAGGGTGTGAGTCAGCCCGAGGAAGAGGGGGTGGGAAGAAGGTGGAAGCAAAAGCCTCGACTGACACACGCTTCATTGGCCGGATGTCCAGGAAGGTAGGTGGCAGTGTTGGGGTAGGCTTGGCTTGGGGGGAAGAGAGAGAGAGATGAGAGGAGAGGAGGTAGTGGTCACTCCAGGAGAGGGGAGTGGTCAGAGGGATGGAGAGGGGGAGGCTAGAGGAGATTAAGACATCAGGTGTGTGCCCTGCAGAGTGAGTCGAGCCAGAGGGGAGCATTGACAGGGAGAGGGAGTCTCAGAGGTCACGGAAGAGTACAGAGGAGGTGCAAGGAGAGTCTAGATGCATATTTAGGTCACAGAGGAGGAGGAGTTGAGTGGTAGAGGCCAGGAGGGAGGAGGAGAGGTCTGCACACTCAGAGAGAAATGAGGTGATTTGAGCAGGAGGCAGGTAGATGGTAAACCACAGTAAGAGAATGGGTAGGCGAGAGAGAAAGCCTACAGACAAGGCATTCAAAAGAGGAGTAGGTCTGAGTGGGAATGATAGAGGCAGGAATTCAGGAAAGATCAGGGCTACCCCGCTCCCCCACCGGACAGGGAGTATCTGGGTGCTGATAGGATCTTGTAGCCATCAGGGAGGAGAGTGTCAAAGCTCGTGACAGAGCTGGGCGTGAACCATGTAAGACCAAGGACATCAAGGTCTAGTTCTTCAAGGAGGTGGCAGATGTCAGAGGAGTGTTTGGTGGCAGAGCGAGAGTTGAGAGTGGCAATATGAAGAAGGTTGCCAGCCTTAAAGACCTTCCAGGGAGGGGTACAGATCGGAGGTATGCCCTGCGGAGGAGGAAGAGCCCTAGGAGGGGCAGAAGAGGAAAAGGAGGAGGAGAAGTGAGAGGGCAAGGTAGTCAAGGGGGAAGGGGAGGGGACAGCAGGAGATGAAAGGAAATTTATGAGGCGAGGGAAGCGCATATCAAAGAGGAGGAGATTGGCCTGAGGGCCTTGGAACATGACAGTAACATAGGTAGACATTAATTTTATTTTCAAATTTCTTTATTGGCATTTATATAAGAGACAGTTGCATCGTAACATTGTGCGATCACATTGGTATAAGTCAGGATTAATCAAGATAGGCCAAATAGAAATTAACAATTAAACAGAAACAACAAAACGTAAACAACATTAACAAGTCTCCGTATGGTCAGTGGCGTAAGCAACGTAGGAAGATCAGGCAACAAATAAGTTCAAGTTATGGACTGCGCAAATGTTCTGTGTCAGATAGCATGTTTCGATAGTGGCAAGTTACTCAAGGGGGTTTATCGTCATTGGGGGGGTTAAGTAAGGCCCAGGTGAGAGTTTTCCAGGCAGAAAGTGCCAAGCTCGTGTCTTCGGGGGATGTGGTGACCCCATCCTCCCAAGCAGAGGTTTCTGCCCCTATCCAGCGCTCCAGTTCGTTACGCCATACCTGGTATCGTGGGCCTCCAGGTCGCTTCCAGGCCATAGCAATGGTCCTTTTGACCAGAATGCATACTAGGTCCATGAGCTTAACTGAGTGTTTGAACTTGGCCAGTCTGGGATACGTTCCGAGAAGGCACTCCTTTGGGGTCCACTCATATCTGGTCATGCCTGCCTCGCTACAGAGGAGTTCCACCTTCGCCCAGAGTTGCCGGACCTGGACACATCCCCAGAACATGTGTAAAAGATTTGCTTCATCTCTGCCGCACCAAGGGCAGTTATGTTGGGGTAGCCCATATATTTTGGCTATTCTAAGTGGTGTCAGGTACGAGCGATATAACATATTAAGCTGAATCAATTTAAATCTAGAGTTTCTAGATACCACGTTGGGAAACGCTAGTGCTCTGCCCCATTCTGCTTCAGACAATTCATGCCCCAAGTCTCCTTCCCATTTGAGTTTGAGATCCTGACTGCGGGGATTGGGCCTATCGATTAGGTGGCTGTATATACGGGACACAGGCCTCCATCCATCTCCCAAACTATATAGGAGTGTTATGAAGGGGTCAGTTTCAGGTTCTTCTGGCCACGCGTCCCATTTGGTCCGAGCAAATTTACGGATCTTTAAGTACCAAAGGAATTGGCCAGCCGGGACGCCATCTACTGACTGCAAGGAGGAGAAATCCCGGAAGGAGCCCTCGTTATATAGATCCCCCCAAGTGTACACTCCCAGCCTTTCCCAGTATCTAATGGAAGCAAGGTCTACAGAGTTCTGACACAGGTCGGCCAGGAGCGGTGTGTCCGGAGTATATCTATGTTTCAAGTGGAGAAGAATTTTAACCCTTTGCCATATCTGACGACCCAGGGTAGCTAAATATGGGATCCCATCCACAAGACATTGAGGGGCCCAGATGAGTTCGTTTAGCCGGATCGGAGCAATTGAGCGTTGTAAAAGCGCTGTTTCGGGGGTGTCATCATCAGCTAGCCATTTAGCCACGAAGCTTAGTTGGGCAGCCAGGTAGTATCGCTCCAGATCAGGGAGCCGAATGCCTCCCTGCTCATAGGGTAGGGTCAGCGTGGATAATGCAAATTTGTGCCTACTAATTCCCCACAGGAAGTCTTTAAGTATCTTCCCCAAAAGGCGAAAGAAGGGTGTCCTAATATAATAAAAAATGTTTTGGAAACCATAAAGAAATCTGGGGAGAACAATCATCTTGATGATGGAAGCCCTGCCCATCATGGATAGGGGGAGGCGAGCCCAAAACTTAATCGACCTGCGCAAGGGAGGCAGCGCCGCTGCCGTGTTGTTGACGTGCATAAGTTCAGGCGTGTGATAAATATTAATGCCCAGATAGCGGAACGTGATGGGGCGCCAACTTATACCCAGCAAGGGGAGGTCATCGACGTGTGTGTTTTGGAGGGCGCCTAACGGAAACAGACAAGACTTATGTCTGCTGAAGTGTATGCCTGATACCTTGGCAAAGTTGCCGAGGACCTCCAGCATGGTCGGGACATTCAACTGCGGGTCCCTCACATAAAGGAGGACATCATCTGCATACAGGGAAATTATGTGGTCCACCCCGTCTAGCCTTATACCAGCATCGAAGAACTGTTTCCTAAAAAAGATGGCGATGGGTTCGAGCCCAAGTATATATAACATAGGGGAGAGCGGGCAGCCCTGCCTCGTGCCCCTTTGTATGTCCCATGCCGTGGAGATGAGCCGGCCAGATTTTACTCGTGCTCGTGGTTTAGTGTAGAGAACTGTGATCCATCTAACGAATCGTTCTCCAAAGCCGAACTCCCGGAGCACCGCAATTAGCCATTCCCAGAAAATAGAATCGAACGCCTTGATGGCGTCCAAAGAGAGCAAGGCATAAGATTCCCCTACATGAGTGGAATGTGATAATACATGTTGTAGCCTACGAAGGTTGGCAGTGGTGTTGCGGCCCGGCACAAAGCCGCTCTGGTCGGGGTGCACCACTCCTCCGATCACCCTGGACAGCCGCTTAGCCAGAATGGTTGTAAGAATTTTGACATCATAATTGAGCATCGCGAGAGGGCGATAGGAGTCACAGTCATCTGCAGGTTTACCTGGCTTGAGGAGCGGAACCACCAAAGTCTCACGCATGCTCCCAGGCAGGATACCCGTCTCGTAGGCCTCTAGGAACACCTCGTGCAGCAGCGGAGTCAATTCCGGCTCGTAGGTTTTGTAAAATTCGGCAGGTAGCCCATCACTGCCCGGGGCCTTACAAGTGGCCAGAGACTTGATGGCATCGGTTATGTCATCTATGGTGATATCAGCATCCAAAGCCTCCTTATGTGACGGCGGGAGTAGGGGCAGGCCAATTTCATCCAAGGTGTTTGAAATTTCCTCAGGGGGCACCACGTCATTATGGGAGTATAGTTGGGCATAAAACTGCCCGAAAGTGTCGTTAATCCCATGTTGGGTCCGATGTAATGTGCCATCAGCATCTCTTAAGGCTGTAGTCGGATGTTTAGGGTGTTCTTTCCTACACAGCCAGGCGAGCAGTCTACCAGGTTTATCAGCGTGGGCGTGTGCTTTATTGGTTCTGGTGATATAATCAAATTTGGCCAGTCTGTCCCAAGCTTCCTTGCAGGTGGCCCTTGTACTGGCAAGCCTGTCTTCCTGCGGTTGGGGGTCCAGGGTGTTGGATTCTAGCTGTTCTATTTCAGTCTCTAGTAATTCAAGTTCAGATCTTAGGCGTTTTCTCATTCCTCCAGCCTTTGCTATGACCTCTCCCCTTACAACCACTTTGAGAGCATCCCAGACTGTGCTTAGGTGGTCAACGCTGTCTTTATTCTCACGAATGTAGTCCTCTAGGGATTCCCTGAGATCTTCCCTGAACTCCGAATCTTTAAGTGCCTCGGTGGGCATCCTCCATGTAGGTATAGGAGGTCTGGGGCCCGTAATGTTCCATTCAATTACCAGAGGGGAGTGATCAGAGATGGTACGGCCCAAATAATTGGAAGAAGCAATCTGGGGAAAGCTTTCTCTGCCAGTAAAGAGGTAGTCAATTCTGGTGTGAAGATTATGTGGCGAGGAGTAGAAGGAATAGCCTCGATCCCCTGGGTGTTGCTCCCGCCAGATGTCTACCAGGTCTAGGCGGTTCAGCATGACATTCATAGCGGTGGTAGCGGTCGACGGGCCCCCCAAGGGAGGAGCAGATCTGTCAAGCACTGAGTCACTGACGCAATTAAAATCGCCTCCCCAGATAAAGAATGTGTCTCTATACAGTGTAATCTTTGTGTACAACATAGCAAGGTGCGCGGGGATATTGTTGTTGGGGAGGTATGAATTGACAATGCATACCTCAGTTTGTTCGATGTGGCCCCAGAGTATCACGTACCTTCCTTCCGGGTCCTGTTCGGCTTTTTTGAGCTGGAAGGGGATGTGAGGGCTGATCCAAGTGAACACCCCTCTTGCGAATTTAGAATAGGCGGACCCGAACCCCTGTCCACCCCAGTATGATTGGAGCGTCGCGGTGGATTCCTTGGTTAAGTGGGTTTCTTGTAATAGGGCCAGCCCTATCTTCTTCCTGTGTAGAAAGGATTTAACTCTGTTGCGGCGTAAGTAGGTACCCAAACCTCTCACATTCCAAGTGGCGATCTTAAGGCGTGTAGACATGATGGTGGCAGAGGAGTTGGAGCGCTGAACTCATGGTGGTCTCAACCGTCTTCAAGCCAGCTTCGTGTGCTGAACAAATGCCCCCTGGGTCGGCCGTCAGCAATGCGCATTGTAATCTTCCTGTTGCCCATGATTGTTGTGTTGATATATTAAACGGAGACTTATGAACAAATTTAACTTCCACTCGAACAGGTGGATCGAATATGAAAGATAACTGTGTGTTGCCCCCAGCAGTCGTTCTGGGAGGACAACGCTCGGGGGCTTCCGCTACCCATAGGCCGATCCGGGCCGTGAGGTGCGGATGTGGTGTTGGCCATAGGCCAGCCATGCTTGGGGTGGGGTGGGTTGTGACAATGTCCATGGGTAGTCCTTATAGCTCCCGTCCTTGAAAGAACCAATTGATCATTACAGCAAAGAGATCTGTTCGTGATCAGCCGTTGGGCGTCAGGGCGTGATCCTCTCCCTCAGCCAAATTATTGTGCTCCATCCACATAGTGGCTGCTGCCGGAGTCTCCATGAAGACAGCTTTGCCTTTGTATAGTATCTTAAGGCGCGAGGGGTACAGGAGCATGTATTTGAGATCCAGCTTCCGCAGTTGGGCTTTGACAGGTATAAATGAGTTCCTGGCACGCTGCACTTGTGGGGTATAATCTGGGTAGATAACGATCTTGGAGTCATTGCGTCTGATCTCGCCTCCGTCCCTCGAGAATTTGAGGATCGTCTCTCTATCGCGAAAGTTTAAAATCTTGGCTATCATCGGGCGTGGGTGTGATCCCGGTGGGGGTCGTTTTTGTAGGGAGCGGTGGGCTCTCTCGACGGAGAATCCCTGTGTAAGCTTGCCAGCTCCCACCTCTTGTATTAATAGGGATTCAATGAATTCCGTGGGGTCGGTACCTTCCATCCCTTCCGGAACGCCAAGGACTCGGATGTTACTGCGGCGGGCCCTTCCCTCTGCTTCCTCAGACCTCGCCTCGAGATGAGCCACTTGTTTCTCAAGTGCGATAACTTTGTGCTTTAAGTCCTTGGCAGTGTCTGTGGTGTCCTGCAGTTTTATTTCCACCGTGTTTATTCTCTCCGCTAGGTTGCGGGCATCTTGGCGGATGAGCTGCATGTCTACCTTAAGTTCATCTATCCTGGTCTCCATGCACGTTTGGAGTGTAGCAATGGCCTGCAGCACTTGGGCGTTGCTGGGGTCGTCAACTGTTGCAGGGGGTTCCGTCTGTGTGGGGATCTCATATTGGCTGGACTGTTTAGGTTTAGCCCCTGAGAACGAGTCCATGATTGTTGCACCCCTGTTTTTGTTTCGTGAGGTAGACATTAGTCCCTCTTAATGTTGTGGAGGCAGATACGAGCCCTTAGACAGTGAGTAACAAGGCGAGCGTTATGCAGTGATGCACAGTGTTAGTCCGTGATGGCACCGGAGAACACAGGGGGGGTGCAATTAAGTATACGCTCCTGCGCAGGGTATTCTCCCGGTTGGGCAATGGAGTGCTCTGCCGCTGTCCTGTAACCCTGCTAGGCCCTGCTGTCTGCGGCACGGGCGAGTTCCTGCTCCCCGGTGTTGGGTTAGGGTCTGCAAGTCTTCCGGTTCATCTGAGCGTGGACCGTTCCCTCTTCAACCGCGCGGTTGCCTGTTCAGGGAGGGAGGAGGGCCCCGTGCAGTACGCTGTAACGACAGCGGCAAGGGTTCGTTTACTCTGCTGCCTCTCTGGCCCACGGAGCCCCACCGCACTCGCGGCTGGCAGTTCACCGACGGGTCTCCCTCGAAATGGCAGCGGTCCGCTTACCCCCTGTGTCTCCTCTGCAGCGGTCCCAGGGCCTCGGATGTAGTTCCGTTCGCTCCCCTGGGTAATGCGGAGGCTCTCCTGTGCGCTCAGGGGCTTCTGGGGGGGAGGGAGATCTAAGGGCGGCCGGTCCTGCGCCTGGTTTCCACTGGGGTCTTTCCGCTCTACTCACAGGGACTCCTTCGACGCGACCTTCTCCCTGCTGCCTCGCTGCCGGCTTAAACTGCTCTTCCGTCAGGCCACGGCGCCGTCCGCCATCTTGTTTCTCCCGGGGGTATCAGTTCGGATGCTGCGTTTTCAGGGACGCCGGCTCCGTTTCTCTTCGTTCCTGCGCCGGGCAGGGCCAGAATCGCTTCCCCCACCGGAGTATGGGCTTGGAACTTGTTCAGGTCAAAATTTTCGATCGAATTAAGGATCTAGGCCAGGATCGAGACGGGAGCTCCTCACAGACACGTCTTTACACCATCGGCGCTGGCCACGCCCCCCTCCATAGGTAGACATTAATGATGACTTTAGAGGAGTCGAAGGAAGCCATGAGAACTTCCCAGCGAGTGCCACCATTAATGGGAAAGGAGGAGATAGGGCAGAGCACAGAGATCATATGAGGAGTCCATAGATCTGGCGAACGAACAACAAAGAGGATGTCGGTAAGGGTCTGTCTGGCGGAAGCATTGGAATAGGTGTCGGTGATAGGAAGACCAGGGTTAGGGGCCAAGATATCATTTTTGAACTTCTTCCCACCAATGCTATGATCAACTGTCACTTCCAAACCTGTCTGCTATCTAAATTCTTTTTTTACACACACAACTATCTAAAAAATTATAATATTAAAAGATGGGAGAAATAACAGTATAATTGTAGAAAAAGACTTAGTAGTGTATTATAAAATTACACACCACCAGGATAAGTTCATGCATCTTTATACACTCACACAGATAGACACTATCATTGAAAAGCTCCCAGCTGAAATAAAACCATTGCCTGTTCATCACATCCTTCTGCTTTATTACCCACACCTTCACAAATGCATACATTCTATGCTTTTCAATACAGTTTCTGCCATTTACCTTATAAAAATTGCAAAATAAGTATATCATTATTTCTTCTATCTCCTAACATCCAATAACACAGCCTTAAGAAACCAAGTGAGTTTCATACATTTTGTATTCTATTCATTTGCAAAGCATGTTGAAATAAAATATTGTAAGTAAAATATAAAGGCTGCACATAGTCAAAGGAAACTGCATGCACACACTATGTTCAGTTATCAAACAACAATCCTACCACAAAAACATAAAAATCAACGTCTAAATTAACATCAGTGCTCTAAACCCACTCTCCTAAAAAGCAGCAGCTTCTGAAGTACAAACAACACCTCAGAAGGAACCTGCTCATTCCAAACAAAAAATGTAAGTATAATACTACCATAACATTCTTACTGTTACTCAAAAACACTGTGGGTTTGGTTCATGGAATTAGTGTGCAGAAAAACTGTATTTTTGCACCATTCTGCCCACAAATCCCCATTTGTTAAACAGGGAATTGCAGGCAGAATGACACACAAATCCCGGGTTTTTTTCGGCACACAAATTCCATAAATCAGCCCATAGAATGTTAGTATTGCAGAACAAATAACTGTTTTAATTCTATACCATTAGATTTAGTATACGTGCTTCTCCTCACCACTAGCTTACTTTCTACTGTCATCTGACCCCAGTATAGTAACACACAAATACAAGAATAGCCTTCCCAACTAGTTGTAGCTGCCCAATGAACAATCACACACCACCACATACATCCTTACCATCATACTCAGACACTCATGCACACAGCACACACACATTGCAGAACAGCCCAACCCATACCTTCTATTTTTTCAACAGACCCCAAAGAATGCCTACCAAAAAGCAAGTCCGTAGACAGCAACACAGAAGTAGAACAAATGAAAATAAAAGTGTCCAAAATAAGCATCCATCTCTGGCAGAATTTGTACAAAAAGTTCAAACAAATGATCTAATAGAATCATTAAGTGAAAAAAAACAAGCTTCCAGTACAAAACATGTGCCTCCTCTTTCAAAATGTAAAATGAAACAGAAAGTGATTGACAAGAATTCAGCTACCAGTACTGCTAACACTGCTCCTATAAATCTTGATGTAGTGGCAAGTAACCAAACCAAAAAAAGTATTTTCCAAAAAATGTTCTGCCACAGAGTCCTTCAGAATCTTATAAAAACAGGAGAGAAATCATGCACAACCTTTAAAACCTACCATAGAAAATTAATCTTAGAAGCTCTCATAGACAGAGCAATCCTTCTCAAAAGGAAGTTATTTATTTTAGTGTTAAACAGAATGAAACCACTAACAAAACTAACTACTAAATTACAAAAAAAAATGTCTCAATACACAGAATGTCAACAAAAATAACTTCTTAAATATCTGTGTAGGTGAATGGAGTCACACCACGAGCACAGAACCATATTTCAATGAAGAAGCATACAAACAAAAGCAAACAAACACAATTGCCAAACATAGCAGTGGATGAGGGTATGAAAAACTTAATAATACCATAATGAAAAAAGAAACACTGCTTTCAAAAATATCCCCAGAACAATCACCTTTCCATCAGACTGAACCAAAACGTCCAGTGTACAAATGGCAATGCATGTCAATGTGTAACATTGCCAAAAAAATCTTTCAAATCTTTACGCCAGTTCCTCAATCAATATGTGAAAGGCAAAGACAAATTCAAAATTAAACTTCTACAAAATATGGATACCTGCCCAGTGTGCAAACACACAGAATTACAAGGACATTCATTAGCCTGCATTTCAGGACCTAATTGCAATCACCTTCCATCATATCAAAATGATATCAAAACATCATTCAACTATAAGAAATCTAGTCCATAAACTGCACTATGCTAAAAAGTCCAGCTTTAGCATTAGGCAATTTAAATAACAATCTTCTAAATGGTACAGCCAAAGACCTACTCGAAGAAATAGAGCATATCCCGAAAGAAATATTGTGGAAGTGAAAGCCACTTACAAAATGCAATAGCTTTACAACAGACTATGAACGATTCTACAAATGGTAACCTTCTACTACACACATACAAAAAAGAAATACTAAAATTTACATCCGCAGAAGTACCAAACCATGTGTGTGTGTGTTGCCACAGAACGTTTTATAAAAGTAGCACAAAAACTGTTAACATAACAAACAAAATAGAAGACAATGAAGATTCCAAATGGTTTGAATTAGCTCTTCTATCTCATAGCAGAAAACAAATACGAAATAAATGACCCATTAATACTTTACTGTTACTACACTGCAAAACTTAACAACAACCAAACGCCTTCATGTGCTATCACAAATAACTTGGAATTATTCCCATTACCAAAACCCTTGCAACAACTCAATTTATATGAGAGCATCATAATTCAAACAGTGCATTGATTTCAAGCAATAATATGCCTTCAACCAAAAACAGCAAAATTAGCTCCCTCAGAATTAGTGAAAGGCATTTGTGGTAAAGTAGTGTATTTAGCATTAGATCTGAAAGAAAATGCACACACTCTAGGAGTGCAACATCCAATATAACAATCTTTAATGGTCTTAGTAAGTGGTGTACCTACAAAAGACAAATAAATGTGGCAACAACTCGTAGACGTGCATAACGTTAGACAAGCCTTGCAATATCTAAAAGACAATAATGAATACTACAAAGAAATAAATATTGAAGAAAACCTGAGGGAAACCACTGAAATAATTCATGAGTCAGCAGAAACTGGTCAATTTGAACTTCTATATCTTGCTACAGTATCCAATATTTTAGACCATTATATAATTCATCCATTACACTCTAAAGACACCATAGATGATGCACTAGAAACCTACCAAATGTGACAAACCAAAGGATCACCAATCAGCATATGGAAAAAAAAGTATAGAAGCATGTGCTTTTTCTCTACTCTTTCCTGCTGGGAAAGGAGGACGGTACGATGATAGACCCACTCAGATAACAGCATCAGAATACCGCTTGTTATGAATGCATTCTGAAGGTCTCAGATTTAGACAAAATGTGCAATACATATTCCACCTGCTCTTTGAAAGTGAACTAGCAACTCTATACTACGGAGTTGCACACACATTTATATCAGGTCCCATTTTCAAAATATGTCAGCCACGCAATTACTACAAAAATTGGAAGAAAAAGATGAGGTTTTACAATCAAGCATTACAAATCTGTTAGCAAACATGCATGGTACTAAAGAGTACTGGTTCCGACGTCACAGAGATGTACGTTATATGATAAGAAATCTTGGCCTACCAACTTGGTTTGTTACGTTAAGTTGTGCAGAATATGCATGGGAAGATTTACATGATTTCCTACGCATATCAAACAAAAACAAAACAAACATAGATATACTAACACATGGAGAACTTTGTTCTCTAGATCCTGTTAATGTTTCAAGATATTTCCATCATCGCTTCATTGCTATGCTACACTTTATTTGTAATAAAACTGTTCCTCCCCTCAGAGAAGGGAACACTTCTTTTGGAGAAAAGAATACCAAGCCAGAGGAACACCACATATCCACATGCTTTTATGGATTAAAGATGCTGCTAAATTTGGTCAAGACAGTGATGCCACTGTTTTACAGTTTATCAAAAAATATGTCACTTGTGAAATTCCTTCAGAAGCAACAAATTGTGATCTTCATGCACAAATTTTACAATTTCAAAGACCATAAAATGTTGGAAATATTGTCATCGCAAATACAAAAACAAAGGGAAATACTACACCAAATGCCACTTTGGTTTCCCTAGACCAGTTACAGCTACAGGTCAAGTAAACAACTTCATGTCTTCAGTTAGACATAGTGTTAAAGGTAAATCACCTAAGAACACATATTACATAAAAAGAACAGAAGAAGCAAAATATATCAATGATTACAATGCAACCACTGTCCTCTTATGGAATGCAAACATAGATCTGCAGTGCTATTCTGACAATTCCACTGCAGTTGCACGATATGTTACAGCCTACGTAACCAAAGCAGAAAAAACAGAGCTTCAAGACCTCTGGGATGACCTATCATCAGACAAAACACTGTCTCGGAAATTGTAAAAGCTTAGGCATAAAAATGCTCTCTCATAGAGAATGTGGCTCCTTTGAAGCTGCAGACCGTTTAACCGGTACTGCTTTATATGGAAAATCTGAAAATATAGTATGGCTAAGTCTTGGTCCTGCTAAATCTAGAAAATCTAGAAAAAGAGTTCTCAAATCATACGACGACATAGAAACAATAGCCGAAAATGATCCCAATAGCCAAGACATTTTGAAAAACAGTTTACCAGACACATACTACCCAAACAGGAGTACCACTTTGGAAACCATGTGTCTATACCACATAGCCCAAAACTTCACATACAAAAATAATATAAAACCAGATGAAAACAAAGGTAGTTACAGAGTGACACATTGTGAAGGCAGCTTAGTGAAACTTACCAAATGAAGCTTAATTAATCATATCAAATTGTCATTAAAAACTCCTCAACATAAAGGACTATATTACATGTCCCTGCTACAACTTTTTAAACCATGGAGAAAAGAAGACGTTTTACTAGAGATCTATGACTCCTATGAAGACGTTTTCAAAGCAAATGAAAGCACTATAACCAATGTAAACTTTACACAGTACAAAACAATGTTGCACAATGAACAGTGACACAAAAAATAACTCCAGGCCCAACTAGATAAGGACACTGCCGACAGTAGTCAACCTTCTATAACAGGAAGCCAAGAACCACTGGGACAGCCACTAATAGCAAATGAGGCAGAATTATCTATGACAGAAGTAGAACACATCATGTGTCACTATGAAGATGGTACAGAACACTTAACACTGCAATCAAAACTGAACAATGAGCAGCATAGCATTTTTCAAGAAGTAACAAAAGAAATTGCACATGGTCTACAACATGAAAATAAAGAATGTATCTGCCAAAATTACAAACCTATACTACTATACGTCATTGGTCAAGCTGGTTCAGGCAAAACATTCTTATCCAAAATCATTAGCAAGTTCGTCTACAATTGACAAACAACAAACTCTCAGCTGTTGTAACTGCCCCCACAGGTTTAGCTGCCTACAACATAGGCGGTGTCAGTTTACACCGATTACTACTCCTTCCAGTAGACACCAAAACAAATTGGAATATTACAAACTTTCTACAGAAGCTTGCAATGGAACTACGCAGAGTGTTAAAACAAATGAAAATGCTACTAATAGATGAAGTGAGCATGGTCTTCAACCTAATGTTGGCTTTGATTCACCTCAGATTACAACAAGTACTCAAAAAAACTTCGAAGAGCTATTTGGAGGAAAACACATTATTGTTTTCGGAGATCTTCTTCAATTGACACCAGTGAAAGGTGAACCTATTTTTAAAACTTTAGGACACAAACTCTGCTGTAAAACTGTTGGTAGCATAGGAAATGTCAACCGGTGGCAACATTTCCAATACAGAGAATTAACAGAAAACATGCGCCACTCTGCGGATCTCACATACGCCAACATTTTAAAAAGTAGTTGGAAGCACAATCAATATTAAAAACCCGGCACATCCATGCACTGTATGGCCATAACTCATCTGCTACTAATGTCATGGAAAAATTACCACACAAAAATGTCAATTGTAAGTCCTTGATGCCAACTCTTGCAAGCTGTTCAAAATTCAATGAAACAATGTTGAAAAAAGAAATGCAAACAAGAATTAAAATTTGCTCCACAGACAAACTGGACGTACATGGTTTGACACTACCCATGTGTCAACAAGCCACAACAAGACTAAATACCTCAGAAAACGCTCAACACAGCTGGTTTGGAAAAAATATTAAAATTATCTTGAAACCGTAGTGTAATGCTTAAACGTAACCTTGACGTGGAGCAAGGACTAGTTAATGGAGCACTTGGTACAGTTGTTGACTTTCAAACTTACCCACGTGACAACAACATTTAGTTTGTAAATATTCTCTTTGACAAACTATTAGAAGTAAAAAGGATAGGACGCTCAACAGCTCGATTCCTTCTTTTCAAAGACGTATGTAGGCAGAGAGCAATCTTCTCTAACTCTAGCATACACAGTCATCCTTCACAAATCACACGGTCTTACCCTAGATAAAGCATTGATACATATTAGGAACACAGTCTTTAAAGAAGGCATGCGCTACGTAGCACTATCACGCTTACGTACACTTGACGGTCTATTTCTAATCAACTTTGATGCAAGTAAAATAAACGCTGATATTCCTTGCATTTTAGAATACAATAGACTACGTTCACTGTACATCCCCCATCTAAAAACCTATCCTATTCCACAAAAAGCAAAACGTTGTAAAAGAAAACTACTTCAAACAGAAATGCAACAGGATCTCACCTCCAAATCCTCCAAAGAGTGTAAAAGAAGCTAATACTTCATCAATTACTACAACCAAAGAAGAATCTACTACTCAAAGTAACTCAGGTACTTCTTCAAAGAAGCAAGACACACTCCGAAGAAATGGCTTGGACAATTGGACACAGAACTATCTTTTCAATTCAAATTTTCAAACATAACTGGTGTAAATTGCTAGGCAAATGTAGCAATCAATATTCTATTCCAATTGCCACCTATTGTTCAGAACATTTATTTACACAATACAGACCAATTGTGTTTGCAAATGTTAGTCCTTCATAGAAATGCAAGCAACAATCCTGACAACACATGCAGTGTTCATGCGATAAGACAAGAATTGGACTACTGTGCTGAAATGGTGAAATTTACTATAAACTCACAAGAAGGTCCACAAGAATTTTTAATGTACTTACTACAACTACTGGAAAACAAAAACATACCAATAAATGAAATCTTCCAGATTTCATATATGTGGAAACATACATGCACTCTCTTCAAAAATGTGGCACAAGAACAAATCCCTAATGAACACTTTGTGTATGTATGTATCCGTACATAACTGTGAATTTGTTCCATTTCAGCAACTTGTACAAAATGTAAACCATGGCATTTCACCCATTTCTTACTCCCCCACCCTCCCCAAGCACTCCTACACACTAAAACACTCCCCAAAGTTGTATTTTTCCCCCGTTCGTCGCTGCTTTGTCTGCAGATACAAGATGGCGGGCGCATCAAAACAATACGACGCACCTCATGCTTCATCCCAGCCAATCAGCAAAAACATTGTATGTCCGCGGACATGACGCAAGCCGATTAGCCAATCGGTGTCCTGTCCGCGGAGCGAACAGGGAAATGTGTCCGCGGAGCGGACATAGATATCACTAAATATTGTACATCTACTTTTTGGTTGTTTTAAAAAAAACTACTGGATGGATTTCCACCAATTTACTAAAGCACGGTTTCGGGAGTAAGCCGTTGCTCCTGCCGCAAATTTGGTGCAAATCTGTCTAGCGGTTTGAGCTGTAGGCGTAACAACGTTTTTCCCCCATTCACTCTATAGGAAAAAAATAAATGTTGGGACCCCCCTTATAAATTTGCCCCCCTCACTAAACCTCACTAAACATTGCAAAACTTATACTTTTTTTGCAAAGTTTGGTGAGGATTCGTCCAGGGAGAGCAAAGTTATAAGCCACCCAAAAAGTGCTCTTCCTATGGGATTAGCAACTTAACCATAACTATACGGCCACTAACGTGGACCGTGCAATATATATATTCAGTAAAAAAACGTTTTTAAAAGGGACCTTATAGTTACAAGTAAAACTGAAAAAAACAGATTTGCCAGTTATTGTAACCTAAGCAACCATAACTCGCGCCACCACCGTGCACTGCTAAGACCAACGGCCAGACACCAAAGTTATATGACAATATTTTGTACTTACACTTTGACACTTTAGAAAAAATAAAAAAAACAGGACAGAATTGCAAAACCATGCTTTGAGGTCCTTGTTGATGCTCCTCACAAATGTTTGCTGCAATCCTGTCCAACACTTTGTGCTTTGTCCATGAGCAGAATTTTTTTTCCCACTCCCATTCAAACCTATCCCAATTCCCCAGAACTTTACCACATAGCCGGTACATGGTGGGCATGCCCACTTTTACTCCATTGCTGGTCCCTCGTGGTCATGGCCAGTGGCCAGATTATCCGGGTAATAGCAATGACCACAGGCTATATATACCTCAGTCACCAAAGGTATATCAATATTTGTGTATGTACTTTATGACACTTTAAAAAAAATAAAACACAAGCACATTTGAAAAATCATTCTTTCTGGTGCTTGTCAAGGGGTTTGCTGCAAATTGATTCATGTTTTATTTTTTGAAAAGTGACAAAATGTACACACAAAAAATAATCAAATAGCTTAGCCATTCAGACTTTGCACAAACATTAAAGTTGAGTCTATAATCTTTCTGAAAACATTTGTGCTGATTTGTCAAATGGCAACAAAGTTATAAGCCATCTAAAAATGTTGAGACCCATCTAATTTTATCCCCTCTTGACAAAATCCCACCAAACTTTGCTAAATAATTCAAATCTGGGTCTAAAATCGTTTTGGAAACTTTTGTACAGATTTGTCAAACGGCACCACATTTATAAGCCTTTCAAATATTTTGGGAGCCTACCTCTAATTTTGCTCCCTCTTGGCATTACCATTTAGGGCCATGTTTACCATGAAATTGCAAAATTGCATGCGGTTCCATTGAGTGGCGCCAAAGTTATAAACCATCCAAAAAACTGCTTTTCACCGACCCTGTAATGCATAAATATGCATGTATGCCCCTGAACATCTGAGAAGTCATGTTTGCGGTCTTCACAGGACGGTCCCTGAACATCTGAGATGTTTTTGGACATCGGAGAAGAAAAAACACCCGGATTTGGAATTTTTATGGCCATATCCCATACCAAACTCATCACCCCTCAACTCCCCAGAGATAGCTTCATTTGTTGGACAAGTGCAATGTTGTGTTTTTAATATGTTATTATTGTGCTTTCTGCTGATGACGGGCGCTATTTGCGAATCCAACATAGCATCCATTTAAAAATGTTTTGACGCACCACATGTTTTTAACCAACAATCATCGGGCGCATATAATGTCTGCGAACGTCACGCTGCTCTATGATTGGTCCTACTTTTTGCCCATTTAAAAAAAGATAACTGAACGGATTTACACCAAATTTACAAAAGTAGACTTTCGGGACCACGCTGCCACTCCTGATGCAAACATTTGGTTAAAATACTTCCAGCGGTTTGGGCTGTAGGCGCAAGCAAAATATTTTTTCCATTCCGTCTATGAGGATTTCCACACATTTTGGGACCCCTTACAACTTTGCCCCCCCCCAATGAAACTGCATCAAACTTCACAAAATCATTATGAGGGGGTGATATACTTTTTTGCAAAGTTTGGTGAGGATTCGTCCAGGGGGAGCAACGTTATAAGCCACCCAAAAAGTACTCTTTCTATGAGTTGACCATAACTACAGGTCTGCTACCGCACGCCCTGCAATATTAATATATATATAAATATATATATATATATATATTCACTGAATTAAGTTAGCTAACGTATGGTTAAGTTGAGCAGATTTAACACAACAAATCCCTAGAAATCCAGCAGATGTCGGAAACCTTGACCATCTTAACTTGCCGCATTCCCATTGATGTCCCACATAATGCTATGCCAGTCATAATGCCATTTTGTATGTCATTGTGAATCCCTTCTCTTATAATATGTATCTTTTCATGGGCATTACAACTGGAACATGCTGCTCATGACTTTTCACATTCGCTGAATTTCAAGGGTTTTGTTGTGTAAAATCTGCTCAACTTGACTACACCTTAACTAAAGTTCTTTCAGTGAATTTCAAGGGATTTGTTATACTATTCGACACCAAGTTGAGCTGCTCATGCCCAATTAGCACACTAAAGCTTTTTCAGTGAATACTTGTATATGTAGAAGAGTGCACTTGAGCCACGTCACACATTCCACAACTGCCGCATAATAGCCATGTCCAAGCCACATTGTTGGTATGCAAATTAGTCCAAATGCAAATCTTTTTTCCAGGAAACTGTCTTTGGTTTAGAGGGCAGTACTACTACATGCATAGCTTAATCTACCCAAAACAGACATTTTGCAAGGTTGTTAGGACAACTATCTGAACATCATTGAGCATTGGGCCTTTTTTTCAAAACACCTAGAACCTTATGGTGAAGATAGAATAGTCCACTTGAACCAAGTCACCTCCATTTCTGAGCCACATCAGCAAGGCGTTGTGGGTATGCAAATTACCCCAAATGCAAATTTTTCTTCAGGAACCCATCTCCATAACATGGTGCAAAACATGTACTTGTTGATTAATTTTGGTTCTCAACATGTTATAAAATGGGCAATACCACTCTTGATATCTTTTGGATGCTTGCACATCTTGCTGACAAACATATACACATATAACAGGCAGTTCCCCAGTGTGCTTAAATAGATCTTACAACTTTATATGTTACAATAAGGTAGCTTTTTACACCTTACTTACTTCAATGTATACATTTCAGGCGTCCCCAACAAATTAAAGTAACTGGTAAATCTGTTAGCAATTAAGGGGGCGATTCATGGAACAAATGTGCACCGAAAATCTTGGCGCAAGCTGGCGCAAGCGTGAAAAAGCAAGCACACGCGCATGCGTGCAATTCAAGGAAGGGCCTGCGCGTGTTCTCCCCTGGATGTGCACCAAATCCGTGCATGGTGCACGCGGGCGCACACGTCATTGCAACATTGCAACATCCCGAACGCTGTGCGCGATGCGCACTGGGAAAGCGCACGACGTTGGCGCACACACCAAAAAGTGGGCGGGACAGAGGGCGGAACACGCGAAATGGGGAACAACGCGTGAAAAAGAAGGCATAACTGGGGAAGTACTGCAGGCAAACAGACGGAACGCCCACACGCACGTAAACAACACGTATTCATGGAATCGAATACGGGAAACCCGCTCACGCTAAAAGACGTGCACAGGCGTCAACACGTCCGCCACAGGAAGGCAGGCGTAAGCGTCCCTGCGCACAGTTAAAAGTGCGCGCAAAGAACAAACTTGTATATACAGCTACGATGAATGCCCCATTTGTCGCAGCACTGATCGTGGGACACTGCAGGAGGAGGAGAATAGCCAGGGCCCACATTTCCCCCCCCCCCCGGACTAGGCTTTTTGGGATGCCTGATGACCAGGTCTATGGTAGGTATAGGTTTCCACCTCATATCATCCTAGACCTGGTCAGGGAGTGGGAAGATGACCTTACATCCCCCACCCTGTGCTCCCAAGCATTGAGCCAGTTGGAGAAAGTGCTCAATGTCCGGCATTTTTTGGCCACTGGGTCATTTCAGCGTACTACTGCCATAGTGGGGGGGGTCTCACAGGCCACGCAGTCACGCTGCCTACACCAGTGGTTGGCAATCATGACTGCGCGCCCCTCAGTCCGCAGGCAGATATACATGCCCAGAACACCTGCAGAAAGGCAGGCCGTGGTCCAGGATTTTTACAAGGTGGCACACTTCCCCAAAGTGCTCGGTGCCATAGATTGCACCCATGTGGCCCTACATCCACCTAGGGCCACTGAGCACATCTATCGAAACCGCAAGCACTGGCATTCCATCAACGTGCAGGTTGTATGCGATGCAAAGGGAATCATCACCTCTGTCTATGCAAACTACCCTGGCTCCACCCATGACAGTTTCATATACAGAATGTCTGCCCTGAGCCGGGCCCTGGAAGCTGGACAGCATGGCGACACATGGCTCCTAGGTGAGTAAAAATGCCAGTGCACATGCATGCATGTCACACACAGACAAACAAACAAACCCTAATAATCTGAACCATTATCACCTCTCCAGGGGACAGTGCCTACCCTCTGAGCAACCACATGATGACGCCAATCCGGAACCCCACCACACCACCCCAGGTAAGATACAATGCTGCCCATATTGCAACCAGGGGCATAGTGGAGCGCACATTCGGAGTGCTCAAGTCACGCTTCCGCTTCCTTGACCGCTCTGGCGGGCAGCTACTATATGCACCCCCCAGTAGTGTGCAGGATCATTGTGGCAGCATGTGTCCTGCACAATGTTGCAACACAGCAGGGTGTACCGGTGGACATGGTGGTGTCCCCACATCCCCAACCACAGGCACAGCGCTGCCCATGGGAGGGGATAGGGCACATGGTGAGGCAACCCGGACCCAGCTTGTGGCCACATTTTTCACCTGAACTCCCACCCCTGCGGAGTGCACACAGGCCTGGCACATTCCAGGTGACAATCGATGATGACAAAGAGATAGTTAACCGTCACAACCTTACCACCCTGAGAATGTTGCTATGGAAGTGCTACATTGTGTGCATCCCTAGCTACTTAAACCTAACCAATCCTGTGTGACCAAAAGGAACACATGCAAGGTGTGAAATACACCCCCCCCGCGTGAAACAGGCCATGACAATCCCAGGTATGTCACCCAAACCCTCCCAACCCACATCACCCTTGTCTGCCACACCATGACATGGCAAGCAATAGCAAAAGCCCAACACATGTCATGTTATGTTATGTTATTTTGCATTTATATAGCGCCTTATATACCATTGGAATGGTCTGAGGGTGCTGGTAGGTTGAACACCCTTGGGAACCGAAGTTCGGGTCAGTAGAGAGAGTCGAGAGAGTCCAAAGGTGCATGTGTGCACCAGGTATGTGTGCAGCTGGTGCGGAATTCGTGTAGTAGCTGCTTCATAGCGGTAGGTGTAGTGGTTGAGAGATCAGGAGTATGTGTTCGCTCTGGCAGGATTTATCCAGACCGAGGGTGGCTGCGTTAGGCCTGAGGAGAATGCCTGGCTGGGGGGGTTGTAACCAGCAGTGTTTACATAGAGTGATGGGGAGTGAGAGGGAGATGTTGATATGAGAATAGTTATACCGAATGGTGTCATAGTATCTCTGTGTTCTAGTTGAGTGGTGGTGTAAAGAAGAGAGTAAGCTTGGGGTGTGGTATGATGGGATATATGCTCTTTCAAATGTTCCCTGCATTCCAAGGCATATTACGTACGTTACACAATTCTATGCGATCAAGTCCGTTCTATGCACTTTTATTCGTTTCAGGCGTTCGAGATCAGGCATTTCACTCATCCACTCTGTATGCTCATCCGTTCTGTACACACATCCGCTCTGTGCACTCATCCAATCTACACACTCATCCAATCTACACACTCATCCTATCTACACACTCATCCTATCTATACACTCATCCAATCTATACACTCATCCAATCTACACACTCTTCTAGACTGCACACTCATCCGCTCCACACACTCATCCGTTCCACACACTCACCCGCTCTACGTACTCGTCCGCTCTATGTGCTCATCCGCTCTATGTACTCATCCGCTCTACATACTTATCCGCTCTATTTACTCATCCGCTCTTTGTGCTTATCCGCTCCACGTACTCATCCGTTCTTCGTACTAATCTGCTCTATACACTCATCTGCTCTACACACTTATCCACTCCACACACTCATCCGCTCCAAACACTCATCAGCTCCACACACTCATCCGCTCTACACCCTCAGCCGCTCCCCACACTCAGCCGCTCCCGCACTCAGCCGCGTCCGCACTCCACACTCGTCCGCACTCCACACTCATCCTCTCTCCATACTCATCTGCTCTCCACACTCATCACCTCTCCACACTATCCGCTTTCCACACTCATCCGCTCTCCACACTCATCATCGGCTTTACACACTCATCCGCTCTACAC
Organism: Ambystoma mexicanum; assembly: GCF_040938575.1. NCBI lineage: Eukaryota > Metazoa > Chordata > Amphibia > Caudata > Ambystomatidae > Ambystoma > Ambystoma mexicanum. Next base: position 1,366,138,319 of record NC_090932.1, on the reverse strand, counting down.
ACTCATCCACTCTGCACATTCATCCGCTCTACCTACTCATACGTTCTACACACTCATCCGCTCTACACGCTCATCCGGTCTAAATGTTCATCCAGTCTAAATGTTCATCCGGTCTATACAGTCATTCGTTCTCTATAGTCATCAGTTCTACGCACGTTCATTGTCATTATCAATCATTATCTCCATTTCTGCAGTATAGATCTCCTTACTTTCCCAGTGGTTTATTCATATTATCTACTTCACTGTTTTGATCTACTTTACTTGTTTAGTTCTGTTTGTCTTTCTAGTTTACATTCGAGTTTATTAGCTGTCAATTTCTCGCATCCAGTAATTTGTTGGGTCGGTGTCATTGTGATGCTGTTAGTTTGGAAACCGGTTGGTTTTAGCGGAAGAGCCAGGTTTTCAGTAGTTTGCGGAAGGACTCTAGATCCTCAGTTAGGCAGATGTGGGGTGGGGGCGCGTTCCACAGGGTTGGGGCCAGGGCTGAGAATGATGATCCGCCTAACCTGACTGAGTTTGTCTTAGGAATTACTAGGAGGCCGGCTGAGCTTGATCTTAGGGTGCGAGTGGGATGATAAGGTTTTAGTTTGTCTTGAAGATATTGAGGTCCAGTTTTATGCAGTGCTCGATGGGAGAGGCATAAGGTTTTGAAAGCCACCCTACGGGCTACAGGAAGCCAGTGCAGTGTCTTAGGGCTGGAGAGACGTGGTCTCTTGGACCGAGCGCAAGTAGAATTTTGACGTGACCAATAAGATACAAAGTGACATGTGATAAATGGAAAGTGGCTCGAGACAATGACGCCTGACATGGAATCAGATGAAATGACTGACCAACAACCTCCCACACATACCAAGTCATACACAAATGCTTACCACCAGTCGTATCATGAACTTAACACTGAATGCCTGTTCACATGCACATTGGGCAAGACAAAATCCCTACTCCCAAAGCTTGTGTGCTGTGTGTGTCTCCTCCAACACACTGCTCAGCACACAGCACAGTGAGCAGCCATTGTGTTGCAGATACACCTTGAGCATCACATGAAAAGGACTAATGAAATAAATAACCAATTGGCACATGTACAGGATCCCCAAATGGTCATAGATCATGTGCAGCAGGGACACAGCGGGCCCCAAAAGGCAATCTGTGTGCACCTGTGGCCATGGAAGGGTGGTTGTACATGTGGTGGACCATTGTGCAACTAGGTGTGTAAGTAGGGACATGCACCCAAAACATGCATGTGAAATCAAGTGACCCTCAGTGTCCTGTACACATCACATGTGAACATTGCCCATGTGTACACCCCAGCATGTCAAACCACACCGATCCCCTCACACCTGAAAAGTAAAGACAACACACGACAGGCATTGACCAGCATCATGTACATAGAACCCCACAATTACAATGTCAGGGTGCCCAAAACACTGTAGCCCAAGCCAACTGTCCAACAACAAAAGTCCCTCCTTCATTCACACATCACCATGACCTACTGAACAACTGTGTCTGGGGTATGTAGCCTTCTTCCTTCAAGTCTACCTGGCAACAGGACCACCCTACCCCTTGGTCTCCATGTTCCACCTTGCATGTAAATAGGTTCCAGCCCCCTCAGAGGCCACCTTGACTGGCAAAAATACCAAATCGCAGAGAACTCCAAGGAGCCAAACCCACAAACCAGGGAAAAAGCCTGCAGGCACCAAGAAACCCTTGAAGAGTCTCCAGTAGATGACTTGAAATAGCAGAAAATGTCCAAGCACATGTCCAAGCACAATGATAGAACAACCAAGGTAGCACACTTCAACAATGCTCCAACAGGATGGGTACCATGTTCGGTACATAATATATATATATATTTACAATGATGATGCAACAACTGATGGGTAGTGTAACAGCTCTGGTGTCCAGGCACAGGAGTGGCATGAACCACCACCCCCTCTGTGGTCTGGGCACCTGCAAGGTCAAACTTTCACAGGCCTCTGAGACCCCGGTGGGGAAGGAGGGTCAGGGATCTGTTGTTTGGACAGGCATTGGTATTCAGGATAACCGGAAAGAGGGGCAGGAGAGGGGAGTAGGATTGTCAAGGGAAAGTAGGGAAAATACAAAAAACAACTATTCACAATACACATACTCAATCAGACAAAACATGTTCATCATGCACATTGTACCAAATGAGTCAAATGCAAGCCAAAGAGAGACTTATCTCTGGGGTGAGTGCTGGCCTCCTGCCTGCGCACTCTCAGGTCCGGTAACAGGAGCAGTTCAATGCTGCAAAGAGAGTGTAAGTTACTAATATGTGTGTGTCTACAACACACACACACAACACCATTCATGGCCCAAAGTAAGTGACTCCTCCACAAACAAACACTCTTGTCTGCTGCTTTGTACCCATATGTTAACTTGTCCCCGTGATGGTTCATACACTGTCAATGGAGTAAGGCAGGTGCACATGGGCACGCGGGAAATGGAAGACCAATGCGTCAAGAATCACACATCATACAATGGTCCCTGGCTGAGAAAGTTAACATTCCCAGTTCTGGTAGGTCTGAGAGAAGTTCTTCTCTGGAGTTTATCTATAAGGTAGCTGGGGGCTGCGTTATTGAGAGTTTTGTAGGCCAAGGAAAGCATTTTTAGTTGTGTTTTATTGGATGTGGATAACCATTTGTGCTGGCGTCTCAGGGAGGAGATGTGAGTTTTCTTATTTATGCCTAGGGCTGCTCTTAGGGCATTGTTCTGTAGTGTTTGGAGCTTTTGGATGGTAGATTTATTGGCAACACTGTATAGGGCACTACAGTAGTCAATTCTGGAGAGTATTAGGGCTCTAGCCAGGATCAGGCAGCTATTGTCAGAGAGGAATGGCTTTGCAGCTCTGAGTAACTTGCAGGTGTAAGCCGTGGAGGAGGTGAGGGATTTTACCTGTTTATCAAAGGACACTGTGGAGTCCAAGTAGAATCCAAGGGTTTTTATCTCCTTAGACACTTTGATGGTGTTAAATGAGGAGAATTCTTGGCCTAGTTTTTTAATGTTGGCCTGTGAACCCAGAATTATTAGTTTGGTCTTATCATCGTTCAAACACAAGCCATGAGTGGCCATCCATGCTTGGATGATAAGGTAAACTTTGTTCACTAAACCTGTGCCTGTACTGTAATACCCAGAAAGCGGGAGGAGAATCTGAGTATCATCTGCGTAATTAGTGTAGGTGATACCCTGATGGTCCAGCTCGTCAAACAGTGGCTTAGTGAAGATATTGTAGAATGTTGGCGAGATGCAAGACCTTTGGGGAACCATGCATAGGATGGGTGTTGGGTCAGCGGCTGCCGAGGGGGAGAAGACTCTCATAGTTCTCTCAGGAAGGAAGGACTCAATCCATTTGATGGCTCCCATGGAGAAGTGGGCAGCAGAATCAAGGTGTCAGTATAGGACCTTGTGATTGACCAGATCAAATGCGGCAGAGAGATCAAGTAGGAGCAGGAGTACTGTCCTACCTTTGTCTCTCTGCTCGTCTATTTGGGACTTTAGGTCAATTAAGGCTGTCTCTGTCCTGTGTAGTGGATGGAAACCAGATTGTCTGTTACCTAGGAGTTTGTGCAGTTCAAGGTGTTTTTGAATTTGGTTATAGGCGGCTTTATCCAATATTTTTAGTAGAAATGGGACCGTAGTAATGGCCCGGTAATTAGTGGGAACAAGAGGATCTAATGTCTGTTTCTTGAGGAGGGGGAGCACCCAAGATTGTTTGAGGTTAGCAGGTATGGTGCCGGTGGCAAATGAGGCATTTATCAGTTTAGTGATGAATGGGGATAGTTCTCTGGCAGCATCTTTTATTAGTTGTGCTGGCCAAATATCGCCTTTGCAATTCGAAGGCTTCAGTGACAGGATCATTTTTTCTACCTCCAAGATAGATATTTTAGAAAAATGGAAGGTAGTATTGTGTGCCGGTGGTGAAACATTAGGCAAGAGGGTATTGGGCGAGTGCTGTAGGTTCAGTACTTCTTTTTTTGGTTGGATTTTATTTTGGAGTGTGTTCATTTTATTAGCTAGGGGATGTTGGATGTCTGTACAGCAGACAGCCAACATGCCCTATGTCAAAGTCTGCAACTTTGACATTGCATCAGTGAGTATGCACGTAGAACGGTGTAACACGGCTCAGAAGTGGGTTGATGCAGTGCAGTACATATGTACGTTACCCACCATCTACATGAACAAGTACATCATGATGTGTATCAATGAATGTAAAGGCAGTGCAAGGGCAAGTTCAGGCATCACGTGCAATGTGCATGCAATGGGTTGCATGGCTACAAGCAAACTCCCCCTCCCCCTACGTGAAAATGCAGGGATGCCTTGCATGGTAGCAAAAGGGAGACCAGAGACCTGTGTATTGGCAGACAGTGTTCACAAGCATCAATTGCATCATCTGAGTGAACTGACACACAGCAGGTGATGATGGGACAGTAAGCAGGACACATGATGAACCCTCAGTAGTACACCCATGTGTGCAGAAGGCACTACAACAGTTAGACAGCATCAGTAGGCCTGAAACAGGGTGAGGCCTGTGCCCCACACAGACTGTGACACCCTAAACATGTGTGTGATGCAGGACTGAGCCAGAGTGGGCATGGGATGGCTGATGAAATGCCATGTAATGTAGGTCAACCTGAACACGTACTACAATGATCATCCAGTCAAGGACACATAGGGGCATGCATGGAATGCACATGGAGCATGAATGGGCACTCATGTACCTGCGGAGCATCTGCCATATGCACAGTTCAAGGGAGACACCCTGCATGGAGGACAGAGGATGTACCCCACTGCATTTGTCTGGCAGGTTGGCTGGTGGAAGTTTGCATGTACACAGGAGGCTTGAACAGGCCATTGCAGTATGGCAAAATGATGCACACCAGTGCAATGATGAAATTGGGTGCAGGGGTGGTGGAGGGGCAAGGGAGCATGCCTATGTGGAGTACCCACATGCATGCAGAGGACACATGCACGTCAGTCATGCTATGACATAGTCCCAGTGCTGACAGGAAACACACCCCAGGCTACATGCAGAAGGGCCTTTGAGCTGGAACATGAACTGTAGGGGAAGCTGGGTGACTAGCATGTGAGTAGGGTGCAAGTGTGGTGGTGAGGACAGTTCCCGTCAGCTCTACATGTCCACTATCCTGCACAGCAGGCACGCATCAGTGAAACATTGCATGACTTGCACATGAGAACCATGTACACATGACATGCAGTGGCAGTGAAGCACAAGACATCACACAAGTAAAACACACATGTCCTCGACAAACAGGCGACAACACTCACTGGACGGGGAATCAAAGTCCGGCATCTCTCCCACTCCTTCGACCATTCCTGTTGGTATGAACTCCGCAATGAGTGAATCGTGCGGAGTGAGTTCTTCCTCCTCAGGTGGTGGCCCACTGCCAGTCACCAGAGTCATGTTGTAATTAGAGGAACGCTTCGCCTTAGTGCTGCATTTGAGGTCATTCCAACGCTTTTTGCACTCTTGCGCTGTGCGCACCTCATGGCCGAATGAACTCACATGATCCGCAACTTGCTTTCAGTGGGTATCACAATGGGCAGCCATAGTTTGACAATTCGGCCCCACTAGCATGTCACGGTTGTGTTCCCGCACGTAGTCCACGAGGAAGTCCAGTTCCTGCTTGCAGAAAGGCTTCTTCCTCGATGTGCTGGAGGCCGTAGCTGTGTTTGGAGTCCCAGCCTCTACTGCAGGTGCAACCTTCCTCCTCTTGGACGCTGGTCCGGACCCTGACTGGCAAATGCCGCCCTGATCAGTATGGGAAGTGGCGCTGGTGGAATGAGCCGAGGGAGTGGCAGGTGGAACATGGAGTGAAACCCTGCCTTGCATCAGTGGCTGCTGGGTGCCCTGGAATGGACCCTGCGCAGCAACATCTGCTGTGCCAGGGTCATTGACCAGGTCTGTCCCTGCACTTGCCAACACCCAGCTGGTCGGGGCAGCAGATGACATTACTGCCCCAGGGACATGTGCCTCGGTCAGGGCAGCCCTGCGTGCACCTACGGTGTGCCTCCTGACCTCCTGGAAATCTTCCATGGACTCTTCAAGTGCCAACGCAGCCTGAGCTGGCAGACCCTGAGCCTGGGTGGTGCTGTCCACAGCTGCACCTGCAGCTACCACTACCCTTGGGCCCGTGGCAGTCGATGAAACGGACTGCTGGGTCACATGGTCGCCAGTGCCAGATGCAAGAACTGTTTCTCCCGGAGCCGCAGGGAGTGATGGCATGACTGCATCAACACGTGGCACAACATTGTGCCGAGCTGGCACACCTCTGCCTCTTCACCCTCTGCAGCCACCCTGGACACCCTGGAGTCCCCCTACTCCCTGGTCACCCCGCCAACGTCCCTGACCACGCCCACCACGGGGAGTACACCCAGCTGAGGCACCCCTCACCTTTCGTGGCCTCCCAGTCAAGGCACAGATGGAGTAGTGCCGGCACAGATGTAGTAGTGCCAATGGGAGGTGCACACAGCAATTGTCCTGGGAAACTGGGGTGAAGGGGGTGGGATACAAGATGTTAACAGCACCCCTGCACCTGCAAGGCTGTATGTGACCCCGGTGATTAAGTGACAGGTCACGCAATCCTCAGGCACCCCAAAACTGCTGTAAAACTGTGCACGCAACCCCGTATAGCCCACGTGTGTGGAATTAACCTCCCGCAGTACGCAGTGGCACCAAGGGACACAAAAAACACATACGCGTTGACACGCAGGCTGCTATGACCTCGAAAATAGTATGCGATACACAGGGGGCCCGCTGTGGGAAAAATAGCATGCGTGCTCACCGTCTGACTATCGTAATAATGAAAAACACGTGTAGCCAATAACCCCGCCAAAAGAAGAGATACGTCCGTGATCCGCTGTGAAGTAATGATGGTGCGCGAAAAACAAAGTAGCAACACACACGTCGATCTCCACGAAAGGCATGTACAGCGAACTGCTGGCCCCGTTCACCTTTAACTCATGCTGAGGGAAACACCTGCGCGCATCACGTCACTTACGTTCTTAGGCCCTTTCCTCAGATTACACGCATTAACACGGGCACGTGCATTTTTTTCACGTGCTGATTTACTATGCACCCGTAACGAGGGAAACGCCCGCTCGCGTAATGTCACCGATGTGCTTACGCGCTAAGGGCCTTTCCTCGAATGACACGCTGACGTGCAGTTTTTTCACGTGCCAAATCACTCCGTATCAAGCTGGCCACGCAACAACACACGGAAGACCATGATCCTGCCCAGAAGGCCAATTTCCTGCCCCCCAGAGTCCCGAGCAGCCTCCCACAAGCCATCTGCTGCTGCCTGACTGCCTGCTGCCACCGTGCACTGCCATTTGGCACCTGCACATCTGCCATTTGCAGGGGTCCAGTTGCAGTGACCACCCCTGCTGGAACAGAAGACTCCCGACTGGTTTTCCATCACTCCACAGCCCAGCCCCAGGACCCAGTTGCCCACCCACACCTGCCTCGGGGGTTTCCATGTCCGACACAACATCTTCCGGCAACATTGGCAACCCCCAGCCAAAGAGGCAGAGGGCTGCCAGCTTCACTTCCAAAGAAGTTGGCATCCTGGTGGAGCAAGTCCTGGGGCAGTATGATGCCCTCTTCACACCATCGCACGCCGACAAGGACGGAGTAGGATCTGGACGGACATAGTGGGTGCCATCAATGCAGAGAGGGTGGCACCCCACGACATGAAACATGTCCAGAAGCACTGGGAGGACTACAAGTCCAGGACCCTCAAGAAGGCCAGGCACCTCTTAGAGGCAGAGGATGCAGTGGGGCGCCGGGGCCAGCTTACCAACCAGCAGATGAGGGTCCTGGAGCGCATTTGAGAATTCTCATTTATGGCTAATTTCCCTCACCTAGTGAGTCCCCCAGCAACTTTGCTGGACTTATGGAGTTAATTTTTTTCACTTGGTAAGAGTGAGCTTTTTCCCCCACTCTTACCTGTGTTTTGCTATGTGTTTCTACCTGTTTCTTTGTGATTGTGGGCTCTGGAGTACACCACTTCAGCAGCCCCCTTCTTGGTGTGTGTCACCCATCACTTTCTGTGCAGTGGCACAGGGTTGTCGTTCGGACTCCCCTGACTCCATTTCTGAGGCGACTACCGTCCTCTAGAAAAGGGTAAAGTTACCATTAACTTTACTTAGTCAATCTACCACAGATCCAGTACACCCCATCTTCCATGGAGTATTGGAAAGGATTAATTTGTATCCCTTTTTATCTGTACCTCCTAGAGCATTGTTTCGCTCTTTTAACATTTAGACTTGGCTGGTGGCAGTGGTATCTACCCTAACTTTTCTACTGTGATTATATTAGATAATTGTGGTACTTCTTCTTGGCTATTATATTAGCCTCGAACATAAACCCGTGTGACCAAATTGTCTTTCTTTTGGCTCTGGTTGTGTTTATTCGCCATTTCTTTCTGTTAAAGTCCTTCTTGTGTTTTACTTTGCGCGGCAAACTAGGTTTGCCTTCTTTGTTCACCGTCTTTTGGCGGGCTTCTGCTCAGAAGCCCTCTACCAGGCGCGTGGGTGTCTAGGTGGGCTGAATGTGAGGGAGGGGTGTGAATGGGGGTTTTGCGTATAAAAGGCAGGTCTCTTGGGCTAGTAGTCAGAGAGTCACCACTGGAACTACAAGGAACCAAAGAGAAGCCGAGAGAACGACGGCTGCTGCAACTACCCCGTCCTGGTGAAGCCCTGCTGCAGTCCTGAGCTATCTTCCCTTCAACGACTTAGAGAAGATCCAGTCCGGAGTCTTCTTCCCTTGAGCTTGGCGGGGACAACCAGCTCATCTTCCACAGCCAGAGGATCCTCTTCCTTGGTCGAAATTGCTGCACGCTGCTGTAGTGGTCCGGATAGCCATCTGAAGAGCCTCTCCTGTTTTTTTTAAGGAGTGCACCTTTTATTCCTCGTCTCTGCTGCCGGCCTCATCCCTTTGTGGTGCAGACCTCCTTCAGACATCCTCCTTCACAACAAAGCTCCAGGAACCGTGGGTCTGTGAAAAACCAACAGGAACAACTGCCAGGGCACCAGCTGCACCATTGGAATAAGGTACTGCATTCTACTTGAGGAAACTGGGTGAACCCCTTTTCTTCATCTCCAAGGCTTGCCCTTGTCTTCCCTCCTTCTTATAACTTTTGATTCCGAACATTGACAATATCGAAGTACTTTTGGCTACGTTGAATCGTGAACTGTCTGACTGTGTGATCTTCGGCAACAGGCCCCCGGTGTCACTTGACCCTGACTTTTGATCTCCTGTCTCTGAGTGTTTCTCGATTCTGTCTGCCTAACCAAAATATTGCCTGTGATTTTTGCCTCCAACTCCCTCTGGGTATCTCAAGTGCTAAGTGTGTTTTTGCCCCGGTAGCATTTCATGTCACGGATAGGCGTTTATTTAATAGACCAAACTGTCAAAAAGTGATCGCAATCGTATTCGCGGTAACGTGTTTTGTTCATGACACCGGTTCATTCAAACACAGGGTAATTACCTTGAGACTTACTGTACAAAGTGAATTGGTTAGTTGTAGTATATTTAACGTGTGGTTTTTGGTTAAGTTTAATAGAAGTGTTGTGTTTATAACGAATGGTTTAAAAATAAATGTACTTATATTTTTCTACCTAAAAACTTGAGTCAGTGTTTGCTTGAGTCACCGTAATTGTGGTCCCTTTGTGTAATCTCTGCTACTGCTCATATACTCTTGAGATAAGCCTGGCTGCTACGCCACTGCTACCCCTCTGACATAGCGGTACAGGCTTGTACCAAAGATAAAACTTGTATTGCCACCTGTAGTCTTAATTGTGTCTCCCTAAGGGCACTGCACAGGATTCTGCCTAACGAGGTTACAAACCCCGTCTGGAGTCGAGCGGTAAGTGGCCATGCGTTGCTGTGTGAAACAGGGCATGTTGCAGTTTGCTGGTAGTCAGCTACTTGCCTGTATGTGTGACATAGGTCATGTATGTATGTGTGTGTGCAGGGACATCATGGTGCTGCATGTGAGACCAGTCATGCGTGAACCACATGGATGGTGCATGTGTTACAATGCAACATGCAGAGCAACATGCGGAATGCACACATGAATGCATGCCTGTCTCTGTTGTTGGACATGGATGGTGTGTGAGAGATGGGTGCTGCTGTCAAGGACATGTATGGTGTATATGTCTATGTGTCTGAGTAGCGTGTGTGTGACTTGTAAACGCCATGGATGCATGACACATGTCCATGACAATGTTCTGATTCACTGATGTAGCCTAGTCATCCTTGTCTCCACTGTGTCTGGGGTGTACGAGGCCAGATGGATGAAACTACGGTCATGTGTGTGCATGTGATCAGTATGACCCATGATGCTTGTGAGTTTCAAACCACCATCGTATGTTTCAACAGTTCCTTGGACATGTATGCAAATGTTCTTTGTATGCCCCGAGCCTGTTTCTGCCTGTGTGTTGCCTGCACTGATGTGTTGTGGAGGTACATTATGGAAGTGACGTTTGACAGTGGTACTCATGTGCTATTGCTTCCTGTCTAAGGGACTGTTGTACAGTACCCTGATGCTTGTGTTCTATGTCTCCCTCTACAAAGCGGTGAGTGAAGAAGAGGGCGGAGACGGTGCTGTGGACAAAGCGATGGGGATGCCTCCACCGGCCGGCGATGCAAGTCCCATCCACCCTCCCAGGAATTACCATCATCCGGGAGCGAGGGGACTGGTGCCGCGTCTGCCACTATGGCTGCAGCGGAAGGGGTGGGTGAGCCCCCACAGGGGCTTGCAACGGCGGAAGACGGTGTGGAGCCATCTCCAGGTTGGTGGTTTGCACAGAGGAGGAGGGGGCTGCTACTGAGCCGCACATGGGGCCTGGTGCGGGTGGTACTACTGGTGCAAGTGGTGCAGTCTAGGGGCAGGAAGCAGCACAGGTCACCGTCGAGGGGCCTGTGCATGTCACTGTCCCTGACACTGTGACCGCACCACCATGCACCAGCAGGGATGCCCCATCCCAGGCCCGTCCGCAGGTAGAGGGGAGGTCCACGTCATCTGACACTCCTCTACCTGCGGACAAGGGGACTTGTGACCGTATGGAGACCGTCCGGATTGGTGTCGCGTTGCGCAAACGTGACATTCGTGATGACGTGCGTGCTTCCTGGGGCGAGCACCCACGTCAACACGAAGAGCTGCGCGCCATCCTGGCCCAGTTGGAATGGGCCTTGGTCGAGGGTTTCGTACATGTGTCGGGCACTCTGGCGGCCCTCTCCTCCTCTGTGGACACTATGCGCGAGTCGTTCTCCATGCTGTCTTCCGGCCCAGATGCCACTAGGGCCCCCTGTGGACCTGCCCTCACCAATGCAGCCAGCTTGGTGGAGATCCCATCCCTGCCACAGACGGGAGTCGGAGGTCCAGCAGGAGTGGACACCACAGCAACTGGACCCCAGCAGATGGAGGATGTGCCGGCATCATCGGGCAGGGCACGTGCACGACGGCGCCGGTGGATTCCATCAGCCTGGATGCTGTCATGCTGGCAGAGGCAGGCTCAACGTGGGAGGCATCATGGCTCGGGGCCATCAACATCAGAGGGGCAGGCATCGGCCGGAGGGCAGGAGGACCCTGGAATGGGAGTGTCTTCCGTGTGGCAGCGGTTGGGCCAGCGGATAGATGCGGAGCGGCGGCGGCAGAGGAGGCACAGCTCACTATGGTCAGGGTGAAGAACTCGATGCGCAGGGCGCTGAGGCAGGCTGAGTGCCTCGAGGGAATTCGCAGGGAGTTGGAGGTGGACATGGCGTTATCCCTGCGAGACCTTTTTTTTTCATACTTCAGTGCATGGTTTTCTGTCATTGGTTTCATGCATGTCACTATATGCGCTTTCTCATTCACTTGCTCCCATTGTGTGTGTGTGACGGACATGTGTTGATGTGCATACTTGCCATTTGGTTTGTATCATGTAATGGCCATTTCGATGTGGGGTGGATGGAATACTTGGTTGGGTGTTTGGACAGGGGTGGCGTGGGGTGTGATTTGGGTGGCCATAAGGCCCATGATTGTGGATCGTGATGACATGTTGGGGGGGACATGAGTCGGGTCCTGCTGGCAGGTTCCCGTCAATGCTGTGGGGGTAGGAGGGCAGGGGGACATGAGTCGGGGCCTGCTGGCAGGTGCCCGTCAATGCTGGGGGGGCAGGGGGAAATGAGTCAGGGCTCACTAGTGAATGGTGCCATGTGTGCTGGATGCGGGGCATGCCCAGGGTGTATGGGCTGCCTGCGGGGCATGGCCAGGGGGTGCAGGGTAGTCACCTGTGGTGTGTGCTGCCTGCGGGCCATGGCCAGGGTGTATGGGCTGCCTGCGGGGCATGGCCAGGGGTGCAGGGTAGTGACCTGTGGTTTGGGCTGCCTGCAGGGACTGGGGAGGGGGGAGAGGGAACATCTGGGAGGACCCACACTGCCAATTTGCGTGTGGTACTCCCTGCGCACCCAAGGAATACACGCACCCCGCTCGCCAAGTGAAATCGCATGTAAAACTCCCTGTGCACCCCTCAGAATACACGTACCCTGCTCGCCGAGCGAAATCGCGTGTAGAACTCCCCGATTGCTTTTTTTGTTGAAGTGATAATTAGGCTGATAGATAGAAAACTCAGGTTGAATGGTTTGGCTCTAAAATGGACTATGTTTATTGCATAGATTGCATAAATCCGACCCAGGAAACTTGTCTTCCCAGCGTTACATTTATGACTTCCCAGATTGACTAGTAGGCGTTTCCTTTTACATCTCAGATTATGGTTTTTACAGCTCTCCGGTATTAAGAGAAAGGAGAAAGGAGTTGGGAAATGGGACAGACTCTGTAGAATTTTTCAAACATGCAGAAGGATATTTTCGTTCCTTATGAAAATCCAAACAAAGTAATATACTCTGTTTATGTCTAAAGTCAGAGTGCAAATTCATGAAGATCCACAGATTGTTAATACCAATGAAATTATGTTTGTAATATTAAGTGACGATTTGAATGAATTTTAAATGATTTGCTACATGTTTTGGTAGTGAGAAAGGATACATCTAGGTTGTTTGTGTGATTGCACATATTTGTATTATATGTTGTATTGTTTGCTCTTGTGAAGTTTGTTCAGAACTGACTCAGGAAGGAAATACATCAGCAGACTGAATCTGACAATCCAAGTCCACATTCCGAGCAAGCGAAAAGCTGCTTGCACCTGCTCGGCCACCTTCCCCCCCTCCCTTCCTGCCACTGTCCACCCTCCACATTCCCTATACCCACACACATCCCCACTCACCTGTTTTTATGTAAAGCGGACACTACCACCAATCAACTCCTGCATCCTGGGTCTCAATAGAAATGTAAGGGGGACTCCACAGGGAGAGCCCCGTCCATGTACTTGACAGACGTTTCGCATGAGCATTTGGTTGAATCAATGGGTCAGGGGGAACATGCAACCTGTTCATTCAACAAAATACATTGCTACTAGCACCCTGAGACATTAACCTTTGATGTTAATAGTAATAATAACTCAGTACTCAGGCTATACTGGGTGGTGTCCTCCTGGGGACCCTCAACCCTTTTAACTTGGACCATGTGCCTTCACAACCCATTACACCCGGGGACCCAGTTATGATTGCTTAAATAATAATGAAACAGATATAATTATGACTCTAAATGTTAAACATGTTCATCAACAAAGATTTAAGTAAGTGGGCATTGCAGATATGCAACATCTTTAACGACTTAACTCTGGAGGATATGAACGTCCATTTCCTCTGTAAGGATTATGCTGTGCAAAGGACAGAGGCATTCGTTTTGCACCTGCTATAATTGTGAGCTTGTACTGCGAAGGCTTTGGTAGCTACACTGAAACAATAAATAACTCTGAATTTCTGAGTACTAATTTCATTTAGTAAATATTTCTTCTATGGTTTGATTCAATTGTCCTGTTTCCCAAACCAACCTCTGCTTTCCTACTCCGTCCAGCTCCACTCACAGTTCTCTGTTGGAGTCTTGCCCGAAATCCCCGACCTGCCCAACGTTCTGACATTAAGATGTATGATAAACGTATACACTGCTACTGTGTTTACATGCGATTCTGTAATGTGCTAATGACATCCCATTGGTAATCTTTCTGAATTTCAAATGTATTGCTTTATTAATGCAAATTTGGGCAGTAACATTTCTGAATCTGAGCTTTGAAGCAGAAATGGAATTGATTTCTATTTTCCCTGAGGACATTTCAAAGCTTACTGTGCATCGCAAAGTGTTGGATTGCTTGTTGAACATTTCATGCTAGTTAGAAAAGGCATGTTGTTATTTCATTTCTGCATTCTGAGTGCTGTATTATTTCCCTATGTTGATAGAAAGTGAGTTTCATATTATGGATCTCTGACTTGTCAGTTGGCATCAATCAATCGACATTCAGCAATTGTTCCTAAAGGTCCCATTAGCATCATGTGACTACTTTGTGATTATGTGACCACACATTTCAAGATGGTTATATCCTTCATGCTAAAAACGAAGCCATCTTGGAGTTTCTGACACAACCAGTCATTCAATGATAATGTCTGGATCTGAGTATCCTGACCCATCTCACTGTCAAATAATGGATATAATATCTTAATTCTATGACACAAGTGATGGGAGGAACAACAAAACAATGCTAATTTTGTAAAGGCCTATATATCGCAAGTGCAAAGATAATGCAGGTAACTCTCCCCCAGGTCTACCAAGTGGCTGAATATGCCAAACAACCACCACCCAACATGCTATTATAGTGACAGAAGTAGTCTCCCGCCATGGGCTACCACCTGGCTCACCCAGTGTTTAGCTATTGCTCCAGTGGGCAAAGAACTTTATGCAAGCACCCAACTCACAGAAAGGTTGAGCGAAAGTTGCTATCAATGTGGAGATATCTCACTAGATTATGTTCTATAGGGAACGCTAGACTTTGCCAATCGCTCAAGTGAATAGTTTGTCTTAGTTGTCCATCAGATGGACTGCCAGCTCTTCTCCTGTGTTATGGCCTCTCGGATTCTGGGTATTGAATCTGATGATCAACTTGGACTCCAATTATCTGAGACGTCTTTATTCCCTTTTCTTCGATGTTCAGGAATATGGGCCAAAGCAGTGTATCTTAACAGGGACACATCACTGCAATGTTTCTCTTCAAAATGTATAGCCAAAGGGTGGTTAGTGCCTTTGTTCTTGATGGCTCTATGGTGCTGTAGTATTCTTATTTTCGGGGGACAACTGGTAGATCCAATATATGTGAGATCACAAAGACATAATATTGTATACTCCATGAATCTTGTGGTGAATGTCCCATCCTCCAGACTTGTCTGTTATCTGGACATATCTAATCTCATTGCCTGTTAAAGACTGATTGCATATTTACCATTTGTGACATTTTTGAAACCCCTTCTGAGCTCTCATCCAATTCAGGGCTCTGTTCTTAAATATATACTATATCTTTGTGGCCGTTATAAATATTTACATGTTTCCAAAAAAGGTGATATCTTTTAGTAGTCAAAGAGCCTAACTGTGACTATCAGGAGTATTAACTGTTGGCTCTGACAGTAGTGTGCCCTCCTTCATGTTTCCCCTTCGTCCTTTGTTGGTGTATCTTCAAAAAAAGCAAGACCCCAGCCTTTCTTCTCTGCAGGGTTCTTCAGCAATCTTTGGTGCTGCCGGCGGGATCACCTGAACACAATCAGGCACAGCACACTCCTGCAAAGGGATGCTGAGTTATTATTGCCAAAATGTTCACAATTCTCATATTTTGGTACATTTCCCTCAAATTGCAAATCATTGGATGGTTATTTATCAGAACTGGAAACAATTAACGGTTGGACTGCCATACCAAATGTTGTCATGCATCTGTAATTCGTTTTACTGTGTTCAAAGGTTGCCACCAAGAACCTCTAAAATCCATAACACTTCACACTTTCCCAACACGTTTAATTACAGAAGTTAGATGAGTTCGGTAGTAATTGATGTTTCCAAAAAGAATGCCAAAAAATGTATATTGAAGAAACTGATTTATTTCTTTATGTTTTTACAATGTTGAGCGATTGATTGACATGCACAGCACATGGAGAGCACTAACGTCAGAGGTGCTTCATAAACAGAGGAACAAGATGATGACAATCTGCTGTATGCATTGTTGTGTTACACTAGCGCAGGTTGTAAGAGGACTGCCTACTTTAAAAATAACAAACATTGACATACAATATAAAGAAGGGAAAAGGACAGCCACATTCTGGAGTAGGATGGATAAAAGCCTGTCAAACTCACAGAGAAATGTATTGTCCAGATGAGGAAGGAGCGCCCCGAGATCACTTGAACCCCGAGGGGCCATACAAACGGAAGTCATTGAGAGTTGCTGAGAACCTCAGGACACTAGTACTCTTAGAGGTGTTGTGAACATGAAAACACGTCCGCCTGTACTTGAATCTCGAGATGTGTTATGGCTGTATGAGTTCCTGAACTCTGGGAGGTGCTCAGAACGTGAGATAGCTTAAGCTTTTAAAGGTGCTGGAAAGCTAAAACCACTTGAACGTGAAGAATTTTAGTACTCCCAAGTATTTGAAGCGTCAGAGGTACTGGGAAGCTCAACCACTTGAAACCTGAAAAATGCTGAGAAGCTAAAACCATTGAAACTGGAGAGAATGTGAGTCATTGAAAGGAGGGAGAACCTGAGGTGCTAAGAAGGTGAAATCACTGGAGCCCTGAGCATTGCCGATAATATCCAACCACTTGAACCCTAAAAGGTGCAGAGAAACTAAAACCACATGAACACTGGGAGATGGCGAGAAACTGGGAAGACCTATATTCTGGGTGGTGCTCAGGCAATAGATATATGATTTGAAGGATTGTCTGGACCAGAGCAGCTTGTGCTTGGAGTTTTCGGGTCCACCCTGCAGGGTCTAGATGTAAAAAGCTTGCTTAGTATGCAAAGGAGACAAGCCCGTAAAAGAATGGACTGAGTCTAGAATCTGAGGTACGAGTTCTAAGGATATTAAATAACTGCTTTGGTGAAGGCCAATTTGGAGGGGGAACAAGATTCACTGTGTTGACAACTCCAGATCCTCGAAAACACAGATAAAATGGTGCAAGACTGCAAATGCTGGTGCGAAGAAGAAGTTAGGGACTAAATCTAATTTCTAAGAAAAGGAGATGACATAGCATTTATTAACCAGACATGAAAAAATTAATATTGATAACACAGAGCACTAAGCTAATTGACAAAAAAGTGCAAAATGGTAAATAAATAATATATGTTTTTATAATTTAATCACTAAATGCTCTGATTACGGAAGTTATTTTTGATGCCACTTTGACACAAACAAATATTGTTGTGTTTTTTTTTTTTTCTATCCTTGACAGGAGTAAGTCTTTTTCTAGCACAGAAAGTACTTCTTTTGAACTATGGCAGTGGGGATGGGGAGGTATATTCGGCACCTCAATCAATTGTCTTCCCCTGCTGGGGGAGGGTGAAAGGAGGAGGAAGAAAGGGGACACTCTGTTTAAGAGGTGTCCTTGCCGCATGGTGAAATACCTATCCGCGCTCCCTAGTCACCAGGGAAAGGGAGGCGGGAAACCAGGCAATAGGAGAGCAGCTGCACGTGATACAGTGATCCCCAAATCAATGCCTAGCAGGCTTGTAGAATTTGGACACGGCTCACATTAATGATGCAGAATGAGAGTGCAGTTCTTGCCGCCTTCAGGGGCAGTGAAGCAAAGAGCTGTGCATCAATGTGAGGGACAGAATGATTGAATTCTTTGGTTGGAAGACATTAACACTGCCACGGAGTTCTGCCTCATCCTAGAAAGCTTCAGATTTCCCAAAGGCCCTGTCTTTTATCAAGCAACACTCCAGCAGATTGATGGCAGAGTGAGCCACACTAACTGTGGGCAGATATGCGGGGTGGGGGAGAGGGGCAGTTGATGCTTTTACATGCTGTCACTTGTTATGTGCATCCGCTGAAACTCTTGGGTGCCATTATGATGCCCTAATTCACAAGGCTCAATATGTGTGTTCGTATTTGACACAAAGCTTAATTATACTGAAACGAAGCTCTTGCTAAAAAATCTGTCCAAGGCACTGAGTACACAAGGCAAATACTTTCAAGAGCTTATAATTGCACAAAAGGATGAAGCCAGCGGCTAGTGCCTAAGAAGCTGAATATGGTACCAGGTGAGGTAGGATCTAAGGCCCGTTTCCCCTAAAGAAATGCTGGCCAAGCCACTTAACCCCCACCAACACGTCCCACCCCACGTCCCTGAGATGCTTTGAATTTCAGCACCAGAAAAAAGAGCAAAAACCAGCAGTGAGTTTTTTTTTTTTTTTTTAATAGAACAGGAAATGAATGTGTTTAAATTTGATCTTTAAGATATATTTTCCTTCTCTATTACTCTGTAAAAGCATTACATGAGTACATCATGGAAGATTTGGTGTAATATTTGACAAACCATTGTTTGACTTATTTGCATATTAAATGTGAAATAAAGAAGTCTTAAAATCACTAATGACATCTGTGCATGTACTGGTACTGATTTTACACCGCTGACCCACAAATACATATTCATGTTCGAGCCTTCTATGTATACACAATGGGGCAAAACAGACGCCTTTGAGGGATTCTGCCTCGACCTGGCCATAACTATGAGTCGTAGCAAAGGGATTGGGTTTCGAGGAGCTACCTTTCTATGATGCCTTTTTGAGCTGGGAAAGGAAAATAAGATACACTATACACCTGTACCTATATCCTCAAATACGTATGTTTCTAAAGAGGAGTCTAATGAAAGCAGTGAAAAGATGAAAGTGATGGAACGTTCTAGATGAGTCTGCGAAGGAGCAAGAAAGAACATGTGTGTCTATGGAGGTGCGACGGGTCTGAGATGATTTACCTTGTTCGGAAACTCTCTTCATCTCATACTGAGATTTCTCCTGAGAGTGGTGTATTTCGGACACGCCTGCTATAGGAACAGGTATAGGAGGGAAGAGGTAAAACAGAACATGCGGATAGACTGCGAGACGTATGATGAGCGGTAGGGATTTGAGTGGAGGTTATGATGGATTGGATGACTTTAGACTATAAGGGTTGTGCACTTCTATGATGCCTGTAAATAAAGGCAACACTTCAGTGAGGTGCTTGTTGTATTAAGTGTGCGGCAGTGTGATGGGCTTAACCTCAAACTTTCCAATGATACATGGAGGCGGTTTGTAAAGAGGCTGTGAAGCCCAACTGTCAGAGAGGACATTGTCAATTACTGACTGAATGAGGTTTTTATCTGAGGTTTTGGCAGGTCTCTTTTGCTACATCAACTGTGGGTTTTCTGAGAGACCTGCTTACTGCAGCGTTGGCTATCATGGCTTACCCTCTCCTTCTCCCACTTAAATTGAGATGTACTTGCTCTGGTTGACAATATTCCAGAGTCTTTGACCATGGGCTGTTTAATGCTAGTTCACTACACTGTTGGTGGACGGGCACAATCTGTGACTGCAAAATAATCACAATTGTTTTTACAGTATAACTAAATTGTTATCATGTTGGATGAAGTGGCATAACCCACCCTCTCAACTGGGTGGCCATCAATATGTATGTGTACTTCATGTGTTATGCTCTCATTAATGTAAAGTGATTTAATGGACCGTCGTCCAAATGCAATCCCAGATACACTTTAAGATCAAAGAAAACCTTGCCTGACGCTATAGGCTCAGGGGACATGTGGGAGTGGACAGCAACATGTTTACTGTTACAGATGATGCCCATTATATGGCTATATTTTTTTTAATGCAACCCATCTCAACCGATCGGCACGTTTTTCTCTTTTTTTACTGGTTGTCTCATTCTTTAGATTTAACCAAGGATATGGGACGTATGGAAGGCTCAACGAGGCTTGTTCTGCCAGGGAGTACAGCATAAAAGAGACTGCGAGTTGTTAGGCAGAAACCTGTGCAGTTCCCTTAGGGACCACTGCAAAAAATTTAGGACTACAGGTGGTTGGCAGTAAACCCAATTGGTAGCAGTCTGTACCACCCAGATTTACCTGGTCGCTGTGGCTGAGCAGTCAGACTTCTCTCAAGATGAGTTAGGCAGTATCCAGAGTATACACAATAGGTACAGAGACACAGTAGTACACGCAAACACTGACCAGAGCTTTGGTGTAAAAGTATATAATTATTTATTTAAAGGCACACTTGTAAATTACACTAGCACAAAAAGAGATAAATAAATTCAACACACAGTCACTATTACTAGATGTACATCCCTTATTCCTTATTAGACAAGTCTTAGTTAACACCACTTATTTCCAGACAGCGGTGAGCGCTTAACTAAAGATGGCACTCCAATAAGTTAAGAAAAAGGGAGGGAAAAAGGCAGAAATTAGGAAAAGCACACAACACAATACTTTAGAAGCACCTAGCAAGGCAGGAAAGTCAAGTCTACTTGTGAGCAAAAAGTTCAGAGGCCAGACTCCCTCTTAGAGAAAACAGAGCACCAATGCGCCCAAGATCACACAGCTAAAAAGTCTTGAAAAATCTTGCAGGGAGATCAGAAAAGAATTAAGTAAGCTTAGAAAAGTTCAGTTAGTCAGCCTAGGGCCAACCCAAGTGGTAAGTGGAGGCTTTAAGAGTCACCCCACACAAACCGTTGCGAGGGAGGCCAGGCGGACACAGTACCTTCAAAGTGGAGAGGATCCTCCAGCGGGGGCAGTTGTTCCTGGCAGCAGGTGCAAGTCACGGCATAGTCCAGAGGAAGAGAAGGTCTCGACGTGGAGGAAAGCTGAAGGTCGTTGCACTGCCAGGGAAGAAACCAACCGCAGAGTTCTCTTGTTAAACGGTAAGACCCTTTTATTTGTGGTAGTGGAAAAACCATGGTATCCCGGTTGCCGGGGTGCTTGGCACAGGCAAGGCGGCCACGAGATGATCCGGGAAGGCGAAAAGACGGGCAAACTGGTTATCCCCACCAGTCAAAGGAAGAAGACTCTCTGGACTGGAGATCTCCTCTGTTGTCGGGAAAAGTGGTGAGACGGTTCAGCAAGGCTCCACCGGTGGTGTCGTTGTTGCAGGTCGGCTCAGCTTCTCCCTCTTCGGATTCTTTAGGTCCTGTGGCGACTTCTGAAGTTCCAGTCCCCAAAGCCCTGCTTTTATGCAGCAAACCCCCATTCATTCAGCCTAGCTGTCAATCAAACATGCTTAGTGGTGAGCCGAGCGGCTCACCACTTGGGCCAATCACACAAGAGTGCGACTTGAGTTGCCAAGGCAACTCAGTCCAGGGTGCCTAAACCCCCTCCCACACCCCCCTGTGGTACCCAGACAGAGTGGCACCACTTTTGGAGGCTTCTGTGGAGAAGCCGCCAAAAAGTGGAACAAAGGGCCCGACTTGGGTTGGAGTCACAGAAGCAAACACAAACGCCATTTTGGAACCGAGTTTTGGCAAAAATTACCAACCTCTGATTTTATATTAATTTAATAAACCGGCGGTATGTTCGAGGCTATATTAAAAAGTGGTAGCCTCGAACAATAGGAAAATCCCATAGGAATATATTTGCGGTCGAATATAAAAAGTAGTAGCCACTGCCACCAGCCAAAACTCGATCAGGGGGGACGGAGACGTGCCCCCTCGAACAACAGACCCCGGGGCAATCGAATTGCCCCGACCAGTACGTCCACAATATGATGGTTTGTACTGTTTCTGTTCATAAATTGGGACTAGTAAAGCCAATGGTGACTTTACATGCCCTGGGAGACTTTAGTCAGTCCCAGGGTATGGAGTCTATGTTTGGGGGTCACTATGACACCCCTGGGTTACTGCACTGAGGGTGCTGTGTAACCCACATACCAAAAACACATGAAGCCCTATGGGGTCAAGGACCCCATAGCCCATAAAACATATTCAAAGTCAAAGGAACACCTCAAATCATGTCTAAGAGTGGGAGAAAAAGAGTCTCACACTTAGCAGGAGAGAAAAAAAGAAACCCCAAAAATCCAGCAAAGCTGCTGGGGGACTCACTAGGTTTGGGAAATTAGCCTTAACAGAGAATTCTCCCCAACACGAGTGAGCATGTGTATTGGGTTTCTCTACTGGGCCCAGCAGTCTAGTGAGCATTTCCTTGTGAAGCAGGAGCCACAAGCCAGTTTTCTTATTGTTCAACTGAATACATGGCCATTAGGTAGCCTTTGATGTGATACAAGGCACCCTGTGCTACAGTTCTGGAAGTAGTGCGTAGGGACATAAAACCACGATTTCCCGATGAAGCTTTATACATTTACTTCGGTCACGGCAGATCGTCATTTTCTCAAGATGTGTCCTTTTAGTGTATTAATACGATCGTATGATTGCACTAACATATACTGATTCCTTTAGAGTAAGTGTATCGATGCTTCTTGACTTGTGAGTTACAGGAGCACCTTTTTACCATGTACAGTTATCATTTACAAACACAGCCCCTTAGACATCTGTGCCAATTGTTCACCTAAACATTTACATACCTGCTTTAGTGAATAAGCATGTCCAATTATAGTCTTTTCTTAGTGTTGTGGCGACCCACCCACTGGCACCAGGGCTGGTTGCACCGAATACCGGGATCACCCAGTCTAACAGTACAACTGCTATCACGCAGCAGGTGGATCCGGATCAGCGGACTTGGAAACAGAAGCTGGGGGCAGCCAGCTGACAGCAGCCTCAGCTCTAGGGGCGCCTGGGCCAACGCTGCAACAAATGGCCGTTGTCACACGGCAGGACATACACAAAGAACACACGAGTCAGAGTTGCCACTTCCTGGGGCTCTGCTGCAGTTCCCCTCACGTGCCACCAGAGCCCCTTTTATTGAGACGAGTCATAATGAAGTCATGACTAGTTTACTTAAAGGGGCATAATGCCCACAGTTCAATGAGCAACACACAACACTCCTCCTTTATTTTAGAAAAACCAAAACAAACATAAAAACAATGGGCCTCTATTCTGGCCCACAACTATGGGGCATTCCAGTCCGCGCACCACTCCTGCCAACTGCGAAACACAGCAAACTGTGGTGCATGCCAGTCCGCACACCACTCGAGTTCCAGTGACCGATTTTCGGATCAGAATATGCCTGGATCAAATTGTCCTCCCTGTGGTGTTACACTCTGGTACCCCGGCTTCCACTGAAGGTACTCGTGGCTACTTGTGCTGCTGCAGGACAGAAATAAGTTATTCTCATCTTCCTCCGCATGTTCATATGGCCTCCTGTGGTCCTCTGACACCAGGACGGCAGCTGTTTTGGGGGGGCTTCCTCCCTGTGGCCTCCATTGACAAACTCCCCGCTGCTGGCCTGACCATGCTGGCAGATGTTGGGGCTGGGCACACCCGTGCAAAATGATCTTCTTTTCTGCACCTCCCACATGTATGTCCTTTGGCCGTGCACTTCTGCGCATGCGGGGGGCTCCATCCACACTGAGGGCATAGCATGACACCTGAATTGCTCTGTGGCCCCTACCCTTTTCTTGTTGGCCAACCTCCATGCCATTTGCCCATGGCCGACACCTCCTCCAACTTCACCTGTTGCATGGGGGCTTCCACCTTGAGCTGCTGCCTGGAGAGGTCCATGGCCAAAGCATGCACCTTCTCCAGCTCATCGGCGTGGCCTAGTTCTAGGATTCGGTCGAGGCCCAGGCCTGGCTCCTGGAGGACCTGTTTCTGCAGTTTAGCAGAGTTACAGCCATGAACAATCTGAACCCTGATCTTGTCATCCTCGAAGTTGCCCAGAGTGCAGGACAACGCAATGCCACAAAGCTTGCCATGAAATGCATCGAGGCTATCCCCTTTCTATCCCTTCCTATCCCCTTCCTGTTGCATAAAGTACTCGTTCAGTGCTGCAATGGCTGCGTCATACGATTGGTCTCTCGGGAGCACGGTCTTGAACAGTCTCAGGACAGCCGGGCCGGCTGAATACAGGATGGTTGGTCGTTTTGCCCTGTTCTTTATCTTGACGGCCTCGAAATACAGCGTGCGGTTCCCCACCCACGCTGTCCACCGAGGTCCTAGACTGGCACGTGCTCCTACCACTTCTAAGGGATACAGCAGCGCAGGCTGTCCATTCTGTCGATACTCCCCTTAATTTTCCTGATCCTGCATGATGGGTACTTAATTTCGTCCATTTCCTTACAGTTCCTTACCACCGGGGCGCACAAGCACTCTCTTAGAGCTGCTAGTGTGTGGGGTCAACTCATGTGGACCTTGTTGCAGGATGCAGAGTGCAGCCCTCTACTGCATTAACCCAGGCCTGTGTGTACTCTGCTGGTCACATTCCACCCAGACAGACCAACTGTTCGCCCTCTGAGGTGGTGTGTCTCCCTTCCAGTGGAACACCATCCCAGGGCCCTGCTTGCTCACCCCCAGAGAGCTCCACTCAGAGGCTGGATGTTGAGTCCTCTTTTTTGTTTTTCTTCCTCCTTTCTGCTGGGGATGCTGGGCAGGCTCCTCTCTGGGGCGCTTGATGGCTTTCAGGGGCTGTCCTTGCGCTCCCCCCACTGGCGGGTGTAAACCCTCACGTGGTGCCTGCCCTGTGTGCATGTGAGGGATGCAGGCCTTCTCCAGCATGGGGTCTGGCATGGATTCACATGCTCATGAATATTCCCCTTTGTCAGGCTGGGAATCCTCAGTAAAGAAAAAATCAGTTTCAGTTTCGTTTCTGAACTGTCTTTCTACTAGTAACCAATCACTGGTCTCTGGGTCATACTGCCCCCAGCCAATGACTGTCCTCTACCTAAGCCCCTCCTCTGGCAGCCATCTTCAGATTTTTACCGCACGTTCAAGTGTTGGGAGATCTTGTGCTTTAGCTCTCGAGCTTTTACTGCGTTTTGCATTTTGTCGAAGAGTTTACTCTTATATTTTCGGTCAATCGAGCCTCAAGCTCCACCGAGTCGACTTCCATTCAACGGGGATCCATTTTCGGAACTTTCTACGCCCCTCAAGGGCATCTTTTCATCGTGTTTCACTTCTCTGAGGATTCCAGAAGACCTTTGAGGCCTTCCCCGTGTGGTCATGTCCCAGGACAAAGGAAGTGTGATGCCTGTTGGACCCAAGCTGTTCAGGAGCTGCCCTGGATGCGGGCTACAGAACGTCTTTAAGGAGGATGAGCACTCTCGGTGCCTCTACTGCCTTCACAACGACAAATCGCACGTGGAGAAGGACTGTGCGTTTTGTAAGAACATGTCTGAATGGACAATGAGGGATCATCGTACTCGACTCGCCAACTGGCTGGAAGGGAAGAGCCCAGCAGCAGGTGAGAAGAGGAAGAAATCCGAGCAGTCTTCTAAGACCTTTGAGGACGCTCCGGCGACGGGGGCCCAACAAAAGGCAAAGCACCGCAAGTCTGCGGGCATCGGGAGCACCCATCGGTCAGGCTCCTCGACTGCCAGGCAGGGCGCATTATCACCAATGCCATCAACCACGAGCCAACGCTCTGGCTCGGGGAAGAGGAAATCAGAGAACCCATGTAAGCTTCGGGAGAAGTCCCGGTCGATCCTGACGGAGACAGCCGAGGGGGAGCGAGGCGGTGACCCTCCCCCCAAGGTGAAGGCCTCAGGCGCACCCAAAGTCACGAAGGCCCTGATTCACCTGGCTAAGGCCTCGATTGAGGGAGTCGTGCCGGCCCTGGCGACCTCTGGGCCTAGGGTTTTCCTGCCATCGCGGAGGGAATCCTCTTTTCAGCCTATCGATAAGACCCCCGTGAAACCCCGGACGGAGAAAGAGGGGGGGGCCGGTAGCCAATACGGACACAGATACCACCTCTGAAGAGGAGCTGGCCGGCGTTGCAAAGATCCTGAACAAGAAGGTTGAGGAGGTCCGGTCCTATGGGAGGGATCCCGACGAGGCGGACGAAGAAAGCGACGGCGGTGCCGACGAGGAACCACAGGCTGTGGAGGGGACGGAGGATCCTACTCCCCAACCATCGCTCCCGTCGCAACCGGTGCCTATGCCACAAAACAACTCAGGAGTGATCTTGATGGATATTCACGCCTTGTGTACGGAGATAAGGACAAGGTTGCCCTTACCCCCAGCGGACGATCCAGTGGAGCCTGGACCGTCGGGAAGCCCACCAAGCAAGCGGCGGAGAACTCATCCCCCTCCTCCTTTCCAGCCTTTACAGCCTTCACCTTCTTCCCCTCTTTCGAGGGATGAGACGGGAACGGAGACGGCGACGACAGGGACGGATGATCAC